>NW_027492078.1:0-698998 GCF_021521415.1 Bidens hawaiensis | reverse complement strand
TCCTTCTCACCCCCTTCTTTTTTTTCATTTCATTCCTCCTTCACCCTACTTTCTCAACACCACCACCATCACCACCACCTAACAACAACAACCCCCATTGCCGTCGCTACCACCAACACCAAACGCCACTGTCGCACCACCACCACCTTACCACCGCCACTGCCGCCACCACCATCGTCGTTGTAACCACCGAAAACATTGTCACCGCCGCCCCTGACCATCACCGCCACCCTACCATTGCTATAACTACCAATGCTACCACAGCTTGACCACTGCCACCCTCACCACCATCGTCGCCACTGCCACCACCATTTTCGTCGCTGGAGCTAACACCATCACCACCATCGCCATTGCAGGTTTTTTTTGGTAAAAAAAATTATTTTGAGATATGAATGTTTTTATTATTTATATTTCGTTCATACAATTTTTTAGAATACCAAACAATATAAAGTAATAATTCATTTCATTCCCATAGGTTAATCAAGCAAGACAAATAAATGAAATGATCCATTTCATTACCTTGTCCATTACATTCTCCCCTTCATTTCATTACCTCCAACCAAATATACTGTGACAATCGTCAATTTCAGGTTAACTCCGTTAACTCAACTCCGTCAATTCAAACTTAAGATCACTGAATCTATAACGCACACCTCATTACATTTAAACTAGGGTTTAAATGACGCTTAACACTTACTACATGTGTAGTCTTTCGGGAATTGCACCGAAACGCAAACGAGTTGACACAAACGATTGGTGAATAAACGAAAAACGTCAAAACAGTAATTATGTGATAATTATGTGTTAGACTTATGTGTTGTGTGATAACATCGTTATAAACACTAACTCAAGATGTAAATAAGTTAGTTTAAGCTAGATAAGTAATACTTGGAAGTGGAGGGGCCAAAGTGTAACATAGATTATTATAAATAATAATAATAATAAACCCTAACTTATTATTCTTCTTCCCACACAAATCCCGATCGGAACTCCTCTCTCACTTCTCCCTTGGCTGCCGCCACCTATATACACACATACAATCAAGTTCTCAAGTCTTTGATCGAAGATTAAGGTGCTAGGAAGGTATAAACGACTATCCTATGCATCCTTTATACTTAATTTTGATGTTTAATGGGTTAATTGAAAACCCTAAGAGCCGATTTTTATGTGTGTATGTAGTTTATATGATTGTTGTTGATTTGATGATGATATGATAACTAGAATGGATATTGTTACATGTTAATTGCTTGTGTCTTTGATTTGAGTTCAAACAAAAACCCTAATCATGTATATAATGTGTAATTGATGTGCATGGATAGTGATTATGGAGTCTAGAGTGTTATATGAATGCATGATGGTCCATAGATAGTTAAATTGTTGAGTTTGGATGCTAACAGTTTCTGGACAGATTGTGTTGTTGATGTTTGATTGACTGTAACGGGGTGTAAATGTGAGAATTGGTTGAGATTATTGATACTACAGTGAACTAGGTTGAGTCTAGTTTCTAAAGAATATAAATTTGCAATTTTTGGACGTGTAAAAGTTAACTTTTATGATTTTACAAAAACGTTGTTCAAAGCTGAGTTGTTAGACCTGCTGTTTGGTTGTTTTGTAAATGTTATATCTCATGAACTACGAGACCAATTGGGTTGGTTCCACTTCTGGAAGTTGACTTATTGAGTTAGGAACCTAACCCAAGTGGTCTTGCATTTATTGGATTTTTCGTTTAACGGGAATTTCAAATAACATTCTGTTGCGCATGAATTTGACTGTTATGAGTTTACTGTAATGATTTGATGATTGTGAGAAACCTATGTGGAATAAAAATATAAATAAAATATGCTCTGGAAACCTAAGACATATATGCTTTTGTGATGATTTTTGGTAAATTAATTGTGATGCTATGATTGGTGAGATAGTACAATCTTTCAAGTAGAATTTCTGTTTCGGTGAAACTAGCTGCTGAGTTTTGTGAAAATGCATGAAACATGATACTTGCTATATAATTGTTATGTTTTGACCAAATTGCCCTTGCGGGGAATAATTGCTAATTGATTGTCATGATTTGACCAAATTGCCCTCATGGGGAATAATGGCTAGTTAATTGTTATGTGTTGACCAAATTGCCCTTACGGGGAGTAATTGTTAGTGATGTACTTTATGAATACATGACACGTAAATAATTGTTTACACATGTAACGTATCACAAATACATTTGTTAAAGTCACACACAATTCACAAACGAAACACGAAACATGTTATGTGCATAGGTATTATGTGCCGGGTCTAGAGACTCGATAATATTCCGACACTTAGAAAAAATCTCTTTGTTGTTTTAGAACGTTAGAGAGAGTTTTTCTGTGACGCGCATCTTGGTGAATTATTTTGGGAATACTTCGCAAACAGTGAGTTTCACTTTCCCCTTTTAAACTTTTTAAACGCTTTTCACTTGGGGGAGATAACATACTCCGAAACGCATTTAAGATTTTGTTAATATAGATTATATATCACTTGTAAAGACTAAGTGGCAAACGCAATAACTAAAGTCCTTCATTCACATCGAACCGTTTAATATTGGATAATAGCGAGTCATTGTTGAGTAGTACTACTGGGTTTGACAAACCCCACCCAACGCTAAACTCGACTGGAGGTCGAGTGGGTGTAATCTTGGCTAAACACATACCATGGTCTGGATGACCTGGTGGCAAGGCAAATGATAAACAGTCAGCTTCGGTGTCGAACACTTAGTGATACTTGTTTTATAGGCTAGCTACCTATAGATATATAATTGACATAACACTATCTGGTAACGCAAAACGCTGTAACGCAAAACGCTGTAACGCAACACGCTGAACGCAAACGCTAAACGCTTTATTTTATATAAACTGTGAACTCACCAACCTTGTGTTGACACTTTTAGTATGTTATTCTCAGGTAGCCGAGGCGGGCGCGCGATTTAGGAACATGCATTGCTTGAAACATTTTAATTATGCAAACTTATTTTTAAACTGTTATCATTGGGTTTTAAGTCGTCCTGCGTGACGTAACATTGTCTGCTATGGTTTTACGCTTCCGCATTTAACTACTCGTAAATGTTTTCATGGTTTTGAAACTTTGTTTTATGGTTTGATTATAACTAATGATTCCGATCCTGTTAGTTCACACCCTCTGACGGTAAAACTCCGTTAGTGGATTTTGAGGGTGTGACATATACCCTAAGTATGTTGTAAGTTCTATCAGTTGTAATTGATTTCCACCTAATCACGTACGCTGTCATTGTCACTATAGCCACCCTGCTAGTTTTTTTATTAAAAATATAGAAAACAACCTATTCTGATACATTTATCTAAAACGACTCATTTCAATTTAAGTCCGTTTTAGCCCGAGTCAAACTAATAATTTTAAAATTGTATCCGTTTGTTAACTCGAATTCATTTTACACACAACCCGTTTTAACTCATAACACAAGCTATCATTTTCCAGGCTTAATATTCCCCTACTCATATTCTTGACATAGAATTTACATAGTTCCACTAAATCAAATTAGTAAATGAATATATTGAGAAAGAACAAACATTATTATATTGCCGTGTTCATACATATCTTATATAGCTCACCTCTTCACTCAAACTCTCTTCCAACCCAACCCAACCCAACCCAACCCAACCCAACCCAACCCCCTTTATTTCTCTCACATATCTTTATTTGATTATTATACCTTCCTTCTTTGTATCATTGTATCTCCGTCTATCAAACTTTCCTCCCTCTATCCGTTTCTCCTTCTTGACGGTAACACCTCTCTCTCTCTCTATGTATAAATATATCTCTATAAATATGTGTGTAGATAAAGATGTACAAGTATATTCTTTTTTCTAGCATGACCTAGATGCCTTTCTTTTGCCTACAACTATAAATATACTCCATGTTTTGATTAATTTCTCCTTAAAACATTCTAGTCTACATATTGTTCTTAATTTCTTATACATTATTATTAGTCTTCATATATATATCTTTTTGGGGAAAGAGGTGAGACATGATTATATAAACTACAAAGAAGTAAAGTCATTTTCGTGATTAAAATTAACATGTTTTATTTTGTGTGACTCCATCTCAGAAGAAGAAAATGGCAGGATATGAGAGAAATGAGGAACATATCTCCATAAATGGTCATAAAAATGAGGTATTGAATATTAACCTCCTCTATTAAAACTTAATTAATAATTTTGACGTGTATTTTTCACAAAATACACGTTATTTTTTAACAAATAAGGCAAAGAGAGAAAAACAATAATTGTTTTTTAACAAAATATGGTTAAGAAAGCGAAAACATACAAAACCATTTAATTGTAAATTGTGCTTTCTAAAACTTTACACTTATTAATAATTGGTGGTTTGAATAACACATGATACATGTTGTAGAAGTTATGTAGTTTGAATTAAAATATATATTGCTGCATTTGACACATATATAATTGTCAAATATAATGGTTAATTAAGATATATATGCAAGTTGAATAATAGATGAGAGTTTTCAATAGTCTAGGATATATATATATATATATATATATATATATATATATATGAATAACACATGATACATGTTGTAGAAGTTATGTAGTTTGAATTAAAATATATATTGCTGCATTTGACACATATATAATTGTCAAATATAATGGTTAATTAAGATATATATGCAAGTTGAATAATAGATGAGAGTTTTCAATAGTCTAGGATATATATATATATATATATATATATATATATATATATATATATATATATATATATATATTTTTTGAAACTTTTAGGAAATCTTATCATTCCACCGTTTGTCAATCTTATCGTTTCAATGTTCATCCGTGTCACATATATGACGTCTAAGAGGTTGCTTGATAAAACCAAATGATTTGATATTCAGTGACGTTTTAAGGAACAAAACGATTTCAAGGGTACGTGTATCGTAGGATATGTAGATATATCTTGTTTTCAGAGTTCAAGTTATTTCTACAATTAGAACCATGTGTATTATCATCTACCATTCATTCTTATTACAGGAAAATAATTCATTACTTTTACTCTCTTCATGTTTAAGTCGAAATCCATAATGAAAAACAATGTATATTTAGAAAAACAAAGTATCAACTAGATTTCTATTTTGTTTGAACCAAAATATCATGTACAAACCTAATGTTTTGTAGGAAGGAAATTGCATTACTATTTTCTAGGGGTCCAAGAACTAAATCAATCACGTGGGAAGTGTCCTACCATAGTGTAGGTGGTCCATAACTATGGTGTTTCTTTTTCATTTTGGCAAATTAGGTTTGAAGGGTAGTATAGTAAATTCATATGTATGAGCTACAAAATATGTTGGTGGGATGTCAAGTGAATCATGTGGATTGGCCTTTGAAAGAAAATGACTTGGTTCCTAAAAACCACACATTAGATTATTTCCTATCAATAACTTACTAGAATGACTTATTTTGGTACATATTTATTTTGATTTGTTAATTAAAAGAGAGAATAAAAAATTTAAATACTTAAAATATTGATAACTCAAGAGGAGGGGGTGTTTAGAGAAAGAAAAGTGCATGTAAATAGTCTGTTCCTAAAGAGTCGTACGTAGAATAGGCACATCAAATATTAAGAAATCTATTACAACATCAGTGATGAAAAATGTAGTTTCGTCCCTGAATAGAATTAGAGCATTAGGTTTAGTTGTTTTTTCTTTAAAATCTCCG
The DNA here is from genome assembly GCF_021521415.1 of Bidens hawaiensis. NCBI lineage: Eukaryota > Viridiplantae > Streptophyta > Magnoliopsida > Asterales > Asteraceae > Bidens > Bidens hawaiensis. The sequence goes on along the minus strand of NW_027492078.1, from coordinate 693,260 downwards.
TATTCATCGTAGGGAATGGAAATGGGAGAGAAATATGGAGGATTAGCACCAAAGAAAAAGCCTATAATCTCAAAGGCAAGTTAAATACCATTTTAACACTCATATTATTTCAACTAAATTACTTATTTGCCCTTCTTATCAGTAACAATTCAATCAAATTTTGTTGTCACGTTTTGTCTAGGATCACGAACGTGCTTTCTTTGATTCAGCAGATTGGGCCTTATGCAAGGTAGATTTGGGCCAAATTGGCCCACAAATGCATGGAAATGGGCCTTAGTTCAAACTAATGATCTTTTGTCTCATTTGATCAACAGCAAGGTGCAGGAATTAATGAGAAATCGACAACTGCCATTTAGACCTTGCGGCCCAAACTAGAGGTATCTTAAAAGTTTTAGTTTGGTATACCAGTTACATAATCATGTTTCCCGTTTGTCTACCACTTTATTGTAATCGTTTTGAGTTTAATGAAAAATATTTGTTCAAAAAAAAAAACACGTTATGCATCATAGTTAAAGCAATATGTAGAAACACGCTATAGACCATTTTCATGATTGTTTAGCTAAAAACATTGTTGTGTTGAATACAGAGAACACCTCGTCAACACTTGCCCCCGAGACGACCTGCTTGTATATCAGGAGGAAGCAACCATGTGAGTTTCTAAGCATAAAATTATATATCTTAATTATATGTAAATATATTTAATTTACTTTGAATTATTGTTTCCTGAATTTGTTGATATCAGATTCAGTAAGAAGTGTTGAAAGTAAATAAAAGTATGTTGGGAGTTGCTAGCGACCCATAAGTTAAGGATACCACTTTTCTTTCGGTGTTGGACTAATGTGTAACGTACAAGTTTTAATGCATGATATACATGTCAATGCAATATGAATTATGAAGTTTGGTTTTTGTTTTCTTGTTTTTTTTTAATAAATAATAAAAGTTCAGATTGAAGGATGAATTGGTAGTATTCTCTTGGTTCTTTCATATCCAGGGATTGTTTGGTTTGGATAACATTTAGTCATTTAGAAGAAGTAGAATATTGTAAAAAGAAACTAAAAGTATGAAAGACTTTGAATAGAAAAATAGAACAAATTTTGTTTGCAAAAAATTCAGTATAAATAATACGTTTATACGTATATTGGTATTTTCAAATGAAAACTGCCATAAATTTGAAACCACGGAAAAAAAAACCGAGATTTGCATAGGGCATCTGTAGTGCTCAGCGCCCTAGGCGTAAAGGGTGCCTATTCAGCAACAAACATGGCAGCACTTTGGGGGCTTGGAGGGAGTTTGGCCAAAGCTACACCACCCCGGAGAGGGGTGTGAAGGACGTGGACGAAGGCGTGCTGCATTCCGCAACTGAAAGAGCAGTTTGTTGGTCAAGCTCTGATGTGGGAGGATGGATCCGATGTGGCTTGGTTAATTCCCTAAAGCGCTACCCATACAGGCATATGCATTGTGGTTTAACTAGCAAGGCTGGTTAAAACAACACATCAATGCCACGTCATTGTCACGTAAACAGTGGGCTTTAACTAACTCATCCTGTAATAACCGCATTGTGATTTTAACTGGATAATGAAATTAAAAAAGAAACTGAAAAACCAAAAAATGTGATTGGTTGAAATAAGGTGGACCCCACCATTTGAGCCATGAACCTCTTGGTGCTTTTTGGTTTGGCCGGCATGGTTTAGCGTCGGTAAATATGATGATGTGGCCAAAATGACGTCTAGACACCAACCTTTTTACGTGAAAAATCAAGTCTTATGAAAACTTTTTTACGTGAAAATTAAAATATTAGATGGTTTGGAATAATTACTTTGGTGTTGTATTTTTTCTAGCTTTTTGCTAGTTTTAATATATTAATAATCTTTATTGGTAGTTAAGAAAAATAAAAAAAGATGGTTTGGAATAAAAAAATGGAATTCACCTTGCTTGTACACAAATCCATATTGTACTATGGGCATTTTCAAATGTAAACTGGTATACATTTGGAAGCATTGGACCAAGAAAGAATCAAGGGATAAAACCTTTATACACGATGAACCTTAGACCATGTGTTATGTATCCTGAGCGACAAGGTGGAGTGGGTCATGTCGGCTCACACTCACAAGAATACCGCACCAGCTGTTGTTAGCCACGTAGGCTCATGCTCAATTAGACCGTCTCAACAAGTCTAAAAAAACTCCAAAAACCCAAACAACTCAAACGAGCGATTCAATCCAATAAACTACTATTTATGGATGAACGTTTTCGGTACCGATATAGGACCGTCAGTACCTAACCGATACCAAATTTTGAGTTTTCGGTACCGATATTTCCCGAATTTTACACGATATATCGGTACCAAACTTAATATTTCGGTAATAGTACCAAATATTTCAAATTTTCAAAATTAGGATTTTCAAAATCAATACCAATCAATATCGGTACCATCCCGTCACATATTAATAAATTCAAATAAATCAATAAACACTCCACAAGTCCAGTCGAGTACACTCTCAACTTTCAAACCATGAGTATCAAGTAATCTCTTCCCCAATTTCTTTTCTTTCAAGTATGAGACGCCTTTCTGCTCTTGCTTCTAGGGCTGAACTAATCCCTAATCAAATTCAAATTACACCCAAGCCCCAAATTCAATCTCAATCAACAATTCAACCCAAACCCACTTCTTCTAGTTTCACCAAACCAGGTAAATTTTCTTCACTCAATCCCCAATCAAAATCCCCAATTAACAAACCCATAGACCATGATTACATTACCCAAATTCTTTCAAGAAAAGATTGGTACTTACTCCTAACCCACGAGCTAAAATCCAGCGTATTTACCTTAAACCCTAGAGTTATAGTAAGCGTATTGCAAAATCAAGAAAACCCATTTCAGATTTTGCCTTTTTATTTGTGGGTTTTGAATATCAACCCGTTATTCGCAAAGAATCAATCGATTCGAGGGGTTTTAGCCAACACCCTTTATCGAAAAGGTCCGGTTTTGTTGACAAATGAGTTTGTTAATGCTGTTAAAGATTCCGGGTGTTGTATTACAGAGGATTCACTTTGTGTTTTGATTAGCAGTTGGGGGAGATTGGGTTTAGCTAAGTATTGTGCTCAAGTTTTTGATCAGATTTCGTTGTTAGGAATTCATCCTAGTACTAGATTGTATAATGCTGTTATTGATGCATTGGTTAAATCGAATGCGCTTGATTTGGCGTATTTGAAGTTTCAACAGATGAAGGCGGATAGATGTATACCGGATCAGTTTACGTATAATTTCTTGATTCATGGAGTTTGTAAAGCTGGAGTTGTGGATGAAGGTTTAAGATTAGTGAAACAAATGCAAGAAATGGGATATAAACCGAATGTATTCACGTATACGATACTTGTTGATGGATATTGTAATGCGAAAAGAATTAAAGACGCGTTTAACGTTTTAGAGAGAATGAAGGAGAGTAATGTGAAGCCGAATGATGCGACATTTAGGTCGTTGGTTAATGGTGTATTTCAAAATGTTAATCCGCCCGAGGCTTTTAGATTATTATCCGATTTCGTGGGAAAAGATAGCATCTTGCGTGTAGCAATGTGTGAGTCGGTCTTGCTTTGTCTTTCTAGCAATAATATGTGTAAAGAAACTGTTATTTTCTTGAAGAAAATCATGAAGCGAGGGTATATTCCTGATACGATGACTTTAAACGTCACGATCACGGGTTTACTTAAGGGATTTGGTGTTATGGAAGTGTGTGATATTGTTGATGGTTTGATTGAGAAACGTGTGAATCTTGGATTCAATACTTATGTTCTTTTAGTGGAATCTTTATACAAGAATGGAAAACTAGAGGTGGGTAATAGGTATCTTGATCATATTATCGAAAACGGACTTTTAACGAACGTGGTCTCGTATAACATGATAATCAATACTTTTTGTAAGACGGGTATGATTGATAAAGCTATGAAAATGTTTCTAGATATGATTCAAAGTCGCATTTCTCCAAATCTTGTCACTTTCAACACGTTATTATCGTATCACTGCAAGACTGGTGATATGCGAGAATCCCGGGAACTTGTTAGGATGCTTTTAAACCATGCTTTAAAACCCAACACATATACTTTCGGTTCTATAATTTACGGTCTTTGTAGGACCCACCAAATCGATGATGCGTTTGATTGTCTGCATGAGATGATCGGTTGGGGTGTTCGTCCAAACAGTATAACTTACAACATTTTGATCCGTGCGTTATGCATCATTGATGATGTTTCAAAAGCTAAGGCGTTGATAAAGTCAATGAAAGTCAACGGGGTGAAACCGGATGTGTATACATTCAATGCTTTGATTGAGAACTTTTGTAGGGTAAAGGAAGTCGAAAAGGCACAAAGGGTACTTGTGACAATGTTGACTTTAGGTTTGACTCCCGATAATTTCACTTATAGTGCTTTCATTAAGATGTTGTGTGATTTGGGGAGATTTGAAGAAGCTAAGGATTTGTTTCAGTCGATGGAGGTTAATGAATGTAGCCCAGATTCGTTTACTTGCAATTTGTTTGTTGATGCGTTAGTTCGGTCTGGTAGGTTCGTTGAGGCTCGGGATATCTTTCTCAAGTATAAAGAAAGGGGGATTGCGCTAAAACCGATCTCAATATTATAATGACATTCACGAAAAATTCAATATTGCTGTTTTCCTTGTACCTTTGGCTTTGATAATTGTACATCGTGGAGATATCAAGCTACGTATCGAGGTATCTTTGGTTTATTATTATATGTCATACTTTGTTTTATTTTGATGCTTCTATGTTCAAAAAAGTTGCAAGATTACATTTTTGCAAAATGCAACCTTTGTTTCTTTTTGGTCAAACATGCCAATTTTAAAACTAAAAATAACATTAAGTTCTGATTATTTTATGTTTCTGTGTTATCTTTCTGCTTCAAATTAGGTACCCTTTGATGAACCAGCTTTGAAATTTTGATCAAGATTTTTTTAATGAAATTGGTTGTTTGGATGGCGGTGCCTGGTGGCAGTTATAGTGGTGATGAATCTCAGGTTGTGATTTGTGAAGGCCTTTTAATGTTTCAGTGAGAAACATGTAAGTGCTGTTTTGACAGTCAGTACATGACTTTTAAGCACCTGTTTAATTGTTAATTTACATAATTTTTATGCTAAATTGTGACATTATTAGCAGGAAAGATGTTGTATATAATTTTTAAATTTTCGTGATTACTTAAAATATTAGATTGACCACCAATACACTGCGAAAATTACTAATGAATTAGGAAGTCAAACCATATTATGTTTGATAGTATTTTGACCCAAAAGAAAAGTTCATTTATTTTCCTGGAGATAATAAATTAATCATATTTTTGGTTCATTGCAGATATACATACAACAGCTGCGAATAAAGTCTTATAGGTTGACCGAGAGTGGTCAACTCCACTGCCCCCTGAATACACTGACGGATAATGTAACAGCTGTGAATAAAGTCTTATTATAGGTTGACCGAGAGTGGTCAACTCCACATGCCTACTGAATACACTGATGAATAATGTAACAGGCCGTGCTGAGACACCTCGTGCCACTGCAGTCATTGGCCTTCTTTGCTGTAAACTTTTATGGTGCTAATCTGCAGGACCACAGGAATACTATAGGGACTTGCGTTAATGTTGTTCTATAACTACCATAACTACTTTTGTTAGTTGTTACTTGATAATTATTAATAATAGGAGCTACTGAAACTCGGATTTGAGAGTACCTTCTACCCCCCCCCCCCCCTCCCCCCGTTTTTTTGCTCTTATTGTTTGTTAATCGAATGTGAAGAGTTACAATATATTTTTGATTCTATCACTTCTGTCAAGAGAATCATATTGTCTTATATAATGCAAGCGTACAATATATTTCTAATTCTAGCATGATTCATTGCTCGTGCAAGGAGTCTAAATATGAACATCAAGAGCTCGTTTCACGCCCTTTCTTGCTGCTTCTTGCGTTAATTTGAACCCTTTTCGTTTAGTTTTATGTGGATGGGTTTCTTCACAATAATTGCCCAACTACAACTCTTTACTAAGGTATCATGCAGTCATGCTTGTATTGTACATGTTTACCTTAATGGACGCTTTGGTGCGGATCCATGTTGGAACTGGCTACACCAACGACTGTATGCCAAAACCATAAATCCTCTATACAACTGAACAATGCCATCACAATTCACAAAGGCGTGGCAGACTTTCACATGAACTTCTTTCGGACATATACACGTGCCCATCATTCGCTTCAAAATTTGTCCCGTATAACATATGGAAAGTGTCTTCGGACATATACACGTGCCCATCATTCGCTTCAGAAATGCGCACTTTAGTAATTTTGTAAGACTCATTCACTCTACCATTTCAAGATAATCGAAAATATGGAAAGTGTCTTCATATCCGAAACTTTATCCTAAACACCTCTTCATCACTAAATATTGGATTCTCGAAGAAGTAAGCATGCACAAGACGACAAGATGATCACGGCAGCTTCACGATCTCTCATTAGAAAATTCAGACATCATCTGAACTTGCTGATACCAAGACAATGTCTAAAATAGTAAAATGTGGGTTGAAAGTTGAGAGAGAATTAACAGAAAATAATGTGAGAAATCTAAAAATATTAAGGATATGAGGTACGGTTTGCGTAAATCCCACCCTTCTGAGCTACAATAACTTTGCAATGAGCGAGATTTATTAGGTAAGGTTGTTTATTAATCAAAAGATATGCATAAAAAAGGTTAGAATAATAGCCGTTGGGAAATATGAAACAAAAAGATAACTGTTTGATTATAGAAAAAAATTATCATGCAAAAAATATTCTACAAGTTCAGTTCATTACACCTTCAAATTATGATAAAAACAGCTAGAGAACCAAGATATCATCAACTACTTCATTAATCAAAGAATCAATCAACCGAGCCTCGATCTCGACCCCGATTTCAAACCCTTCAACATCAAAATCAAGCCACTTTTTATAACCCGAACCGCTCATATCCTTATCAACAAGCTCATCAACCATACTATCCTTCATATCTTCCCACCCTGCAATCTCTTCATACACTTCCCGAGCCAATCTGTCCGGTCTTCTAACCGTGGCTAGCCCGTTAGGCCACACCCTGCACCTCGTCTCCACGCACTCACTCACACAATTGAACACGAGCTCACGCCTTAGCCTTACCACTTCGTCATTAAACCTGCCCAACTCTAACTGGTCAAACACACGCGGGTTCACAATCTTCCTAGTCTTACCAATCGTGAAATCGGTAAACATCGTTTCAATATCCGCAAGCACGTCCTTCACATAATCGGGTTCCCATTTGGGAACTGTAGTAACAGAACAAGCCGAGTCTAATAACTCTGTATCGACATCCATCGGGGTCGGGTTTGTTAATAACTTTGCAGCGGTTAGCTCACGAGCTTGAACTGAGGCCGAATCCTGCTTGCAACTATCAGCAGTGTCGGAAGAATTACAGCTTTCGGTGATGAAAGACGGTTCGAACACCGAGTCCGGGCTCGGTTGTGTCTCGAAAAGATATTTCCGATACGCGTAGTCGTGAAACACAGGTTCTCGAGGATCGTTAACGGAAAACCCGTAACTTGAATCATCTGTATTCATTAGATCCGGGCCCTGAAATACAAAAGATCAAATTAATCATTAATAAACTACACGAACCGAGCACTCATAACAAGACTAATGCCGTATTAACATACCGGATTATTTGCAGAAAACCCATAACCCGAATCTTGAGAAACCGAGGCGGGACTACCCGTTAATTCCCGCAGTTTTTGCTCCAAAAGGGTACTTAATGCATCACCTGTAATAGCATTACTGGTCAAAGATGATGAGTTTGAAGCATTACTGGTCAAACCAGGTGAGTTTTTACTATGATCATTCAAAACCGCGCTGTTAGAGATCACCGGGCGTGCAATAGGAGCTGTGAAAGTAAACGAAACAACATCACTTCTGTTACTTCTATAACCCCGATCCCGAACACCATTATTATTGTTGTTGTTGTTGTTGTTATTACGATCACTATCTTCTATAGCTCGTTTTTTTTCGGGTGGTGGAGTGAGGTTCCTTTTTATGGCTCGATTTCTGAGCAGGCTTTCTTGCTTGTGGACCGACATTTGAAGGTTTTGGGGTTGACTTTCCTCGGTCAACTAAGCTATTCTGTTTCTGATTGTTCTGCTTTAAAACATTTGAAGAAATGGGATTCTTTTGCGGGTTTCTTTCAGTATTTGACTGAGTTCTAACGGGCTGGGCTCGGTGAGTCAACCCATCACGCTTTTGCACGTTAGCCTTAGCTTGAAGTGCTAACGATATTGACTTTTTCGGTTCCAGGTTTTGGCTTTTGAGATTCTTGACATTTGACTCCAATGGCTTCCGAGCAGGCTCGGGAATCTTGGGTTTTCGAGTCGAATTCTCTACTCTCTCTCTAGAAACTTTGACCCTGAACGGGACCGTAGATGATGATGACGGTGACGGTGATGTTGACCCAACAATCGGTATCTTTGACGCAGCTTCCATTATCCTAGCGGGATTATTCGACGACACGAATCCCGAGGTTTTAATAGGAGATAGCAGCTTGTTGCGTGTGATCGGGATCGGTTTAGCTGATTTTGGCGGTAAAGTCTCTGTTTGGAACCTCTCAATCGCTCTACCGGTCAACATCTTCGGAGGTTTGACTTCTGTAGCTAGAAAAACGGTCTCCGTTTGACTATCAATCATTTCAAGTTCTGGGTCTTCCCTAATATTATTTGTAGATGAATCTTTAAAAGACTGTGAGTCAAAAGATGGGTTCGAATACGTGTCGGAGAAATTAGCGGTTGGTAATGAATCTAATCCCATAAGGCGTGCAACGACCCCGGGAGCTTTAGTTCCACAACCATCTTCGTCTGTTACTGAAGTCGCACAACTATAATCGCGAATCATGTCATCTTCTTCCATCTGTATACAAGAGTTGACTTTTACTTCTAATGTCAAACATTTCATTCATAAAGTCAAAACTGAGATACGAAAGATAAGAAGTATGTACCATATTGAAACGGGTCATGGGCATATTGCCATCGGTTCTCTTCGTTTGCTTCGGTTGTTCTACACGGGATTACAAAACAGGTATTTATTAAAAGCTAAAAAAATGAAGTGAAAAATGTGTTTCAGGTCAAACTTGCTCGGTTTGACCATCAACCGGCCCATTATATACCTGGTGATTCAGACTTGCTTGAGAATAACTTCTTGCGAGACTTTGCATTCCAATCGAATAGATGGAGAAAACCACCAACATAACCGCCACCCTTTGACCCGTGTTTTTGACCGCCCATATTTTAATGCAGGATTTAATTTTGACTGCTAGTAGCAAATTCCATCTGTGAATTTCAATAATGTGTTTACTTTCATCACATAAATGGTGGACATTATTCACAAAATCAAACTTCACATATTCAAGATTTGAAAGTAATAAAATTTATATAATTTAAGGCCGAATGTCCTACGAACTGCCGAATTAAACTAACCAGCAAGAGTAAAAATGCATAAATTTACAATATTTTGATTCAAATTTGAATTCATACACATTCAAAGTCTTCACCTTTGACTTCACACTTGAAAAATAGAGTCAAATTAACAGCAAATATAACTAGCAATCACATGAATGAACAATGATTAATCACATTTGACTTCATAATTTACAAAATGCCAGCTTATCACATTCAACTTATAATCAAGACCAAACACAAAATTGAAACCCTAGAAACAAACTTTAACTTCAACAAATGACATTCAGCTTATAATAATCAAAACCCACAACAAAAGATTCGCAACACCATCAAACAAACACAAACCCAGATCCAATTCGTATAAACATAACCAAAATCGCATAAAAAATCAAAGCTTTATCGCATGAACAGCCGTCAAATTACACAAAACCCTAAACTGAAACTTTACCTAAAGACGAAATCGGCAAATGGGTTTTGCTATTTAAGCTCTGGAAGGCCTCGAAGCTTCGAATTCTGTAAAAAGATTTGAACTTGCAGAGGTTTTTGGGAGAAATTGTAACGTTATTCAAGAAAGAGAAAGAGAACCCACAAATGGTTTTAAAGCCAGAAGCTTTAAATGGGTGTGAGTATCAAATAGCTTAAAATCTGCAAATTAATTATTAAGTTAATTTGTTTTTTGGTATTATTTTAATGAATTAATTTAAAGAAAATGCCAAAAATGAATATAACGTCTCTTTAGGAGAGGGGGAGAGATTTCAAATTACAAATGCAAGATCTGATTCCAGTGTGTTGCGGTACACGGTATGTAAATGTTGCCTCACTATATTTACATCCTACGGCTGTGAAGATATGTTGTATGGCTTTGATTTTTAAATGGGTCAGTCAACCCAACCCATCTTGGATCATGTCATGATGGGTCAGACATTTTGGGCCTAAAACTTTTAATGGTTTTTTTTTCCTTATTGGTTACTTGGTTAGGTTGCAATGTTGTATGTAGAGGTGCACAAAATGAGTTTTTCAAATACCCGGGTTCGGTTATGGAATCGGGTTTGGATATGACCGGATATTGGCAACACTCAGGTCGGGTCTGGGTCCAGGTATTCTCTCTAAAAACCATACCCTATGCGTCTGGTTCGGGTTGGGTATCGAACCGGGTATTCTAAAGCCGGGTATTTGACTATTGGATTTTTAGGGGTTACAATATTTAGGGGTATTTTCGGGTATTTTCGGGTATAGATCGGGTATTTGAAACACCCTGTTTCGGGTATTGGAAAAACCCGGTTCCGGGTATGGAACTGGTTCCGATTTTTGAGTATTACCGGGTACAAATCGAGTCCGGTTCCGGGTACGGGTTTTGGTACTGAATGCATACCCTATCCGTACCCTACCGGCGGTAAGGTCGGGTACGGGTTCGGGTATTAAAAACCCATGTATAAAAAAACCAGGTTTCGGGTATGTTTTTCGGGTCTGGTTCCGGGTTCGGGTTTTTTGAGTTGCATGATGCATGTCATATAATTTTGAAGATGGAAGGTTAATTAAAAGGTTTATTGGATTTTAATAATCCTTATTGACTGGTATTCACCGATAATAATCCATATTTATTTTATAGCCGTTGACGGCCCCAAATTAAAAAAAGTTGGCCCCTGGTCCACCGTTAAAAAGAACTTAACGGCGTTATACTTTTTCCGAATTTCAAACTAATGTTTTAGGGCTTTTGATCGGAAGGAGGATATGAGTCGATTGATATAAAACTTCGTTTGAAACGGTGCTCCAAACGACTTGATTTTGGTTAATTGTGAGTTCAAACACTCAAACTGAAGCATTGTTTCGTCGTTTTTTGAGCATCGTTTCGAACAAAGTTTTACATCAATCGACTCGTATCATCCTTCCGATCAAAAGCCCTAAAACATTAGTTTGAAATTCGGAAAAAAAGTATGACGCAGTTAAGTCATTTTTAACTAGGGACCATTGGGTGGCCAACTTTTTTAAATTTGGGACGGCCAACGGTGATAAAATTAATAGGGATTATTATCGGCCAATACCAGTCAATATGGATTATTAAAATTTAATAAACCTGATTAAAAAACAAAAGTTAAAAATATATTTTATAAGGTCAGCCCTTAACCCGTTGTATGACCCCTTTAATCCATTTATTATGAACCGTAACCCTTTTACAACTTGATTACAATGCGTCAACTCATTTACAACTCGTCAAACCAGTTGGCGCGTTTTGATAAACAAGCTACATTAATATAAGTTCATTAAGCAGACGTTATTGGTTACTGTTTTGTTTATTTATGTAGTGTGTTTTATAAGTTTCAAGCTTAAATAAAAGAGAGATGCAATTTTAATTACTGGCTTATTCTTTGTTGCATACAAAAAATAAGGTGACGGGCTCAAATCCTTTATAGACAAGGCTTGAGGAACTTTAAGATGAAAAAAAAATTATTGTTAAAAAAAAAAAAGAAATTATTTAACATTCAGTTCCGTTCTCAAGATAAAAATGACGTTTCAATTTTCTACTTTGAAATCTCGATTGCTTCGAGGCTTCTTCTGTCACTTGCAATTTAAAAAATCGCCAAATCACAAACGGTTTCACTTCTCGTGAACCGTATTTCAAAGCTTTCTAGATAATTTTAGATCTTCAAAACTGAGGATTCACTACTCATCATCATAAACCAACTAAATGATTACACATAACCATGTTAGTTAATTTATAGAACTAATAGAAAACGATATAGAGATAAAGATGAGGAATAGGATATGAGGGTTGTTTTTCATTTTTTTAAATAAATAAAAGGAAACTGACAGGGAATGATAACTTTTAGTTAAATTATACGGATAGTGGGAAATGGATAGCGAATACTATTTAAATGGATTCCAAATATTTTCTTAGAACGACAACATAAACTCCCTAATTCTACACCATGTAAAATCTACTAAAGATCCACAATGGGATTTAAACCCTAATCACTTGGCTATTTACAAACGAGATGGTCAACAAAGAAAATAATTTTTCAAGAATGACAGAGAAAATTGGATTTTGTAACCCAATCACACATTCTAAAGTAAGTAGTAACTATCTTCTACATACAGATTCCATCAAAAGCTCGCCTTTAACTTTTGATAAAACACCTACCCTAAGTAGACTGTAAAGCCAACAATTTTGATTGGTATGATAAGTGAGATGCTACAATAATAACATATTTAGTGGGAAACCTTTTTTATGGGTGATGGATGAGGCCCTAAGTGCGTGGTTGTAACACCATACAAATCAAACTTCACAGCGTTCGCAAACAGGAGATATTTTGAATTATAATGAATGTCAGATCTCAAATATTATCAATGGATTTTTGAATGCCCCAGTGGAAGAAATATTCCAGAAAAGTTATCGCTCCAAGTATTTTTACAGTGAAAAATAAAGTTGTAAATTCGACAGATGCGTCATCTTTCTATTCGTTGAGCATCCTAAAAGAACGTAGTTGCTTGAGTACTATTGTCCTTTGTGAACAAGTTAGAAGCCCCACCATGATCGAATTAAAGCACCTTAATACATAATGCATGCACCCAATCGCACTCAACTAGAACATGATTTAGAGATGTAATAGTACTTTAGGTAGTTAAATATAAATATACAATTTTTAATTTATCTTCTTCCACAGAAAGTATCTCCTTTTCTTTTTCTTAAAATTGACTATACATGAACACGAAAATGGTTCTCTCTAAATTAAAATAGGAGAATCATACTAACCGTAAGGACAATCAATTATACAGAAGTGTCAAACTTCATTTATAGCTATCATTATCATACATTAAAATTTAGTACTTAGTTTAAAATATAATAAACTTTTAGAGTTTTGCATAAATTTTGAAATTAAAAGATGTTTCCATACAAGCAATATAAGCAATAATATGCATAGTTGCATACAAGCAATAATATGTAGAAAAAAAATTAACTTATTTTACACATGTTACCCTAATTGTAAAATGTTGATTCTTCTAGAAGATGGATTCAATGCTCCAAAGGAACATCACATCTCTTAAAAAAATAATAAATTAGGAGAACTCATTGCCAGAAAATTTGCCAGGTAAATTGTAGCTTGTGTTAAACAACCGACACTCTTGAGAGGTTTTAGAGTATGTTTGGGATTGAGTTTGAAAAATGTTTATTAACTTATTGATGTTTTTGAATAGCCAATAACTTAAAATATGTGACAATCATTAAAATCTTTTTTATTTTAGTTCTTTTAAAAAGTTAATGTCTTTTCAAACTCAATCCCAAACATGCTCTTACTAGAAAACCTGCAAAAGCAGATTTTGAATCTGCAACTTCTTTTAAAGGAAAATCAGATGCATACAAATTAACAAATTATTAGTTAAATAAATTAAACTAATCATTTATTTAAATAAAATACTCAAGAAACCTTAATTTTTGAGAAACTAAATAGTAGTTATTGACTTATTTCCAACTTAATAGAAAATGATTACATGAAATTATTATTAAACTCATCTAGAATCAAAAACAAAAAGAAAAGCCACAAATGGATAAAACTAAAACCAAATCATCAGAATATATTAAATAATCACCCAAAATTGAAAGGGAAAAAAAAAGTAACTAAACCATAAAACTTCAAAGATGAAGACCAACATCCACTCCATCACCATTATCATCTCCCTCTTCAACCATCCTTGATGAACTTGAAACACTCATGTTGACTTGAGGTGGTCGTCCCATGTAAAACCTACCAGGAAACCTTAACGGAACACCCGACAGTACCTGCGGCTGCGGTTGTTGCTGGAACTGCCCAGATCTTGCTGCATGAGCACTAATTATGGTCACTGGAGCTGCAAACCGCCGGTGATGGTTGTTCATGAAATGTACTCTTTTTAGTATTTGGCGTTCTTTTTTGTGTGCATTTTGGTGGCCACCTAATGCTTGTGAGTTGGCGAAGTCTCGTCGGCAGTATTGGCATTCGAATCGCTTGTTGTCGCCTTCGAGTTGAGGTGCCGTTGGAGCGATGTTGCCGTCAGTGACGGCAACACCAAATAGCTTCATGACTGAAGAGGAGGAGGAGAATGAGGCATTTTGATCTATTGATGAGCTCTCTCCCATTTGGGTATCTAAATAAATTATGATGGAATGAAATGTTTGTTAATTTTTTATGAAGTGGAACCCAATATATATGTATTTATATAATGGTACAAACCTACGTAACAAAAGGCAACATAAGTGACACGAATTTTAATGGCGTCGATTAAGTTCGTGATTGTATCGATACTAAACCTAATAGTATAACGAAAAAAACTAAATAAAAATTCAAAAATATAATACAAATAAAAAAATAAGCTCTCGACATTCACATTTAAAGGATGAGTATCATTACAGAACTCTTAAATAATTTAAGAATTTTAAAGAATTTTTAATAACTAATGTTTTTTATAAAATTTTTTGTATGCTAATATTATTTGAGTTTAGTTTTATCAACATTTTATATCTATATATATATACACACACACATTTACAATTATGAAAATTAGTTTTTACACATATCTATGTTTTTTACACATATGTAAATTTGTTATTATATAAATTTTACATATGTGTAAACTTGTGATTTTTATATATAATCAAATTTTTTTAAATATGATAAAATTAATCTCAAATAATGTTAATATATAAAAAAATAAAAACAAAATGTTTGGTTGTTTTAAGTTTTTAAAAATTCTTAACTTTTTTTTTATTTCTGAAAGAATACCAACCCCACATCTAAAAACCAATTAAAAAATATAAAAATTCAAATATAACTTGTGGCACACACCACACATATTAACAAGTATAATTAAAAATGGCTTAAAAGGGAAAAACTTTTGTGTTAGTTATTTTTAACTTTGTAAAAATCAAATAACTTTAATGTACTTAACTATTTTCAAAAGACATTATCTCATAAAATTAAGAATTTTATTGTATATAAAATAAGCATACGATTGTCATCTTTTTGTTATTAAAAATAAGCAACATTTAAAAAGAAAACACATGTTTACAAGTTACAACAATAGATATAAAGTTACGTGACTATATACATACATCGCACAGTTATTGCCTAGCACATGCATCGATCGTATACCGATGAGGCGATGACTACATAGTACATAGTCATCCCACAGAAAATTAATTTTGTAAGGGAACCCTCGTACATATCTAAACTATTATATACATCTGAAATATTAATCTTTTTAAATTTCTATAATATGGTTCGATCCAAAAAAATTGATACTTGACAGAAAGTGTTAATGGGACCCAAAATTTGTTCCATCTTTGTCCATGTGATCTTACAATTGTCTGCTTAATTTGATCTTATTGTCCCCATTATTAAACGACATTGTGATATATATAAACTATAATATTTTCGTGTTATAGGAGATTTTTAATGTACAAATTACCTAAAAAGTAGATATTGTTATGAAAGAAACCAGTTAAACTATAATATAAACTAATTATTTAAGTTTTTTATTACATCGATCGAAACAGAAGGCAAGCGGACAACAAGCTGCACCGCTACCCCCGTTTTTGAATTGCAAAACTCAATTTTTTAAAAACTACGTTTGCTTGACGGTGATATATGTTGATGACCTCACCGACAGTGGACAACCAATTAGTGGTTCAATGGTGAAAACCGATGAAGGTGCTAACAGTTGCCGACACGCTGGCAATGACATCAACTACGACAGCCATGATCGATGTCTGGCAGTGTTGTGTTAGCTTTACATATATATTTTGAACTCATAACATTATTTCAAATATTATTATATGTTATTGTCTTATTGATTTATAAAAAAATATTATGTTTGAAACCACTACTGTTTGAAACGCCTGAAAAGAAACACTGAATGAGGTTCTTGAAATTATTTGATCGATCATGCAACTATTGATGATATGATGTGCTTGTTGATCAATAGCTATAGTGTAACATGTAATTTCAATGCTATACACAAGTAGTACTTTTTGCTATGCTATAATTATATAAAATTTTACTTTTCATGTCTGATTTATATAAAAGTTTCACAAAACGTTTTTAGTCCGTAAAGTATACAATTTATCATAATATGACACGTGCTTTAAGTGAAGGGCATATGCCGTCAATACGGATTTGTATCATAGTTATACACAAATTATACGACGCATATGAATAATTATGCACAATGCTAAGTAACTCATATAAATAATTACTCACATAGTTGCATAACTTACATAAACACAAACTAAGGTAAATAATTTCGGATGGTACATCGAATTTTCTCAAGTTATTTTTATAAAAACTATTTAGCAATACTACATTCAAACAAAGATAATAAAATTCTTGGTTTTATGATTGAAAATTTTCCAAATTTTCCTTTCTAAATAATAAAATATAATTTTATTTGAGTTAAAAGAATGTTGGGACTAGATTTAGAACAAAAAAGTCAACAATGAAGGTTAATTGTTTATGTATCCACTTTAGTCTCTTTTTAACTTTCTATTCTTTACCATTTTATCAAAAGCTGAATTTTAACAGCTGAAAAAATAAGATTAAACATTAACACCGCATTCTTGGGTTTAAAAGATAAGAAAAATAAATAATAAGATTGAACAGGGAAAGAAAGGAAAAAAATTATATACTTAAAAGAGATTCTCGAGTTAAAATAAAAAAAAAAGAAAAGGAAGTGTTAATTATATTCTTGAATTAGATTGAAAGGAAAAGATATGAAAAAAAATTATAACTTTACAATTATGTCCTCATAGCCAAATGAAAAAGAGAATTAAAATAGGGTAAATTGGCAATATTGTAATGGGCAATAAACTTTCCTTCACAATCCGGCCATATTTGACAGAAACCTTTTGGAGAAAAAAAGACCCAATTTTTCTTTCCATTCTCTTTCTTTTCTTTTAAAATAAAAACTCAAAAATGAAAAAAGAAAAATTTTCTTATCTTTTATTTTTCCAAACCATTAAATAAAAAACTCCACATTGCAGTGCAAGTTCACTTCCTAGTTCCTACACTTTGTCAAATAAATCACACAATGATGTCTTTCACGCGTAACGCTTTTCTTGATGAAATAATGTTAGAGTTCTCCTCTCTGTTGGTTTGTATCTTCTCTATGTAGGTTTATCTCTATGGTTAAAATGAAACAAAAGGCTCACTTTATACTCAACGTACCCAAAATCCATATTTAATTTTTCATTTAACTACAATACGCTAATTGTTATGAGTCAAAACAAAATATTCATTTGATTCATGACAAGTTAATGTCACGTAGTTGCTTTCGATCCACGCGTTGCGGCTGGAACGTGACGAGAACTTAGTTGACATCATTAAACCCGTGCTTTGCGGCGTAGATGCAGTGAAAGTTCGGTTGGTATTGGCTTGGTTCGTTATGGTAATAATCAAAATAAAAATCAAGTTTGTTAAATATTAATCTTATTAAATACTTAATTCAAGTTTATGAATGATATGACAAAACTGTTAAACCAAAGGGATTAAATATTTAAAGCTGTAAAAAACCAAAGAAAAAGAAATGCAACAGAATGGACTCAGCAGTCAAACCCAAGCCATTCCAAACCTCATGTGTATATGCATACCACTCATACTTATAATTAAAGTTTAGTATTATGAGTTATAATCAGAAATCTCCATATACATTCGTTAAAAGGATTAATGAGTCAAAAACAAAATATCAACATTGCTTTATGAGAGAGATCAAATTCCCACCAGAACATTATTTATTCGATCACGCAACTCTGAGCATCAATATTTCATTCTTTAGCTCTTTTTTACATGGTTTGGTTCATTACAAAACTCTCACATAATAGAACACAAATCAATGAAAAAATAACTATATTAACTTCAGTTATATATAATTATTTCGATTCAAAGTAGGGAAAAAATATTCTCCGTTTCGTGAAAAGATCATTCAAAGTAGGGTATTGTCAAACATCGTCATCTGCTACACTACACGCCATGATTCTTCAACACAATAGACACATTATTACTTAAGCACAAAATACAAATCATAACACACGCTTTGAGAGAAAAGTTATGCCTTACCCCCTACCCAAATAAGGTGGTTTTAAATTTGTAAGGTAACATCAAATCTTGAAACTGAAAGTTGATAAGAGAGCAAAATTAATTAAAGCAGCTACGTACGGAAAAACATTTAATTTATGACATTGACGAATCACACATTTTATAACTAAAAACAGGGCATGATGACTTGACGTCATCCTCACCTTCCTCCGGCTTATCACCGGCAGTCTGTTCAGAGTTCCAAACTCAATGATGGCAACTAAACACGAGGGTTTTGCTTGTTGCGGGACTTAACCCAACACCTTACGGCACGAGCTGACGACAGCCATGCACCACCTGTGTCCACGTTCCCGAAGGCACCCCTCTTTTTCAAAAGGATTCGCGGCATGTCAAGCCCTGGTAAGGTTCTTCGCTTTGCATCGAATTAAACCACATGCTCCATCGCTCGTGCGGGCCCCCATTCTTGCGAACATATACTCCCCAGGCGGGATACTTAACGCGTTAGCTACAGAACTGCACGGGTCGATACGCACAACGCCTAGTATCCATCATTTACGGCTAGGACCACTGGGGTATCTAATCCCATTCGCTCCCCTAGCTTTCGTCTCTCAGTGTCAGTGTCGGCCCAGCGGAGTGCTTTCGCCGTTGGTGTTCTTTTCGATCTCTATGCATTTCACCGCTCCACCGGAAATTCCCTCTGCCCCTACCGTACTCCAGCTAGGTAGTTTCCACCGCTTGTCCAGAGTTGAGCCCTGGGATTTGATGGCGGACTTAAAAAGCCACCTACAGACGTTTTACGCCCAATCATTCTGGATAACGCTTGCATTCTCTGTATTACTACGGCTGCTGGCACAGAGTTAGCCGATGCTTATTCCCCAGATACCATCATTGCTTCTTCTCCGGGAAAAGAAGTTCACGACCCGTGGCCCTTCTCCCTCCACACGGCATTGCTCCGTCAGGCTTTCACCCATTGCGGAAAATTCCCCACTACTGCCTCCCGTAGGAGTCTGGGCCGTGTCTCAGTCCCAGTGTGGCTGATTATCCTCTCGGACCAGCTACTGATCATCGCCTTGGTAAGCTATTACCTCACCAACTAGCTAATCAGACCGTGCCCGAGGACAATACAACTAGATATTTTTTCGTTGAAGTCAAACTTGGAGCTCCTTGTAAAGGAATATTGGTTCAGCCAGTACTGCCAGCCTAACCCTTTGAGAAGCCTAAAACGAAACAAGAATTCGAAGGCTTTTTTTGAATTTTATTGTTGCAAAGGAAAAACAACTAAACATGAATATACTTCTCTTTTCAAATGACTTAAGGGTTATTTTTATCATCTAGTATACATTTTTTGTTAAAATTTGGTCTAAATTAGAGACTCTATCCAAGTGTAGGCATAAAGCCTTAGATTAACTAGTCGGTATGGGTTCAAGAGTTAGAGCATGTTTGGGATTGAGTTTGAAAATTGCTTATTAGCTTATTGGCTTTTTCAAAAAGTCATTTTGAAAAACCAGGATTTGAGGCTTTTGAAAAACTGCTTTTTAACCCTTTCAAAAGCTAAAATAGGAAAGATTTTTGTGATTGGCAAACATATTTTAATTTATTGGCTTTTTGAAAACACCAATAAACCAATAAGCATTTTTCAAACTAAATCCCATACATGCTCTTAGCATACCGCCTCTAGCATTTTTTAAAGTTTTTAACTCCAAATGTTTTCAATCCATTGGCCCTATAATTATAAATGGATCAAAAGTACACTCTTTTCATATTGATTGATAGAAGAGAAGCCTAATATTAAAAAACGAAAAAAATGAATTTGTTAAATTATCAATTAATACGCAATATTTCTAATGAGTCAATACATATTCTATTGTAACATCCCGAAATTTCCAAAATGATATTAATTATATTACTTAATAATAGAGGGAAAGTTACTCGGGTTATCGGGAAATAAATAAATAGAGTAGGAGTTGGTGTGGGTCGGGCTAGTGTTGGGTAATAGATATGGGTTATGGACTTGGGTTATGAAAGAAGGAAGGAGAGTCCATGGGCTTAATCCCATGATCCCTAAATATAAATACCATTAATCACCCTTTAATCCTCATTCTCACATATTCCATACACACACACCCAAAACACACACGACCCGAACCAAGATCCGAAGGCGAAAACCCGAGCTTGTTGGTGCTGGAACGTTGTGACGGACCAAAACAACATCAAGGCTTCCGTGTTCGTAGTTCGACTCGTTCAAGGTACGTTTATAGTTAGAAATCGTTCGTGTAGGTTCGGGTTGATTTGAGAAATGATAGATCTGAGTTTGTATGGTAAAAACGAATCCAACAAAGCTAATCTTACTGAAAATGGTTATGATTTGATGGGTTAATCGATTGATAAAAAGAACCCGTAACCTATATGCCTAAATCGCACCCTTTAAACATCAATGTTAGGTCGATTTGATGGTTGGGGTTTGTAGTCGCTGGTCAGACGATCCCGTGGGTACCTAAATCGAGTTATTTGGTTAAGAAACGAAGGTGATTAAGGGATTTAAGAACGAACAGTAGCTGCAGACGACAACTTCGTCTGCAAGCTAAGTTCGCCTGATGAACTTCGCCTGCAAGCTAAGTTCGCCTGATGACAACTTCGCCTGCAAGCTAAGTTCGCCTAATGACAACTTCGCCTGCAAGCTAAGTTCGCCTGATGAACTTCGCCTGCAAGCTAAGTTCGCCTGATGACAACTTCGCCTAAAGCCAAGTTCGCCTGATGACAACTTGGCCTAAAGCCAAGTTCGCTTGATGACAACTTCGCCTAAAGCCAAGTTCGCCTGATGACAACTTCGCCTAAAGCCAAGTTCGCCTGATGACAACTTCGCCTAAAGCTAAGTTCGCCTAAGGTTTAACTTCGCCTAAAGCTAAGTTCGCCTAAGGTTTAACTTCGCCTAAAGTCAAGTTCGATTAGAGAATAGATTAAAACGATAAGTAAAAGTAAGCTAATACTAGGCCACCAGATTATATCAGGCGAGTATTGATACGTGTAACTTATACAGTCAGCGGAGCACAGTTAAATAAGGGATTTACAACTATCAGAGGAAGAAGCAGAGTTCAGGTGAGTTTCTAGCCCCATTCCTTGTTATGTTTTCGGGGCTGTGTGCATACTCGATGTGTTTGTTAATACATTTATTGTGACATCTGCCCGATCCGACCCGACCCAGGTACCCGTTTCTCTGACCCGATCTCTCTTTTATTATTTAATATTTATACTTATATTTTACTTTTAATAAAACTATATATTTTCCTTCCCGCCTCTCTCTCTCTCTCTCTCTTTCTTTTCGCCGTCCCGCCCTTACGCCTTGTTTCCCTCTTTGCTTGTCCTTTGGTTCTTCCCGCCTAAGGATGTCTGCAGCTCCACGCGCCAGACTCCTTATATGGAAGCCTGCGTGAAGACATCTTGTTCCTGCGATGCGTGAAGAGAACTCTTCTCGCAGCGCGCTAAGAATGCATGTTCTTCCCGCAATGCGCTAAGAATGTATGTTCCTCCCGCGATGCGCTTAGAATTCTTGTTCTTCACGCAGCACGCTAAGGATTTGTGATTCTTCCCGCAGTGCGCTAAGGATTTTTGTGCCAGCCTTCGCGCTCGCGCACTCAGCCTTCTCGCGCTAAACCTTTGAGTTTTCTTCTGTTTAATCTAGCCGTTTGCTTTTGTGTTGTCTTATCTGTTGTGCTGTTGACCTAACCTATCTAATGTCTGAATAGTTACTTTCGGCGCAGCATGCGTACCAACCCCCATTGGTTGGTAGAAAAAGTGACTGACATTATCTTTTGAGATCTTTTACTGTTTGCTTTTGATATCTTTTGTTATCTTTTGAGATCTTGCTTTTGGAATCTTTTTGCTGTTGATATCTTTTCTTTTACTTTTGGAAATCTTTTCTAGGGTTTATGTCCCCTAGGGTTTGCCTATAAATATAATACTATTTTCTTAACACTTCACACACTACACTTATTATCTCTTCCTCCCTCTTGCTCTCTGCCGTTGTCCTCCTGCCGCCTCCTCTCTTGCCTCCGTCTTCCTCCTTGTTCTTCCTGCTTTTCCGGTAATATATTATATATAATAATTTACTTATTAATTATGCTAACTTATTACCTAGACCTAAAACCGATCGTTGAAACATAATCTTTAATTATAGGTTAACTTTGCTTGTTTAAGAGTTGGTTCTTGCATTATCTTACATCGCATCTTTATCAAGTGAGTTATCTCGTATCTAATCCCTTTTTATTTTAAATGCTTTGGGATGTTCATGTGTTCATACAAAACTTGAGTCTTAAACTTGTTTATGAACTTTAGTCGCGCAGTATCCCATGTGTTGAGGACGTTTACTTGGCTGTTTATTTGTATGTGTGTATCATTAACCGCTTTGTTCGGCCTATTCCGCAGTTCCGTTGGTACCATTAGTTGAACATGGGAGACCTATCGTTTACGGTTTTCTTTGTTTACACTTGCACAGATGTTTTCTCGTTTTTATGCTCAATTGGGAGCATGGATTGAACTATGATCTATGAACTATCTTAGGCTTGATCACAATCTGATTACACCCTTGTTAAACTCTAGACATACACGTGTTGCGCGCAGATTTACTGTGATTATCTATGATTATCTATTAAACTTGATTTCTCACCAACACGCAAGTGTTTGACGTTTATTTTAACACATGTTCAGGTTTGCAGTAGCTGTTTTGGAGCTTGTGGACACGTAGGACGTTTTTACTTTTGGACCTAGAATTAAAATGTATCAAGACAAGTTAATGTTGTTTGAATTTTATAATTTATAATTTATTGATTTATGTTTGATTTATGTTCTTTACTTTCCCCGCTGCGCGTGCGCGATAAAATGTGTATTAATAAATATTGACACCAATAGTGTCGCGAGTAATGAAGCAATATGTGGCGCCCCGATGTATAATCCGCCTTTGGTCGGGGTGTTACAGATTGGTATCAGAGCTCGTTGACTTTAGGATAGGTGGTTAGACGTAACGGCCTAGAATACCTAAGAGTCCCTTCTCGCGCATGAGAGAAATCTCATGTTTGCGCACTTATTGTTAATTACTCGTTATTTATGAATATGCTCGCACTTGCGCAGTATATAAATTTTATGTTCTATTTCGCGATATTTCGATTTTTGTTGAATTTCGATTTTTATTGATTTTACTTACATATTCGTTTGTTGGGATTTGAAGATCCGAAAAGTCATGGTGATACATGAATAGTTGATTTTCAATTTCCATTTACGATTATGTTCTGAGGTTGGAGACTTGAAAAGTCATGGTGATACATGAATTGTCAACCTCCAATACTCATTTTCTTGTATATTTTATATTGAAGATTGGAAAGTCATGGTGATACATGAATTGTCAACCTCCAATACTCATTTTCTTGTATATTTTATATTGAAGATTGGAAAGTCATGGTGATACATGAATCGTCAATCTCCAATACTCGTTTACTAGCTATTTTAAATTGAGAACTCGGAAAGTCACGGTGATGCGTGAATTGTCGGTTCTTGATTCGAATTTGTTACCTTTATTAAGTCTGCATTTTGGGTCATTTATTTTACTTTAACTTTTGATAGTATCTAACTCTGCGAAACCAAGCTTTATAAGATTAAAACTTTGCGCTAAAACCAAGATATTAATTAAAATTTAAAACTTTTATAGAATGCCTCCGCTATCTCGCCGATTTCAGAGAAGAGAAGCCTCGCGCATGCGTAGACAGCAACGTTCCCAGGAAATGGCCGCCGCAATAGCCCAAGCTTTGAGCCAAAACAATGCTAATACCTCCAGTTATAACATTAAGTCCTTTAATGCGGGTAACCCTCCGAAGTTCACAGGTCTTGAAGGAGCCACCGTGATGCTCCAATGGCTCGAAAAGATTGAAAACACTTTCCTCCATACCCAATGCCCCTCAGAAAGACGAACCCTATATGCTTCCAGTGTCCTGGAATCCAGAGCGCTTACATGGTGGAATGGAGTAGCTCATGCGCGTGGCGCAGAGGCTGCTTCTAGCATGACATGGGAGGAATTCAAGGAAATTCTTACGCGAGAATTCTGCCCTCCCAACGAAGTTAAGCGCCTGGAGGAAGAATTCTGGAACTTGAAGCAATACAGCGGTGAAGCGCGCGAGTACGCGACGCGCTTCCACGAGCTAAGCTTACTGGTCCCTCACCTTGTTACCCCTTCCCGCCGAGCCATCGAGAAATTTCTTGGGGGTCTCCCCATGGAAATTCAAGATTCTGTATGGGCCAGAAACCCAGTAACCCTCTCTGACGCCATCGAATTGGCCGCTGTGCTCAGCGACAACCATGTCAGAGCAGGAACCCTGTTCCTGCGGGGAACTGAGAAGACCAAACCCACCAAGACTGTCCCTGAACCAACAGAAACCAAACCAGAACCCTCAAACCATAACCAGAAACGTAGGCGCAGACAAGCCTATGCGCTTACCAACCCGCCCATTGTCCAGCAACCAATTTACCAACCCCCAGTTTACGCGCCTAACCCACTGTCAACCTACCCAGCACCTCCTGTAGTCCACAACTATGCCTTAACCAATCCAGCACTTCCTGCCCCGCCAACTAAGAAACCTTACACAGGAAACCAACCCTTTTGCCCAACCTGTAGACTTCATCACCCACCTCAAGTCCCGTGTCGACAATGTAACCGATGTGGCCGCGTAGGTCACTCCGTTGAGTACTGTAGAACCTCTCCCTCCAATCCGATTGCGCCAACACCACCAGCCTACCCGCAGAACCCACAGCCAACTTACCAAAACCCACGACCCAGATCATGCTTTAACTGCGGTGATCCAAGTCATTTCCGGAACGCGTGCCCAAGGCTACAAGTTCAGATTACTCAAGCGAATCCGGTGAACCAAATTTCGAACCAAGTGACGCGTGGCCGAGCTTTTAACATAACCGCGCTCCAAGCGCAAGCGAATAACGACGTAGTTAATGGTACATTTTTGCTTAATGGATTTTATGCATCTATGCTTTTTGATACTGGCGCCGATCGAAGTTTTATCTCTCGCGCCTTTGAGCGGAAGCTTGCGCGACCGCGCGACAACTTAAAAGAAGA
The DNA here is from genome assembly GCF_021521415.1 of Bidens hawaiensis. Lineage (NCBI taxonomy): Eukaryota > Viridiplantae > Streptophyta > Magnoliopsida > Asterales > Asteraceae > Bidens > Bidens hawaiensis. The sequence continues at coordinate 667,587 of NW_027492078.1, read as the reverse complement.
TTTTTCAGTTGAATTGGCTAATGGCGAAACTGTTTTAATAAACTCGGTAATTAAAGATTGCACGCTTAACCTTAACGAAAACGATTTTCTGATCGACCTCATCCCTATGCCTCTTGGAAGCTTTGATGTTATCATTGGTATGGACTGGCTCTCGAAGAATCGCGCCGAAGTTATTTGCGCCAAGAAATTGATTCGCATACCTCGAGAAAATGGTGATCTTCATATCTACGGCGAAAAACCCTCCAGTGGTCTTAAACTTATGTCTTGCGCCGAAGCCCAAAGACTCATGCGGAAGAAGTGTATTGCATTTCTAGCCCATGTGGTTAAACCCGATGAAGGAAAGAAGCTTCGCGATATCCCTGTTGTGCGTGATTTTCCTGAAGTTTTTCCTGATGATCTTCCTGGTATCCCTCCCGCTCGTGAAGTCGAGTTTCGTGTTGATCTTGTCCCTGGTGCTTCCCCCGTTGCTAAATCTCCTTATCGTCTTGCACCCGCTGAGATGCAAGAATTGGCAAGCCAACTTCAAGAGTTGACTGCTAAAGGATTCATTCGCCCTAGCTCTTCGCCCTGGGGTGCTCCGGTGTTGTTCGTTAAAAAGAAAGATGGATCGTTCCGCATGTGTATTGATTACCGCGAGTTAAACAAACTCACCATTAAAAACCGGTATCCCTTACCGCGTATTGACGACCTCTTTGATCAACTCCAAGGTGCCTCTTGTTTCTCGAAGATTGATCTCCGCTCTGGCTATCATCAGTTGCGTATCCGCGATGAAGATGTTCCGAAGACTGCTTTTCGAACTCGTTATGGCCATTTTGAATTCTTGGTCATGTCCTTCGGTCTAACCAACGCACCCGCCGTTTTCATGGATCTTATGAATCGGGTGTGTAGGCCTTTCTTGGATAAATTCGTGATCGTGTTTATCGATGATGTTCTGGTGTATTCTAAGACCAAGGCCGAGCATGAGCAACATCTCCGATTGGTATTGCAAAAGCTTAGAGCCGAGCAACTCTATGCTAAGCTTTCCAAGTGTGAATTTTGGTCTGATGAAGTACAGTTTCTTGGTCATGTTGTAAACAAGATGGGTATTCATGTCGACCCATCCAAGATTGAAGCAATCAAGAACTGGATTACGCCATCTACTCCTACCGAGATCCGTTCCTTTCTGGGCTTAGCTGGTTATTACCGGCGTTTCATTTCGAACTTCTCAAAGATCGCTTTGCCTTTAACAGCTCTGACGCACAAAGGTAAACCGTATATTTGGGGCTCGAAGCAAGAAGAAGCCTTTCTAACGCTCAAGCGTTTGTTGTGTGAAGCTCCTGTTCTTGCGCTACCTGAGGGTAATGATGATTTTGTCGTGTATTGCGATGCATCCAACCAAGGTCTCGGTTGTGTTCTTATGCAACGAGGCAAGGTTATCGCTTACGCATCAAGGCAACTTAAGGTTCATGAAAAGAATTATACAACTCACGACCTCGAACTAGGTGCAGTTGTTTTTGCCTTGAAGATCTGGAGACACTACCTTTATGGTACTAAGTGTATCCTCTACACTGACCATAAAAGCCTTCAGCATATCTTTGATCAAAAGGAACTTAACATGAGGCAACGCCGATGGAACGAACTCATCAGCGATTACGATTGTGAGATCCGGTATCATCCTGGTAAGGCTAATGTGGTAGCCGATGCGCTCAGCCGAAAACCCTGCCAACTTAACTGTATCTTGCCGCGCACCCAGCTTCACTTCGCGCCGATTCAAAGCAACCTTGAATCGCGTATTCGTGACGCGCAGCGCGCATCCATCAGTAATGGCAACCTTCGCGCCGAGTTAGCGTGTGGCGCGGAAGCACTCTTTGTCCCTAATCTGAGTGGAATTCTCTGCTATCTCAATCGCATCTGGATTCCCTTTGATGAGAATCTTCGCGCTGATATCCTGAGTGAAGCGCACAAATCTCGATATTCTATTCATCCTGGCGCTGATAAGATGTACAAGGATTTGCGCATAACTTATTGGTGGCCTGGCATGAAAAAGGATATTGCTGTGTTCGTAGCTAAGTGCCTGACTTGTTCTAAAGTTAAAGCTGAACACCAACGCCCATCTGGTTTGCTCGAACAACCAGAAATTCCTACGTGGAAATGGGAATGTGTAGCGATGGACTTTATTACCAAGTTACCTTTGACAGCAAGCAAACATGATAGCATTTGGGTAATAGTGGATCGATTGACTAAGTCTGCTCACTTTCTGCCCATTCGTGAAAACTACCGTGTTGAGCAACTCGCGCAGCTTTATGTCAAGGAAATCGTCTGCCGCCATGGTACTCCTTTGAGCATCATATCCGATCGCGATGGCCGTTTTATATCTCGCTTTTGGAAATCTCTCCAATCTGCGCTAGGAACTCGCTTGGACATGAGTACGGCATATCATCCTCAGACTGACGGTCAGTCTGAGCGAACTATTCAAACTCTTGAGGATATGCTCCGATCTTGTGTACTTGATTTTGGAGGTAATTGGGATTCACACCTGCCTTTGATCGAGTTTTCTTATAACAACAGCTATCATTCCAGTATCGGTATGGCCCCATTTGAAGCACTTTACGGTCGTAAATGCCGCTCCCCGATTTGTTGGAGCGAAGTGGGTGAAACTCAAATCACAGGACCCGAACTTGTTCAAGAGACAACCGATAAAATCGCCAAGATCCGTGATCATCTGCTGACTGCCAGAAGCCGACAGAAGAGTTACGCAGATCGTAGGCGAAAGCCTCTCGAATTTCAAGTTGGTGATCTTGTTCTCCTCAAAGTGTCGCCTTGGAAAGGTGTTGTCCGCTTTGGGAAGAAAGGTAAGCTTGCTCCTCGTTATGTTGGTCCATTCAAGATTCTCGCGCGTGTGGGAAAAGTTGCCTACAGACTTGACCTGCCGCTCGCGCTCAGTAATGTGCATCCAACGTTCCATGTTTCCAATCTCAAGAGGTGTTTAGCTGACGAGAACCTTCACATTCCACTTGATGAAGTTCAAGTTGATGAATCCATGCATTTCATTGAGAAGCCTGTTGAGATTATGGATCGCGAGGTTAAGCAAACCAAGCGCAGTCGTATCCCTATCGTGAAAGTTCGTTGGGAGTCCAAGCGCGGAGCCGAGTTTACATGGGAAAGGGAAGATCAAATGAAGATCAAGTACCCGCACCTGTTCTCTGCGCAACCTACTTCGAGATAAATTTCGGGACGAAATTTCTTAAAGTAGGGGAGACTGTGACATCTGCCCGATCCGACCCGACCCAGGTACCCGTTTCTCTGACCCGATCTCTCTTTTATTATTTAATATTTATACTTATATTTTACTTTTAATAAAACTATATATTTTCCTTCCCGCCTCTCTCTCTCTCTCTCTTTCTTTTCGCCGTCCCGCCCTTACGCCTTGTTTCCCTCTTTGCTTGTCCTTTGGTTCTTCCCGCCTAAGGATGTCTGCAGCTCCACGCGCCAGACTCCTTATATGGAAGCCTGCGTGAAGACATCTTGTTCCTGCGATGCGTGAAGAGAACTCTTCTCGCAGCGCGCTAAGAATGCATGTTCTTCCCGCAATGCGCTAAGAATGTATGTTCCTCCCGCGATGCGCTTAGAATTCTTGTTCTTCACGCAGCACGCTAAGGATTTGTGATTCTTCCCGCAGTGCGCTAAGGATTTTTGTGCCAGCCTTCGCGCTCGCGCACTCAGCCTTCTCGCGCTAAACCTTTGAGTTTTCTTCTGTTTAATCTAGCCGTTTGCTTTTGTGTTGTCTTATCTGTTGTGCTGTTGACCTAACCTATCTAATGTCTGAATAGTTACTTTCGGCGCAGCATGCGTACCAACCCCCATTGGTTGGTAGAAAAAGTGACTGACATTATCTTTTGAGATCTTTTACTGTTTGCTTTTGATATCTTTTGTTATCTTTTGAGATCTTGCTTTTGGAATCTTTTTGCTGTTGATATCTTTTCTTTTACTTTTGGAAATCTTTTCTAGGGTTTATGTCCCCTAGGGTTTGCCTATAAATATAATACTATTTTCTTAACACTTCACACACTACACTTATTATCTCTTCCTCCCTCTTGCTCTCTGCCGTTGTCCTCCTGCCGCCTCCTCTCTTGCCTCCGTCTTCCTCCTTGTTCTTCCTGCTTTTCCGGTAATATATTATATATAATAATTTACTTATTAATTATGCTAACTTATTACCTAGACCTAAAACCGATCGTTGAAACATAATCTTTAATTATAGGTTAACTTTGCTTGTTTAAGAGTTGGTTCTTGCATTATCTTACATCGCATCTTTATCAAGTGAGTTATCTCGTATCTAATCCCTTTTTATTTTAAATGCTTTGGGATGTTCATGTGTTCATACAAAACTTGAGTCTTAAACTTGTTTATGAACTTTAGTCGCGCAGTATCCCATGTGTTGAGGACGTTTACTTGGCTGTTTATTTGTATGTGTGTATCATTAACCGCTTTGTTCGGCCTATTCCGCAGTTCCGTTGGTACCATTAGTTGAACACGGGAGACCTATCGTTTACGGTTTTCTTTGTTTACACTTGCACAGATGTTTTCTCGTTTTTATGCTCAATTGGGAGCATGGATTGAACTATGATCTATGAACTATCTTAGGCTTGATCACAATCTGATTACACCCTTGTTAAACTCTAGACATACACGTGTTGCGCGCAGATTTACTGTGATTATCTATGATTATCTATTAAACTTGATTTCTCACCAACACGCAAGTGTTTGACGTTTATTTTAACACATGTTCAGGTTTGCAGTAGCTGTTTTGGAGCTTGTGGACACGTAGGACGTTTTTACTTTTGGACCTAGAATTAAAATGTATCAAGACAAGTTAATGTTGTTTGAATTTTATAATTTATAATTTATTGATTTATGTTTGATTTATGTTCTTTACTTTCCCCGCTGCGCGTGCGCGATAAAATGTGTATTAATAAATATTGACACCAATAGTGTCGCGAGTAATGAAGCAATATGTGGCGCCCCGATGTATAATCCGCCTTTGGTCGGGGTGTTACATTTATCCTAAGTGATAAGTGTATGCCATATGTGATATATGTGATGGATATGAATGATTGCTTGTCGGTACGCGAACGATCTTCGGATATTGCGCGTACTGTCAGGTTAAAAATAAAGGTACGAATATTATATATCGAAGATGTATGAATATTACAAATGAATACTTGTCGGGGCGTGAACGATCTTCGGATATTGCACGTAACGACAAGGGGTATGGTTGTTAAATGAAGGATGTAGAGAACGCCTAGAGTGTTCTTATGCTATAATGTAATTATTGTATATGTGAAGTATGTGTATACAGGTACACGAATGGTATGTGAGTTCTACGTTCGACATAGTAAGTTAGGATGGCAAATCCCTCTAACTTCTGTTGGACATAGACTTAGCAGGTGATGGCGTAGTTAAGGACTGCGAGCCTTATACGTGATGTAGATGATAGATGTAGACGTAGATAGGGACGGTGGGCCTTATACGTGTTATAGGAGATAGACGCCAACGTAGATAAGGACTGTGGACCTTATACGTAACGTAGATAAGGACTGCGGACCTTATACGTAATGTAGATAGGCGTCAGCACAGGAAAGGACTGTGGACCTTATACGTGCTTTAGCATAGGGGAGGACTGCGGACCTCGTACGTGCTATGAATTAGGTTGCAACATAGGGAAGGACCGTGGACCTTGTACGTGTTGTGGATGTATGATGGTATAGGGAAGGACCGCGGACCTTGTACGTACCATGAATGGTGAACATATGTAAGGACTGCGGACCTTTTACGTGTTCACGATCGTGAGTACAGGTATAGACGGCGGACTATGAACGTACTCTCGGTAGACTGAGGTTAGTGATTGTAGATATGTATGTATGTATGGTAGTAAGTATGTATGTAGAACAGAAGGGTAATTAGTTAAGTATGGATATGTATCTTCGGATATGTATGTATGTGTATGTATTGTGTGGCGTCCGATTAACTAGAACTCACTCAGCGTAGCTGACTTTTAGTATGCACGCAGGTGAGTAGGATGAGGTAGCTCGCTTGAGGAGACACGTGGCACTGAATAAGAGGCTGGCATCGGAAGACTCAAGACGTTTAAGTTAAATGTTTCGATTATTGTGAAAGACAAAATGATGTTTTAAGACAAGACGTGTTTTGTTATGAAATGTTTTATGAAAGTTTTTATATTCCGCGAAAGTTTTAATGAACTCTGATTTGTACGAACTGTGTTTATGAGTAAATCTGACGCTAAAGTAGGGCTACCGGGTTCGGGGCCTTACATCTATCTACCATTCATTAATAAAAATCAACATCTAAAAGACCAACCAATTATATAGGTGACATAACCAGCTGCGCTAGTCCAGTTGGCCAGGCAAAGGATGGGAAGACACGGGGAGACCCGGGTTCGATCCCTGATGCCGACCGGATTTTCCCTGATGTATAAAGCCTGTCGTGTCTTCGGGCGAGGTGAGCGGGGGTTTTACCGGAAATGCCAAATGATCCTTAGGTTCCAGCGTGGGTCCCGATAATGTCAACATAGTCTAGACCGATGATGATGGGGCCGTGAATGCGGTCGCGTTATCACTTAACTGAGAAAGTCGCCGTTCAAAAAAATATAGGTGACATAAATGTACAACATTGTCATTGAGACAAGGTGTCACTTCAAATAGCAAGCTCCACGTTAAACTACAAAGTAAAATCCAACATCTCAAAAAGTGAAAGTGAAAGAAAGAACACATGAACTCAAACATATAATATTATTTAGTATTAAATTATTATTAATATCTAACTCTAGATTGTAAGTCTGACAGGAGATGATGAAAAACAAATGGATGTGGAGGTGAAATTGACATTGACTGTCTTCCCTATAGAGAGGACATGGTTTAAAGAAGCAATGAAAAGACCTCATTTTTCTTTTGAACTCACATCATCCTCTTAGGTTTGCCTCACATGTTTCTTCGTTTTCCTTTTATACCCTTCTCATCAAATCTAAAATCATTCATCTTTAATGTCTAGAATGCAAGTTAACACCCCTAGTTAGAAAGATGCACTAATAAAAGTTCACTGATGATAGAAAATAACAAGTGTAAAGCCCAATAACTGCAAAGGCTACATGAAAGAGAAAAAAGGCATTTAAATGTTTATAAGACAAAATAAGGGGAATTTCTGTAGTACATTACACATCAAATGGTTTCTTTTCAACATACAAGATTCTCATGTCAAGGGGGTGTGTATGCTTTGTTATCTCCATGTCTAATTCTTAAGTTTTCAATACTTGAGTTATCAAGTACACACACAGGTGTCCCACCAAACTTAGGTTCAATATTTTAGGTAGGGCATATGTTGCTTTTATCATGATGGATGGTCTAGGTTCAAGTGTAGACAATAAGACATTTCATTGTGCTTAAATGTGACGAAACATGATAAAGGTGACACCACCTCATGATGTTGTTGATGTTAGTGGTTACGATGGCGTTGATAGTTGTGATTAATTAGAGCCACCTATGTATGAGATCGAACTCATTATCATTCCGTTGAGACATAACAAACATGGCCGAGATTGCCTTTGATTCGATTGATCAATATGAGTGGTTAGAAGTTCAATTAGTGTCACATGATATAAAAGGCTTTGAACGTGGTGGTTGTCATTAGGAATAGTAACCCACCCTACACATCACCATCTGAAGAGGTAGGTCCCAGCAGAGCCCAGTTGGACCCGCAAGACTCACCTCAAAGAGGGACGTCTGCGCAGTTGGACCCGCAAGACTCACCTTCAAGAAGGACGTCTGCGCAAAGACTAAACTCGCAAGACTCACCTTGAAGAGGGACGTCTGCGCAAAAACCAACTGGATCCGCAGGACCCACCATGCTCAGAGACGTGACGTCCTTACGCGCAGTACGCAAGCTGTTCCGGCAGGAAAAGCCTCCCAATGGTCGACGTACTCCGCCTGTTCCCGCAGCAACGGATACTAGCCATCAGGGAAGGCTACCCGCGCAGCAAGACTACACGCACAAGGCACTAACTCTTAAATAATTCAGTACTGTCACCTGAAGAAGGAGTGAGCAAGCCGGGAATACTCCCGCACAAAGCCGGGAAAACTCCCGCCCAAATGAGCCAGTCCGTACGCTACTAGAGGACCTTTTGTATAGTACCTGCCAAGGTATAGTACAAAAGATCTGACCAAAGCAGCGACAGCTCGCTGACAACAGTACGACGAGCAGCACGCTCTACTACTTTATGTCACTATCAGCCGCTGCCTACTCACCAACCCCTGTCGGGGCACGTCCATAGCCTGCAGTTGGTGGAAAAGGAATAGTACACAGCCGGCCTGGTCACTATCAGCCGCTGCCTACCCACCAACCATCAGCATGGCACGTGCGTAGCCCACAGTTGGTAGAACAGGAATACTATTCAGCCGGCTGTACCTGCTTGGAAACCTACATTCGGCTATAAATACTCCAACACCTTGAAACGGTATCATTATCTTATATCTCCATATATTATCTGATATCTGCTCTAGTCATTTCTCTTAATATACACTTATATTCAAGAGCAATCTAGTCTGATTCTCACGTCGGAGGGTGGTCACAAGGAGGTACCCCCCCTTCTCAGTGACGAGCTCACGGTCTCTGTTTTGCAGGTCATCGGAAGAATAACCATCTTGCCGGACCTAACCTTCGTGGGAAACATCTATTTAACCCCCAGATTATCCGTAATCTGCCCGGGGTCGATTAGTGTTTCTTCATTGGCGCCATCCGTGCATAAAAGCTAGAACTAATTTTCAGTTTTTTCAAACTTCTGGAAAGATGGTTAAGGTTACTCCGTTGCCAAAGCCAGCGAGTGACCAAGAAATCCCGGTAATCACAACCCCAGCTACTGGGAGGAACACCGGCGAGCACACAAATTTTACGAACACTACCCTGGTTACTCAAGCCGGAGCAAGTGCAGTAAATTTTACGAACACTACCCCGGTTACCCAAGCCGGGGCAAGTGCAGTAAACAATCCTTCATTGGGATTCACCAATGCCCAGTTGGAGAGACAACAGACGAGGCTCCCCCGCCAAATACTCGATCAAGTTAAAGCGTGGGCCGAAGCACGTCAGAAGGAATTCCAAGCTGAGTTGGATGAACGCTTGCGTTCACTCCAACAGGCTGATGAATTCGAAAGCACTCAACAGCTCAACATGAGTAGTGAGTGCGAGTACTCGGACGATGATCGGGAGGAATCCGACACCGACGCAAACCCTCGCCATAGGGCAAAAGGGAAGCGTAAGGAAACGGACTTCCAACCGAGAAGGAATTTCGGAGACACCTTCAAACCAAGAAACGCGGGGGGAAACCCACGCGACTTCTCCAAAACCTTCAAACCAAGGAACGCGGGGGAAACCCACGCGACTTCTCCAATTATCCGACAGCGTCCAAACGCTTATCAAAGCAAATTCTGTGACTTACACAGGACAAGAGGCCACACCACCGAGGAATGCTTAGACTTGAAGGACATCGTCGAAGCATTTGTCAGAGATGGGACACTCACGCACCTCGTGGCGTAATGAACGCTGAGCAGGCTAATGCGTGTTGAACCCCAGTTGGGAAAAACACGAATGAAACTGCAGCTTCAATGTTGGAGACTACATACTGCGTAAACAACGAGATTCCGAACCAGGTGCATATCGGCTCGAAAGGCTCGATGACAGTCCCATCTCAAGAACATGGAAGGGAGCTCAATTACACAGGCTGCATGTAGATCAATTCCAAACTTGTAAAGAAAATGCCCAGAGCCACTTCTAATGGAAATGATTCTCCTTATCACATTGACGCTGATGATCTTACATTTATACTTATAAACTTTCCACACCGATGTGCCGGTATTCACCGCATAAATAAGTGGGGAAGTAAGTCGTTGCGTGTGGACGGCGGCAAAACCCGCATAAACACAAAAAACAGCAAACCTTCACGCAGGTCAGTTATAGGTAAAGTTTGGTCATCCCACTAAATGAAAGTGACGGTCCTACCCGCACAATCATGATAGAGGAAACTGAACACTAACCTATTGACAACCGCGCGTCGAACGGTTAACTTATTCAACACTGATATGCCGGTATTCACCGCATAAATAAGTGGAGACGTCGTTGCGTGTGGACAGCGGCAAAACCTGCACAAACACAAAAAACGGCAAACCTTCACGCAGGTCAGTTATAGGTGAAGATTGGTCATCCCACTAAATGAAAGTGACGGTCCTACCCGCACAATCATGATAGAGGAAACCGAACACTAACCTATTGACAACCGCGCGTCGAACGGTTAACTTATTCAAAACACTGGGAAAATTGCTAAAATAAACTAAAATATGCATGCGCAAGTCATGTAACGTTTATAACGCAAGTCACAAAGATTCAAAAGTAAGCGGGACTATACCCCTTACCTTGGCAACCAAGTAACTATAAGACAGGTGCGGGTACAGTGTCAAGGCAAAACCCTTCACATACTTAGCACCTGCAGGGAATTGAAGCCAAGAATACCTCGGCAACCAAGTAACTTTAAGACGGGTGCGGGTACAGTGTCAAGGCAAAACCCTTCACATACTTAGCACCTGCAGGGAATTGACGCCAGGAATACCTTGGAAGTAAAGTAACTATAAGACGAGTGCGGGTACAGTGTCAAGGCAAAACCCTTCACATACTTAGCACTCCGCAGGGAATTGAAACCAAGAATGATCTTCTGGGCCATGCTTGCGGAAACGGAAATAACATCCCCGCATAGCGGGAACGTTGAGAACTAGATTGTTTGAAGCTCCAAGATGGAATTGGTTGTTTAACATAATTGATCACTATGTTTAAAACTACCAAAACCTCATGGAGAATCTACACAAGTGGAACTCAACGCTCCTGACTTGCGAGGAGGTTACAGACCTACCCGCATCATACCCAAAGATCAAGCAGAAAAGTCGGGAATTTCTGCACGTGACATTAGGACTTCCGCGGGAAGAATCCCCATGGAAAACCTTAAAACTAAACCCTTTTCAAACCCCCTTGCTTAAGTCCAAAAGTTCACCTCACTTATTAGCAATTCATGAGAAGAACATTGGACTGGGGGGACTTGAAGAGGCAGCAGAGCCCAGTTGGACCCGCAAGACTCACCTTGAACAGGGACGTCTGCGCGGTTGGACCCGCAAGACTCACCTTAAACAGGGACGTCTGCGCGGTTGGACCCGCAAGACTCACATTAAACAGGGACGTCTGCGCGGTTGGACCCGCAAGACTCACCTTAAACAGGGACGTCTGCGCAGTTGAACTCGCAAGACTCACCTTAAAGGGACATCTGCGCAAAGACCAACTGGATCCGCAGGACCAACCATGCTCAGAGACGCGACGTCCTTACGCGCAGTACGCAAGCTGTTCTCGCAGGAAAAGCCTCCCAATGGTGAAGTACTCCGCCTATTCCCGCAGCTACGGATACTAGCCATCAGGGAAGGCTACCCGCGCAGCAAGGCTACACGCACAAGGCACTAACTCTCAAATAATTCAGTAATGTCACCTGAAGAGGGGATGAGCAAGCCGGGAACACTCCCGCCCAAAGCCGGGAATACTCCCGCCCAAATGAGCCAGTCCGTACGATACTGGAGGATCTTTTGTACTGTACCTGCCAAGGTATGGACAAAAGATCTGACCAAAGCTACGACAGCTCACTGACAACAGTACGACGGGCAGCACGCTCTAGTACTTAAAGTCACTATCAGCCGCTGCCTACTCACCAACCCCTGTCGGGGCACGTCCATAGCCTGCAATTGGTGGAAAAGGAATAGTACACAACCGGCCTGGTCACTATCAGCCGCTGCCTACCCACCAACCATCAGCATGGCACGTGCGTAGCCCACAGTTGGTAGAACAGGAATACTATTCAGCCGGCTGTACCTGCTTGGAAACCTACCTTCGGCTATAAATACTACAACACCTTGGAACGGTATCATCATCTTATATCTCCATATATTATCTGATATCTGCTCTAGTCATTTCTCTTAATATACACTTATATTCAAGAGCAATATAGTCTGATTCTCACGTCGGAGGGTGGTCACAAGGAGGTACCCCCCCCCCTTCTCAGTGACGAGCTCACGGTGTCTGTTTTGCAGGTTATCGGAAGAATAACCATCTTGCCGGATACAACCCTCGTGGGAAACATCTATTTAACCCCCAGATTATCCGTAATCTGCCCGGGGTCGATTAGTGTTTCTTCACCATCATTCATCACAACTTGTCTTTGTTATGTTCCCGCTGCTCTAGTACTTCATACTTGTCCTCGTACGTCTCACCATGTCTTAATCTAATTAGTTAGGCACGCTAATTTGAGAAAACTCAAAATTTCAATGCACTTTATACGTTTCATTTACAACTTGCATAATATGTTCACTTAAAAAGAAATAATATTCAAAATTAGGACACATAATATATATATTATTATACTCTAATTCAAAGTTATAATAACGCTAATTATTTGTATGTTTCGTATGTTAATTTTTTATTTGTACTAGATACTACCCATATATATATATATAGGATCCAATACAATAATCCTTTATCGTACATTACGTACGCGACACTTCGAACCGTTGATTTTCAGAAACCCAAAATCACAATTAATTACACTCATCCGCTCGTCCCTTTCCTTCAATCCGTCTCCACCACCACTCACCGATATCAGTACACCTCCTTCACCATCACCACTTCAATTGAATTGAACTGAAATACACCATTTGCAGACACTCATTTGTAGAACTTTAAATGCGTTCCAGATTTGTTCATATGATGAAATCGATGATTAAATCGATGGTCTATTGATGATTACGAGATTATATGAAGTGATTTTAGCGTTCAATTTCATGTTATAGATAGTTTAATTTCATATCTGAGCTTCTGAACGTTTAAAGGTTTGTATAGAACGTTTAATTTCATATATGAAACAAAACTTCTAAACTTTTTTGTTCTGAAATTTCGTTTTTGGTCAGAACGTTTAACTTGAACGTTTAAAGGTGTTCATTTTTTTTGTCAGAATGTTTAACTTGAACATTTAAAGGTGTTCGTTTTTTGTCAGAACGTTTAACTTGAAAGTTTAAAGGTGCTCGTTTTTGTTCAGAACGTATAAAGTTTTTTGCCTGAATGTTTAAAATTTGTCTTGAATGTATAAAGTTTTTTTGTCTGAACGTTTTAGATTTTGGCTTGCACGTATGTTGCGTACGTAATGTACATTAAGCGATTATTATACGTTAACCTTCCCATATATATATATATATATATATATATATATATATAGACTAAGTATAAAATGAAAACCCACTTCAGTTATGAAAACTCTAGAAACTCATTCTCAACCACATGTTTTTAATTAATGTTTAAATCTTGTGGTCCACAATTAAAGTGAATAAAAAATATAAATATAACTTTTTCTCTCTCCTGAAAACATATATAAAAATTAGTAAAAAAATGTTAAAAAATAGCAAAACATTTTTTTTTATGTTTCGATGTTTTGTATTAAATATTACAACATATATTACATGTAATGAAAAAAAACGATAGTTACACAGGGTTTTCACGGATTTTCACAACTCAAGTGGGTTTTGATTTTAACCTTACCCTATATAGCATGAAATTGAAACTTGAGATAAAAATAGTGTTTAGAGAAACAAATGTTATGGTTTTATATGCATTGTTTGGTTATTTTGATAAAAGTAAGAATCGAAGAGATTTTATATCATACATAGAAGATGATATTAATAAGAGGAAGTATTTAAATATCCGTATATAAAAATATGTGTACAAAGCTAAAAATGTGATATTACTATGGTTTTGTAATAATACTATTTTTAAAATATACGATATTATACAACTTTTGAGACATCAGGCATGTGTGGTAGGAAACTTTTAGGAGCTTCTAACTTTAATTTTTTTTTAAAAAAAAGCTCGTATTCAATAAAAAACTTTATTTAATCGAAAAAGTTTGATGCTTTTATGTTAGGAGAAAAATTTTATATTTGAACGCTCCTACTAATAGCGTTTAAAAAAAGGACATTTACATATTTCTTCTTCCTGAGGTCCTTAATTGCATATATACCAAATCTAAAAAACCAATTACATATTTTCTTTTATTAAAACATATACATTACATATTTGTCCATCTCTTTAAAATTAACTTAGTTGATGACTAATTTATCTTTATTTTAATAAAAAAATATATATTTCTCCTAAGTTCAAGCCTCTTCTATATAAAACAAAAATAACAATATTATATCTCCTAACTACAAAACATTATCATCCTCCATAAATCAGAGTGCTTGAATATTAAAGTCACTCACTTAGATATTTATTGAAGCAAAACTGAAGCCACTTACTATAATTTATCATTTTCCATAATATGCTACTGTATAATTAAATCTTATGATTTATCATTTTCCATAATATGCTTCCGTGTAATTAAATATTTTGTGATTTTAAAAAACAAAATTGCTAGAATAATCAAAAGCACAATGAAGTAGCCAACTCTGAAAATATTGATACAAAATTATTGTTATAACTAAATCGATTGATCAATCAAAACAAAATCCCCAATAGACCAAAATCGAAGAACAGGATTGAAGAACATCGTTAATTATCAAACCTGTGAGTAAAATCACTATGAATGGTAAAGTAAAATCTTGGTAATTAAACCAAATCGCAGATAAGAAAGGAGAAATTGAAGAATATGCAACATCGAATCGACAAGAATCGAACCGGGTTTTCAATGATCGGTAGAAACGATTCATGAAGAACAATTAATGAAGGAGAACATGTGAATAACGGTTTGGTTGATGCGTCACAACTGGTAAGTGAAGAAGAACTAGGGCTGCAAGTTAGGGATGGGTAACAGCGTAATTGTTTGTGTAAAAATTTCTTAAAAAAACTATGAGCTTTTGGTATTTAAAATTACTTAAATAACTTTTCAAGATATATATATATATATATACACACATTAGATTTTATCCTCCGTATTACTGGGATTGTTTTATATTATTCGTTTTTAATATTTATATATGTATATTTGGATTTTAATTTTATTTATTGTAAGAAAGTTAATCATTAATATACTTGAGATTTGACGATAAAATTGTTTCACAAATAAATGATATGTTATAATCTGGTTTAAAAGCTATTTGGGTTTGGTGATACCCATTACCCGTTTATTTTCTTTATTATAAAATTTTTTCTTAATTATAAATAACATCTTTTTTTAAAATAAAATAGTATATTAATTTTTACTATATCCCTATTTTATAGGATTTTTATATCAAATATTTTATGAGATTAATTTTTAATATAATGAGATGTTATAATCCATTTAAGAGCTATCTGGGTTTGGTGAAACCGTTACCCGTGAATTCGGGTCAAATGCGTGAGAAACATTCGTTTACAAATAAAGTAATCTGATGGCTTGAGAGAATGGTTGTTTTACATTTTTCGTTTTTTAATATTTATTTTTTGGATTTTAATGTTCTTAATTGTATGAAAGTTAATAATATAGTTAAGGTTTGATGATAAAAGGGTTTCATAAATAAATGATATGTTATAACCCGTTTAGAAGCTATATGGATTTGGTGACCCATGACCCGCTTATGGTTTTTACTATAAAATTGTTTATTAATTATAAATAATATCTTTTTTTTAAATTGGATATTGAATTTTAGTATATCCCTATTTTTTAGGATTTTCATATCAAATAATTGGTAAGATTGATTTTTAATTTAATGAGATGTTATAACCCGTTTAAGAGTTATCTGGTTTTGGTAAGACCAATACCCATGAATTTGGGTTAAATCAATGAGAGGTCTCCATTTAAAAATCAAACAATTTGGTGGCTTCCATAAAATGGGGGAGCGACCACATCGCGACAGGTAGGATTTTAAGGATTTCGTTTATATATATTATTATAGATTTAGTATTATGTTTTTCTAGTTATGTCCATTTTTGTTCATTTTGTACATTATTCAAAAATAGTTACAAGTTTGGTACTTGAACTTCAGTTAGCTTTTGTTAATTTATATAATAGCTACACATTTAACCCTTATTCAAAACCAACCACCTCCATGACTTTTTAAGGGCCGTAACTTATTCACACGTTTATATTTTTTTTAAAAAATTACATCATAAAAACGAGCATTTAGTATAATATTGCTATACTTCTTTAACTTTAAAAAATTAGCATTGATGTGCTAAAAGTAGTTATTAATTTACTAACTAAATAAACGCTAATCTAGACACTAAGTAATAATTCTAGACTCTTAACTTAACAAAAACTACTAACCGGCAAGTGAACCGGTCGACTATAGTGCAGCTAAGTAAGTCCGGATATCGAACCCACGAGACTCTTTAAACTACGTAAACTAGCTAAATTAGACTCAAATACAGACGACTATTTATTTATTATTTGTTTAAGGGGGGTTTACTAATAAACTAATTTTAAACTAATTTAAACTAATTAAGAAACTAAAGACGATTAAACTTAGAACTTGGACTTAATTCAGATGATGATGAGATAACTACCTAGGCTAAAATCCCCTAAATTTCAGTTGTTAATTAACCAGGAAAATATTTAGTTATGAACTGGGATCGTAAAATAGAAACCTAAGAGAAAACCCGAACATGATCCCTGACCCTTCTCAAGAGACACCTATTGGTTTCTAATAAGTTTTAACGCACACCAGTATTAAAATCAAGTTTCCTTACGGTCACCTAATTATTTATGACTTAGAGCATTCCCAACCCATCCCCTAAAATTATGTGAGGAGGGTTTGTAAATTATAAGGTGGGGTTGTGAGTGGTTGTGAATTATAGGGTGGAGAGAGAAAAGGTAGTGTTTTTTTTTGTAAATTTGGGGAAAAGGTAGTGATTTTTTTGAAAATTATAGGGTGGAGAGAAAAAATTGTAATGAAAAAAGGTATAAAAATATTATTTAATTGAACATGAGAGAGAAATGTAGTTTTTAGTGTAATTATATGATATATATGGATATAGGGATAGGGAACAGGATGAGAATGCTGTTAGTTCCTTTATACGAAATCCTACCTTACATCACGGAAATCAAAGGCAATTTAATATATTTAATTGATTCAATAGACAATAATAAATAATCAAACCTAGACGGACTCCTTACGAAGAACTAAATCTAGCAAGATCAAATAATAAAGATCTATCAATAACCTAACACTTTAAAGATTTAGGTTAGAAGCACACTTAAGTTTAATTAATTAATAATTATTATTCATATGATCTTAATGCATATCAATCATAAAATAGTCAAAAACACAAAGTAGATGGCCTAATAGCAACATATCAAAATGAAAAACAATAATCTAGACAACTATGGAATAATAACAATTAATCAAACAATCCAAAATATCCATATGCATCAATTTAATATGATTAAATCTTTTACTAAATCATAAAAACCATAACGATAAATAAATCCCAAATCAAAACACAACGTCAAAATAGGTTCATCCTAAGCCTAGGCAGTCTATAATGTTTAGCCTATCATTATAAAAATCAAACAAAACAAACTTAAAGGAAACCATGGTGAAAAATAATGTAAACGGAAGAAAATAGGTGATAAAACCTGTAGTCTTCATTCTTGATCGATTGGCACTTCACCGGCTGATTCCTTGCCTTCAAACCCGCCAAATGTTTCAATCCTAAGCTCCAAGAAACTCCAAATTCGGCTCTGGTTCGCAAGGTATGCTCAGGATTAAGTTTAGGGGTGTTTATATAGGTTTCCTGGGCCCAAAACTGATAAAAAACGAAGAAAATTCGAGAAACCGGGTGCCCAGAGTGCCGCGCTGTGGGATTTTGCCTCCCAGTCGCGCGGCGCCGCAGGCTAGGGGTGGTTGACCGGGCCGGTTCGTTTCTTGATGCGGTCCGGTTCAATTCTGATGCTCCGGTTCACCGGTTTGGCTTGTTTTAGCTTGTTTTTGGCCCTTTTTAACCACGATAAACCTCCGAAACCTACATTATTCAAATATGTTAGTAATATACAAATTCTAATAAAAACCAAACAAAAACTAATAAAATATTATATAAAATATACAAGGGATTTATATATGTTAAGCATTATATCAAGCATATTGTGTGATTATCAGTTAGGACCAGCAACAAGTCGAGTCAAGCGAGCTCAAGTCATGTGTAAGACCAAATTAGGGCTGGAACAAGTCAATACAAAAAGGGTTAATTTAGTTCTGTTGTCGGTACGGTTTCAAATCGAAAGAGGTCAAGTCAGAACAGGTTTCATATTAGAACAGTGTCGGGTCGAAACGAGATTTGGGTCAAAGAAGGTTGGTTTAAAAAACTATTTATTTGAAATTACTGTATATATCAGCTTTGCTTCTTGATTTTATCCACCGATTATATGGATGGCATTGTTTACATGTATCGGGATGTAACGTCCAACTTTTGTTAAGCATTTAATAACATAAAGTTTTGTTAATAGTCGTGTGTCGTTAAATTAATCGTGTGTTACGTATTTGAGAGTTGGAAGTGGGAGTGAGTGGTGGGACCCATGAAACCCCTATATATATAGACCAACCACTTCTTTTCTTTCTTCCCTTTCCTCTCAAAACACACAAACACCCACACACTCAAGAAACACACACTCACTCTCTCTCAAGACCCGAATCCATTCTGGGATTAAATTAAGGAAGAGTTTGGTGATTCAAGTGTCTTCAACTGACAAGAATCACGTCCAGATCCTCGAGTTGTCAAGATCTGAACTCGAACCCGCAAGCAAAAGGTGGGTTTTAGTTTAAAATGGTTAAGTTTTATGGTTAGAATCGGCATGCAAACAGATATAATGATAGATCGGGTTGTGAAATGTAAGAAAAATATAAACTTGGTAAGTTATAACCTCTCGGGTGCACTTTGTGATAAAAATGTGGTGTTTGGACTTTGAGAGATGGGTTCAGGATCAGGTGCATGGCGTCATAATGTGTCAAAAGTTGGGAAAGAGTAAAAATCAGGTCCTGAGGAAGAGCCACGAAGTAAAATGGCTTTAAAATGATAAAAACAAAGAAAGGAAGGCATTTCGCTTCGCTCAGCCTTGAGAAGCGAAACAGGCATTTCGCTTCGTTCAGCCATGCAAAGCGAAACGCTCCCATGTGAAACGAAGCACTCCCATGCGAAGCGAAGCGCTCCCATGCGAAGCGAAACGAAACCTCTCATGCGAAATTGTTTAAGCTGTGAGCCGATTAATTTTCTGATGCGTTTTTGTTAAAGGACTGTTAACGAAAATAAAATTTTTCCGAGCTAACCTGGCAGCTCAACCCCATCCAAGGGCTCTGCCCCTTGGACCCTGCTAGGGGCTGCCACCCCTAGACCCCGCTACCAGGGGCGCTGCCCCCAGGCCCCCGTTAGTTGAGGGTGTCATTGACTTAGATATAAGAAGTAGTAGTAATGGATATTTGACACTCGTAATGCGTTATACATTTAGCCGTGCACAGCTAAAGAAGGGCATTACTATTAACGGTGAGAGAAACCGACTTCAGGTGAGTTTCTAGCCCCTTTATCCGTTATGTTTTTGGGGCTGTATGCATACTCCTTTGTGATAGTTGTTAATACACTTAACTTAAGTGGTAAGTGTATGACATGTGTATGTTATATGTATGACTAAGTATTGAATGTTATTATGGAATGTTTATACGAATGAATATGTACATATACGTATATACATATGTAAAGTATGCATGAATGAAAATGAATGGATGATCGAGTGACGTGACAGGTATAGTTATTGGAGACAAAGGGACCAGACCCTAAAAATATCTGAGACAGAAGGGACCAGACCCTGATAATATCTGAGACAAAAGGGACCAGACCCTGATCATATCTGAGACAGAAGGGACCGGACCATAATAATATATGTGATGGTAGAGATAGAATAGCCTATGGTAAATTACAAGACCTTATGAAAGAAAGCATGTAAGTGTGTGCGCATGTATATAAAGTTTGTATGAAAGAAGTAAGAGTAAATAAGGTATGAATACGTATCTTCGGATGCGTATGAGTAAGGATATGAATGTATTGTATGTTAAATGATTAACTAGAACTCACTCAGCGTAGCTGACTTTTAGTATGCACGCAGGCAAATAGATTGAGGCAGCTGGCTTGAGGAGGGACACATGGCATGGACGGAAGAGATTGGCATCTACGAAGAAGTGTCAAGATTGTTTTAATTAATCACAATTTGTATATTAAGACAAGAATGAATGTCTTGTAATGTGATGTATGAAGTTTTAAATTATTCCGCGAAAGTTTTAATTAACTCTGATTTTAGAACTGTGTTTATGAGTAAATCTAACACCAAAGTAGGGTTACCGGGAACGGGGCCTTACACGGGACCGATAAACGCGTGTCAAGCGCCATGTAGCGCGCGCAACCCAACATTGGTAAGCACTCAATCCAGCGCCCGCACCAGTATTTAGAGTGAATTACGCGCGCAATGCTGGTTACGCAAGTTTAACCATTAATGCTTGTAACATGCATGTTATGCGTGTTCAATCTTCGGTTACACGCGTACTGGCTTTGCATGAATTATACGTTCGCATTCGGGGGGTTATGTGCGCATTGTCATCAAGTAATGTATGTGACGTGCATACTGGTGCCGGTTACACGTGCTCAATCTTTGGTTACACCCACATTGGAGTTGCATGAATTATATGTCTACATTCGGGTTATGTGTGCACTGTCATTAGGTGACGTATGTGCCGACACTGATTATACGGTTAATGTCAGGTTGCGCGCCCACCCCGTCACAACGCACGGGCACACGACTAGTTTTATTAAAAACTCTATGTACTCTGTTAAACACCTAAATATATCTAAAAAGTTACAGCTACCGGCTACCAGCTTACAACCACCAGTCATCAGCTAGTTTTGCCAAAGACACCCGAGATATATGTTTCCTCTTGTTACTTGATCTAAGTTTCTTGAAATCGAGATGGCCAAGTTAGCTGAATTTTTATATCAACTGAGTTCAAGCTCGAAATGTCAGCTCGGTTGATTGTTTTGAGTTGACTCTTTTAAAGTATGACCGTGTCTCGGCTATTAAACAATCCTAGAAATTAGGGAGTATTTATCTATGCATAAAGTAAATACATTTCTACTTTTAATAATTCACGTGCCAAAGAAATTGGTTTTGTTCTTTACTAGTTATGTATAAAAAAGTTAAACTAGATAGGCATAATTAAAGATGTAATTGTCTTTACATTAGATATAGGAGGAATGGTTTTCTGTTCACATAAATGCACAACAACTAGAAGTGGTAATGGTAACATCACAGGATTGCAGAATAGATGGTCCACCATAAATTACCTTGTACTCTAGGTTATTGTTTCTGTACTTTAAAGACATTTTACATTTTTTTTTATTTTACTTTCATTAAAGTCATTGGGACATTTAGCTTCCTTTGTGAACTTCTAAGTATGCAACTTTAGTTTGAATTATTTTAATTGTTCATATAACTACTTGCTTTAAATCCAGGTGTGCTATGGCATGCGGTGGAGACTCGGTCAGTATCTCAATTTATTACGGTATCGATTTGTACCGTATTAATGAATTGTGGGATTGTTTGTGTAACTTAATATAACATGAAGGTACCATATTAAAAATTTATGAGGTTAATTGTGTGATTAATGAAACTTGAGAGTTAATTATGCAACTAAATAAATCTTTAGAGGTACAATATGTGAATTGTTATGCACTGATTTTAAAACTACACTTTTAATATATACTATAATTTTGAGTTTGGATCGAGAGTAATTTTAAATAATCATTTTTCTTTAAATGTATCTTTAAATTTTGTTTGTCAATATACTCTCTTTTTATTATTTATCTCTTTCTTCAATACATGAAGTACAAAGCAAAATGCTTACAATCTTTAAATTTTCTAGATAAAATAGTTCATTTTTATATACTAAGATTCACTATACGTAGCTAAATTTGTGTGTAGAGCGTGTGTATTTATGTATGTATATACACATTTATGCATGTATGTCTGACTCACGTGTGTATGCATGTATGTATATACTTGTGTAATAACCGTCTATATAAGTTAGTATTCCAACTCATGAGAAGCTTAAGAAGAAATCAGATTATTCGTACGCTATTGAGATTCAAGACCTAAGCGAACTATACACCCAATGACCTCAATAAGAGAGAATTACCTTTTACATATAATCCTTAACAACACAAACCTAAGTGATGCACCTCATAATGACACCCAACTCCACCAAGTTCATAAAGGTGCACATGTACGTGTAATATGTTCCCGCAATAATGGATTATTTGTGAGGACATGCAATATAAGACATAATACTAGGAAATGGGAACAAAATCCTAGTCATGGGTCTTTTGTCTATGATATATTCGGTTACATACTTACATCTTAACATTAGTCACAGGGTCGATCCACTTAGGGCCCCTTATAGTGGGTTAACCGAAAAAAGGAAATGACTTGTATATTTTGTAGCATCAAATTATTATTATTATTATTAGATTAAAAGGAAGCTTTGTGCTAGCATAATTGGTACAAACCAAATACCAAAAAGTTGAGTAATTACAAAAATACGAACAGTAAATGAAAATGGTTAAAGGAAAGGGGAATCAATAGTATTTTGGATTGAATTATTATTTTGAAATTATATGACACGCGGTTTAGTTGTCTACTGCAGTCACATGCCCCACTATCTATTTGATTAAATGTCCACATGTCCTTCAACAAATTTAGTGTGGATAAAACCAAACTATGTACATTTAATTCAATGTTTCTTGATTAGATTGCTCATTCATATAAGTCCACAAGGTACGATGTTGTTTGCATGTTTTTGGACCTAAGAATAGTGAAAAGCCCCAACATTGACCACTCACCATGATTTACCGTTCAGTAACTTGACGTGAACCACTTTAAATCAACTAAAGTCTCGCTTAGTAGTCAGCTACTGAAGATTTTAAACACCGATCACTCACAAAAGGTTTTCAGGTCAGTAACTAGACTTGAATCGCTTTTATACCAACTAAAGTTTCATTTAATCGTCAACTACTAAATATTCTAATCACCAACCACTCACCAAGGTTTACCAACAGGTAATTTGACTCCGACCAGTTTTATATAAACTAAAGTCATGTTTAATAGTCAACAATAAGAATTTTAAGCATCGACTACTTCAAAGCTTACCAGCTAATAACTTGACTCGAACCACATGTAAATCAATTAAGTCTCGTTTAATAGTCAAGTACTACTAAGATTTTAAGCATCGGCCACTCACCAAGGTTTACTGTCGATAACTTGTCTCAAACCACTTTTAAATCGATTCAGATCTTGTTTATTGGTAGTTACTAAATATTTTACACATCGACCACTCATCAGGATTTATTAGACAAATCACTTATCTAGCTAATCTAACTATCTAACCATACTATTAAAATTAATTAAAAATACTATTAAAGTAACACAAGTTGTCCACCTGGCTTTTAACTAGGCACTCCACATAGGATGCCAAGTAGATGCCATGTCACTATTTTCTATTATATTATGACACATGACCCGTTTTCCTGTTATAACCCATTATACGTAAGGTTTTATAAAATTTGAAAAATATATTATTGTGTTATATGGGTTTCGAACCCAAGACCTCATGTTTTAAACCAAATGTGCTTACCAACTCCATTAAAATGGTAATTGTATTTGATTTCTTGACTTAACATATATAAATGTGATTTCTCTTTAATTATAAAGGCAAAATTATATTTAATTGTTAACATTTTTTTAATTCACAATATAACATTGTCTTCTCATATATTTTTAACACAAACATTTATAATTGTTCATCGTTTCTCTCTTTATTTTAAAATATAATATATTTTTATTTATTTTCTTTTGCAACAAAATTTTAGTCTTTGTAAATTTAGTTTTTAAATATGTGACAACATTTTGTTATGAATATCTTTTTTATACACACAATATTTAATATAACAATATCGGTATAAATGTTTTATTTGAAATAAATCAAACATTAAGATTTGGTTTTCAACTTAAAATTATAATGCATAAAATTTAAAAACTTAATTAAAAAGTCATAATTAAAACTTATTATATGAAACAATTGAATTTACGTATTATATATAATTTTTTTTTTATTTTTATTATATTTTTCACCTGTGTAGAAGACGGGCTCTAACCTAGTATATAATATATTAACTAAAGTCTCGTAGCAAACTGAGTCTCGTAGCAAACTGGTAGTATATTATATGAAAGTTATGATTATAGAAAAAAAAATGGAGAGTGGGGTAGGAGAGGACCACGTATTTCTCATACATATAAATTAGTTAGTTTAATACAAATTAGATAATTAGTTAGGTTACATCTGAAGTCATGATTCCACGTTTTGGTCTGAGCACGACCCGATCTACGTTTTAACTCGAACACATGACTGACTAACGATTTCATAACACACAGCTTATGTCCCTTGGTAACAAGTCCCACATCGGGAAATTTTTGTTGACGTTGAGCTGGCCCGAGCACGACCCGGCCAACGTGTTGACCCGAAAACATGAAGTTATCAACCCCGACCCAATAAATGAGCCATAAAGTTGCCTCTCATGTTTGGGAGGGCTGTGGGTCTCGATCGCTGACAATGATTCGTGGAACCCCCCAATACTTCACCACATGTTTAAGGAACAACCTTGTCGTTCGGCGGTTGAGTGGCAGTAACATCGGCAGGTGCAGGAATGATGGTTCCATACTTTGAGAGCCTATCGACCACCACAATGATACTCCCGGAGCCTTTAGACTAGCTTGGGCAAGCAAGTGATAAAGTTCATGGAAATGCTTTCCCATGGCCCCTTTGGAATGGAACCTTGAAGCCCATTTTCACCAACACCTTCACCTTCTTGAAAGCTTCAAATATTCTAAGTATTTTCTTTATGTTTCATTTATGTGCACGACTTTTTGTATTTTAATTAGTTTTGCTATTTATTACTTGTCTTCTGCTAGCAGTTATCCTCAATAAACTAAACAAGGTACATGCTATGTTGAAGTTCCTCCTTCATTTGGTCATGACTATACTAAACTGTCTGATACATACAGAGAATCTCAAAAAGGTGGATCTTACATCTCCTTTAACCCATCTAGGCTTGCCTTGGTGTGCCTTTGCCTTGGCACTTGACCTTGGCCGTGGGCATGCCTTGGCAACACATGTCATTCATCCGTTAGATCAAAACTCTTTGTAGTATGGAAGCCCCATTGTACGTTAGTCGGAATGTTGTAATAGAAGTATAGTTGAGCGTCGTTGTAATTGGACAATTTAGATGCAATGCTTTAAGTACTTTATATGGCTTTTATAATCACTTAATAGTTAATACAATACAGTAATTAGTATAAAAAACTTTTTTGTATTGATACATATTTTATATAACTTTATTTGTTTGATCCGTAAACAATTAAACATTTTAAGCTAAGCAGTCAACATCAGATGCAAATATTGAGTACTGAAGACAAATAAGTTGATGAACACAACACAGAACACTGACTGATTAAGAAAACACAAACTTCAATGAAACTGACATCAACGTCCTTGTACTAACAATGGTAACTTTCATTTATGCATATAACCACTAGGGCTCCAATGTCAAATACTGAAATAATTCAGATTAAATTTCCATACAAAAATGTTAGATTAGTTATTATTTTCAGTTGAAGTAAGGGGGATATGAATCTATGATATAGATTTAATCGTTAATGTAGTTTGTGGATTGATATAAATTTATGACAATATAGAGAACTATTAGGTCTGAGATTATTCTAGCGGCTGTATTGGTTTAGAGTTGAACTAGTTAATTTATTTAATTAAATTATAGGTTGGGTTCTGTCAACTAGACAGGTTCATAAGATGACCTGTTTAACCCATTTTTTTATAACTTAAATTATAAATTCGTTTATAGGATTTTTAAATAGAAGAATTTTTTCAACTCATGATGTTACCATGAGTTTTCATCAAATATTTGATATTTAATCAAATATGCTTTAAAATAATTTTTGAAATTTATATTGAAACCTACCATAAGAAGTATGTCTTCCAAATGATTTTTCCACTAGTACGGAAAATGACCATTTTAAAACGGTTAAATAGCGTAAACACAACGGTTTCAAAACCGTTCTAATCGAAGCGTTGCAAAATATAAATAAATCGGTTTCAACACTGGTGTATATCCTATAAGATATTAAAACGTGTTGTAACCAGTATTAAAAATGTTGGTAAAATCCAAGTGTCGTTAGTCCCCGGGCGTTGAGACGGTGAACTTACATGAAATGAGTCGGTTTTCATTTATGGAACTGAAACTAAAACAAGAAACAAAATTAGGGTGGCCCAATATGGTGGCACCACGTGACCCAATGAAAGCTTTGCGGCTCCAATGTTATAGTCAATAGTCTTATTAAATTCTTAACCATTCACCTTATGGCTTAATTAGTTAATTCTTTTAACATATATGTTTCCATTATATTCATGAAAACATGTTTTGGCGGAAAAAAATGCGACTGAGTTGTACATCAACGGACAAAGAACAAGAATAAGAACAACAATATCAGCATGTGATAAGAACCAAATCGTAGGCTGGTTAGCATAACAAATATATAGCAGTTGATGTATCATACCAAAATATCCAGCGAACGGTAAATATTACTCGCGACAATAATGTACGTAGGTTTTTTAGGTCATAATGTACCAAAAATGTGTAATGTGGTGTATATACACATGGACATCCATTGGAACAAAAGAAATAACTATTATGGACCGAACCATCCTTTTCGCAAAAAAATGGAATGACTAAATGCTACACTACACCAACTTGGTGTCACCAAGCACGCAGTAACATGGGAAACGGCTTAATATGGTCACACAAGCACAATTTTATGTTTGGATATCACAAACAAATTACAAATTAAGTGACGTTAGACATAAATCAAAAGTAAAATACATACCAGTAAGAAAATGGATAACTAAGCCAACCAACCACAAAGAAAACTACCACTTATTCTCACCTCCTTTAAGAACTTTCATAGTAACTGACCAACTTCACATTTCATTGGATAAAGGACATCACCTCCCACCAATAAATTGGGCCAAGCTAAAAGTTCACATTTTATGAAACACGAGGCCCTATATCTTTTTAGGCATAAAGCACATGCTTTACCACGTTACCTTGTTGGGCCAAATGGTTGGCATTCGGCCTCCCTTAAAAAAGGAATCGGCTTACCGGATCAAACTAGAGGTGTACAGAACCGGTTTTAAACCCAAACCGAACCGGTTTGGTCAACGGCTGGTCAAAACCGGTTTGACTCAAACTGGTTCGGTTTATAAACCGGTTTAGACACAAGATAGGTCGACCTGGTCACGTCGGTTCGGTTCGGTTTATAAACCGGTTTAACCGGTTTTAAACCGGGTTTAGCCGGTTTTAAACCGGTTTTTCTCTAACCGGTTTGGTTTTAAAACCGGTTTGGTCGATCTTAAGGGGAACCGCTCATGAAACTGGCGGTTTGGGTGAAACTGGTTTTAAACCCAAACCGGTTCGGTTCGGTTTGCCTAAAACCGGTCCCAAACCGGTTTTTTTGTACACCTCTAGATCAAACCCCTTCATTTTCATTTTAAGCGGTGGAGGACCCAGGAAATTTTTCCATAGGGGTTGGGAATTTTTTGGATAGGTAACTAATTATATATAAAAAAAATCGTTTCGTTTCAGCTATTCGGGTCAGATCAAATCGGTATGTATAATTATTTTTTGTCTGTTTTAGCCGTCTAGAGGGGGTCGAAGCGGGTCAGGTCATATAAAAAAATATAAAAATTAATAAAGTATATATACAATAAAACAAAATGTTACTATAAATGCATAATTAAAATACAACTTATTTAAAGTTGTTCTCTACGGTTTTTATTTCTTGAAATATAACAAAAGCATCATCTACTTTGTCATTGACATAACCAAATTTTATGATCGGGGATTAGTTAGTCACAATGTAATTCTTACTTGATAAATTACTAAAGTTAGAGACTTCTTATATATATATTTTTTAAAGTTTTGCACAAATAACATGATATACATTTTTCTTAAGTTTGCACATATAACATGGATGTTGATTTCTCACATTAAGCCTATGTCAAACACTTTCAACCCAAAAAACGCTTTTAAAAAATTAAGTTTTTGTTGTAGGCTTCTTGACCCATAAAGTAAATTTAATAAGCTCATGTAACTAAATAGCAATTATGGCATCCCAGTCCCCACCGTGTCTATTATTATTTCTTCTTTATCATCCGAAGTTCCAAACAACACCTGTACGTGATGTAATTATCGCTGTACCAGCCGGAGAAAAGTTTTATGTTCATGCTACCTTCTTCTATTAATCTTTTATCATTCATTGTACTTTGAAGGGTTGCTATAAAAAATTCACATGGGTTGGTTAGGATTTTAACACTATAATAATACTGATTATTTTTTTTCCATTTGGGATGGTCGACACCCCTACTATATGAGTAGGTTCGCCCCTGATTTTAAGTAATATATATTTAACACATAATCATCATTTATATACTATGGTGCAATGTTATATCCATTGGACTCCTAGATCTTGTGGACCTATTTAAAAAAAGAATGGGTTTTTGGGTACCTGAACCGCAATTGTAAAAACAGACTTCACTAAATACAATCTTGATCTGCAATGTTTTATCAAATGGGTTATGGGGAACAGACAGAAAATCAGATTCTGGGTCGATGCGTGGTTGGTTTATGTGCTTAAAAAAACATGTTCCCATATTATTTCCATTGTTACATACAAGGATTGTAAGGCGTTCGACTATTTCATAAACGTCAAGGGTGGTATCATTCGGGACTGGTCTTTGGCAAGGCTTACTCACAACTTTGAGGAAAACAAACAGCAAGCTTGTCAAACACTACTTAGGGGTTGTTTGGCAATTAATTGATGAATCAATGAAAGATCAAACCGATTAAAATGTAACATCTGAATTATTTCGAATGATTTTAAAACTTAACCATTAAGAGACTCCATGAGCCATTAAAATGTGTAACCAAATAAATCACTTCTGATAGATTCAGAGGCAGCATCTTAATGGAATCATCAAGAGGTTACCAACAACCCCTTAGCTTGGTTAATATTACAAATTCAGTTAGCTGTTGGGTGTGGACTGTGGACTACTGATCCGAGTGGGTTATTCATAGTAAATCTACAAGGAAAACTGCTTGAAAATCAGTCCGCGACAATTAGAATCATGAGTGGATAAACTAGGTCCTGAGGAAGGTGAACGCATTCAGATTAGAGATGAGCTCGGTATTAGTACTAAAAATGTTCGGTTCAGTACCACCACCGAAGACAAAATTCAGAAAATACCGGTGTTGAACCGTGTCGGTACCGAAAACTCAAAAAGTTGGTACCAAAATTCGAGTAACCCAAATCTCTCTCAATAATCAAACCAAACCGATATTATATATCTATTCTAGTGTATGTATATACGTATACTTAAGACTTGAGTTCTGTATTAATTGCATACGAATATATCTATCTATCTATCTATCTATCTAGGGTTTCATTTTGAAGTATCAATCAGATCAGATCAGATCAGATCATGTCTTTGAGGCCGAACGCGAGGACGGAGGTCCGGCGGAACCGTTACAAGGTGGCGGTGGATGCGGACGAAGGACGCCGGCGGCGAGAAGACAATATGGTGGAGATCCGTAAGAATAAGAGAGAGGAGAACCTGCTTAAGAAGCGGCAAGTGCTTCCGGCTGCTCAGCCGCTCGTCACCGGTGCTCCTGTCGCATCCTCTACCATCGAGAAGAAGGTATAATAGTTATCCGATTCGGTTTCTTAACAATTAGATCAGATGCGTGTAATTAGACTTATATATTCCTTGTATTGCTAGTTAATTCATTGATTTAGATTGCAAATGAGTCAGTGTGATGAGATTGATTGACTGAGTGTTACTGTTTACTAGGTTACAAGTTTATGAGTTGTGTATGCATCAATTAGGTTAGGGATTTTAAAGTTTTATTGCAAATATGTGTGTGTGTGTGTGTGTGTGTGTGTATAGAAACAGATGATACATATTAAGTTTCTATTAGTTTGATGGATTTCATATGTACTTTTCGTTTTGTAGCGTCATCACTGTGTGACAATATTAAGATTGATACGTTATAGTTACGTAAGTTCTTGATATGTATGTGTGTGTTAATCTACATATTAAGTTTCTAGATGGCTGCAAGTTCATAAATTATTTGGCTTGTGTTGTTTGAAGGATAGATCAATTGATTGATTGCTAATGATGCAAGTAATCTTCTGTTTGTATAATTTGAATGCATTGGATTGTATATGAATCAGGGTTGTACTTTCTTTAGTTTGATGGATTCAATGTGCATTTGCTGTTATGTAATCTCATCATCTTATGGTCAATACCAAGATTATTAGCCCATATTATGAAAGTTTTTTATATATATGTGTGGGGTTTGGATTAACTACAAATTAAATTAACATGCTAATTGTGCGAGTCAAGTAGTGTAATTATATATACAACATAGTGTAATTATATTGTAGAATTCTAGTGTAATTGCACTACGATGTAATTACATAATTACCTGCTTGTATATATAATTAGTTAATTACACTACTTGATTTGCACAGTTAGCATGCTAATTTAATTTGTACGCTAACTTTCCCCTATAATTGTGTGTGTGTGTGTTTTAATCTACATATTAATTTCTCTGAATTTTGTGGTGGTTGTTTCCAACGTGCATGAGTACACATACTTGGTTAGTTTGATGGATTGTTGTATAACATCATCTTATGGCAATACCAAGATTGTTAGGCTGTAGTTATTATAAGTTTTTTTTATGTATGTGTGTGTTAATCTACATATTAAGTTTCCGTGAAGTTCTGGTTGTGTTTTCGATGTGCACGGTTCCAGATGCTTAGTTTGTTTAATGTATTCTATATGCATTTGCTGTTAAATAACCTCATCATCTTATAGTAATAACAAAATTGTTAGGCAGTAGTATTCCATAAGTTTGGATGAAGTTTTTGGTTGTAGTTTCTAGGTGGTTGCAGGTTCATAAATCATAATTAGTTTGAGATGCTTGAATAGGCAATAGTAATAAGGTTGGAAGTTGTGAGAGTGTGCGTACACCCTTTCACCTGTCTTGAAATTCTTGATGTACGTAATGTATATGTTTGTTTATTTTCTTATATTTTTCGTTGTAAAGTATTTTTAAGTTTATCTACTGGGTTTTAATGTTTTTGTTTAAAAAAACAAAAACAAAATAAAATAAAAATTAATGTTGAAACTTCTTGTGATGGTGCTTGTTTGTTCTAACTTCTGATATCATTTAAAGTTCTTTTGCTAGTTTACACTATGAGGGTAAAGGTGTTAACATAAGGATTTGTTCAGTGTTACATCTATAATGGTTTTATAAAATTCACTTTCTTTGCATGGTTATCATTTGAACTTTTTACAAACTTAAAATGATGATAAATTGCAGTTAGAGTCACTTCCTTCTATGGTTGCTGGAGTCTACTCGAATGATAATAATATGCAGCTTGAAGCTACTACTCAGTTTCGCAAGTTGCTCTCAATAGGTATTATAATTGTGTGTGTGTGTATTTGAATCATATTTGGTTTTATGTATACCTGTTGACCTTACGTGTACAACTTATTAAACTTTATTTCACAGAACGGAGCCCGCCAATTGAGGAAGTTATACAATCTGGTGTGGTACCTCGCTTCGTTGAGTTCTTGATGAGAGAGGATTTCCCACAGCTCCAGGTCAGCGTTATTGTACCGCTGGCTTTAATGCTACATGGTGTACTGTTTAGGGCTGTAAACGAACCAAACATTCACTGAATCGTTCCTGAATTGTTCGGTGCGAAGTTCATTTATGCTCATTTGTTTTAATAAATGAACATGAACAAGAAATTATTGTGTTCAAGTATTTTCCAATAATTATGTCAAGTACTTAGCTTTATATTTATTTTGGGTGATTATGTTGAATGCATGTGATTTAAGAATGTTGATTTTAGTTTTCAAATTACCTTATGTTATTTTGTGTTTGCTTATGTTTGTTTGCTTGTGCTTCGTGTGCGTTCATGAACTTAACGAACGGACATTAACAAACACGAACAAAATCATTTCCGTGACGAATGCACATGAATACAAACTTTCATTTGATTTTGTGTTCGCAAAACCGTTCATTTGTCTGATAAAAGCTTAACAAACCAACATGAACAGCCCCTGGTTCTTTTGTTTACAGCCCTAGTATTGTTATTTGTATTGTTCACTTTATATAATGTTAATTGCTAAATTTACAGTTTGAAGCTGCGTGGGCACTCACAAACATTGCTTCAGGAACCTCTGAGAACACAAAGGTCGTAATCGATCACGGGGCGGTTCCAATCTTTGTCAAGCTTCTTGCTTCTCCAAGTGATGATGTTCGTGAGCAGGTAATACGTGGATGATAATATGATATTACTTCACAGATTGAAAGTTTTGTTTAATATGTGTGGCCATGTTTGGTTGTTGCAGGCTGTTTGGGCATTGGGAAATGTTGCTGGTGACTCACCAAGGTGCCGGGATCTTGTTCTTGGTCAAGGTGCTTTGCGTCCTTTGCTGGCTCAGTTAAACGAACACGCTAAACTTTCCATGTTGAGAAATGCCACCTGGACACTTTCAAATTTTTGTCGCGGGAAACCACAGCCTCCTTTTGAAGAGGTTGTTTACTAGTCTTTTCTTATATATTAGTAATCTAGATGTAGCTACTGACTAAATGGATGGGGCTGGGTAGGCTTGTAAACGAACCAAACGATTGAGCACGAACAAGGCATGTTTGTGTTCGTTCGTTTAACCTGAACTGAACAAAAATTGAAGACAAACAACTAAACGAATGGGGCTTTCTTATTTGTGTTCGTTTCTTAAGATAATGAATGTGTTCATGTTTGTTTATGTTCGTTTGTTTGTTCACGGACATAAAAACTTAACAAATGAACATAACTAAACACAGATGAACGAATATAAACGAGCAAACACCATTTATAAGTAAACGTGTACATCAATCAGTTGGGCCTAAAAAAATTAATAAAACTAGACTAAATTGTAATGAGTGACATTCTAAGTTTATAAAACTAGACTAAACTGTAATGACCTAACAAATTTAAATAAACATATAAATGAACAAACTCAAAACAAGCGTAAACTAACGAACATAGACGAATTTTAATGAACAAACGTAAACGAATGTTCACACACGTAAATGAATGCACGAGATGTGTTCATTTCATTTATTTAACTAAATGAACAAATAGTTTGTCCGTGTTTGTTTGTTCATTAATAAACGAACTTTCGCATTAAATATGATTATAGAAATATTATTACATTAATAATATATTTGAATTTTTAATAAAACGATCTAGGAGGTTGTATGCGTTACCAGCACGTTTCACATGAAACTTTCAACTAGGTTGAGCTGTTATCTATTTAGCAAATTCTTAATTAGACCTTGAAGTCAGATGCATTCGCCAATAAACATGTTGAAATATCCACCTCTACAGTTATTGTATTAACTGATATAATAATACGAATCTTTTGACTTGCAGACAAGACCAGCACTACCTGCACTTGAGCGACTTGTACATTCAAATGATGAAGAGGTGTTGACTGATGCATGTTGGGCTCTTTCCTATCTGTCTGATGGTACTAATGACAAAATTCAAGCTGTTATTGAGGCTGGTGTTTGCAGACGTCTTGTTGAACTCCTTATGTGAGTTGTTTTTCATGTTGATTATTATTGTTGCTAAATACGTGCAGTCTTGATATTAAAAGTTTTAACTGTTTATATAATATCCCAGGCACCCGTCTCCTTCAGTACTCATTCCTGCACTTCGAACTGTTGGCAATATAGTGACTGGTGATGATCTTCAAACTCAGGTATTAGCTTGCATTATAAACATTTACAAATTGCAAAATACACACATACACATGTTTATAGATACTGATGGTGTTTTATGCAGTGTATAATTGAGCATGGTGCACTCCCGTGTCTGCTGAGCCTGTTGACCAATAATCACAAAAAGAGCATCAAGAAAGAAGCCTGCTGGACAATCTCAAACATTACAGCTGGAAACAAAGAGCAAATCCAGGTAACAATATGAGTCTTTTCATGCATTTGACCATTTTTATCACAAGTAAAAATCGTTTTTAACGATTTAAAGTTATTTTTCAGTCGGTAATCGAAGCTGGGCTAATGGGTCCCCTGGTCAACCTCCTCCAAACTGCTGAATTTGATATAAAGAAAGAAGCCGCATGGGCGATATCAAACGCCACTTCTGGTGGTACTAATGAACAGATCAAGTATTTTATTTTAAACATTCTATTAATAATAATTACTGTTTTTGACTTACCATTAATCATTAATGATGGTAATCTATGATTTGTAGGTATTTGGTGAACCAGGGTTGCATCAAACCACTGTGTGATTTACTTGTTTGTCCAGATCCGAGAATTGTGACGGTGAGTTTAGAAGGGCTCGAGAACATATTAAAGGTCGGTGAAGCTGAGAAAAACTTGGGTAACACGGGAGAGGTAAATTATTATGCTCAGTTGATAGACGATGCAGAAGGGTTGGAAAAGATTGAGAATTTACAGTCTCATGATAATAATGAAATTTATGAAAAAGCGGTTAAGATTCTTGAGACATATTGGTTGGAAGAAGAAGAGGAGCCCATGGTCGATGGCTCACAGCCTGGGTTCAACTTTGACGGTCCAAGTGTTCAAGTGCCACCTGGCGGGTTCAATTTTAATGGCTGAAGGTATACTGGGTTGGGTCAAAGTTAAGTCTGGTCAGGTCCGGTCAGGTCAAGGTCAGGTGTAGTTGCGTCAAGGTCATATTAAGGGCTGTCCAGGTACAAATAAAGGGCTGGGTTTCGCGGCGGGGCTGTTTGGTTTTGTTTACCTCGAGTCGTTGAATGTTTTGGAACAATGTTCGAGGCAGTTATGTATTTTGTTTTGGTGTTAAGGGGGCGAGTGTATATTTATATGATGTTAAAAGAGAGTGTATTTCATATTTGTAATGTCGAATTTTACGGTTTTCCTCATTTGCAGTGGGATGATGTTATTGATTTGTTTATGTACTGGTTTCGTTTTTAACTTCTTATAGCATGTGGTAATGCATTTATCTGAAAATTTATTTAGACTGTTATGTTGGGTTAAGCAAATGTGTTTATGAAGTTTAGCGCTTTTATTTTAGGTTATTAATAGTTGGATCTAAATGAGGGGTCTTAGGTTTTGCGTTTAATTTGATTTTGTTGAGGCTTTGTGTCAAATATAATTGTGATTGAATGGTTTTTAACTGGATGAACTTTAGTAAGATTAGAAATGTCAAAATAGGTTTGCTTAAATTTGGCTCGGTGCGTAAACGACCTAACCTGAGTTTGCCTAGGTTTGTAAATGGGCCGAGCTTGAATAATTGTTGAGGCTACCGTGTGAATAAAAGAAATTTAAGTATTCTAAGTACAACTTCAAATCATTTTCGGGTCTAGCTTCGATTCAATACCTTTTTTTAAGTTCATGCAATCCAATCAAGCCAAACAGGAGCATAAACCGAGCGGCTTAATCTCAAGCTTTTAGTTCAATTTATAATTCGATACATCTGGCTCAATTTAAATTTGAGCTTGCCCCAGGTTTTGTTTAGACCCGCATAATACATTTATACATAATAGTTGATACTTTGATAGTTGTAGTTTGTAAAGATTGTGGTGTAAGTGATTACGTTACGTTATGTATCATAGTTAAATCAAAATACAGATAATTATGTATTGAATCTATCTATCTTTGCACTAGAGTTGGCCGTTTTGTTAGAATATACCCAAGTGAATCATTTAATTTCTTTATAAATAAATAGAATACTTGAAAGTTAATGTAGTCTAAAATATATTATTTGTTGTCTAACATAGTAGTCAAATTTTAAATCGAAAATAGAGTAAATTTAAAGCATGGTGCTATTTTTGTATAATCTTAAAATATTTTATTTTTTGACTACATGTAACGTTATCCAAAGGCGAAGCATCTCTTTCAAATTAACGAATTGCAACCACATGAGTCGTAATCATGGATGACAAACGTCATATCTTCAAAGAGTAAAGACAAAGTACCAATCACAAATTTCAAGTTGACAAACCACACTTATTTAAATTTTTTTTTAAATGCCAATAACATTAAAAAACCAAACAACCTTTACAAGAAGAAAATGCCGAAGACATAAAGGAATGCAAATAAAGGACAAACAATTATAACGGGAAATTAACAAAATTAAACCTGCACCACTTCTCCCACTCAAAA
Source organism: Bidens hawaiensis (assembly GCF_021521415.1). Classification (NCBI taxonomy): domain Eukaryota; kingdom Viridiplantae; phylum Streptophyta; class Magnoliopsida; order Asterales; family Asteraceae; genus Bidens; species Bidens hawaiensis. The sequence continues at coordinate 631,102 of NW_027492078.1, read as the reverse complement.
TAGGTGGAAAATTATTAAAAATGAGATCATTTCTTGATCTCCAATCATCCAACATATGAATGTGTCAAACATATGAATACCGTTTTAAAAATTGTAAGTCAATAAATATTCACAGGACACTCGCATGTTATAACATTTTCTTATGAAGATTACTCTAACCACCTACCTGGATTACTTTGTGATGGGCGAGGTAATGATTAACTCAAATATACTGAACCCTAACCGAAAGCTTCAATACAACCCAAAGAAAGTTGACACTAACATAAAAATCTTGTCAAACACATAAATGCAATCATGATGCAAGTTTTCTCCAGTTGATGTACATATACGAACCTATAAATGTTGTTAAATCTCTAAATTTTTAATTGAATTTAAAATTTTACAAGAAAAAAAAAACTTGATTTATATAATTAATAAAATTTGAGACTCATTTGTATTACATCTTTTAAATTTATCATTATTACCTAATCAATTTTAGTTAAGACCCAAAGTAATTCAGTAAAAAAAAAGATATAAAATATATAGATTAAATAGGTCAACCTGATTCAAACATAAAATTTTTTAAACTAAACTCATACTCACAATTATCGTGTTAGAAACGTATTATGTTTTCGTTTTGTGTCAGAACTCAAGAATGACTTAAATCATCACAAATCAACACAAATTTATAAATGATAACACCCCTTACCTAATAATGTAGCTGTGTTTTGACTAATAACCACCAACATTAACTAGTAACTACACCACTTGCTTCATTGCTTGATATAATAGCAACATGTCCCACATGTCGCATATTGATTCTCTATTATCCTTCTTATACAAAAATTATTTTATTTATTTAGCTTATCATTTAAGTCAATAACATCTCAAGGCATCACCTTGACTAAAAGTGATATCCACTCAACTTCATCACTAGGAACAAAAAACAAAATAATTGAAGCAAAAAATCAATGGCTGAATCACATGAACATGAAGACTCATCACCTTTTCAATGGTGGAAATCACTCCCAAAATGCCCATTTGACGAGTCTCCGAAATCGTCTTGCATTATTAAGGTGCTTAGAGAAATGGAACGCTTGTGTTTAATAAGTGAACATGGAGTGGATGATATTAAACACAAACTTATGACCTACAAATCTGGTGATTTTTGGATTCCGGTTGGTGGGATTAAGAAGGAAGATATGTGTATTCCTCCGGTTATTACCGTGTTGCTGGCTGGATTGGCTGGTGCTGGTAAAAGCTCCATTATTAATCTTATGTATAGTGTTCTTGGCAGATCTGGTCTCATTCCATTCTCTCAAACCTCAAGTATGTTCACAGTTACATATTTTTAGGTTATGTGTATGTTGAGATAATATATTGATTAAGGTTTGTTGTTAAATGTCAGAAGACATGATTTAAATAGGTTTCGTTTGAATAATGATTCTAGTTATAAAATGTAAATTATTTAGGAATATTGGTTTTTAATGATCCCAACTATTGTCTTTTGGCTACTATTGGTCCCAACTAATGAATTGACTACTATTAGTCCCAACTTTTAAAGTATTTGTTCCTAACGGTCCGTGACTAACAGAATTCTAACTTCGTTAGTTTCAGGTCGCTGGAAAAACGGTTTTGGCCGGAAAACTCAATTTTTTTTTCCCAAAAACTCAACATTTTCGTCCCAAACATCTTGGTAACTTCGTATCGGACCTTTGGAAACCTTTTTCTAGTAAAACCCCAATTATTGAGGTCGTCGGAAACCTTAGAACCATCGTCGGAATTGGTTGATGGTGCTCAAGTGGTGGTAGTTGGTTGGCGGTGGTTGCGGCGTTCAGGTGGTGTTTTCCGGCAACAAATTTGAATTTTCCGGCCAAAAACGTTTTCTCGACGACCTGAAACTAACGGCGTTAGGATTCTATTAGTCACGGACCATTAGGAACAAATACTTTAAAAGTTGGGAACACCAGTAGCCAATTCATTAGTTGGGACCAGCAGCGACCAAAAGGCAATAATTAGGACCATTAAAGACCAATATATCAATTATTTATATGATTTATATAGGTTTCGTTTGAATAATTATTCTAGTTATAAAATGTAAATTATGTAAAACGCTAAAACCAACATATTTTCTGTTTTCATTTATAGACATTCTTTAATACTTTGAGATAAAAAGATCTATAACACTACGAAATTTTGTGTAAAACAATTTGGAACTCGGTACACCCAAATTGTTTTATGATTCAATTGAGATAAAAAGATATAGGCTAGCTAAGGAAAAAAAACACGTAAGCAAACACAATAAGATGTATCGGTTTCAAGTTGTTTTAAACTTTTATTTTTATAATTTTGTTTAAATTTAACATGTGAAGATACTTTTTATGTTTAAAAAATTGTTAAAAAGAGTTTTTTGACAAAGGAATAAAAGTTAGTTGGCTTTATATGAATTTTGCACTTTTAATTATGTTGGATAGGGGTTCAAACGAGTCGAGCCCGAACATGACTAACGTCAAGCTCTACTTGTTTTGACTTATAAGCGCTAAAGCTTGGCTCGTTTCAAGCTTTTTCTAAAGCTCTAGCTCAACTCCTGTCGTTTTTTAAATTGTTTTCTCAAGCTCGAACTCAGTTTAGTCTCTGCTTGTCTGCTATTTATCAATTATGTGATATACATTCTTAATTATTTTTATATATATCTTAATCATAACTTTATAAAATAAATAAATATTTAATAGTTAAAAAAGTAATATAAATTATTGACTCGTGAGCTAGTTCGATCTTTATAAGTGATGCTCGTGCTTGGACTGAATGCAGATGAATCATGGAGTTATTCAACTATGATCCTAGAAGAACATAACGTGTTACGATCAACACGAAACGGATTTTGTGTATATGATTCAAGGGGTTTGGATTATAACCGGATGGGTGAGTGTTTGGAGGAGGTGACACGGTGGATGACGGACGGTGTCCGGCATAACCAGCCGTGTCGGTTTGGTGATGAAGATGGTGTTAATGTGAATGTGAGGTTAAACTGTTGTTCCGATGGGTTTGTGAGGCGGAGGGTCAACTGTGTGGTGGTGGTGGCTGATCTGACCGATGTGTACAAAGCATTTTTTGGTGGTGGTAATTTTAAGAAGGTGGAAGCCATTAAATCACTGTTTCATTGTGCTTCTATAAGGACATCAAGTAAGTAATAATATCAATTATTATTATTATTATTGTTATTAGAGGTTGGGTTGGGCTTAAAAAATGATCTCACATGATTACAAAGAGTTAAAAGCCAATTTATATGATTAGGGGAATATTAATGTATAAATTAAAATAGCGTGTTAATTGTGAGAATCAAGTAGTGCATTTATATATATAAATGGTGTAATTATGTAATTTACATTGTAGTGTAATTGTAATTATACTACTTGATTATCATAATTAGCATGTTATTTTAATCTGTATTTGATTCAAACCCTATATAATTAAACTTAATCTATACTATATAATAAATAGAACCTACTAAATGTCACATGTCATCACCAAATTAATATTACAAAAATTCTCCCTCCTCTCTTTCTTATTAAATACATTTGGCATTTCTATTTCTTATTAATAATTTTGTATTTCATTTTTTACTTTTTAATCTTTTATTTTCTCTTTTTAATAATTCTTTCCTGATTTAAACAATTTAATACCAACATAAATATAATTTTGTTTTATATAAATATATTACATTCGTTATTAATATTAGATTTTTATAAGTAACCAATTTTCATGTTGATTTTGAATAATAATTCAAAAAATTAAAGTTTTATAAGAAATGATATTATTAGATGAAAGAGGCAATATTAATTTAGATTAAATTTCAATAAATTTTAACTTATTAAATATATATGATTATTTGCTAAATCACAAGTCTTTTTCTTTCAAATCCTTAAAAGACAAATTCACTTTTGATGTATTCTAAGTGTTTATGTTAACTTACACGAGCGGTTTTCTTTAACCGATTTAAATATCAAACATGGTTTATGTCAGTTTATGATTTGAATGAGTTTCGGTCAAAGGGTTGGTTTAAAACAATAGACATTCACAACTTCTTTTTTAGTTGACTATTTAATTGACCCATCATTTGAGTTAAGTTCATCATCTTAAAAATCCACAAAAATATAAAACTAGACTACATGTTTTGGTTTTAGGTGGATAAAAGAACTTATTTTTGGAATACAAATGTTAGACGTTAGCACACTATTAATCATATGATAAATTGACTTTGTATATTCTTATATTAATATAGATTTCTTTAGTGAGCGATGTATACTTGCACCGAAAAATGAGGTCATTCAAGAAATTAGCAAGCGTTTGCTATCCATGTTTATGGGAGATAAAAAAATATTACCATTCTTCATATGGTATCTATCAGACATTAAGAAATTATTAGTTTCCTGATGTTTTAAATGACCTCAAAATCTAAGGTTGTCAAGTTAAAAATTAGTCTTAAAAGTTAATGTTGAAGTGATGTTACTTAAAATATTAACTAGAAAATTGGTCTATGCAATGAAACTAAACTATATGTGAACATACAATATGATAACCGCGCTATAGAAGCTGAAATCATATCCGAAAGTAATATTGAAATTCATACTTCTATTCTTAAAAAAATCCTATACAAAATGATTAATTTCAAAGTACGAAATTTTCACTTTTTTTTTATTTTGCATTGAAGATTAATAAAAGCTAAGGTCAATCATCATAGATGGTTGGTTTGTTTTTGAGAAAAATTATTTTAACTCATTGTCAGCTATGTGTTGCATTATCTAGAGTTATAAACAGAAACAATATAAAACTACTAAGTTTTGATATAGAAAGTAAAATTACAAATAAAACTACAAATCTTGTGTACAAAGAAATATTTAAAGATTTATGAATTTTCTAACTTTTTTTTCCATATTACGTAATGTGTAATTATGCTACCATATAATATATCTTTATATATTTTAAACATATTTTTGTATTTTATATTGCGTTATTATTTTAATAAAATTATTTATTCTAACCTTTGTGATGCACGAGTAGCTAACCTAGTGTAGCAATATATTATAGAATCTTAAAATAACTATAAATTTGCAATTATAAAAAATGACTGTGCAATTAGTATTCAAATATTCCAAATAGGTTTTAAGGTAGTTTATTATTTGAATTGGACTCAAAAAATTCAAAATTCGATTCAAACTTACATTGAACTCATGTTTCAAATAATTGGAATCATGTCCATATGCGAACCGACTTTGAATTGAAATCGAAACTATGAATTACTAACCGAACCAGCCCAAGTGTTTTATTACCAAATAGAAGTATGTAATTTTGTAATTTTAATAAAATGCATGCACGTTTTGTTTTGTACTTATTTTATTTTTCTCGAATCAACAACCAATCTGGATTTTAAAAGTAGATTTTAGGATGTGCTCATCGTTAAAAAAAAGAAAGAAAGAGAGAGAATAATGTAACTTTGTATTTCAACTACAACTATATTTATCTAATTACTTTTTTGAATTTCATGTAATTTTAGATGTCGACCCGATTTTGATCCTAACACATGGTGATATGCTACAACCAATGGAAAGGTTAAATTGTCGAATCAAAATATGTAATTATCTGGCGATACCAGTGACAACAGGTGCATACGATATAGTATGTCTAACAGAGCAAGGCATATTAGCCGAGGAATCTGATCCAATCACATCTTTTGCATTAACCGAAGCCATATATCGGATTTTATTACAATCGGATCGAACTCATCCTCTGAAAAAGAAATATAAAGATTGGATTACCGATTTTCTGTCACGAGTCATGTGTTCACTTGCTTATTTCTTTGCTATGATTTCACGTATCTTTCAACGGTGGGGCGATAAGTATAAAATAGCCTAGTTGAAACACTCTTTGGTTTTTAAATTTCTATCTTACTTATATTAAGTTTGTTGTTAGGTTTGTGTATTCATTAATAGTTTGTGTATGTGTTTATTGATTCAAATAAGATTACAACTTAATAGTTTAATGTTTTGATTTGATGGGAGAACATAATATATTGTCCTACTCTTCATGTTATAGACGGGTACACTTATCACATTTCCGGACACCATGTTTGAGGAACAGATGATCTCGTCCATATCAACAGAATCTGAAGGGCAAGGGTGGCCTAATTCGATAAAAGGCTCGGGGAATTTAATGACTTCTCTGACCCAAACACGATTTTCATAGTCTTTCAATATCTCGGGTGGGCAAAAGTGAAATTGCACTAATTTTGACGTTATTTTACTAATCTCGTGATAATAACGTTAAAAGTGGCAGAAGGCTAATCAGACATCATGTGGTGGCGTCGATAGCCGAAAGACAAGGGTACACGCACCAATCGGCCGGTGTCCCGGTGAGTGTTATGTGCCTTATGTCCAAGGCTTGATGCAAAACTACTATCGAGCTGGGGGTCTCACCGGAAGCAGCCTCTCTGTTCCTATGGGGTAGAGGTAAGGCTGTCTGCATCTTACCTTCCTCAGACCCTACCATAGCTTTGCTATTGGTGGATTTACTAAGTACGACGGTGATGATGACGACGACGCATGCTATGAATGTCACACCCCGACCAAAGGCGGCGGAACATGCCGAGGTGTAACGATTGTCCATAAGCACATGACACTAATTAAAGTGACAGTATTTAATAAACTCATTTCATTTCACAACATCGAAAACGTCACATAACAATTATCCATAAAATAACCATAAACAAGATATCACAAAATATGGCAAATTGATATTATTCATTTTTACTAATATCCTAAGGTCTTTGATGTCGTTTTCTTCACAATCATAAATCAACCAAGATGCAAACCTGCAACATTTCACAAAATAAAGTTTGTCAACACAAAGGTCGGTGAGCAATTCATAAGTTTAATCATATTAGTATATAATAAAGATAGCCACAAAACTTGCATACGAAACGATAAATAAAAGTGGTAATTTGGATAAATAGATATCGCTAAACACATTAGCGACACCTAGCTATAAGGGGATGCCAAATAGTCTAGGATTTTATAGTTATCGTTAATTGCATTACGTTAACGACACCTTGCTATAAGGGGATGTCAAATAATCTAGGATTTTATAGTTCCACCAACCAAAAGCGATAAACACATAGGCATATAAGCATAGAACACCAAATCGAGCAATTATTTAGGTAAAGTATACAACTACGTTTGTGGTTTAAGATTCAAATATAAAGCATTTTGTTGAATAAGTATGAAATGTCACCCCCAAAATAAAAGATGGAAAATGGGGTATGAAGTACTCACCTTCAAGTGGTAAACTTGAAAGATGATAATTTGGAGATTTGTCGGAACGACGAGTTTAACGCACAATGCCTAAAAAGAAAAGAAGTCTTGAATTTAGAAAGGTTGTCTTGAAGGTCTTTAAACAAAATAAATGTTGATAAATGTAAATAATTAAGGTTCAAGGTTTAAAATGTGACTATTTAAGAATTTATAATAACAACCATTTAAAAATGTAAGTTTGCTCGAAACCGGGTTAAATTATCTAACCTTAATATTTACTCAACCTATGTTAAGTAATAAGGTGGGTTAAATGCAATAATGCAAATCCCTTTGGAATAAAGATACTAAAACGGGTTTTTTTTATCGAGTGTTCGGGTTCTCGGTTCGGGTCTTGATAACTGGTCAAACCCAAAGTCAACTTTCCAAAATATCGAATGTTATGAGATAACTCAATAAAATTTAATAAGACTTAACCAAGTATGTAGTTCCATTGTTTTAGAACTAACAACACACGTTAAGCGACTGTTCGGTTTTGTCGGTCCAAACTTTGTTATGAGATCAAGTTGGATCCAACATTTCCAAGTACTTAAGAAAATATTTAAAAATCAATTTGTAACTATTTTTAAAGAAATATACAAGTCTTGATGGCTAAAAAAAACACACTTGTGTGTCTTAAGCGAGCAAGAATCGGTTTGGTTCGGTTTCCATCTTACAACAAGTTCATAGATGGTTTCCACATGTCCAAACACTAAATAACTTGTATAATAATGTACAAATAAAAAAATACCAAAAGTTAACAATAAAGTCTTTAAACAAAAGTTCGGTTTTCGGTTCGGATCGTGTTTCGGGTTAAGACCGAGGTAAGATTCTACAAACCCATAACCATAGAATTTGTAAAAATGATTTTAGAAACTTAGATCTAACACTAAGTATGTTTAAACAAACAAAACTAGTAACAAAGTTCGGTTTACGGTTTAGAGCTATCTACGGTTAAACCGAAGCATAGACTCTTAAAAACCCATAACCATGGAACTTGTAAACATGACCAACAAACTAAAATAAGCAAGATTAATATGTATGAACAAGTTATATAGATGTATATATATCAATGACACGAAGTCCGCCATGAAGCCTTGCCTTATGGGGTCCGAAACCTCACCGACCGGAATCGGAGAAGTAACTACCAAAGGTAAACAAGGGGTGTATATTATATATATGTTGCACAACCATAAACAAGTATTAATAAGGCTACATAAACTAATTAAGATGAAAGACCAAAATCCTTCAAGAACACTTAAGAAGATAACCTTGAATCTTTGATGTTTGAGAGAGTTTTTTTTTTTTTTTTGGAGTTGTAGCAAGGGAAAATGAAGAGGAAAGGTGGTGTATATATAGGGTAATGTTGGTGGTCAAATATGGGTGTGAGACACAAGAGTTTTCATGCAAAATGGATCAAGACAAAAACACAAAATAATAATAATAATAATAAAATAAATAAATAAATAAAAATAAAAATAAAGGTAGGATGTTTTCAAGACCCAACAAGTGTGAAACAATATTGTAACATAAATCCATCATTTTGATTATAACATAAGCTTCAGTTTACAAATCGGGTCGGTTTACATAATAAACAAATACAAAAACGAATACAAACAAGACCCGAAATTGACGAATGTCACAATGAATCACTCCAGTCCAAAGAAAGATGATACATATTTGCTTCTGAGCCGATTTTAACTTCACAAAACTGGCCATTAAACATCGATATGGAAAATAGTTTTCCAACAAATCTACATTCAAATAGCTTGCTTGCGATTTTTCATGCAGGACATCACAGAAACAGTTATCCAAATTCTACTACGACATCAACAATTTCCAAAGATCAGGGCGCAGTACTACTTTACTAAATCATCCCTAACATTAACAATTTCCAAAGACTATTTGCGTGTCAGTTAATACAAAATTAAAACGAGAAATTAAGAACCGAATCGTCTGGCATTGCAGTTGCACAACAAAACCATGATCCTCTTAGATGCCTAATGCATATTCAAGTGAGAAATAAATGTTTTCATCAACCAACCAAGGCATCCAGAAAAATCACTAAGAAGCGATATATAATTAACAAAGGCCAAGTAAAATAGCATTTACATACAAATAGTATTTATAAAATCCTAAATCCCCTCTGGAATAAAGTATTTAATTGTTTTTCATTTGTATGCTATTAACTTATTACGAATTAGTTAATCTAAGGAATCAGTGAACTGGATATCCAGCAGCTTGTATCAAATGGTTGTTGACTGTTGGTTCAATCAAAATGATTACTACTATACTATTAGGTTAAATGCTATGGATGAGCTAAAATCACAAAATTAAGTAAAGCATAGAATCAGCATCAAATGAAATGAATCCACATACACATACATTCGTATTTAGGGCGTAACTGAGAGCAGATGCATACATGCAAGGATTTGCTCTCAAACATCAACCCTAGTTTTGACGCTGATACATGTTTTCATCACTTGCCAAATAAAACAATCAAATACCATCCAAGTTTGGCTGAGCTTTTTAAGTATGATTAGAGTTGAGCGAGAAAATGTGGTGATTTTTTGTAAATTTGGAGAAATTTTATTTGTCCTCATTTATTTTTTAATATTTGCTAAAATGGTTGCGAGTAGAGTAGAGAGAAAACTTTAACGATAAATGTATAAAAACTATTATTTAATTGAACAAAAGAATGAAATATAGTGTTTTTTATTGTAATTATAGAGATAAGAATGGTGGACAGGCTGGGAATGCTCTATGAGTGAAATAAGTTTAGCCAGTCACTCTCTAAGCATTCTCAATCCATTCTTCAAATTATGTGAGGGAGATCTCTATTTTTTAGAGATGGTTAAAAGTGGTTGTGAGAGTAGGCTGTTCATGGTTAAATTTAGATTAACGCACTGTTCACCTCTATAATTTTTTAATGTTTCTTGAAAGCGGTTGTGAATAAAAGAGATAAAAAATGTAATAATAAAAGTATCAGAAAAAGTATTATTTAATTGAAAATGAAAGAGAAAATATTTGTTTTTAGTGCAATTATAAAGATCGAGATAGAAAATGGATTGGAAAAGCTCTAGGACTCTAACAAAAGTCTAAACTTTGGGGGTTTTATTTGACAGTCGGCTCTTATTTCGTAACAAGAGGTGTTTTTCAGATGAAGGGTCTAAACCTAGATGTACAAAATCGCCACATGTTACAAAATAAAAGGCCTGTTGGTGGGTCCCCGTGTCGTTACCATTAAATTATAACTGTTGGACTAATTTTAGTATCCGTTACGAATAATTCAAATCTTAATATTGTTCAATTATTAGTTCATACTCATTATTATTATATACTCATTATTATTATTATTATCAATTTCATCTAGTGAATAAAGAGATCATGGAGCTGCAAACAATCATCTCTTGCAAGATTACTTCATTAATTATCCAATAAATGGCAATGACAAGAAGGAGTTCAAAAGAAGGTTTTGGATGCAATTATACAAGCAGAGCTACTCTTACAAGCGGATTATAACATAGTGTGGATTTTATAACATAGTGTCATTTTCATACGTAAAGTTTAACCAACTACGCAACTTTAACACATTTTTAAAATTTCTTGTAAATTCACACCCAGCGTTTCTAAAACTATGTTATTTTAGTAATTTTCGTTAACCCATTTGTTTTTCCTTTAAGTCTACATTATATTAATTCATAAGTATTTTGAGAATCACAATTGAAATAAATGACTTTTTTTTATTGTTTGATAAATCCCATGTAATAACCGGGTTCAAAAGCTAGTTAATCACATAAAGGAAACTAAGTATTCATGATTGGGTTTTAAGTTTGAAACATAACACATACCAAATATAATTTTTAAAGTCACGGGTCTGATCTCAAAAGTCATAAGCCAACTTGTGTTTTCAAGAGATTGATCGGAGAGTTTAAATCTTCGCTATTAGAAAAGAAGAAATAGGGAACGACAATTAGTGGTTAGAGGAGATGTTAGCGTTGTTTTTACTGGGGTTACAAATAGGTTTTATGTGCATAAATAAATTATTATGGGTAATTGATAATGAAAAGTAAATTAATAATTTATTATTAAATTATTAAATTGTAAAGAAATTATAAGAGTGATTGCTATTTTTGAAAATTAGTAAGTCAACCAATAGAAATTGACCAATACTTCTTGCTTTAACATAGATTGTGACATCCGTGGCAAAACCGAGTACACCTTAATACTTACAAACTCGAATAAGCGTTTAACCGCTTATTGCGTAACGAACGAACGATTAACCGAATGGGTCTGGTTATGACCCAGATATCCCGAGGGGCCATCTATACGAGATATATGTCTATTATAAGCCAACATACTGATAATATGGCCTTAGTTCGATAGCAAACAAGTTAAACAAAAACATGCTCGTTTAACTACCCGCTATGGACTTAAACGCGAAAAATAGTTACAAACCAAGCATTGTATCATCCGTTAAGCCGAAAAAGACTTACCAAACACTTATTTGAAATGTTTTAAGCGATCCGTGAAAGTATTTTCGATTTTTACAAATGTATGGTATGTTTTTATAATTTTACACAAAACTAGCCGAAAAACACTCGTTTTCGCTCCGTTTGACGCACCCGATAAGTTTTTCGCGCCAAAAACCGAACCCGAAATAAATTTGGACTCGGCATTTCACGTTCGGGCATGTAAATCGAGAAAAGTGGGCCAAATGGGCCCAAAAGGGGATCCAACGAGCCCAGCCAGCCAAAGAAGACTTTTACCCCCCTTTTTATTCTTTCACATTTAAACTAGATCCTTGATATTTTCAGCCTCATTTTCTTGAAAACTCTGGACATAATTGCTGCTCCAGCCAAAAATCTTCAAACGCTAAGGTAAGGGGCTTAAATAAGTAGCTTTTTTACTTGTTTAAACTTGTTTAATACCATAAAAACATGTCTTGGTTACTAAAAATCATTCCTAACTGTGTAAAAATCCTAAAAATGGTCCATAAACATGTTTTGATCATACACATGGTAAGGAACCTGTTTTGATAGTTTTTTGGCCATAAACACGGATTAAAAGGTTGAAACGACGTTTTTACGGTTCAAAAGTTCGTTTTTGTGCACTAGCCGAAACCCTAAGTTAAAGGGCTGTTCTATTGATGAAACTTGCTTGGTTTGTGATATAGGACTTGTACCTAGCTTTCTTAGAAGCACAACAACCTGAAAACTTGATTAAAAGGTCGGAAACGAGCCAAACCCGTTAAGGTAATGCCGAAACACTCGCTTACGGGCTATTTAGGTTAAGGTTGTGATGTGCATATTGTTAGGACTTGAAATTTTTCAGGGACATCAGGGACCATGTCAATAAGTCCCTGTTCAAATTTGGTAATTTTTCGACCATCCGAGAATATTTGGCGAATTTATTACCTAATTGGGACGTTTAATGGGGAAAAATAGTTAAAATGCTCCCAAAATTATGAAATTTTTCTGGGAACTCAAATTTGATGTATTTTGATCACATATGAATTTTGAGATCATCTGGAGAAGTCTAAAGATGTTTTGTACATATGCGTTCGTGCGAATTTGTATAGCCGAATTTGGGCAGAAAAGAATATTGAACAAGCTTTTTACATTCTGGAATTAATACAGGTTGTTTTGGGACATGATTTGAGTATTCAGGAGTTTTTGTGGAATTTTTGGAAATTTCTTGGGATAAACGGACGATTTTCAGGCGAAATGTAGCTGATAAAATGAATTTTTATAAATTAATTAATCAGTAAATAATTCCAGAAATATTTTTATAAAAATCTAAATATTTTAATTGATAAGTGGCTAAATTTTCATAATTTAATGATTAACGGTTAATTAATTATGCTAATTTAAAGATTAAACAAATTCAGTTTTTATAAAAACCGGCAAGTTCGCGACTAACGAACCTGCGGGAATATCAAAACACCAAGAGTGATCAAAAACCATATTTTTGGACTAATTAAGTAAAAACGAATTTTTCTATGAAAAACCTGGACAATCCGGATAGATTGTGCGCGTTTCTTCTTAAATCAAACTGAATAAACAGAAACGGGCCCCGTGGCTAATCCGGAACCCCAGTATGTGATCCTTCTTTATAACTTAATCATTTTATTAACCAATACATTTACCCAAGCTTATTTTCTCATAACGGTTTTCTGAACGCGTAAACGAACAACTTGGCTCAGCTGGGAAAACAGGAATCTGAGCCAAGTTCGGTTTTAAGTGTTAGACATTGAACAACATCACAACCTAAGGCTATTGCCACTTTCTGGGCGTTCCAGCTATACCCAGATTAGTTATACAGCTCAGTTTAGTACTGAGATTATAATAATATTAAAATATTAATATTATTATAATATGGACTATAGGGACTAAGTGATAGTAAGGGAAACGAACCCCGAGCTGACCTCGCACTGAGTGCCTACAAAACTGTGAGTTTCATGACCCCACTCTTTAAACTATTTTACGAACTTTTGGGGTGGAAAGCATGTTTATACACGTTATCTATCTGAAAACGGTTCAGGATATAAAGTATCTGAACATTTATATATGAAAAGTCCCTACAAACATAATGATTGACTACGTGCTGATGAAAGATGATTATTATCGTTGATTGATATATTGAGTGGAGTTAATACTAATTGCAAAAAATAATGAAATTACACGTGACAGCATGTTTATACAAACACATTATGTAATGTTAAACATAACCAATTTGGGAAACAACGTGGTCTGTAATGGCCATGGGGATAACGTGGTCTGTGATGATTATGGAGTTATTGTGGGCGGAAGGGGGGCCACAATAGTAATAAACTAAAGTTGAGTATGGCCTATGAGCCAAGTTCTGCTGCAACTTATAAACTAAAGTTGAGTATGGCCTATGAGCCAAGTTCTGCTGCAACTTATTAAACGAACTAACTTGATTATGACATGAATGTTAAGAAAATATTGTGATTATGCGTATTGTGGGCGGATGGGGAGCCACAGTATTTGGTGATACGTGATAAATACTATATGTGTATATGTGTCTATATACATGCTATGTGATTAGCCGTAGGAAATACTATGTGTAGAATATACTAATTATTTGCGTGTACACTATATAATGTTTGAGTTTACGTGGAATCATTGTGGGTGGAAGGGGGACCACAGTGGTTGATGTTAACGCGGAACCGTTGTGGACGGAAGGGGGGCCACAGTGGTTGAGTTTATGTGGAACCGTTGTGGGAGGAAGGGGGTCCACAGTGGTTGGTTAAACACAAAAATTGGAAACAGGTAGTACGAACAAACAATCACGATTTTACCGAAATTTCGAATTTATATTATAAACTTACATGTGTGCATATGCACACACAAGGATATGGCTGTACATATTTATACAGACGTAAATACATATTTTTACATACGCGCGTACATACAAACTATGACTGTGTGGTACGCATAACTGATTTCGTTAAACTTATGAAACTCACCAACTATTCGTAGTTGACCTATTTTAACATGCTTTTCAGGTAATCAGATATGAGAAGTAATTTCCTATGCGTTACGTGTCTGATTGATGATTGATGTCGTGGGCATTTGAGTTAGAAGTAAAGTAATTGAAGAATCGGTTTGATTGTATCACCTAGTTTGTAAAAGAGATTAGAACGGTGTAATATATTGTAAATTAGTTAATAATGTTACTTTATGAACAATGTATTTGATACCAGTTGTATCTGTTGCATTTCCGTTTTACGCTTCCGCAAATCGCTTAACGGGGTGTGACATAGATACTAGCTTTTGAGCCCGTGTATTACATGGGTTTTGTTAAATGACAAAGATAAATAAGGTTTGTTATTTCACCTGTGATTCTCAAAATACTTGTGAATTAATTTAATGTAGACTTAATGGAAAAAACAAACAGGGTTAACGAAAACTACTAAAATAGCATGATTTTGGAAACACCAGGTGCTGATTTGCAAGAAATTTAAAAAAATATACTAAAGTTGTGTAGTTGGTCAAACCTTAGGTATGAAAATAACACTTGATTCAATAATGAATATAATCCACATTATGTTATAACCCATTTAACAAAATGGTTTTGACCCATGACCCATGAGTTGTTAGAATGAATGAGATGAGAGATTAGGAATTATGTGAAATATAGGCTTGACACCTAAGCTTTAACATTTTCTTTTACTAGTATTGTAAGATAAGATAAGATAAGATACATGGTATGTTTGGCAAAAAGCTTTTAATAAAAAGCTCATACTCAATTAAAGCCTTGTTTGGTTGAAGGAGCTTGAAACTTTTAGGTAATGAGAAAAAATTTAAAGCTTGAAGCTCCAACTAGTAGCGTTTAGAAAGAGCTATAAGCTTTTATTATTTTAATTACTAAAATAACCTTCCAAAATAAGTACATTTAATATTATTTTTTTTAGTTATGTCCATTTTTTGTCATTTTATACATTTTATTAGAAGCTCCAGCTACTATACTAAACATCTAAATATATCTGAAAGCTATAGCTACCAGTTAGTTTTGTCAAACATACTCATATAGATATTAATCATCAAAACCGTTAAATCAAAGGCATTAACGGTAAAGATCTTCCCAACCCATAAGCACAAAAAAACAAAACCCTAGGTTCCAAACACATGCAGCCGCACACATCCAATCCACCCTCCAAATTTCAATAAAATTTCAAAAGTGCCGCTTATAATAAAGAAAACAATAATAAATCCAGCGGCGGTATTTATTTTCATTTTTGGCGGGGTAATCCATAACGTCCAAAACTTTCAGTCTAAGGGCAAATCCGTCATTTCGCCATTACCGCCTTCTAGGGTTTTCCCGACCTTAAATTGTTTTCATTTTATTTTGCCGCTACAACTTCTTCTCTCTCTCTCTCACTACTTTCTCTCTCTAAAATTCTGATCATAGAGAGCCATTTTGCCTTGATCAGCTATTAAATCAACTTGATTTCAGTATCTTACAAGAAACCCAGTTGAATCTCACTCAGTTTTTCACTTATCGCGTCTGATTTGGATCCAATCGATCGTGATATGAATTAGGGTTTGATCGATCGATTGATTGTGAAAATGGGGGATTTAAGTGATAAGGTGAGTGTTATTATATTATTGTTGTATTGATTGGTGCTTTGATTGTTGAATAATGTATGATTATGTGGTTTGATTTTGATTTTTGATTATTGTTTACATTTGGGGGTTTAGGGTTCGGAGTGTGAGGATAGGATGAACTGCAAAAGCAGCAGCCCAGAAAGATCATCATCTTCATCCGACGGTGGTAATTTGATCAAGACATGTGCTGATTGTGGGACCTCCAAAACACCTCTCTGGAGGGGTGGTCTAGCTGGCCCTAAGGTATTGTCTTTTTAATATTATTTTTTGCTTTTTATTTTATTTTTTAAAATTACTTACATATTATATCATATATGCATTTGTATTGATTTTAAAAAAAATAAATAAAATGTTTTAGTTTTTATTTTATTTTATTAGTGATGAACACATATTGTATTACAATCATTTTTTGTGTAATGTACACATTATTTGCATATATACAAGCACTGAAAATAAACAAAAGTTGTTATTTTGAAAATTTTACCAGTGATGAATAAATATTGTATTTTAATCAATTTTTTTTCTGTATAAAAGTGGTTTATATCATAAATACATATGAAATTAACTATACATTTTTATGCAAATTAAAAATGATTTTTTAAACTCACTAGTCTAGTTAACTTGATTGAAATAACTTGACTTGATTCGAGTTTTTATGAGTCGCTTACAGTCTTGACTCGCTTACACTGTTGGTAAAATTTGTTAGGAATTGATATTAAATTTATATATTTGGTGTCTGATGGATGATTATGCAGTCTTTGTGCAATGCTTGTGGGATCAGAAGCAGGAAGAAGAGAGGATCGGTTATCAGTAAAACAAACGGCGATAAAAAGCCGAAGAAAACAGTCGTGGCTGCTGCATCTGCGTCTGGTGGCGATAGTCAAGCCAGTGGTTTGATTAGTAGTAATAGTAAAAGTAACAGCATGTGTTTGAAGAAGAGATTAATGGCCCTTGGTTCAGAAGTTGTGTTGCAGAGACAGAGATCAAGGATAACAAAGAAGAGGAAGGTTGGGGAAGAAGAACAAGCTGCAATGTTGTTAATGGCTTTGTCTTGTGGTTCTGTTTTTGCTTAATAAGAACGAAAAGAGTTGTAGTTTTAGGTTTCTAATGGTGAATAATGAAAAATTTGCATTATCAAAATCAATGATTTTCAGGAAGGTTATATTTTGAGTTTTTGATTAATTAATATTTTTTTCTTCTTTTTTAATCTAAAATCAAATGATCGCGCCGATCGCAATACTGGTCAAGAACGCTTAACGAATAAAACGTATAGAGCTCTAGTATATTCACGGCTTCATGTTACGGCCAAAGTTTATTTGATCAGATCTTCAGGTGAAATTGGGAGTAAATTCACACAAACTACTGTAATAGTGGGCATGAGCATTAGGGATGAGCAAAATCAGTACCGGTATCGATTGGTACCGGTACTGATTTGATTTTGATACTGTCGGTGCCGAATCGGTACTAAGGTTTTGTGTTTTCGGGACCGAAACGGTATCGGTACTAAAAATTTTCGATTTTTGGGATCGGGATTTTCGGTACCGAACTCATCCCTAGTGAGCATAAACAACTACAGGTCCACAAAACATGTTTTTCGAATAAACTGGACCAGTTTAATAACTAGTTTGTTAGATCAAGTCAAACAAAGTCAAAACCAAATTGGTTTAGAGACAAATTTCCAAGTTGAAAAATCAAACTGAAACAAACAGTAAAAGACCGGTTGAGAAGTGGTTTTTGTTTAAAAAGACCAATTTTATTAAAGCAATAGGAAGGACCACTAACCTTAAAACAAACACAAAAGGAAATAAGTTCCAAAATCCAAAACATGCAACCATTTATAATAGAAAATTCATGGAATTGAACCTGCACAATTTCTTTCGCTTTAGGCATGCTCATTTGCTTCTATGTTTTACTCATAAGGAGACTAATTTAATGCCGTTCACCATTTTGGATCACACAAATGAGACATAATAAAAGATGAAGTCATTTCTAGATGACCAATTCGTCAAATACGTGACCACCAAGTAGATTGAACCGCTTGACACATCTCTTTGCATTTTATATTTTACTTGTGTAGTCTAGAATCTCCTCCAACGAATTAAAATTAGCCTGTCTAGGTAGCTTAACCCATTCATGTATTATCGACTAGATCCCTTTAACTACATTGCAATGAACAAATCGACGTTGTTAAGTTTCAGCACTGTTGCCACAAACACACACACAGAGTGTAAAACCCCAAAATTATGCCTCTCGTTGATAACACCCATTTAGTCGATATGCGGTGTAACAACAATCTCCAAATAAAACAATAAATTTTAATGGGAATCCGCTTGAGACAACAAAAGGAAAGTCATTAACTTGATGATCCAAAATATCAAGTTCCCATCTTAGAGAGCAAACAAAGAAATCTGAACTTGCGCCATCCGACCCTTTCCATGACCAACTATCCGGTTTTAGAGGTAATGAAATATACGAGATGAGGCTGACACAGTTTTGATGAGCTTTGCCAAGCTCGGATTGCCAAAGTGGTTGAAAAACCCTCTTGAATCGCGAACTTTCCCATCCAATTCAGAAGTGCATTTGCACTGAAATTTCAGATTTTCCATCGTTCGACGTCGTTGCTTGAAGTCGAGCCCAACTATATTTCCTGCCTTGCATTACAAATATACATGGGTTTTCAAAGTCGAACTTTCATCTTCGTAAAAAAGAACTCACCGAAGTTCTCCCATCAAGCTTTTTTTGGACAACTTTTTTTTAACAACAAAATATATTAAACTAAAAGGTTAGAAAAAACTAACCAAATAACAAAAGGTTACATTGAAGTAAGTGGGTTTTTAAGCCACTCGGTCAAATTCACCTTTAATTTCTTGTCTCTACTAAGTTACTAACAAACCACAAAAAGGAAGAAATGAGTAATCGAATCTAAAATAAGATCCGACTTTAAATTATTAGCCTTGAAAATCGCATCATTCCGAATCTTCCAAATCACCCACCGGTATGTGTAAACAATACCCTCCACTACTTACTTTTTAGATTTGGTCATCTTTAGCGAACCAATCCAAGTTACCATGTCTTTCGGTTTCAAAGAGACAGGGCCCGCAATGTTCAGCCAAGACTTGATTAGTCTCCAAGCTCGAGAAGCAACCTGGCAAGATCCAAACACATGTTCCACCATTTCCATCTCATTTGCACAAAATGGACACATTATAAAAGGAATATATAAGCATTTATTGCAAAAATTCATCCAAGTCGGCAGCCTATCAAATAAAAGTCTCCACATGAAAATATTAACCTTTTTAGGAAATTTCCTTATACCACCTCGTGTGCTTTTCTCTCGGACTTTGCACATGTAGCGACTAATAAACCGGTCTAAATAAGACAAGTCAGATGGCGTATGCAATAGGCATCTCAAACACCCGCAATCTTCTGATATCCTGTCACATCAATCTCCTCTTCGTTTTCGGCCTCACAGAACCAGAAGTCGTGATCCATTGAGACGGGTTGCATCCTTCCATTCTCGAATCCTTCAGAATATTGCATGCGTACCCTTCTTGATTAATTTGCATCCTGTCATTGCTTTGTGAGACTTCAATACCGAGATAATATGTTAATTTCCTAAGATCCTACATCTCAAACTTGGTTGACATTCCTTATTTGAACTCGGTTATGATACTATGACTCGTTCTGTTTACAAATAGATTATCTGTTAAACCTTAGACAAGTGATTCAAGAACACCAATGCCGATATTGCATAAAACGTTTATACGACTCTTTTCATTAATAAGAAACAAGAACAAAATACTTTCTACCACACTAAACAAAAACCTTTTGATGGGTTTATATAACACCCACAATTCTAATCCTACTCAAACTAAGAAACATAATCATACTAGACTTCTACTTTATCTAATAATAAATAAAAGATAACTATGACATCAAGTTATTCAACTTGGTCCATGAACTTTTGATCTCCACCAAACCGCCCATTGAGATCTTCCGTACTACCCTTATACTTTTCGTATTAACCATTCGGGTCCTTCAAGTTGGTATTGCACCAAGTTTTACATTATCAACATAAACCGCCACGATCAAATTGTGCTTTCCCCAGCTTTTCGGTACACTGACTGTTCTTTCTCACGCATTTCATACTAAACTGTTGGCTTCTTCCCCTTGAACATTTCATACGGTGTACGGCCTTTATTATGACACTTTCGTTCGTAAAACGAAAGGGGTCCATTTGGGCTGTCGTAGTAAATGAGGACTGGGTTTATAATTAACTTTTGTGCATAAAACGAAAGTTGATCTTGGTCTAGTACGGGCAAGGTATTACATTAACTTTAGTCCAGTATGGGCAAAGTAGTTTTGAAATAAACAAAGTGAGACTTTGTGTAATTATTGACTTTGTTTTGACAAAGAAAAGTTACGTTTTAAAATGTTTGCTCAAGAAATATAATGACACTTTCTTACAGCGAAGGGGGTCTAATGGATTTTCGTGGGACGAGACCTAGTTTTGATGTGACTTTTGGTTTCATGCCGATAAGGACGAATCAATATTTTACCAAAGGAAAAGCTTTGTTTCAAAATATAAGTTTTAAAATTGAGCACTCACCAATCTTTGTGTTGGCGTGTATTTTAAATGTATTTTTCAAGTAAATGAGAAATGGATGCTTCTTGGAGATGTTGTGGAAAAAATATGGGTAATACCTGAATGTTGGACTTCTGTTTTAAATAAATCATGCACTATGACACGCATTTTATAATAAAGAAAAGTCGAACTTGTATATGAATATGTTGTGCTTAAATACTGATATCTAAACGGCGTCTGTCACCGTCCAAATTAGTTTGATTAAGTCTTCCACTGTTAAATTAAGGTTTTTGGCGTGTGACAAAAGGCACTCGAAAAAGATTTAAGTTTCAAGAGATGTGCAAGTTACTTCATGTTGAAGAGCTCCCGAATCCATCTTGGAAATTTGAGGGGGTAAAATGAAGGCAAATTACCGAGTTGTGCCAAGTGGGCCAGCCCGAGATGTCTTAACTGAGATGGGCTAGGGTTATGGGTTTTACGGTTTTGTAAGTTTTTCTTGGTGAACAAGTTGATGTTCATTTATAAATATGTTTTAACCGAGTTAGGGTTCAAATAATGAGACTGTTTGTAATAGGGTTTGGAGCTATATTTTCCTAATATAACAAAGAATTGGTTATCGATTATCGTTTATTCCTTTGAGAACTTGAATCCCATGATATGTTGCTTATCTTTCATTGAATGTGAAACGGACAAAAGGTAAAAGGTACATACTATTGGGTTAGAATAACCTTTACTCTGTATGTGGTTAAATACTTCAACATGTAGTACTTGGTAGTAATTCATTTAATTGCCCAAAGAGGCTTCTATATTGCATGTTGATGTACTAGTGTTGCTACTCACGATTACTATTTTTTATTAGTTACTGTAATTGCAACTAAATCGGTTTAAGCCCCAATTTGTGATGCAACTA
The DNA here is from genome assembly GCF_021521415.1 of Bidens hawaiensis. NCBI lineage: Eukaryota > Viridiplantae > Streptophyta > Magnoliopsida > Asterales > Asteraceae > Bidens > Bidens hawaiensis. Next base: position 609,151 of record NW_027492078.1, on the reverse strand, counting down.
AATCGGTTTAAGCCCCAATCGGGCTTGCTATTGGGTGACGACGCAACTTGTTGTCCGCTTACCCACTTCTCTATTGTAATTGAATCCTTTTGTTCAATAAACAGATTACTTGAAAGAAAAAGAAAGACCATGTAATGCTAAAGGTTTTCTAAAGTTATTGAAATTAATCATAAGCAACCTTTTTTACACCGACAAATTGACAATGATTTTGTTTGTTTTTATTAGAATAAAATATTGCATTTTAAGAATAAAGTGGAGTAGGAATGAGATTGGTATCGTTATCGTACAAATATCGAATTTGAGAAAAAATAGATACCGAATATCATGCCGAATATATCAATTCCGTACCGGTATTTCGGCAGTATTCTGCTTCAATACCGCTTTAGCATTTTATCTTTTTCTTTAACATTTAATTGGTCCAAACTAACATTTTATTGACTTCAAATTATTAATGAAATGTTTTGTTATTACATATATACTAAATTGCAAACCACATTTGTTTCACATATTCACACTATTCATAAGAGGTACTATTTCTTTTGCTGTTTGTACAAATCCTTCCTTTTTTTAATTTGGTGCCACATTGCATACTAAATTGCAAACCACATTTGTCTCACATATTCATACTATTCATAAGAGGTACTATTTCTTTTGCTGTTTGTACAAGTCCTTCCTTTTTTTAATTTGGTGCCACATTGCCGCGAAATAACTTTTTTTATAACGACAACTTTCTTGTGTGGTAGTTCATTGCACTCCCCAAATTTGGAGAGTCCCTGATGCATCACTCTGACCAAACTATGTAGTCTTAACCGATCTCACACTGTCTTCAGAGTTTGGCTTGGGCGCTCCCTCGGAAACTATACCGTCGGCTACCACTTGACAGTCGTTGTGCCGCCACAAGAGCAGAATTCTCTAGCGTAACAAACGGGTGGGATGAAAACCCGATTAGGCTAGAGAGTCTGCATGCATCTACCAATACCTCACCGGAAACCCTATCCCTAGTTTCGACGACGATTATACGAACGGCTCAGCTGTCTCGAGGGTAATCGATAGTGTCGTGGCTGTACGCCGACGGTGGCTTGGCGGCCCTCATTTCTTCAACTGTTTCCTTCTCACACAACCTCTCTTTCTTCTGTAAGTGCTCCGACGCTATATCCTGCCACTGTCGCACTCCTCCACTGTAGTCGTCGACCTTAGTTTCATCACTGTTGTTATTATGACTTAAACCTGATCATAAATCAGGAACCTTTAATATACCAAGGAAAATTCTAGGTTTTAAGGCGATTGAGGACCTACAAGAAGCTGCATATCAATTCACATTTTCCTCCAATCTGACCTTAATTCAATCTAATGTATGTGTTTTCATCACTAATTTAATTTCCTCTGATTTTTATGATTTTTTATACACTTATTGGATTTGTATGTTGATTTGTTACTGCATGCCACTTATCTTGACGGTTGTTTCTCATCTCGGTTGTTTTGGGTTTCAATTGCAGATTTATAGAAAGTCACAATTCCTTCTTCCGGCTACATCTGCAAGTTTTTTGCTCATCAATTGCAATTTTTGTAAATTATAAATTATACAACATACAAAATTATGTTCCTTAATCCTTCAGGTTTAGATAGTCTTCACCAAGGTCGTCTACCAAGTTTTTAGTTCAATTCTTAAAGAAGCCGGTTTCAAGCCAATTGGGTTTCAAAAGTGATGCATGATCAATGATGCATCTAATCTAACTAATATATTAAAACAATACATGTTTCACATGGCTTTTAAATATGTCATCCACATAGGATGTCAATTAATCAATTTTCATTTATACATATTTCACATAATTAACCAATTTTTTAATTACCATTCATTCAATTTAATAATTTTTTATGTTAAATAATATAACAATTAATGAATTTATTACTATATATTTATTAATTAACTCAATTAAATCAATTATAACTTTCTTAAAATTATATTATTAACAATTTCTAATAATATAATTATAATTTTTACCAAATTATTTGGCATTATGGATTTTTTTAAATAGATAAAGGATAGAATACAATAATCCTTTATCGTACATTACGTACGCGACACTTCCAACCGTTAGATTTTCAAAACCCAAAATCACAATTACACTCATTTGTTCGTCCCTCTCCCTCAATCCGTCTCCACCACCCCTCACCGACACCAGCAAACCTCCTTCACCTTCGCTTGCCGGCGCCATCAACATTCTTCGTTACCATCATCGCCGTCGACAACGAACTCATCGGAAAAACGCAAATCAAAGGTTTGTTTAGTTGAATTGAAACTGAAATTGAAGCCAATTGATCGGTTATCTTTGAAATCGATTCAATTAATCATCAATTTGAAGCTTCAATCGATCAATTTTGAGTTCTGGATAAGGGGTTTTTGACATTGAACGTTTAAGATTTTAAACGTGTTAGTTGAATGTATTAACAGAATGTATTAGCAAAACGTATTAACAGAATGTATTATATGCTTGATTTCACTTTTAACTTGTATCAAATATGTAAATATTTTTTTATTGACATTATATCATTTTTCAGTCCGTGTAATACACGGGTTATTAACCTAGTTATATCTAATGTTATTACTTCACATCCAAAACACATAATGTACGAGTGGATGTTATTTGTTGTTATGCATTAGCGAACGTTTAAGTTTTCCCTTAAAAAATGTCTGAAAAAATTATTCGACACTCTAAAATTTATTTCTTCTTATACGTTTTGATAAAACGTTCTTTAATACGTTCTGGTTTGAAATAAAATTGATTTCTTCTTATACGTTTTGATAAAATGTTTTTTAATACGTTCTGGTTTGAAATAAAATTGATTTCTTATATGTTTTGATAAAACGTTCTTTTAATAAACATCTGCGACTAGGACCTTTATGGAATACTCCATTAAACCTGATACTTGAAAGATGGACTCGCCCCTCAGTCGCTGAACCGCCAAATGGTAAAGATTCGTGAGAAACAATGATGCAGTCTTTCACCAACAACTTTAACCACCTTAATTTAAAATGGAAACAAAATAATAAGATTTCAAGTGAACTTTAAGAGATTATATGAAGCAAACTATGACGGACCTTTCCAGTGAATCGTCTGATGTTGCCTTTGAATTAGTAAATGGAGGTACGCATGTGAATGTTTTATTTGCAGGTAACGAACATTTTTAGGGTTTGATAATTAACTCAATTAGTTTGATATCGATCTGCAAATTAGTTTAATACTGATCGACTGTTGAATTATATTGATATGGATGGACGCTCGATGAATCAATTGATGAATTAGATCATACAATTAAATTTAAGTTATTTACAATTATGCCACCGCGTGAAATTGAAATCGACATTCAAAAAGCTCGCGATTATTGTACGTTAACCTACCCATTTTTAAATAATTATAATTGTTTTATATGCTTGATTTCACTTTTAACTTGTATCAAATATGTAAATATTTTTTTATTGACATTATATCATTTTTCAGTCCGTGTAATACACGGGTTATTAACCTAGTTATATCTAATGTTATTACTTCACATCCAAAACACATAATGTACAAGTGGATGTTATTTGTTGTTATGCATTAGTGAATGTTGAAATTAGGCTTTTAGGATGCATATTGGAAAATTTTAAGTTGTTGAAATTAGGCTTTGCTTTTAGGATGTACAGTAGAAACTCGATAAATTAATACTCGATTATTTAATAAACTCTCTAAGATAATATTTTTTACCGGTCCCGACTCGGGGATAGGGTGCTAAATTAATAATTCGCTAAAATTATAAGATAATACATTTTTGATAATTTCTTTAGACCCCATATAAAATATAAATTAATAATTCCTTATTTATAGCATATTACATGAATGATTTATGAAGGTTTCTTGAAAAATGACTCAATTGTCTTTTGTGTTTTGTTGAAATCAATTTCCCCTTGAATCTCGTCTCTAATTTTCCTTAGCATGGTAAGAACTTCTGGTGTTGTTTTCTCATAGCTCAACAAGAAATTGTTCAATGTGATTGCCGCTTTAATAGCTTCGTTTCGCGAAGGGGGCTCCACTGTAGAACTTTCATCATCTTCTTCATCGATATCATCTTTATTAATTCCAATAACGTTTTCAATAATTTCTTTATCAGTCAACAACTGTGCAACTACATTTTCTTCTGGGTGAGTCAGAACATTATACTATAAATTAATAAAATATTAATTAATATATAAATTAATAATTATTAATTTATCGATTAATTAATAACTCTTTTAATTAATAAATTTTGGTGGTCCTAAGTGTATTATTTTTATAGAGTTTCTACTATATATTGGTGGAATTTAAGATGTTGAAATTAGGCTTTTAGGCCGTGTTTTTCACTTTTTGGGGTGCACACCATGTATTCGATAAAATGTTGGTTGCTTTTGTAGTTGTTGAAGCATGGGTTTTAAAGGTTTCTTTTTTTCCCACTTGAATTGGCTTTTAGGAAGAGTTTCTATAATATTAATAGTTAATAGTGAAGAATGATCCATACGTACCATGATCGAGGTTAAATAATGAAAGAAAAGCTGAATTGGCATTGATGTTACATAGACGTGCCGAATGTAGTGAAATGAAGGCTTTAGCCTTATCTGGAGGTGGAAAGATGAGTCTATACCCCACCTAGACGACATCATTATAAAAAGCAATATGTATATAAACTTTTAAAGTCAAAAGACAAAGGTGAATCGGTATTAGAACATTCATATTCAGGCCATCAAAATATATGAATGAAGTTTTTATAATGTAGAGAGTGACTTAGAGTGTTGTGAATAGGAGGAAAGAATTGTAGTAATTTTTATGTATTTTTAAAAAGTTACCGTTCATGTTCTATAATTTTTTAATATATTTTGAAAGCACTAGTGTGTAAAAGAAAGTGAAATGGTAATGGCAAGGGTATAAGTATTATTTACTTGAAAAAAAAATATAATGATTTTTAGTGTAATTTTAGATTGGAAGGTAAAGAAATGAATGATAATGCTCATACAATACATTTTAATAACAAATGTATTTAAAGAGAGAAACAAATAAAAAAAAATTAAGTTCAAGGAAGCATGCTTCCTTAAATCACCGTCACAATACTTACTCATGTTGATTCACATATATACGCGCCCATGTGATACTTGTTAAACAGCATATGCAATATCTAAAAAGCAATATGCATAATGCACACTTGTTGACAATATATGCAATATCTAAAAAGCAACATGTACAACTCCTTGCACACATGGTGCAACAACTTTAGCATATTTTAATCTACAAAGCTAATAACATGAATAATTTCAACATCATCATCGTACTCAGTATATCCCACCAATAGCAAAGCTATGGTAGGGTTTGAGGAGGGTAAGATGTAGACATCCTTACCTCTACCCCATGGGGATAGAGAGGCTGCTTCCGGTGAGACCCCCGGCTCGATAGTAGTTTTGCATCAAGCCTTAGACATATTACATAAGGCACATAGCATTCAATCATCGGGACGCCGGCTGATTGGTGCATGTACCCTTGTCTTTCGGCTCTCAACGCCACCACATGATGCCTGATTAACCTTCCATCACTTTTAACGTTATTTTCACAAAATTAGTAAAATAACGTCAAAATTAGTGGAATTTTACTTTTGCTCACCCGAGAGTTCACACATATATACATTATATGCGCGCACCGCAAGCACGGCACAATAACATGAATAATTTAAGTAACTCAATCACCAACACACAAATTACTTCTAGAAGTTAGCAAAATAATTTGAAATTTTTATATAAAACTATATGTAAACTAAATCAAATGGAAATACTCGTATTATTTTACCATCAGTAATACTATATTGAAGCTAAATAGTAAATACACATAAAATGAGAAAATTACCAAAACAGACATCAACTCTCAAGAATTTACAGATCACCACCACCATCATCATCAAAATTCCTGAATTCTTATGTAAATTAATAAAACGCTTGAAGGGTATTTCTGGGAATTCATCAATTTAGAATCTTGTGTAATTATCTTGTTTTACATCTGTGATCTCTTGACACTTTATTTGATTTCTGTAAACTCAAAAAAAGAAAATGAAGTTAATTAGTAATAACAAAGCGGTGACGGCGCCGGCGGCGGCTGACGGCGTCGGCGGCGGAGGGCTGTAGTAGTAGTAAGGGAAGTAAGGCATAATGGGGTTGGGTGGTTGTGGGGTGTTGGTGGGGTAGTTGTTGTAGGGTGCTGGTGGTGGGTAGGTGTAGTAAGGGTTTAGTGGGGTTGATGGTGGTGGGTTGTAGGCAGTGGCGGACCCAGGATTTTTTGTCAATGGGGTCCCAATTTTTTCGGTTTACAAAATTTTTCGGGTCGGTCGTTATTCGGGTCGGGTCGAGGCGAGGAACATAATAAAACACGGAACTATGGTGTCATTGGAAACGAGTAAGTAGAAAGAATCTAAATTAGAAACTAGATGAAACATACACTTTTAATTCATACCCGAAAAACATGAACGTAATCTATATATATGGTCTTACATAATTGACCAAAACATGAAAAAATAACTCTAACACAAATAAATGATTAATTATAATATACATACACAAGGTAAATAATAAAAGAATATGCAAAATCCATGTTAACATTATATATGTTGCATGGTGATAATGACTATATGAGAGAAACTAACAAAAAGCACAAATACCCTAACTGAATAACTAAGACTAGGATATTAAAAAAACAACAAAAAAGGAGTATGGTGGGGCTTGAACCTACAACCTCTCACAAGTAAAACAAGGGACTTTCCACTGTACCAGTTCAATCATAATAGTATGGGTTCCAAGTATTAATTTTTATGGGGTCCTTACAAAATTTAATATACCGTCTCTAAGTAATTTTTAAAAAACATCGGTGTCCCGGGACCCCGATCGGACCTATGTGGGTCCGCCCCTGGTTGTAGGTGGGGGTGGATCTGGGCGGTGGTGGGCAGTTAGGTGGTGAGGGTTTGGGTATGTATGGTGGTGGTGGTGGTGGTGGTGGAGAGTAGGTGGTGGGCTGGTTGCATGGGTTATCACAAGCAGCACACATTGTGCATTCTATTTGGTACTTAGAACCAACCCATGAGTTTGAGTTAATTGCAAGTGAGATGTGACATGATGTAATTGTCATCAAGATCAAGAGTTTGAGTTTGATACCTTGGTTCTTGACCACCATTTGTGTGTGTTTGAGAGAGAGAGAGAGAGAGTGGAATGTGCAAAGGGCTATGCACTTCTTATCATTGAGGGTAGTAAATGGTTATGGGTGAACACTTTTTATATAAAAGTTAATGATATGTTTATTAATTTTACGATAATAAAATAAAATAGATGGATCCAGAAGAATTTCAAGACCAAAATATAAGGCCATAAACAAGAGCATTCTCATCCAATCTCTTATATTATGTGATGGGTGTTTTTATAATTTAAAGAGTGATTCAGGGTGTTGTGAGTGAATAGTTTTTATATTTTATAAAAAGTAGTGATTTTTCTGTATATTTGAAAAGTTACTGTTCATCCTATATAATTTTTTAATATATTTTGAAAGTGGTTGTGAGTGAAGGAAATAGAAAAGGTAATAATAAAAGGTACAAAAAGTATTATTTAATTGAAATAGAAAGAGAAAATAAAGTGAGTTTTTGTGCAATTTTTTGTTTGGAGATAGAGGGTGGGATAAGAATGCTCTAATATTTAGTTTTTTAAAATTAATTATGATCATAGGGTTCTTTACTATTCAGGTTTGACCTGTGAACCGGTAAGGTGTTTGTAAATTGATTGAGCAAGAGACGTGTGAGGGAGGGAGAGAGAGAGAATACTTCGCCTGGCTCAGGTTGATTGTGGTAAATAATGCCTAACTTTTGAGTGAATGAGAAAACGCTTACATTTCTGAAAAAAGAAGTATAATTTATAGAGCAATCAATGGTCGACGTTCGGCACTCGACACTAGCGTGATCTCGTTTATGAAGGTATTACATTGTTGATAAGTTTAAAATATATCTTAAAAAAGAAGAATATCATGTAGAGCAATCAACGGGCATCACTAACATGATATCGTTTATAAAAGTATCGCATTACTGATAAATATAAAATAAATCATTCAAATGTTTTATTTTTACCCATAGATATGCACTATAATAACATTAAAAAATAACAATAATTACAAGATTACTTTGTGAAAATTAAGGAATCAATTGACTAAAGTAGAAAACATATTTTAAAAACTATTTACACACTCTTTATTATAGGCAAAATGGTGAGTTGTAAGTTGTAGAATGTATTTACGTTGGACTTGAAGAATCATCAAAACGGTCACCACGTGGTTATTAAAGTCGGTGGCTCACGGCTCTGGCAACGTTGGACGGGAGCGTCATGTACACATGTGGTTCAATTTGAAAGAGAGAAAATCATACGCAACTCATTGTTTTTTTATTATATTAAGTTATTAACAAAAGGTGAGCATGGCTAAGTTTTAATCGACTTAATTTCAGCTTTTAGTTTATCGTAACGATCATTTTTAATTATAAACAATTTGGTTCATTAAGGTATTGGAAAGATTGTTTTCAGTCATTACTCATCACTACTTCGATGAGATGGTTACTGAGGTTTTCTTATAAGGAGATTATGAGTTCAAGTTTTGAAAGATTTTGTCTCTGTATTATTTAAAAGATTAATAGTATTGATGGTTAAAAAGATAAAGATAAAGGAAGATTGTTTGTTTAATTAGATTAGGCGCCGATTTTGGATGTTTATGGCTTTAAACTTATTATAGTTAATAAATTCATTTATATCTTGGTTCAAACAAAGTATTAACAATAGTTTAACAAAACTATTCCGATATATAACATTTATTTAAATAAAAAAATAAAGTAAAAAAGGTCATATATAAAGGTAATTGGTTTTCACATTTATTTATAAAAGGTAAAAAGGATATAAAAAGTAAAAACAAAACGTTTAATGTAACCTTTATAACCTTTAATGTCGGTTGCTTACATAGATATAATCATATTGAACAATAAAGATTAATTATGAGGCCTAGTGGTAGCAAGACTTGGTTATTTAGTAGAGACTCGAGTTTAATTCTCATTTGTATCACTTTGAGTGAATATTGATAATGAAGGATTTGAGCTAGGCATTGTGAGTTTGGATCCTGAGCCCACCCGAGTTTTCGTCCCACCATGTATTACGTAAGAGAATTCTGCTCTTGTGACGGTACAACGATTGTCAAGTGGCAGCCGGCGGCACTGGCGCAGGTTAGTTGGGGCCAGGGGGTGCCCCGCCCCCCCCGGTTTTTCCAGTCGGTAGTGTATATTTTTCAATATTCGACCGAAAATTTTTATAGGTAATGAGCCCCCCCCCCCCCGGATTGTTTTTATACGTATCGAGCCCGGCCTCCAAAAATAATTTCTCCATAGAATAATCCTGGTTCCCACTGATTTTATTTTTCAAAAACCCGACATTTGATTTTATTTTATATAAAGTCTGTTTATTATTATAATTTGCTTTTTTTAAAAGAAATCCCAAACTTTAAGGGTTTGTGTTGTAAATATGTTAAAGTTGTTAAATCAATAAAATATATCAAGTAACAAATGACAGTTTGAATTAGGGTTCTGCCTTCCCGCCTACGCACAGGTCTTCAGACTCCAGCGGCATTCCAAACGTCTGTCAAAAGGTGAAACGGCAATAGCTGCAGCCTGCAGCGATCGTCCACCAGCCGCCAACGCCTAGCCCCCAGCCGAAGTGCTACTCTTCTCGCCACCAACGCAGACCAGAATACCAGAGTTTGACCTTCATAACCGGTAATACTTAATTTGGGTTGAAATTAGAGTTAAATTGGGTTAAAATAAGGTCGATTTTGTATGAACTCAGAGTCGAATTGGATCAAAATTACTAAATTAGGTTCGAATCAACTAACCTGCGCCACTGATCGTACTGTTGATTTTTTTTTAACTCAGAATCTATTTGTATGAACTTAGAGCCTGCTTGTATGAACTCAGAATTACTTAATTAGTATTGTAATTTAACCGAATCGTGCTGTTGCTTTTTTATTAGGTAATAGGCATATCATGACCCGACCCGAACCACTGACTCAAAAATTTTTATATTGTTTGACATTGACCCGACTCAAACCAAACCGCTGAGCCCAAAATTTTTGGAACCATAACTTCGGCCCCCCCGATAATTTTTCTCAAGCTTCGCCACTGGCCGGCGGTATAGTTTTCCGGGGGAACGTCCAAGCCAAACTCTGAAGCCAGCATGGACCCGGTTAAGACCACATAGCCCGGTCAGAGTATGGCAACAGGGCTCTTTAAATTTGAAGAGTGCGATGACCTAAACGCAAGAAAAAAAAATCGCCATTCTAAAAAGAAAAAATCTATAATGCTATAACATACAGCAAAATTAGTTCGTTATTTTGTTTTTATGTCCATCGCTAAAATTTACATGAAAGTGAGTATGCTGATTGTTATGTGTTTAAAGTATCTTTATAGTTTCACATAATGTTAGTAATAACCTACTTTTTATGAAACTAAAAGAGAGAACTTTAATTTTGGTCCTTGTGGCTTTTAAAATTATCAATTTTAGTTTAACAGTTTATTTTAGGTTTTTATGGTACAATAGTTTCAATTAACTATCAGTTTTAGTCCAACTTATTAACGTCATCCACCAACCGTTAGTTAATACAACTTTGAAGGGCTTTTTGGATTTTTCACAAACTTTTAATAATAAGAATTTTTGGGTTTTCTAATAAATATAAGTGTTATACTTTTTGTTATTTTTTAGTATTATGGGTTCTTATATTTGTTTATATATAAATATCTACACACTTTTTATTTTTTATTTTTTCAAAATTGACGATTTTATGCAAGTGTATATTTATTAATTTATATTTAAATACTTTTATTTTTTTTAACCTTTTATAGCTGTAATAGTATGTTGATTTTAAAAACATTGCATTTAGTTTTATATTGAAGTACGATTTTAAGTTAAATTAGGTATCATTATTAAACACAAACCAAGAAGTCATTCCCAGTTTGATGGGCTAATAAGGTGATTAAGATATGAAATATAGAATATAAAAATTTAGCTGTTCGAAAAAAAACTATACAAATCAAGAATTAAAATTAGTTAAAAGATTTTCAACAACCCCTCCGTCAATTGAAAAGTTAAAAAACAATATAAAATCAATATATGCTCTTTTAACCATCGAGAAATACAAGCAGAAAAGTTAATTTTTCTAAATCATTTATAGTTAATAGAAGTGTAGAATTAAAATGAAACTTAAAATATAAATATTCTGCTTTTAAAGATTAGATATTATTACAGCTATAAAAAGTAAAAAATAAAAGTATTCAAGTATAAGTAAATAAATATACAGTTGCAAAAAAGCTCCGGTTTTAAAAAAATATATTTTTTAAAAAGTAGAAGGTATATATATTTATATATAAACAAATATAATCAACCATAATAGTTAGGAAATAACAAAAAGTATAAAACTTATATTTAGTAGAAAAAGAAATATTCATATGAATTAAAAGTTTGTGAAAAATATAAAAAAGCCTTTCAAAGTTGTATTAACTAACGGTTGGTGGATGACGTTAGTGGATTGGACTAAAACTGAAAGTTAATTGAAACTATTGTACCATAAAAGCTTAAAATAAACTATTAGGCCAAAATTGATAGTTTTAAGAAACCACATGTATCAAAACCGAAGTTCTCTCAAACTAAAATATGCATAAAATTAAAGTATCTAACGATATGCATTGCGTTATCTTGTAAATAGTTAGGTTAAGCCATTAAAGCATAATCACTGTCATAGTCACGTGTCACTTAAATAGAAGGCGATATATCATCTCATCCCTCGTATCAATAGGTGAAGAAACACTAGTTTAACACTCGGTCTAATTGCTTAGTCCTTAGGCTAAAGCTAGTCTTTTCCACAAGAGTTAAAATATAATTTGGCTAATTTTAGTGGAAACACCTGCAAAATAGAACACTATGAGCTCGTTATAAGCTCATTCGGCATGGGAACAGTATGGGAAATTGAATATAAGTAAAACACAAGTTAACGTGGAGCGCTAGTGAGTGTTCTCGCTGTGGAGTTGAGATCCCTTTACCGTTGGAGGTCAACTGGTATTTATAGCCGAATGGAAGAAGAGAAGGTGTTAGTCGCCTACCATGTCAGAAAATCCACCAATCAGGGGCTTGCACGTGCCCAAGAAGAGTTGGTAAATAAAATGGCTTACTAGTGGCGACATTTGTACTATGTAGTATTATTGACGATGTGTTGCCAGGGTCTAATTGGTTGGAAGTCCCTCTTAGTGAGATACTTCCTTTTTGTACTATGCCTAGGAAGATCTTTGGAGTCAATCTTTCCGGAGCATCAGGGAATGTTTGGCGCAAGGTTGAGCTCCTATCAACACCGTGTACTTTGTACTCGTTGCTTATGACTGTTCCGCGGAGTCTGTAGGTCCGCCTGCGGAAGTTTATATTGTCTTTTAGGTGGGTGTACGACCCCTCCCTCTTCAAGTCCCCCCCCCCCCCCCCCCCCCCCCCGCCAATTCCTTTGTTATTCTCGTATGATAATATCGAGGAGTATTATGAACTGATGAGGTGATAGGGATGGTTTTTATGAAGTCTCCTTCCGCTATCCCCCCCCCCCCCCCCCCCCCCGCGGGAGGGTTATTTTCAATGAAACGTGTTGGAAAGTTGTTGAGGATCTTCGATTGGCGTGAACCTTCCTGATAGATTATCGAAAAGCTTCATTAGGCGGAAGCCTTTTTGACAGAAGGTTAATGAAAACCTTTCTTAGGCGGAAGCCTTTTTGTTGGAAGGTACCGATTAACATCATCCCGAAGTATTTTTTTATAGTGTATAATGAACGGTAATATGTCTGAGGGGGAGTGTTATAAATGATTATAAATACAGACATCATGTACCATCATTACGACCTCATTATGGCATTACCGTTTCACCTCTACCACCTAGTATATATACATGTATATGTTTCTTTGTATTTATACATGAATAAAATGTTTTTCACCTATCTATTCTCTCTACTTCATAACAGTCCTATCTTACTAACAAACACGAGTTATCATGAAAGTATTAAGAAACCTTCATTGATTGTATTGTGATAACTTAATGATCAATTAAATGTGAAGAAACTAAAACATTGTATGGTAACATACATAATAAACATGAAAATCACAAGAACAAAAATTCGACCAAACTAGTCATTAACAGTGTTATGAAACCTGGTCCGGCCTGACCGGTCAGACCGGTCCGACCGGGACCCGGTCCCCATACCGGGCCAGGTCAGTGTATTTTTGACATTTCTAAAAACCCGGCCGGGTTTTGCGGGTGGCGGTCGGCCCGGTTGACCCGGCGGGTGAACCGGTAAAACTCAATTTTTATTAAATTCAAAATGAAATGTGCATGCCAAGATTCGAACTTGGGTCATTTCAATTATAGAAGCTTTAATAATTACCCAATTAGCCAACCAACCAAGCTTTATTGATATCTCTATTGATCAAATATAAATCATATATATTTAAAAAACAATGTATAAAACATAAATAAACATTAAATTTGTTGTTATTATTATTTTTGGTTATTATTATTTTTATATGTATATGAATTATATATATATATGTGTGTGTGTGTGTGTAAATATATATTTAAATTATTTATGACGTTATCCGGGTCAAACACCTGTCCGTCCTCCTGGGTCAGTCCGACCTTTGACCCGGTAAGACGTCTGGGTCAATGTCTGGGCCGGGTCTGAAAACATTGGTCATTAATATTGTTTTTTAAGTTGTCAGTTTTACCGTGACACAAATTTCAATGACAGAAAAACCAATCATAACAAAACATATGTCCAACATTTATTTCAAATAGAGTTGTAGAATTTTTGCATCAAGTCATACTATATGATAGTACTTTTGTATCAATGTTTAACCAGAACAAAGGTTATAGCACTTTTACATCCAAGTTTAAGTAGGTAAAAAGATGATTCGTTAGCGCAATCAATTGGTTCTTTTGTCGATAAGAAGTACAAATATATTTAAGAAAAGGAAAAAAAAAAGTAAATACCCATATTGTATAAAACAAGTGGTTTAAGTAGGCTATTTTTTTCAACTTTTCAAAGTATTTGTTTGAAATAAGATTCAAGCATCAATGTTATTCTTGTGAACCATCGGTTTACCATCTTTCATTGAGTTATACCAACATTTGGCTAAAGTTAGGGGTGCAAATGAGCCGAGCTACTCGAGATCGGCTCATTAAAAAGCTCGATCGAGCCAAGCTTAATCGAACCCGAGCCCGAGCTCGAGCCTAAAAATAAGTTCGTTTAATAAACGAGCCCGAGCCCGAGTCCGAGCTTCACTTATCGAGTTCAAGCCGGCTCACGAGCCTGTCATTTTTATAATTTTTTAAAATATATATTTAATAATTATTAATTAATATATATAATGTTATGAAAAAATAAATAGAAATAACTAAATAATATATATTATTTTATACATAAAGTTATAATAGAAAAAAATTGTATAAAAATAGTTATAATTATATAAAAAATAGTTGATATATAGAAACGAGCCGAGCCCGAGCCGAGCCGAGCTCGAGCTTGAAAATCCGAGCTCGAGCTTTGAAAATAGAGCTCGAATCAAGCCGAGCTCGAGCTCTGTGTAAGCTAAACGAGTCGAGCTCGAGCCTAGTCGAGCTCGAGCCTAGTCGAGCTCGGGCTCGGCTCGACTCGTTTGCATCCCTAGCTAAAGTAGCCCTAAAAGAACAAGGTTAGTAAAGAGAAAAAGGCAAACTCAGAGGGTCATAACCGACCACTAAATTCAGAAAAGATAACTTTCCACTTTCCAGGCTGTTTTGGTGCAAATATTTAAACATAATACCACCTAATTAGTCTGTTGACACAAATAGCCCTTCTACTTTTGGTCAAATGCACGTTTTTCCCCAATGTGAGTTCACACTCGGATGACTCATCCCCAACACCACATTTTCTCTTTTAAGTTTCAGGGCATTCTCATCCCACCCTTTATATTCAAACAAAAAATTACACTAAAATTCATTTTATTTTTTCTCTTTATTTTAATTAAATAATATTTTTTTATACATTTTATCATTATCTTTTCTCTTTCCTTCACTCACAACCACTTTCAAAATATATTAAAAAATTATAAGGGATGAACAGTAACTTTTTAAATATACAGAAAAATCACTACTTTTTCTAAAATATAAAAACTCTTCACTCACAACACCCTGAATCACTCTTTAAATTATAAAAACACCCCTCACATAATATAAAGGGTTGGATGAGAATGCTCTAAAGGACTCCCAAAATCATATTAAAGCTGTAAAGTAAGTCACGTGGCATGCACGGCTCTTAGGTTGTTTTTTTATGGTGAGAGGCATTAAAGTCCCTTCGCAGTGCTACGTCAGCGTCACGTTGGCATTGAGGACATCGAAGCCCTAATATATAATGCCCCTCTTTGTAAGTTTGTAAGTTTTCTTCTTTTGGTTTCATTTCGTTTGTAAGTTTTTTGAGATCCTAGCTACTGACTAGGAGGTTCCCATTTCTTTTCGTTTCTTGCTCGTTTACAACCGAACCGAACGACTGAAATTTGAACCATGCGAAAATTGAACCGAGCCAAAATTGAACCGAGCATTTTTCGATCGAACATCGAGTGATTTCGAGCATTTTTTTTAATTTCTTTTCACTTTAAAGATTTGAATAAAAAACAAGTTTGAAGGCTGTAAATAATATATTTTGTAAACAAATTAGTAATTTTTAGACAAACCTATAATAGGTTGTAAATTTTTAGGAGAAAGAAGTTTGAACTGAAATATAATGAATATGTAAACAAAGTTTAAGTATTCTGAAAATTTGAATTGAACTAACAAAACTATAAAATTAACGGAATAGGAAAAATTTATAAGTGGTTTAAAAAATTGCGTACTTATATTTTATATGTGTTGTCTATATATTTATATATTTGTTCATATATAATTATATATATATATATATATAATAAATTAAAATATTCGAGTCGAACCGAACCGAGCAGACCTTTGCTCGTTGCTTGGCTCGTTTACAAGCCGCACCGAGCAGAGCAGCTCATTTACAATCGAGCGAAAAACGAGTGAGCATTTTCCAAATAATTTTCAAACGAACGACGAACAAATTCGAGTGTCGAGCGGACGGCACTAGCTTTTATAGTGAATATATATCATTTGATGTTTTGTTGTATGTAGACATTTAAATGTGGGTGTAACCAGATAAGCCTCCTAGAAATAAAAGTGAAATAAATTCCCTGTTTTTTATATAACTATTTGCTTTTTTATAAGTTTTGATTTAAGGATCAAGCCCAAGAGAAAGCAGGTCGTTGAACATGTCCCCTTCTAAAGGCATATGTATGATTTTAAACAACTTTTTTTATATATAATTGCATATTGGAGTTATATATTTATATTTAATTGACTTATATGTCATATTAAACGCCTCGAAATAGAATAGAGTTTACATCGAAATGTCAACAGAAATAAGCACGTCGCAATGTTAAGTTCGTTTTTTCTAAACATAATAATATTAAAAGACAGAAGAAATGAAATTTTAAATAAACTTGACAAATACATGGGTAACTTTAAGGAATTAAACTTAACTGTACATGATCGATGGAACCATCTGTTTCTTCGATCCCTGATTCCCCGTTAAACTATATAAGATGATTATTTGGCTGCGGCAAAGAAAAATGGAGATATACCGTTACAAGTTACCAGTGAACGGAGAAGATGATATTCATAAGTTTATTTTGTTAACGGTTTTCAATTTCGTCATCGACTGCCTAAATGCAATGCCGAAAACATATTTTGAATTTGAGCCACATGAATAATTTAATTTAAAGTTATGGCCGGAGTATGTGAATATAACTTTTCTTAGAGCAATTTCTTTTTTATTAAATCTAAAATTTCACTTTATATTAAACTTAAAAAGATATGAACACGCACACTATCGTATTTGTCGGGGACGAACACCAATAGGTATTTATATATAATAATCTATGTAACGCATGATGTTAATATAAGTAAATTAACTAAAATCATAAATAGATTTTGCGGTGTATTTTATAGAAGATTTATCGACATTAAGGAAAGCATTTTGAATTTATTTAAGGTACGGATTTATGACGACTTCACGAGTATGGACTTTTATGTCCTATATATGCCCTATAGTAGGAGATCGAAATTCGTTATTTTATTGCTTTGAACATGACTCTAAAGCTGTTATTATTTATGTTTTTATCTTTATATGTTCTATTGTTATACCGAACTCTGAAATTGAATTCTAAACAGGAAATCCGTGAATTCTAGCGTGAATTCTGAAGGTGAACTATAAACGTGTCTCTGAACTTGCTACTTTGAGATAATTCTACTAGATAAGGTATTGTTATAACATTACTTTTTACATTGAATTTGTCACTAAAACTATTATACGAAAATTGTTATTATTAGATATTCTTAACAATATATTGATTTGTATGTGGTATAGTTGTTACCCGATCAATGAGCTTTCGCTCTGACGGACATTTCTTTCGTGTACCGCTAAATTATTGGAAGACATGAAAGAGTGCTTGAGATTTTAAAACACATAAGAATTTGTAAAGTATTAATATATGGTTAATTTTGTAAATTCTTATATATATTGGGAAACATTGATTAAACAAACTTTGATTTAACTCATTTTGGCAGCTTTGGAGTCAAGTCGTCGAACCTCAATATTATATAGTAATACTTATCTCCTCGATATAGTTCTTGTTTAACTAACATGGATGTGACCACCGACTTTCATCTAGAGATGACTGTGATCACCTGGTGTAAATGCGTGCTTTGATGTTTCTAGTCAATCACAACTTGCTCCAATCTTAGATCTCGATTATGATATACGAAGGACATTAAATATCACTACACGTGTTACTATATATATTTTTTTCTTTGAAAAGGTGAGTTTTAGACACGATCACATGCGAGATTTATAGGACAGTGAAAATGAATGACAAAGTCGATCTATGATCTACCGCTCACCGTCTCTGCCCAACTTTACATTTATGAAAGTGAAAATCAGTCACCAAACATGCCATGGACCATTGTAGTTTATATAAAGTTAAAAAGCTTGTGAACATCACATTAATACATAGATCGCACTAAAAGATTGTCGTTTATACAAAAATGTATCTTAAAATTAAATAGTTCAACTAGTCGCGCAAAGGAACAAGTTAACCTAGATTGAGTCTGTGCTAAAAGATTGTAAGTTTACATAAAATGTTTCTTAAATGAAATAGTTCAACTATTTATATAAAGGAACACATTAGTTAATAATCTATCGAGTTAAAACCTTATAAAACGTCTTATAAGGTTAAATAGATCAAATATTTTTGAACAGAAACACATAAAAAGAGTGGATTTTCCTAAAACATTGTTGTTCATATAAAACTCTTGAGATCAAATAGTCCAACTAGAGAGTGAGTTGTGCTAAGACATTAGTCCATTACAAGCTTATATAGAATGTCTGGTAATGTTAAAGATTTCAACTATTTGTGACTAGAAGCACATTAATTCATAATCAAGCACAAACATTGTAAGTTCATAAAAAATGTTTTTTTAAGATTAAACAGTTCAACTATACTTGTTTTTTAAAAAACTTTTGTGAAGTATTTTTCTAGTCAAATTACAACTTGCCTTTATCATTCTAATCTTATACTTCGATTATGATACACGAAGGAAAGTAAATATCACTTTAGAATACGCGACTAACATATGTTTTTGCTTTAAAGAGGTGAGTGCTAGATACAATCACGTGCACGATCTATAGGATAGTGAAAATTAATGACGAAGGATGGTATCGATCTGCGATCTACCGCTCATTGTCTCTAGCCAAATTTACATAGAAAGTGAAAATCAATTACCAAAGATGGCATGGACCATGAGGGTTAATGGGTGGAAAAGTTATGAGTTGTGGTAGCATAACCACTTCTACAAACACACATTATGGCCTTGAACCTGTATACACCCTTTCAAGTACATGGTTAATTAAACATAACAATGAAATTTAAAAGCAATTCTCAAAGTCTCAAACCAACAGACAAATGCATAAACAAACAGAAAACCACAATGCTCTTAATCAAACACAACAATGAAATTAAAAAACAATTCTTAAAAGTCTCAAGCCAACACAAATGCATAAACAAACAGAAAACCACAATGTTCAAAGCCGATCCGGCCAAATATTACAACCAACATAAAGAACTTAAGAAAAACAACAGACATACACTGCAACAACAAAATTTGAATTTATGAATGTTTTTACCAACAATATATATGTTGCTTATGAAAACATTCAAAAATTCATGTGCCAATGCATATGCATTTGCACACAGTGCTTTCTGCGAAAACAACAAACAAAACAACGAAACATCACTAGCTACATAAACCGAAAGATTCAGATTCTTCTAAGCTGCTCAGGGAAGATCATCAAAATCATAGCCGTCAAATTCAAGCCCCGTTCCCATTGGTCCAACACCTTCCATTGTCTGCACTAGTTTCATACATTCAAGATTATTACACGCAACGTTAATACAATAAAGCATTAAAGAGCATGTATTTACCTGATCAAGAAGTGAGCTTAAGAGGTCAGGTTGATTGTCCCCGCTATTGTCACCAAGGGTCCCGGTTCCCTCTAATGCAAAAGATGTGCTGGGTAAACCCATCGTCGGGCTAGTAGGATAAGTCATCCAATCGGTAAAGGTCATGTTTTGAGGGACCGGATCGATATTCATCTGAATCTGATTGGAACCGTAACAGTTGTAGCCTGGACCAATCCCACTTCCTGAAACATTTGATCCTAGACCATTAGCTAACATTCCATTAGAAAAGAGATTCTGACCATGACTTGGATCAGGCATTGGAACCAATGCTTGACTGTTAACACCATTGAATGAATATTGGTGAGATGGAGTACTATTCATGACCAAATACTGCTTTTGTTCAGCATTGGGTGGATTTACAAGAAATCTTGGATCTTCAAACAAAAATCTGATTCTTTGGCCGGTGCCCGACATAGGAGCCAAAGATCTTGAGTTACTTAAACGGTCAATAAGCGAATTAGTTTGGAATGGTGGGAGGGGTTGATTTGAGAATTGACCCCTCCCAGTTAAACCCTGAAGTTCGTAACCGCGACTGAGGAAATCCATAAATGCTGCATCAATGTCCCTTGGATGTTTCATATTTTTCATCCGCTTAAGATAAAGACGGTATTTCTGCACCAAAAGCTTAAACTTGTGAATACATTTCTAAAAAAGGTATATAAATTTGAAATTTGTATATATCTTTTTACACTCGCCTGAAGATGGCTGGCAATGTTTTCTCTAGTGATACCAGGGACACCCATTAGCTCTAATATTTTTTTTGGAACCGCCCCTACAGAGTTTAAGGTTTAGGGTTTATATATCAAACAAAAAAAAAAACCATGAGATTACTAAATGTCTTACTCTCTAACCCAAGGAGATTAACAGCTTCAACAAACTTTTGATGAAGCTCAAGTGTCCAAACGACACGAGGCTTCTTTGAAGAAGAAGACTCGTCCGGGTCCTCATATTCATCCTCCCTGTCTTTCCTCCTCTTGACCATCTTCCCTTTACGCCTTTCATTTTCCGGAGATGTACAGCCAGCATATTCTATTAGCTGCTGAGGTTGATTAGCCTCTTCATGAACAACTAATGCTAGCTGGCGCTCGCCCTGGCACTGGGATTTCGGCTTCCGGCTTCTAACAACATGAAGCCAAATGGAACGCAACACTTCGATACTAACAGGCTTGATTATATAATCGCATGCGCCTTGATCTATCCCCTTCATCATTACACTAGGGCTGTCATCCGCTGACATCACTGTAAAATTCAACGGATTACAGATTAAATCCCATACCCTAAATGGTAAACCTCATAAACTTGAATCTTAAATTTTGTTAAAAAAAATTTATAAATTTTGTTGGGATCCATCATCTTAATAGAAAATAACAAAAACAAAACTCTAGCTAAAGTCTAAACCTTTAAAGTTAAACATATCAAGAAACACTAGCAACTTCAAATGAAACACTGACTGACCCATACAAACAGATGACTGTAAAATTCAACAAATTACAGATTATTAAACCCTTATAAACTTGAATCTTTTAAGTTAATTTTCATTTTAGATTTATAAAAGTTTGTCAAGATCCATCCCCTTAAAAAAAGTAACAAAAATAAAACCCTAGCAAAACTCTAAACCTTTAAAGTTGAACACATCAAGCAACACTAACAAATTCAAATCAAACAGTGGTTGACCCATGCAAACTCTATCAATAATTCAAGAAACTCAACCAAGAAAACATAAATTAATAAAAAAAAAAATAAACTTATAAAACATGTTGACTTACAAATAACAGGAATATCTATTTCGAGTCCAATCAGCTGAAGGAGCTTGAAGCCATCCATGCCCGGCATACGGACATCACTCAAAACAATATCACACGTGTTCTTGTTTTCCCTCAGCAACGCTATAGCGGTCTCAGCTTTGTTACATAGGGTTACTGCAAGTTCATATATAAACAATTGCACGTTTCAATCGCGATTAATATATAGTAAAAAACAAATCAAACATAAATTTCATCAATAATATCAAACTGGATTTGAGTTTCACAACAAACCCTGAAAAATAATAATTGGGTATTTTGTAGATTTGATTATAAGACCCTAAGTCCAATTGTTTTTTTTTTTTAATTCCAATGGAATCGATAAATTGGGTAAAATAGAGTTTTAAACACAATGGGTGTAATTTGTAATTTTATGTACCTGTATAGTTGCATTTTTTGAGCTTTTTATCAATGATCATGAGACAAGTTGGATCATCATCTACAACCAGCACCCGGACACCTTCTGGAAAGTTGTTCGGTAGCTCGTTGCCATTGCCCGCGCCGGTGAACTTCAAAGAAGAACTACTTCCAGCCATCTTCAATTGTGATTAACTTTGCATGTACCCAGGTGAATTTATAGTAAAATAAATAGCATACCCGTTGAGGTAGATCTGAAAAAACACACAAAACACAAGAATTATCACCCTAAGTATTTTAGCAATAGGATGTTCTCATATTACATATGGTATATTACACATTAACTTTAATATTAATGAATGCAATAAACTACATTGATTACATTTCATGTTTTATCTGGGTTTTAAAATTTTAAAAATAACGGTATTTATTATATGTTTCTGATTTGGAAGAGAATTATTTACGAAGATTTGGTTTTGGTTTTTCAAATGATTAAAATAAACAAGAATGTAAAAGTGATTAATATCTGAGGTTTAGTCAAACGCGGAAAATGATAATTTGAAAATTAAAAAGAAGATTAGATTAAATGCTATAAATGTAATACTAGTAATTGAGTTAAATCATATATCGTCATGAATTTCAAATGTGTTGGTTAAAAGCTGGAACCAACAAGATTAGATCAAATGTTATAAATGTAATTAATAAATTGGTAATTAAGTTAAAAGATATCTTCATGTATTTCACATGTGTTGGTTAAAAGAATAAAAGCTGTAAATCAACACTAGACATTAAATAATTAAAGAAAAATATGACGTCAGACCATAAAGTTTTGCATTTATCACGTATTTTGCTAATAATTATCTAAAAACACGTGGATGTATTAATTAGAATTTATTAAAATTATTATGCTCCAAATGCACAATATGTTCTTTTTAGTGTTTTATGCAAAATATTGTTACATGTAAAAGTGCATGAAAGTCATAAGTCATGAGTGACGTCCGAAGATAAGTGAAAGTCTGAGACGGCTAACAATTGAAAATTGTCTGATATATGATCGACGATGAATATTTACTACCAATGATGGACTACATTGGTTATAACTTAAATAATAATAAAAAGAATAATAATAGCAATTATTATTATTATTATTATTATAACTAATAAAAATTTATTATTATAATCACGACAAGAAAAATATTAATAAAAATTTAATAATATATATATATATTACAATATAGTATAGTATAGTATTATATAGTATTAAAAATTACAGTAAAATATAATATAATATATAGTATATTACAATATATCAATAACATATATATAATATAATATAAAATAATAAGAATATATATGATGTGATACATGATGTCATAGTGATGTTGATGCTTAATTGAGCATATAGAAAATACCTTTATAAACTGACACACAAATATATATATATATATATATATATATATATATATATATATATATATAATCTGGATGGGTCAAGTAATTATTTTATAAAAAAGGACAAAAATAAGAACTATGAAAAGGATTTATAGTAAAAAAATTCTTAAGAAAAATAATAAAAAAATCATAACCCAAATTTAAATACAAAAATGATAAATGTGAAAACATAAAAATGTTTTCACCATCTTTTTCGTTCTAAAAAAAATTGAAAAATACACAATGCTGATTAAAAAAAATCATTATGTCTTTTTGTTTATCATTGTGTTTTGTATTTATTTTCGTCATTGATTGTGTCTTTTTTTCTTGACATTGTGTCTTTTTTTCTTGATATTATGTTATATTACTCAACATTGTGTCATATTTTGTTCCCATTGTGTTATATTTTGCAATATGTTGCATCTTTTTTGGTTTATAATTGTGTTGTTTGTTTATTTTCGGCACAGTGTCTTTTTTCTTGACATTGTGTCTTTTCGTTGTTTTTTTTTCTTTTGGAACGGGAATGATGGGGAAAATATTTTGGTTTTCTAATTTTTTTGTTTTTATTTATATATTGATTTATGATTTTTTTTATTATTTTTTTGAAATTTTTAGTGCTTTTTGGTTTATCCATAAATTCTTCTCATACTTTTCATTTTTGTCTCTATTTGCATTTTAACTTTACCCATACATCAGTTTTATATTAAATTTTAAATTTTTATTAAAATATCAATTTCTTCTTAAACACCAAACCTCTACAAACCCAGTGAAATAGTATGTATATATATATATATGTGTGTGTGTGTGTGCGTGTGCGCGCGCGCGCGCGCACGCATGTGTGTGTATATATATAAGGGAGGATTCAAATAAAATCGTTAAAATGCTTGAAAACTCATGAAGACCACTTTCAAACACTCCTTAAAATATTTGTTATTTCTCATTCTTTTTATATGTTACTAATGTTTACTAAAAATAAAATATATGTCGTTCACAAAAATAAATACATACATACATATATATATATATATAACTTGTAATATACACATATTTACCTTGTATCTGACACATTGTAACTTCGAAATATATATATGTGTGTGCGTGCGCGCGCGCGTGTACATATATGTATATATATACACATCTATTTACATATACTTTCACAGGGTTAGGTTAGAATAAAAACCCATTTGAATTATGAAAACTCTAGAAACTCATTCTCAACCACATGTTTTTAATTAAAGATTAAATCTTGTGGTTTACAATTTAAGTTAATAAAAAATATAAAAGTTAATTTACATTTTCTCTCTCTTGAAAACATATATAAAAATTACTAAAAAATGTAAAAACAAAATAGCAAAACATTTTTTTTAGGTTTTCGACGTGTTTTATTAAATGTTACAACATATATTACGTGTGCATAAAAAAACATGTTACATAGGGTTTTTACGAGTTTTCACAACTCAAATGAATTTTCATTCTATACCTTACCTACTTTCACAATGTAGATTTTTTATTTTATTTTGACAAAGATTAACAAAGACTGAAAAAGTACTTATTTTAAAACTTAGTGTTTAAAAGTGGTTTACACGAATTTTCAAGTTAAAGCTGGTTTTTGTTGGAACCCTCGACTCTATATAAATATACATATACATACACATACACATACACACACAAACAGACACATTGTGATGCGAGAGAAAACACAACATTTAGAGGTTGGTGATTTATAATATTGTATTTGAAGAAAAAAAAGGGCATTAGCCAACTATCTAAAAATCGGGTTGAAATGTAATTATTTTAATTTTTTTATAGCAATACATACCCATATTAAAGATAAAAATGCTCATTGTTGTGGTATAAATTTTGTATTTTTTTTAAGAAACTCTTAAATTTATGTAAAATTACCTCTTTATCCCCATCATATATATCACAATATAGCATAGATATAGATAATATTATATGTGAGTGAGGGTCCACTCTTCTCGTATGAACTTCCATTTGAATATGCTACCTTCACATCTACAGACTAGCTCCATAATGAAGACGTCTGGTTTTATGTTGATTTGAACTGGATAGACCTCCAACAGACACCACCGCTTGAGGTGCTCTTAGGTTTACACGTATGTACGTAACCATCTTATTTTGAATTTCTAACTTAATTTTCATTTATATTTTCTAATAGCTACATGTATATTGTATAATTATTTCACACGTTACTCATTAATCATATCATAAGCATCTATAAAAGTTAATTCAATACTAAGGGTTGTAATCTTGTTCAATGCCTTTTTTAACGAAAACTCAGGCACCTTAATTTTACACACATTTTTACAACTATATTATTTGAACTCATACCCAAAAAAATGCATAATTTTATCCAAGTCTTTGATGCCACTACACCAAAGACCCTTTGGTTCTTGGTTACTGATTAATTTCTTTTTATTATATGTCATATGTCACATCCCTTGTTCATTTTATATCTACTCCCCCAAGTGTTAAACCTAAGTGTTAGCTTTGAAAATCGAATGAGCATAAAGGATTACTATGATTGAACAATTAAGAAATATTTCTAAATATGAAGTGTTTATCAATAATCGTACATGTATGTTGCCCTTATAACGTCTAAATCTTGCAAAGATTTGTCTTCTTTATCTTATCTGATTTTGCACTGTTTATAATTTATTTCATCGTAACACATTACTTTATCTTGGCGTATGCCCACTATGGTCATGCAAAACACATTATCATATCCCACCTCGTATCACAAGTTTAATTATCATAATGATCTTAACATCTTGCGACTTCACCTTACATATGACCTGGCTAAACTTATGTGAGTTATGTACCCTGTGACTCCATTTATTCCACATTGGTTTTTTTTTTCTACAACAGCTTAATATTTCTTGATGTTGAGGTGTCTCTTGCACCACATTTATTCGTGTTTTATCTTGCCATGTTATGCAAAACACCTATTTATCTTTCTTCTGCACGTGGTTTAAATCTTTAATTATACTTTAGTTTCTTAATTGTAAAATAATTTATAGTTAAGGTGGGTTTAGGCATTAAATATCAATGGTATTTTTCTTATTGTATACTTATTATATTTGTCATTCCTACTTTGGTGGGGCGGCAAGGTGGTCAACATGTGAAATAGGATGTTATGGGTTTCAATTTTCAAACCCTATGTAGTACAAAAATTTAGTTGTTACAAAAACCATGTTATATTTCTAGTATATTTATCTTTAAATCACATAGAGTTAGTCCACCAGGTGTTCACCTTCCATAAAGGGGTTTCCAACATGCATGAAAGAACTATATGCATATGCAAGATATGCCTACAATGCTGACGAGGTGAAAGTGCATCTATTTGACTCCACTTTCTAATGCATGCATCTCAGTGTGTGTGTGTGTGTGTGTTAATTATGTAACTCCACTTTTGCCACATTTGGTGATCTAATAGGATTTTAGTGCTATAGTTACAGGATTAGGGTATGATAGTAATGAATATTTACCTCGTCTAGTACACTTGTTTGCTTAATCAAATTTTAGTGTTGGTAAAAGGTTAGTAGTAGTCAGACATGAGAAATAGTCAAAGAGTGGTAGTGGTCAGTGATGGGTGGTCGCTTGCGAAGAGGATTTACCAATGATTATCTTTAACCATATTACAAGTTCTAGTACTAAAATCTAATATGATATTAAATTATTAATCACACATGCCGTAATCTTGATCACTACTTCTTCTTTACGGGCTACCCAAATCAAATCTCTTGTTTGTCTTATAGACATATATGAAAAAGGAAAGCCAATTAGAGCTAAGCTACCGACGAGCATCATGGTATAGGTATGTGGAACACCCTCTTGTAAAAATACCCTAGGCGTGAAGCGTACGTGGTGCCTAGTATTGTATACACATAAATAGAAACCCAAGTGCTAGCATTAAAATCCGGGTGAGTATAAAGGTTTTTTGTAACTAAATAACCAAAAAAGTTAAATTTTCATTTATAAACATTAACTGCTAATAATCTTGTCATTTGAATCCTGCAAGGATACGATTGTCTATATCCCCATGATATTTATATCTATATTTTGATTTTATTGTGTTTACTTGAGTCGCATTTATATTATTACAAAGGGGCGTCTCTATCGTAACGCCCTAAACCACTCCCTACATTATAAAAATCTCCCTCGCAAAATTTAGTGGATTGAATGTGAATGCTCTTATATATCTTTAACCATATTACAAGCTCTATTACTGAAATCTAATACGATATTAATCGCACGTGCCGTAATCTAGATCACTGCTTCTTCTTTACGGGCTACCCCAATCAGGTCTCTTGTTTGTCTTATGTCTGTATATGAAAAAGGAAATCCAATTAGAGTTAAGCTACCGATGAGCATCATGGTATAGGTTTAATAGAACACCGTCTTGTAAAAATACTCTAGACGTGAATACGTGGTAGGGCAGTATGCCTGGTAGTGTATACACATAAATAGAAACCCTAAGTGCTAGCATTAAAATCCAGGTGAGTATAAAGGTTTTTCCGTAGCTAAACCACCAAAAAAGTTAAATTTTCATTTATAAACATTAACTGTTAATAATCTTGTCTTTGTCTTTTGAATCTTGCAAGGATACGATTGTCTATATCCCCATGATATTTATATCTATATTTATATTTTGATTTTATTGTGTTTACTTCAATCGCATTTATATTATTAGAAAAGGACGTCTCTATCGTAGCACATGATCATCGTTCATGCGAAACATATTATCCTATCAAACCAATCACCCCCTCCCTTTAATACATGCTTACTATATATATATATATATATATATATATATATATATATATATATATATATATATTCTTTATCTGTAAATCTAACATAAAATTTAATAATGATAAATGGCAATAATAATAACCATAATAATTATGATAGTTAAAATAATAATATTTTAATTAAAATTTTACTTAAACCCTATAGAATTCCAAATCCATCATAAGTCTTGTTTATAATTATTTCGTTTGTAATTAATTAATATTATTATGACATTCGTCAATTTCGGGTCTTGTTTGTTTTCGTCTTTGTATTTGTTTATTATGTAAACCGACCCGATTTGTAAACCGAAGCTTATGTTATAATCAAAATGATGGATTTATGTTACAATATTGTTTCATACTTGTTGGGTCTTGAAAACATCCTACCTTTATTTTTATTTTTATTTATTTATTTATTTTATTATTATTATTATTATTATTATTATTATTTTTTTTTTGTGTTTTTGTCTTGATCCATTTTGCATGAAAACTCTTGTGTCTCACACCCATATTTGACCACCAACATTACCCTATATATACACCACCTTTCCTCTTCATTTTCCCTTGCTACAACTCCAAAAAAAAAAAAAAAAACTCTCTCAAACATCAAAGATTCAAGGTTATTTTCTTAAGTGTTCTTGAAGGTTTTTAGTCTTTCATCTTGATTAGTTTATGTAGCCTTATTAATACTTGTTTATGGTTGTGCAACATATATATAATATACACCCCTTGTTTACCTTTGGTAGTTATTTCTTCGATTCCGGTCGGTGAGGTTTCGGACCTCATAAGGCAAGGCTTAATGGAGGACTTCGTGTCCTTGATATATATACATCTATATAACTTGTTCATATATATTAATCTTGTTTATTTTAGTTTGTTGGTCATGTTTACAAGTTCCATGGTTATGGGTTTTTAAGAGTTTATGCTTCGGTTTAACCGTAAATAGCTCTAAACCGTAAACCGAACTTTGTTACTAGTTTTGTTAAATAATTGTTTAAACATACTTATTGTTAGATCTAAGTTTCTAAAATAATTTTTACAAATTCTATGGTTATGGGTTCGTAGAATCTTATCTCGGTCTTAACCCAAAACACGATCCGAACCGAAAACCGAACTTTTGTTTAAATACTTTATTGTTAAATTTTGGTATTTTTTATTTGTACATTATTATACAAGTTCTTTAGTGTTTGGACATGTGGAAACCATTTATGAACTTGTTGTGAGATGGAAACCGAACCAAACCGATTCTTATTCGCTTAAGACACACAAATGTGTTTATTTTAGCCATCAAGACTTGTATATTTCTTTAAAAATAGTTACAAATTGATTTTTAAATATTTTCTTAAGTACTTGGAAATGTTGGATCCAACTTGATCTCATAACAAAGTTTGGACCGACAAAACCGAACACTCGCTTAACGTGCGTTGTTAGTTCTAAAACAATGGAACTACATACTTGGTTAAGTCTTATTAAATTTTATTGAGTTATCTCATAACATTCGATATTTTGGAAAGTTGACTTTGGGTTTGACCAATTATCAAGACCCGAACCGACAACCCGAACACTCGATAAAAAAAACCCGTTTTAGTATCTTTATTCCAAAGGGATTTGCATTCTTGCATTTTATCCACCTTATTACTTAACATAGGTTGAGTAAATATTAAGGTTAGATACTTTAACCCGGTTTCGAGCAAACTTACATTTTTAAAGGGTTATTATTATAAATTCTTAAATAGTTACATTTTAAAACCTTGAACCTTAATTATTTACATTTCTCAACATTTATTTTGTTTAAAGACCTTCAAGACAACCTTTCTAAATTCAAGAATTCTTTGCTTTTTAGGCATTGTGCGTTAAACTCGTCGTTCCGACAAATCTCCAAATTATCATCTTTCAAGTTTACTACTTGAAGGTGAGTACTTCATACCCCATTTTCCATTTTAAAACCTTGAACCTTAATTATTTACATTTCTCAACATTTATTTTGTTTAAAGACCTTCAAGACAACCTTTCTAAATTCAAGACTTCTTTTCTTTTTAGGCATTGTGCGTTAAACTCGTCGTTCCGACAAATCTCCAAATTATCATCTTTCAAGTTTACTACTTGAAGGTGAGTACTTCATACCCCATTTTTCATTTTTTATTTTGGGGGTGACATTTCATACTTATTCAACAAAATGCTTTATATTTAAATCTTAAACCACAAACGTAGTTGTATACTTTACCTAAATAATTGCTCGATTTGGTGTTCTATGCTTATATGCCTATGTGTTTATCGCTTTTGGTTGGTGGAACTATAAAACCCTAGACTATTTGGCATCCCCTTATAGCAAGGTGTCGTTAACGTAATGCAATTAACGATAACTATAAAATCCTAGACTATTTGGCATCCCCTTATAGCTAGGTGTCGCTAATGTGTTTAGCGATATCTATTTATCCAAATTACCACTTTTATTTATCGTTTTGTATGCAAGTTTTGTGGCTATCTTGATTAAATACTAATATGATTAAACTTATGAATTGCTCACCAACCTTTGTGTTGACAAACTTTATTTTATGAAATGTTGCAGGTTTGCATCTTGGTTGATTTATGATTGTGAAGAAAACGACATCAAAGACCTTAGGATATTAGTAAAAATGAACAATATCAAATTTGCCATATTTTGTGATATCTTGTTTATGGTTATTTTATGGATAATTGTTATGTGACATTTTCGATGCTGTGAAATGAAATGAGTTTATTAAATATTGTCACTTTAATTAGTGTCATGTGCTTATGGACAATCGTTCCACCTCGGCATGTTCCGCCGCCTTTGGTCGGGGTGTGACAATTATCATTTGCAATTAGGAACTTTTGTCGACGTATCCTGAGGAGCACAACCGTTTCTGTCTTAATTTTTACCGCCATCTCATCACTTATTCCACTCGTAAAGGTAAGTAATCACATCCTCTTTTTCCTATTTTTGTTTTGGGGACATTATGCATACTAGAAACTATAATTATTATACTATTATACTCAAACCAATTCCATTATTTGCGTGGTTGTGATATTGCTCGATTAATTGTTGATTGATATATGAATTATGTGTTTACTGCTTTTATGGTTGGTTGGTATCTCATCCTCATGCTCATCCTCATCCTTATAGTATGATCATACGCCGCCGGAGTAACCCGACACCGTTTGGTTCGAGGGGAAATGACACTTTTATTTTATGTTGTTATGGGTTGCGAATTCGTCTGAGTAGACATGTCCGAAATCTAGTGGCATGATCGAAAAGACACATATACTTGTTTATATTAATTGACGATGTTCACATACGCAAGGAATTGTTTATTTTCTCAATATTATTATACTATTTACACTAAGCTGTGGTTACTTGCTCAAGATGTGTTGTTGACAAATTATTTTTACACATAATGCAAGTTGTTATATGACGTGAATTGAAGAATTAGTTTGGGCTTTAGGCTAAAATTATAAAAGTTTAAGTGTTGTATTAATTTCTTTTTCATTTGAATTATTTGTGTACAATTGTTGTGAATAAATAAATTTAGGAATTGACACTTATTAGTATTACTGTCTTTGAGCTATGATACAAATTATGTCGCGCCCCGGCATGTTCCGCCGTAGGTTGGGGTGTGACATACAAGAAAAAACCCCTTGACCCCGATTCATGTCCATATTCATTCTCTCTGCTGTTAAAAATGAATTTTATGTTTTACATAAGTTGATTTCGTCATTAAACGAATATTCTATTGCCTAAACGAGTTAATTGCCAAATAAACGAATTTAAGCCTTTAATTTTTAAACCAACTATTCTCTAAACCCTAACTCCTACTGCAAAAATCATTCACCATCTCTTAATCTCGAAATCCCTCTTCTCCTTTAGAAATTTCATAAAGATTGTTCAAGTTCTTTCATCTACGGTTTGACTTTGGGGTTCAAAATTGTTTGACTCGTCTTTTCTCATCTCTCCTTTATGTTCCAGGGTAAGTTTTTTTCATGAAAACCGTTGGTTTTTATCTAACTAACAAAAACCCTCAATCAATTTTACTGATTGATGAGGTTTTGCCGGTCAATTGCTTTCCAACCCATTTAAGGACATAAAAGTCAGTTTTAATGGTTTTTCAATTACTATATCTTCTTATCGGAATTAGATTTCGGGACAGAAGACTTTTACGTTTGTTTTGAAATTTTGAGTCTTCTGGTCAGAACCTGAATCCCGACTCGAAGTTCGTATTCTGAACAGTACCAGCTCGCTTAAACATAAGAAATCTCATAACTTGAGTTCTACATATCCAATTTACCTGATTACAAAGGCTGTGGTCTCGTTTTTAATTATAGTATAATGTCTCAAAGTTACAGGTCAATTCATGTCTGATCAGTCAGCTCGCTTAAGGCTCGGGATTCATGTCTGATCAGTCAGCTCGCTTAAGGTTCGGGATTCAAAACCTTTCAAGACTTTATGCGTACCATATTATAGTAATTAAACATATTATATCTCAATTCATTTATTTCATTTAAACTAGCACTTGTTGTGTTGAACGATTAAACGCTACTTGCTTATTTGCTTACTTGTTTATTTATCGTATTCGGAGAGATCCATCATAACATATTACAGTAAGTATGATCATACGCCGTCTTAGTAGCCAAAGCCCGATTCGTTAGGCAATAGTCGACCGACACCTTATTGGTATTTTTTATGTCTTAGTAGCCAAAGCCCGATTCGATAAGCAATGGTCAACCGACACCAATTATTTGCTCATTATTTATTTAATATTTAGTTGTTGTTACTCACATTTGCTTATTTAATTCTTATATAATATAATTATTATAACAAATTTGGTGATTACTTACTCAGCATGTGTTGTTGACAAATATATCTATTTTGTACGCATATTACGGGTTATTCTTTGGAAGGTTGAAGTGTTTGAAGATCATTTAAAAAAGACTTTAGGTTATTAATAAAAAGACAAGATGTGATTATTTCAATTGTTTTAGTTTTATTTGTAATTGATTGAGACTTGTGTACTTTGTTGAATTTAAATAAATAAATTAGATATTGTCATATAACTTTTGCATGATAATGTTTTGTGAGCTGTGAACCAACAGCTCGTGCCCCGGCATTTTCGCCGTATGTTGGTGTGTGACATTGAAACTCGGGTGTTGGTAATACCCGAGCGTTACAGCGGCGCGTCGACGCGAATTTTGATATTATCGGATAAGCTCGTTACGCTATAGACATCGTTGGTAAAACCTGAGCGTTAAAACCCAAAAAATAAATTGGTCAACTTAACGTATAAAAATATTAACAGATAAAAAAATAAAATATTCGACGTTAATTTGTTCGGTAAATTCGGGCAGTGATAAAAACCCAGGCGTTGTCGGTCCCGAGAATTGAGGCGGTAAGTCGATATGAATTCGGTCAGCTTCTGTTATTTTCGTTACGGAACCAAGCTAAAAAAATGGAAAACATATAAAAATTAAGGTGGACCAATGGGGTGACTTCGTTCGGTAAACTCGGGCGTTGGTAAAACCCGCGCGTTGTCATTACCGTACCAAAATTAAAACAATAAAAAAAATCAAACTTGACATTTGGTCGGTTTCTATTACATTCCTTATTATACCGGACATAAAAAAACAAAATGCGAAGAATAATAAGGTGCCTCCAAGTGGCCCAATCGACACCTAGCGGCACCAAACTCCTTAATTATTATATATAATAACAGGTTAATTTTTATGAGTTTATTTTTTGGGTTTAGTTCAGGTATTGTAACATACATAACCGATATTGAATGTATTTGTGTCGAGTGTTCGCCGCAATGCCCATGTTTTGCCGACATTTGTTGTTTTGTTTTTGTTTTTGTTTTTGTTTTATGTGTTCATTTATGAACTAATTACTAGGGTTAGTTCAGGTACTGTAACGAATTTAACGGTTCAAATCGAATTCGTGTTGACTAGCCGTCGTAACGCTCAGGTTTTACTAACACATATGTTTCAACCAATTTTTGTTTCAAATATTTTTTAGATGATTTATTTTTATTAGGTTTTGTGTCTATACCGTAACAAACCTAATTGATACTGATCAAATTCATACTTTGATGATAGGTTGTGTGTGTCACAATGTTGTTTTGGTCATTTGCATATTTACTTTTTTTAGGTTATAGCGTCAGTGCCATGACGAATTTAATTGACACTGATCAAATTAAACTTACGTTGTTGCATTGCCATAACGCGACAGGTATTGATAGCTAGTTAAAAGAAAAAAATCGTTGTTCCCCAGCCCTTATTGTCAAAAGACACTTGCAAACTTCTTTAAGTATCTAGTCAAATGAATTTGACTGCTCCCTTATTGTCAAAAGACACTTGCAAACTTCATAAAGTATCAAGTCAAATGAATTTGACTGCTGACCACGTATTCTTTTTTATTTGATATTATACTTACCCTAACTAGTTTAAGATGATTAGAAACACATACTCAATCTTTTGATCGGCTCGTTCGACACTGTTCATATGGTACCTTTTAAAATATCACTTAAAATCCGAAAAAGGGACTTGTGCAAAAATATCATTTAAAATCCAGAAAAGGGCTGTGGGCACTATAATTCAATCCACAATGGCAAACAGAAAGAAAGACACAATGACGAAAAAAGACACAATGGTAAGCAAAAAGACATAATGACGTAATTTTTATTTTAATTTTTATATAACAAAATGATACTTGTATTAAAGATAAAAAACGTCCGTTATTATGGTGATTTTTTTTTAAATATTATATGAAAAAGTTATAGACGTTTTAAAATTATTGAGGAATTAACATGTGACTTGCATGTGGAGAGAGAAATATGTACTATTACTTTTATACCATTTTCCCTTTGGTCCTCACTTGATACATATCAATTAACTATTATTTTTTCATACTTCTTATTTTTGTTGACCTTTGTAGAATAACCTAACCCGTAAAAATAAATATTCTTTTAGAAAGATAAAGTAAAAAATAACTTGCAAATTATCTTTTATTAGTTATGATATATTATATGTTCTAAAAATAGATTTATGTTTTCTAAAGCTAGCACACACCTTTCAATTCTACTTTTAAATCCATATTATTGTCCAACATAAGATCGAGCCTTAAAAGTACCATTTACACATTTTGATACCGACCATTTGAAAAATAAAAATAAAAATAACCGAATTATGTATGTAATACTTTAATGCAATAAATCGAATTCTTTAAATCTTAACGAGCATTAAACAAAACGTGCTACTTGTCTTGAGCTTAAATCACCCACAAGTAAAAACTATAATATTTTATTGATTTTCTTAATATTAACTTCTTTGTCCACTTATTACAAATAAGTCGTTATTTATTATGTCGTAGTTTTTTCATCATTAATTACAATTCATTCACTACTAATTTATAATAATTTCCATGCCAATTAGCGATGAATCATATCTTAGTTGGTATAATAGTTAAAACTATTCTTTTAAGTTAAATAATTAATAAGTTATAAATGCTTTACAGCAATCAATAACTTATTATAATTCATAATTAATTATGTGTCAAAAGTAAGGTATATTTGGTATGGGGTAATAGAATAGATGATGAAATGAAATTGACAAAGAAATAAAATGAATAATTACCTCATTGTCATGTTTGGTTACCATGTAGGAATGAAATGATTAATCATTTATTTTTATTATTATATATTTATTAGTAATAATAATAATAATAATAAATAATAATAATAATATGAATATTCATAATAACTAATTTTTAGAACCTTTGTGCTGCAACGAGATTGTCAAACCGAATAAAAATAACTGTAACAATGTTGAATCACGTATGTGCGTTGAGAATTGTTAACTTGTCAAATTTAAAAATAATAATATTGATAGTGTAGTAATAGTTTTAATATAATAATAAGAAATTAATAAAAAATAATATAATAATAAATAAAAAAATAATCATAATAATATGAATATTCATAATAACTAATTTTTAGGACCTTTGCGCTGCAACAAGATTGTCAAACCGAATAAAAATAATCGTAACAATGCTGAATCTCGTATACGCGTTGAGAATTCTTAACTTGTCAAATTTAAAAATAATAATATTGATAGTGTGTGTAGTAATGGTTTAATATAATAATAGTTATATTATTATATATATTAAAAAGAGGATTTTTACTCCTCACATAATCACTATTCAATTTACTATTTATTTTTTTTAATTACACTACTTTTTACATATATTGTGTTTTAATTTTTTATTACTTTTTTTCTGAACGTCAAAGAATGTCATGTGTAAACCTACTCTTTCAAGGTTATGTCTAAATTCGACTCCTCGATCGCCATGAGACCGTACCCCCTGATGCACGGGAAGCAGATGGGATTCGTAAACCCTCGCCCCCTGTCGGGTTCGAACCTGGGATTAAAGCCCAGTTCGTCCCTTCACCCAGATATCCTTCAAATCAGCCCAGGTGAGAATCGAACTTGCGTCTCCACTAAGGGAGGACAGGCCTCTTACCACTAGACCAACCTGGTTTTTATTACTTAAGTTTTACTTTATTATTTCCTATTTATGTATGTTTTAACTTTTAAAAATAGAGTAGAGGTCGGTACATTATCATTTCGTGTTTATTCCCTTTATTTTACTTTTTGTTTTAACTAATTATAATATTTAACAAACTGCATTTCTAAACCTTAAACTTGGGCAAGTGTCGGCTTTACATGTTTTATTTGTCGGTTAAACAATTTTCTTAAACTTTGCTTTCGTATCTGTTATAGTTGGTATTTAAAATAACCGAAACTTTTTCATGATTTAAGATTATCCTATCATCACATGTTTTATATTCGTGTCTCAATGTTTGATATTACGCCTTTAAAATATGATTTTTTTGGCTTACTAATTCATGTGTTACCAATTTATGTTGAACTACCGATACTAATGAAATTTGCGTTGGTTTACAACTATAACATACTGTTTTTTTTTTGTTCAACATATGATAATTTGTTGTATTTTGGCATTAAAGGGTTTATTTCTTTTGTTTAGTTTTGATGTCGTAATCTGATATAGATTAATTTCGTGTCAACTTACAACGCGTTCGTGGTTTAAAATTTTTACGCATGTTTTTTTGTTCGGTTTAATGGCCCAATCGCGAAGCGCGAGGTTCTAAATCCTAGTTATATATAATAAGCAAAACAATAATGATAATTATATAATAATTATAACTGGAAAATAATAATAATCATAATATAATTATAAATATAATTACAATATAATAAAAAATATAATAATTATAACAGTAATAACAATTGTTGAATCTTTTGACTTTTTTATTTCTTGAAGAAATGAAGAAAAAAAGCACTCATACTCAAAAAAATAAAAATCTTAAAAATGAAAAGAGTTTCATTCCTTATAAGGAATAATCCATTCCATTCATGTATGGTAACCAAACTTTTTTTTTTATTTCTTTGAAATGATCCATTACATTTCCCATTTCATTCCTTCATATCAACCACTACATAAGGGTGTTACTAAGCGTACACTTACTCTTCGCATTTTTACTGAACGCACCTTCTCCCTCAAGTATTACATTAATAAGATTCAAACATTTTTTGTTTCGCCTTTTTTTTTATCTTTTATTATTATTATTATTATTATTATTATTATTATTTAAAACACATTTTTTTGCTTGCTTTTTTAAACATTTTTTAAAATGAATTTTTATTTTTTCAAATAGCAAAAAAACTTTCTTTTCTTATGTAAAATAAAATCTTTTTATTTTATATTTAAAAAATCATTTTTATATACTTCTGTTGTTTTTAGAGGGTGTTTTTTTAAATAGTTTTTAGATATATTTAGCATTTCTTTTTAAACAAATTCCATATTGATTGTTAATAAATAAATGAATGCATAAGAAGTAATGTATTTATGTAATAAATTGCCCAACTTTTGTAAAAATAAATTATCTAATGTTATGTGATAATTAACATTTTAACATATAAATAGTGTTTATAATTAAAAGGTATGTTTAATCGGGGAAAAAAAAGTTAACATATGTGATAATTTGTATTTTTAACACATAAATGGTTTCGGTTATGCCTTTCGGCTTAACCAACGCACCAGCCGTATTTATGGATCTCATGAATCGAGTATGCAAGGCGTACCTCGACAAGTTTGTGATTGTTTTTATTGATGATATTTTCGTCTACTCCAAGGACAAGGCTGACCACGAGGAACACTTAAGGGTAATCCTGAAATTATTGAAGAAGGAACAACTGTATGCTAAGCTCTCGAAATGCGAATTTTGGCTTCGCGAGGTTCACTTTTTAGGACATGTGATCAACGAAAATGGTATCCATGTCGATCCCGGTAAGGTAGAGGCCATCAAAAACTGGGAAGCACCTAAGACTCCGACTGAGGTGCGGCAATTCCTAGGACTGGCCGGCTACTACCGGCGTTTCATTGAAGGATTTTCAAAGATTGCTCAACCCCTCACCGCTTTAACTCACAAGGGTACTAAGTACAATTGGGGTGACGCACAAGAATCCGCTTTTCAACTGTTGAAAACCAAACTCTGTAGCGCCCCTATCTAGCCCTTCCCGAGGGAACAGAGAATTTTGAGGTGCATTGTGACGCATCGAAACAAGGTCTCGGTTGCGTGCTGATGCAACTCGAGAAGGTTATAGCTTATGCCTCTCGACAACTACGGGTTCACAAGAAGAACTACACGACCCATGACTTGGAACTCGGAGCTGTGGTGTTTGCCCTTAAGATATGGAGGCATTACTTGTACGGTACCAAGTTTACCATTTACACCGACCACAAGAGTCTCCAACATATCTACGATCAGAATGAGCTGAACATGCGACAGCGTCGTTGGGTTGAGCTGCTAAAAGATTATGATTGTGCCATCAAGTACCACCCTGGCAAGGCCAATGTAGTGGCCGACGCCCTCAGCAGAAAATAAACAGACAAACCCAGGCGAGTGCGAGCACTGTAACTCACGATTCATGCCAACCTACCCGATCAGATTCGCGATGCCTAACTCGAAGCTTTGAAAGATGATAATCTTCCATCGGAACTCATGCGGGGCATGAACAAGCAACTTGAAACCAAATCGGACGGGGTCCGATATTTTGAGAACCGGATTTGGGTTCCACGATACGGAGAGTTGAGAACTCTAGTGATGGACGAATCTCACAAGTCCCGATATTCTATCCACCCTGGCTCAGATAAAATGTATCATGACTTAAAGGCACTTTACTGGTGGCCGAACATGAAAGCCGACATTGCCACCTACGTGAGCAAATGCTTGACTTGCGCCCGAGTCAAAATAGAATACCAGAAACCATCTGGCCTACTACAACAACCGGAACTTCCAATGTGGAAATGGGAACACATTTCAATGGATTTCCTCACGGGTTTACCTAAGACACCGACGGGATGCGATACCATCTGGGTGATCGTTGACCGGTTGACTAAATCAGCACACTTCTTAGCGATTAAGGAATCGGACAAAATGGAAAGATTGACTCGCGTCTACATGAAAGAAGTGGTGTCTAGACACGGAGTGCCTGTCTCAATCATTTCTGATCGAGATTCCCGTTTCACTTCGCACTTTTGGAAGTCGCTTCAAAGCGCACTAGGCACCCGTCTTGATATGAGCACAGCATACCATCCTCAGACGGATGAGCAAAGTGAACGAACTATTCAGACCTTAGAGGACATGCTGCGTGCATTTGTGTTGGATTTCGGAAAAAGTTGGGAACCTCACTTACCTTTGGTAGAGTTTTCGTATAATAACAGCTACCACGCAAGTATTAAAGCAGCGCCGTTTGAAGCACTGTACGGACGGAAGTGTCGATCACCTCTCTGCTGGGCAGAGGTGG
Source organism: Bidens hawaiensis (assembly GCF_021521415.1). Taxonomy (NCBI): domain Eukaryota; kingdom Viridiplantae; phylum Streptophyta; class Magnoliopsida; order Asterales; family Asteraceae; genus Bidens; species Bidens hawaiensis. The sequence goes on along the minus strand of NW_027492078.1, from coordinate 569,103 downwards.
GTGACAGCCAAATCACTGGTCCAGAACTGGTACTCGAAACTTCGGAAAAGATTGTTCAAATCCGAAATCGCATGGCAGCAGCACGAGATCGCCAAAAGAGTTACGCCGACAAGCGCCGAAAACCTCTTGAATTTCAAGTGAACGATCGGGTGTTACTCAAAGTCTCACCTTGGAAAGGTGTGGTTCGCTTTGGAAAGCGAAACAAACTCAACCCACGATATGTTGGTCCTTACCGGATAACGGAACGCGCTGTGTAACACCCCGACCGATGGCGGATTATACATCGGGGCGCTACGAATTGTTTCATTACTCGTGACACTATTTGGGTGTCAATATTTAATAAATACATTTCATTGCACATGCGCTTAACACATCATAAAGTAACATAAATCACATATCATAACTCATAATATTCAAATACATAAATTTGTCTTGTTAGATTTTAAACTAGGTCCAAAGTAAAAGAAAACATCCTACGTGTCCTCGAGTTTCCAAAAGCAGCTACAGCAAACCTGAACATGTGTTAAAATAAAACGTCAACACTTGCGTGTCGGTGAGAAATCAAGTTTAATAGATATAAATAGATAATAACAAATCACTGCGCGCAACATGTGTATAACTGGTGTTCAACATAGTGTGTAAACAGATTGTGATCAAGCCTAAATAGATCATAGCTCATAGTTCATAGCGTGCTCCAAATCGAGCAAAAACAAATAATCATTCGTGTATGTGCAAACAAACCAAGAAAATCGTAACAATAGGTCTCCCGTGTTCATCTAATGGATCCATGAAAACTTCGGAATAGGCCGATCAAAGCGGTTAATGATCAACACATACAAATATACAACACTAGTAAACGTCCATAACACATGGGTTTTGCGCACATAATTTCATAAACAAGTTTAAGACTCAAGTTGTACGAACACATGAACATCCCAAAACGTTAAAAATAAAAGGGGATTAGGTACGAGATTACTCACCTGTAAAAGGTGCGTTGAAAGATAATGCAATAACCGACTTTTAAACAAGCGAAAGTTAACCTATAAATAAGAGGTTATTGGTTTAACGATTGGTTTTTATGTCTTGAATATATGCAAGTTACTTAAACAAATTATTAAAAAAGAAAATTATATATTATATATTTACCGAGATTTCTGGGCAGAAAAGAAGAGAAGACGGATTGCTAAGAGGGGAGTTGGAGGCGTCGCAGAGGATCTTCGGCAGAGAGTAAGGGAGAAAGATTTTTGGGGAGAGTTTAAGTGTTTTGAGTGTAGTGTTTAATTATCCAAGAAATTAGTTTTATTTATAGGAAAACCCTAGGGAACACATCCCTAGAATTGGGGAAAAAGATCTTATCAAATCAAAGCAAAAGATATCAAAAGCAAAAGATATGGTGGCAGCTGCAGGGGATGGGGAAAGCTGACAGGTTACTGTTCATAGCATGGGAGGGGTCAGTCAAAGTACTGTTCAAGACATGGAAAAGAAGATTTTAAAAGATTATGCCAGTTACTTTTTCTAACAACCAAGAGGGTTGGTAAGCAAGCTGCGCCGAAAGTGATTTTTCGGACAGATGTCAGATCTGGCCTACTGTGCCCATACATTGGCAGGTATAGCACAGAAGATAAGATATTTCAAAAGCATACAGGTTGGCTTAAACTGGAGAAAAGACTTAAGTGTCTAGCGCGAGAAGGCTTGAGTGCGTGAGGGCGAAGGCAGACAGAACAATCCTTAGCGCGCCGCGGGAAGAACTACAATCCTTAGCGCGCCGCGGGAAGAACTACAATCCTTAGCGCGCCGCGGGAACAGTTCGCCTCGCGTATCGCAGGAACAGCTGGTCTTCACGCAGGCTTCCTTGTAAGGAGTCTGGCGCGTGGAGCTGCGCAGACATCCTTAGGCGGGAAGAACCAAAGGACAAGCAAAGAGTTAAGAGAAAAAGGGGTTCAAGGGTTAAGGGTTAAGCAGAGGGGCGGGACGGCGACAAGAGAGAAAAAGGGGCGGGACGGCGAAAAGGAATTATTATTATTATTATTATTATTATTATATATATTTGATAAATTTATAAAGATTATAATCAAATTTTAAATCTTAAAATCGGATCCGAAAAAAAAAACGGGTACCTGGGTCGGGTCGGATTTGGGCAGATGTCACAGTCTCCCCTACTTTAAGAAATTTCGTCCCGAAATTTATCTCGAAGTAGGATGCGCAGAGAAAAGGTGCGGGACAAGCAAACTTAGTTCGTGAAAGCGCGTAGCGTACTCGCGCGCTTCGCCACTGTACTGTTTCAAGTTCCAAAATTCCTCCTCAAGGCGCTTTACTTCGTTGGGAGGGCAGAATTCTCGAGTCAAAAGATCCTTGAATTCCTCCCAGAGCATGCTAGAAGCAGCCTCTGCGCCACGCGCGTGAGCTACTCCGTTCCACCATGTAAGCGCCCTTGATTCCAGGACACTTGAGGCGTATAAGGTTCGTCGGTCTGGAGGGCAATGGGTATGGAGGAAGGTGTTCTCAATTTTCTCGAGCCATTGGAGCATTACGGTGGCTCCTTCGAGCCCTGTGAATTTCGGAGGGTTACCCGCATTAAAGGACTTAATATTGTATCCGGAGGGGTTGTTATTATTAAGGCTTGGGCTATTGTGGCGGCCATTTCCTGGGAACGACGCTGTATACGTCTGCGCGAGGCTCCTCTCCTCTGATGACGGCGAGCTGATCGCGGAGGCATTTTATAAAAGTTTTAGTTTTTGTTAATATCTTGGTATGGGAAATCGTTTTAGCGCAAAGTATATCATTGTAAAGCTTGTTTCGCGGAGTTAAATGCTATCAAATTTTGAAGTAAAATATGAATTTAAATGCAAACTTAATACAGGTAATGAATTCGAATTGAAAATCGACAATTCATACATCACCATGACTTTTCAAATCTTCAATTTAAAATATACAAGTAAATGAGTATTGGAGGTTGACAATTCATGTATCACCATGACTTTTCAAATCTTCAATTTTTGATCATAAAGTTAATGGGGATTGAAAATCAACTATTCATGTATCACCATGACTTTTCGGATTTTCAATGCTAAGTCCCAACAACAAACGAATATGTAAGTAAAGAAACGAATTGAAATTTAACAATAAAAATCGAAAGATCGCGGATAAAACATGAAATCATGTGCTGCGTATGCGCAAGCATATTTTATAAATATCGAGTAATTAACAATTAGCGCAAAATCATGAGATTTTTCTCATGCGCGAGAAGGGACTCTTAGGTATTCTAGGTCGTTACGTCTAACCACCTAATCCTAAAGTCACGGAGCTCTGATACCAAATCTGTAACACCCCGACCGATGGCGGATTATACATCGGGGCGCTACGAATTGTTTCATTACTCGTAACACTATTTGGGTGTCAATATTTAATAAATACATTTCATTGCGCATGCGCTTAACACATCATAAAGTAACATAAATCACATATCATAACTCATAATATTCAAATACATAAATTTGTCTTGTTAGATTTTAAACTAGGTCCAAAGTAAAAGAAAACATCCTACGTGTCCTCGAGTTTCCAAAAGCAGCTACAGCAAACCTGAACATGTGTTAAAATAAAACGTCAACACTTGCGTGTCGGTGAGAAATCAAGTTTAATAGATATAAATAGATAATAACAAATCACTGCGCGCAACATGTGTATAACTGGTGTTCAACATAGTGTGTAAACAGATTGTGATCAAGCCTAAATAGATCATAGCTCATAGTTCATAGCGTGCTCCAAATCGAGCAAAAACAAATAATCATTCGTGTATGTGCAAACAAACCAAGAAAATCGTAACAATAGGTCTCCCGTGTTCATCTAATGGATCCATGAAAACTTCGGAATAGGCCGATCAAAGCGGTTAATGATCAACACATACAAATATACAACACTAGTAAACGTCCATAACACATGGGTTTTGCGCACATAATTTCATAAACAAGTTTAAGACTCAAGTTGTACGAACACATGAACATCCCAAAACGTTAAAAATAAAAGGGGATTAGGTACGAGATTACTCACCTGTAAAAGGTGCGTTGAAAGATAATGCAATAACCGACTTTTAAACAAGCGAAAGTTAACCTATAAATAAGAGGTTATTGGTTTAACGATTGGTTTTTATGTCTTGAATATATGCAAGTTACTTAAACAAATTATTAAAAAAGAAAATTATATATTATATATTTACCGAGATTTCTGGGCAGAAAAGAAGAGAAGACGGATTGCTAAGAGGGGAGTTGGAGGCGTCGCAGAGGATCTTCGGCAGAGAGTAAGGGAGAAAGATTTTTGGGGAGAGTTTAAGTGTTTTGAGTGTAGTGTTTAATTATCCAAGAAATTAGTTTTATTTATAGGAAAACCCTAGGGAACACATCCCTAGAATTGGGGAAAAAGATCTTATCAAATCAAAGCAAAAGATATCAAAAGCAAAAGATATGGTGGCAGTTGCAGGGGATGGGGAAAGCTGACAGGTTACTGTTCATAGCATGGGAGGGGTCAGTCAAAGTACTGTTCAAGACATGGAAAAGAAGATTTTAAAAGATTATGCCAGTTACTTTTTCTAACAACCAAGAGGGTTGGTAAGCAAGCTGCGCCGAAAGTGATTTTTCGGACAGATGTCAGATCTGGCCTACTGTGCCCATACCTTGGCAGGTATAGTACAGAAGATAAGATATTTCAAAAGCATACAGGTTGGCTTAAACTGGAGAAAAGACTTAAGTGTCTAGCGCGAGAAGGCTTGAGTGCGCGAGGGCGAAGGCAGACAGAACAATCCTTAGCGCGCCGCGGGAAGAACTACAATCCTTAGCGCGCCGCGGGAAGAACTACAATCCTTAGCGCGCCGCGGGAAGAACTACAATCCTTAGCGCGCCGCGGGAACAGTTCGCCTCGCGTATCGCAGGAACAGCTGGTCTTCACGCAGGCTTCCTTGTAAGGAGTCTGGCGCGTGGAGCTGCGCAGACATCCTTAGGCGGGAAGAACCAAAGGACAAGCAAAGAGTTAAGAGAAAAAGGGGTTCAAGGCTTAAGGGTTAAGCAGAGGGGCGGGACGGCGACAAGAGAGAAAAAGGGGCGGGACGGCGAAAAGGAATTATTATTATTATTATTATTATTATTATTATTATTATTATATATATATTTGATAAATTTATAAAGATTATAATCAAATTTTAAATCTTAAAATCGGATCCGAAAAAAAAAACGGGTACCTGGGTCGGGTCGGATTTGGGCAGATGTCACACGCTGGTCCGGTGGCGTACCGACTGGACCTACCAACGGAACTCAGTGGCGTACACAATGTTTTTCACGTATCCAATTTGAAGAAATGCCTATCTGATGAAACCCAAGTAGTCCCTTTGGACGAACTGCAAGTTGATGAACAGTTACGCTTCATTGAAGAACCAGTCGAGGTTTTGGATTGGGAAACCAAAACACTCAAGCACAGCAAAATTCCAATCGTTAAGGTTCGTTGGAACTCGAGACGTGGACCTGAGTTCACGTGGGAACGCGAGGATCAAATGATGAAAAGTATCCTCACCTTTTTGAAGGGCTGACCAAACACCGAAAACCGCGAAACCCGGCAAACCGTCAGAAATCACCGGAGGTATGAATTAAATTTTGGGACGAAATTTCTTTCTACTAGGGGATGATATGACAAACTGAAAATTTTTCTTACTTTTTCAGACACTCATCACGACTTGACTCAAATTTTCGGGACGAAAATTCTTTAACATGGGAATGATTTGACATTCGTCAATTTCAGGTTAACCCCGTTAACTCAACTCCGTCAATTCAAACTTAAAGATCATTGAATCTATAACGCACACCTCATTACATTTAAACTAGGGTTTAAATGACGCTTGACAACTACTAATGTGTAGTCTTTCGGGAATTGCACCGAAACGCAAACGAGTTGACGCAAACAATTGGTGAATAAACGAAAAACGTCAAAACAATATTTTTGTGATAATTATGTGTTAGACTTATGTGTTATGTGATAACATGGTATAAACGTTAACTCAATGTGCTAGAACTAGTTAGTTAAGCTAGAAAAGTAACATTTGGAAGTTGAGGGACTAAAGTGTAACATGTTATTATAAATAATAACATAAACTAAAACCCTAACACTCTTTCTCTCCCTCCCAAACCCGACGGCAGCTCTAAGCCCCCCCCCCCTTGCGATCGGCCTCATATACACACATACAATCAAGATTGTTCAAGTTTGATTGAAGATTAAGGTGTTAGGAAGGTATAAACAACTATCCTATGCATCCTCTATGCTTAATTTCGATTTTAATGGGTTAATTATAAACCCTAGGTCTGATTTTTATATGTGATGGTGTTCATGTGTCTTGTTTTGATTGAAAGATGTATTGATTGTCGAATTGATAGCTAGTATTGGTGCTATTGCATGTTAATTGTTGTGTCTTTGAGTTTGAGATCAAATAAAACCCTAACCATGTGTGTATGGTGTAATTGATATGCATGGATAGTGGTTATAGTGTCTAGAATGTTATATGAATGATTTGTGATCCATAGATAGTTAATATGTTGAGTTTGGATGCAAACAGTTTATGGACAGATTGTGTTGTTGATGTTCAATTGACTGTAACGGGGTGTAAATGTGAAAATTGGTTGAGATAATTGATACTACAGTAAACTAGGTTGAGTCTAGTTTCTAAAGAATGTAAATTTGCAATTTTTGGACGTGTAAAAGTTAACCTTTATGATTTTACAAAAACGTGGTGCAAAGCTGAGTTGTTAGACCTGCTGTTAGGTTGTTTTGTAAATGTTATATCTCATGAACCACGAGACCAATTGGGTTGGTTACACTTCTGGAAGTTGACTTGTTGAGTTAGGAACCTAACCCAAGTGGTCTTGCATTTGTTGGATTTTTTATTTAACGGGAATTTCAAATAAAATTCTGTTGCGCATGAATTTGACTGTTATGAGCTTGCTGTAATGTTTTGATCATTATGAGAAATCTATGTGGAATAAAAATAAAATAAAACATGTTCTGGAAACCTAACACATATATGCTTTTGTGATGATTTTTGGTAAATTAATTGAGATGCTATGATCGGTGGAATAGTACAGTCTTTCAAGTAGAATTTCTGTCTCGGTGAAACTAGCTGCTGAATTTTGTGAAAATGCATGAAACATGATACTTGCTATATAATTGTTATGTTTTGACCAAATTGCCCCTGTGGGGAATACTTGTTAAATAGTTGTCGTGTTTTGACCAAATTGCCCTTGCGGGGAATAATTGCTAGTTAATTGTTATGTGTGACCAAATTGCCCTTACGGGGAGTAATTGCTAGTGATGTACATTATTAATACATGACACGTAAATAATTGCTCACACATGCAACGCATCACAGATGTACTTGTTAAAGTCACACAAGATTCACAAACGAAACACGAAATATATTGTGTGCATAGGTATTATGTGCCGAGTCTAGAGACTCGATAATATTTCCGACACTTAGAAAAATCTCTTTGTTGTTTTAGAACGCTAGAGCGAGTTTTTCTGTGACACGCATCCTTTGGTGAATTATTTTGGGAAATACTTCGCAAACAGTGAGTTTCACTTACCCTTTTAACTGTTTTAAACGCTTTTCACTTGGGGGAGATAACATACTCCGATAAACGCATTTAAGATTTTGTTAGTAAATTATATATCACTTGTAAAGGCTAAGTGGCAAACGAAACATTTGAAGTCCTACACATCGAACCGGTTAATATTTGGAATAGCGAGTCACTGTTGAGTAGTACTACTGGGTTTGACAAACCCCACCCAACGCTAAACTCGACTGGAGGTCGAGCGGGTGTAATTTTGGCTAACACGTACCATGGTCTGGATGACCTGGTGACAAGGCACTTGATAAACCGTCAGCTTCGGTGTCGAACACTTAGTAATACTTGTTTTATAGGCTAGCTACCTATAGATATATAATTGATTTAACACTATCTGGTAAACGCTAAACGCTAAACGCAAAACGCTGAACGCAGAACGCTGAACGCAAAACGCTAAACGCTTTATTTTATATAAACTTGTGAACTCACCAACCTTGTGTTGACACTTTTAGTATGTTATTCTCAGGTAGCCGAGGCGGGCGCGCGGTATAGGATCATGCATTGCTTGAAAACGCTTTTGTTTATGCAAACTATTTTAAACTGTTATCATTGGGTTTTAAGTCGTCCTGCGTGACGCAACATTTGTTTTATGGTTTTTACGCTTCCGCATTAATTACTCGTAAACGTTTTGTGGTTTGAAAACTTTGTTTTATGGTTTGATTATAACTAATGAATCCGATCCTATTAGTTCACACCCTCTGACGGTAAAACTCCGTTAGTGGATTTTGAGGGTGTGACAATAATTCTCACATAAAGCAACTTATTATGAAGAAACACTACGTGTACCATATTTGTCAACCCAATACATCATTGTGCACGGGTTCGTTAACCGAGTTTCGGCTGGTTTAGAACAGCCAAGAAAAACGCACTTACAGATAAAGGATTAAAGGTTGCCCCTAATTCTGTTGCAGCCCCTATTCAGACAAAAAAAAAACCACTAAGTTGATAACAATAATATACCGATTATTACAAAAATAAATACCGTGAATGTGTGATTTACATGTACCAAATGATATTTAAAATGTGGCAGCGCCTGCAGACGGGTTTGATGAAAACAGTTTGAAGACGTGGAGGTTATAGCAGCCGCAGGTGTTGAAAAAAACGAAGGCGATGACGTAGCAGGGAACGGAGTAAAAAAAGGCCCAGATCCACTTGTTGCAACTGAGGCAGACGTTGATGGAAGAGCGGATGTAGTCGGTGTTGCTGAGCTGGCAGCGGCTTGGGTTGAAGGCTGCGAATTGGCAGGAAGATGCACAGTCTTCGTTGGTTTAAAAAAGACATGCCTGAGGCATAAGGCGGTCGAGGTGATTAAAAAAATGCCTTATTTTACGTAATGTGACGGAATACACCTGAAGCAGGGGCTTTTTGTCGGAGGCGGTGCTCTGTTTGAGGCATTGTTTCATGTAGATTGCTTCAAATAATATTTACTTTTGTAAAAAAAAAATTTGAAACCGAAATTAACTTTTATTTTGTAATTCCTAGTCTAAATTCCTTTAAACCTTTATTTATGGTAGTATATATATATATAGTTATAAAGTGTCTAGTTTGTTACATATATTTTTTGGTACTTAAAACAAGGCAAATACTAAATAGTATTTTAAAATAATTAATAAATATTATATAGCATACAGCGCCTCACAAATGTGAAGCTTTTGCCTTGTGCTTAAAGCACTCGCCTTAATTTTTGGGACCGAAACGCCTTGCCTGGCTATTGCTTTTCAAACCAAGGGGGTTTCCCACCCAGCAAATAAAATTAATGTCAAATATATAAATTACAATATGACCATTATACCCTTGTGTTTCTCCTTGCACTCCAAAATCGTATTCCAAACGCTCACTTAGTAAGACACATGACCTATATCCACTAATAAGTGAATAGATTTAGTGAAATGCCTTCGCACAAGACGCCAAATATTGAATATAATGTTCATTTCTCGACACGGTGGCAACACAATTCATCTCAAACAGTCCAAGTCTAGAACTAATAAGTATGTTGAAAGCATATTCAACCTTGAAAGTTGTATGCACAAGCAAAGTAGATATTACCTCTTCTATGATTCTGTTTATCACAATACAAGCTATTAATAATAGAATGACACTACAAAAAAGGATTAAAACCAACCACAAAGTGTCATTTTAATTAAAGAAAAAAATAACTAACGTGTCAACTTCAAGCAGAACAATCATAAGTTGCTTGAACAAAAAATCCTATTTTCATTTAGGGATTTACTAACAGCATAATTGTTCTATTTTCAATTAGGGATTTAGGATCGACCAAATTGAATCGGGAAAAAATGTATAACCGGAGAAAAAGCATGCGTACCTGGCTTTGGTGATGCGATTGTGGGTGGTGGCTGAGACGAATTATACTTAAAGAATCATCCGGATGGTTGGGTCGTCAATCGATAGTAGAAGAAAACAGACAGTCCAGAATTAATTGCACATATTAACGGGAGAGCGGATGCGGATTCAATTAATTTGAGAGTCGATATGAAGTGTATGTGGAATTGTAACCGGTGGGTGAGATTAATTGATATTACATCGGCTTCAATAATAATAACCCTATGTAGATGTGGCCTACATGACATAAAACCTGAATTAATTTAAGGCATCTTAAAATGGTAAAATTACTATTCTATCCATCTTATATGTTTTATAGGTTATATAGATGTAGTATCAAATCCATAGGTAGACTCGAGGTTATAAACACAAAATGTACTTTTAAGTAATTGCTCCATAGATCCTATATAGTTTATAATTAATATACCATATCGGAAGAATTATGTGATAGTTTTCTATAAAAATATATTAGTTGGCTTTTATTTCTTTTTTTTGTAAGTGTAAAAGATTTTTAAATTAAAATTCAATTTGCAAGTATTTAATTATGGTATTTAATGGCTTAGAAACATCACAAAAATGCAATTATAACTTGTTAGAAACATTAAGTTTGAGTATGAAATCTAATTAAGCACTTGGTGATTATGTTCTGGTGGATTTTGACTAGGGCTCGATTTTTAATTTATACGATATAATCACACTACGAAATAAACCGGCCCGGGTTTATGCTAAGTGTCATGTGAAGTTAACAAACTTCATGTTGCTCAATATAAAATACAAATAATTTATTACAAATATCATACGTGTTAATATTTAATTATGTTAGATATCTTAGTTTAATTAAATTGGCTTTATGTTTGACCAATATAGATTATAATATTCATCAAACAAGTCATAAGATTCACGGAGCGAAGGAGTAGGCTTGTTTGAGTTTATTATGGTTTTTAGTGGCGAAGCCTCTCATGATTCCAATGGGGCAACGATCCTTTTGGCGAGGGTCTGAGGGGTAAAGGCTCTTTTAAACATTTTTTTTCATTATTTTTAATTACAAGGTTATAATGTAAAAGTAATATATGTAACTTCGTGAGCTACTTATATACATATTAACAACTAGTTTGAGTCCCACATATTACGGGGATTTATTTAGATTTTTGCTTTTAATTGTCTTGATATTTTATATTTTGTAATAAATTGTGATTGCCGTAGTGTAATGATTTCATGAAAGTTAAAAAAAAAGTTTCTTCAACACATACATATAAATCCAAGAATCCTACTTAACTCACAACGGAATAAATGATCAAGCAAGAATTCATGCCCAAACAAGATAGAAACCAGATTGCATACAATATGTTAACCAAACCCTAAATCTGAGATTGACCAATGGTGAATTAGCCACCCATACTCATGATTGATGATTGAATTTGGGAAGCAATCTTGGATTAGATGCCTTAGAATCGATTTTCGACCATTTATTCCCTTTTTCAACCTCTATCATTCGAGGATGATAATGAACGAAACCCTCACGTGCTTGCTTAATTAGCCATGAAAATTGATTAAACATAACTTTCTGCCAACCCAAAGTAAGTAATGCCATGCCCAATGTAGCCTACGTTGGGTACCATTTCCTACGCTAGTCATCTAAACAATGGTCCTACATTACCAACATAAGCTATGGTGGCTTAGTTCTTTCTCTACTTTTATTTCATTTCGATTTTTGCGCACTCATGCAATGACCCACTACTCGTTACATCCTCAACATTACCCAACATATGATTTAAATCTCGGATAAATTTTATAAAAAACAACCAAACGATTTACAATGAAGTGGCAGGTAAGCGGGCAACAAGCTGTAACGCAACCCTCCTTTTGGATAGCAAATCCAATTCTACTAAAAACAATGTTTTGGCTCTTATGGACAAAGTAACGTCATTCTTCAAAAAGTTAAAAGAAATGTAAAAACATGCAATAAACTTGCACAAATCACCAACCCGTCATGTATGTGTGTTACGTGTTGATGTTGCATGTTACATGTAACCTCGTCAAAGTTGTTTAGTAAGACTCCAACGGATAAACTTCATTATCTATAAGAAAACAACTTGGGTCACTAGCCAGGGCTCTTAAATAACCCTGATCATTGGCTACAGAGGAAACTATTGTTTTACAAATTTATTTTCTAAAATAAACAGAACTTGGGAGGAAACCAAATTATACACATTTCTAAAATATAAGCTTCATACTTTTTCAAAATTAAGATTATTCTTAATTGTTTAAAACACAATGCATCAACTTCCATTTATGGTTTTATTTGAAGTTTAGAACATCTCATGCTTTGTTTTCTTCATAAAGGAAACTTATAGTAGCTTAGATTTTATGTGTTTTGCTTTATGATAATTAGGGGTGTTCTTCGGGTTTCGGGTTTTTCGGGTCGGGTTCTTCGGGTTTCAAAGTTTTAAATCTTGACCCGAAACCCAACCCAAATCTCTCACGGGTTTTTCGGGTTCGGGTAATTCGGGTTCGGGTTTTTTTGGGTTGAGTCAGTCGGGTTTCGAGTATCTTAAAAAACAAACAAACAAAAGGAAAAAAAACACAAACAAAAAATTTTTGAAAACTTATAATGCTAAAATTAAAACAACATATTCTTCTTTGCTTATAATACGAATAATCAAATATCAAACCAACATAACTTGATAAAACAATTCAAAAGAAGAGTAAATTTAACTCGAGCCTTAATCGTATTCAATCGGGTGTGATTTGGTTGTTCGATTCCGGTTGCTATTAGTAATAAACGGAAAACATAAATTAATTATAAACAATCGATCCATAATAGCTAGAATGACAACAGTCGATTAGAGCTAGATTATGATAACTTTAGTGGCTAACACTTAGCTTATTTTACATAAAAATATATTTAATTTTAAAACTAGAAGTTTATTCGGGTTTACCCGAAACTTATAAATCAAACCCGAGAACCAACCCAAATTACTTCGGTTCGGGTCGGGTTAGTTCATGTACATGTTTTTTCGGATCGGGTTTCGGGTAAAAGTGACAGCCCTAATGATAATTATATGGGCTTTAAAGAGCATATCCTTTACTCATAGTAACATTAATTCACAAAATCATACCAGATGCAACGAGCCCAAAACCAACAAAAAAATAAACAACAGAGGCCCGTTTACCAAAATTTTATAGCAAAACACTTGCTCTCGTTGAGAGTCGAACTCAAGACCTCCCGCTTACTAAACGGGTGCTCTAACCAACTGAGCTACGAGAGCTGATGGAACAGGGTTTTGAAACTGAAGAAGCGTGTATCGACTTACTTGTATACGATCAACGTTCCTCGGGTACGAGTGTGCTATATCACCGATGGTTTTCCATGATACGAGTTCTCCCACCTACAAAACGAACAGTACCGTGAGCTTACCCCTCAGAAAGGGACAGAGGGGTCCTCTTTGGGGTAACCCTCCGGTGTGAGAATCAGATATTGTAGGAGAGGATAATCAAGATGTGAAAATGAGTAAAGGACTTAGAGTATATTTTCTTGCCTGCCTCCAACTGTGGAGGTGGTGTGGTATTTATAGTATTAGGTTTCCAATGATTTGGCTCAGACCCAATTGGGGCCTTTTTGGCCTCCTCCTGTTGCTTCGCGCCACGTGTACTTAGGACACCTGGTGCTTTTTCATTGATTATTCTCTGACTAAGGTCTTTCACCTGACCCATGTGCCATCACGTGGTGGCACATGGGCTTTGCTGAGTTGTCCACCCTTCATTGGCAGCTGTCAACATCAGCACGTTCTTTATTCCTTAAAAGATACCTTCTGGAAGGTTGTCTGATGAGTACAATCATGGTTGTCCTTATCCTGATTTGGATTAGACTATTGTCTCATTTGTTGTGTGTCGCTTACGCGCGGCCTTTATGCGCCTATCCCGGGGATGCGCAGGGTCTTCTCTTTATTCTCACACTAAATGTGTGTGTTGTGTGCATATGTGATATGCGCCACGCGCAGATGTTTCATGCGCTTGCGCATAGGTTTTGGCTTTGTGTCTTCATGACATCCATGTGCTTGCGCATAGGTTTTCAAGCCTCTTGTCTATATCTTGTGGGTTGACCCGCCCTGCTCGATGTTAAGGCGGGTGCATACCTCTTCAAGCCCCCCAGTTTAATGTGTGTCTTGTCTCGCGCGAGCGATGTAAGATAGATATTAGACTTAATAGTTTGCTTTTTCAGTAGGACTTGTTTTTTCTTTTTCTTTTCTTATACGCGCGTTGCGCGAAATTCTATCCCTTTGGTTAAAACGAATCGTCAATGCACGTGGTTGGTTGGTGTTGATATGCATCATAGATGGAGACGTTATGTGTCAGACCTTTCGTGTGCTCGAGGTGCTACAGTGGCTTTTCACGTCTCCTCATACAGTGTCAGGAACACGTGTCGCGCTTATGTTGACCTACGCCTGCGAGTGGGGGCGCGTGAGCGTAGATCTGATTATTACTTGTTTCTCTCTCTCTCTCCTGGGCCTATAAAACCAAACCTTTTGAACGGTTTTTTCTTCATCTCCATTGTCATTTTCAGAGCTTTTGCCTATCATTTATATTCCGATTAAGAGCTTTCGTCTTTGTCCCTGAATTCCGTGCTTAAAGTAACCATATTGTTCGATTCGCAATTGTATGTCTGATAACCCAGACACCACAATTTCCCCTAGTAAAGGCCGTGTAAAATCAGTGGTTATGTCTACTTTGAAGAAAACCGGCAAGGGTACTCGGGTTGCCGAGGCCTCGTCGGAGGAGGGAGGGAAGAACAAGGCGATGAAGAGATGGGATGAGATTCCCTGCAAGTTGAAACAACCTGATTTTGATAATCTCGTCGCCTCTCAGGGTTTTCTCCTTGAGTATGGTTGTCTGCTCCCGGCGACCGGGCAAACGGCGGCGGATCCTCCCGCCGGCTATATCTTTTTATATTCTCACTTTTTCATCCACTGTAATCTTCGTCTTCCGATGACGAGGTTTATAGGTGCGCTCCTCCAATTTTACGGGATTCATATATCTCAAGTCCATCCCTGTGGATTAGTGCGCATGACTCATTTTGAGTTAATTTGCAAAGCTCAGCGCGAGGAGCCCACCCCTCGACGCTTTCAATATTTTTATAAGCCGAAAATCCAAGATTCTTGGTTCTCATTCACACCGCGCAGTCAGAAGGTTAAATGCTGCACTGTTTCCTTCAAAAGCCTTCATGACTGGGCTGAAAATTTTTTTTATATCAAGGCTGGTGTTATTCCCATTCGTATGACCATGCGCGCGATTACTTCCGCGCCCGCGGATGATGACGTTCTTAAGAATCCATCTGGCGCGTGGGTTAAAAAATTAACTGCTGAACCATCCCCCACCAAGAATATTTGCGAGGAAGCGTTGGTGGGGGTTGGTATGAGCAAGAGGTGGACTGACAGCGAGACTGAGCCTGTCATCCATGTTGATGGCTCAGGTGGGTTGTTTGTTCATTGCATTAATTTTGTGCGAGTATAATTCGTTTTGCTGATATCACTTGTCTTGTTTTATGAAGAAAGCAAGGAATACATCCACGCCGCCTATAACGAGCATACGGAGGGTGGATCTGCTGCACTGAACCATGGGGAAACCGCCTTTCCTGATCGTTTTGACGATATGTTTATTCCTGTTGACCTAGAGTTTTGCCTTGACAGCGATGTGCCTGGTAAGCCTTTGTATTTGTGCTTAAGCCCTTAGAATACCAAATTTGGTTTTATCATTTCTGTTGCGCGTATTGTAGATGCGCTCGCTAATTATGAGCCTGTGGAAGAGGAAAGGGAGGAGGAAGAAGCTGAAGCGCGAAAACTCAAGCGCAAGGCTAAAGGCAAGACTGGCGCATGGGCCAGTAAAAAACAGAAAAAAAGATGATGCCTCTGTTGCCCAGAATCTTCCTCCTACTCAAGTGAAGGGACTTAAGAAAACCAAGGGTTTTACTTCCAAGTTTTCCTCGTCTTCTTTGCCTCAAGGTGTGGGCAATCCTCCGGTCCACACGAGGTATGGTGCTGCCACCTCATCTCTGCGCGCGGCGGACAAGGGAAGCAGTGCTGCGCCTGCTGTTTCGTCTTCTCCAACAGGTATACTTTGTTTATATTTTGTGGTTTTATGAGCGTGATTCCGATATAGTTATTAATGAAGCTTTGTTCACTCAAATGTTTGTAGAGCCGGCAACGTTGGTGGCTCAACCTCAGGCGCAGCAAGGTGCCAAGGCTATGCCGAAGGTTGTTTTGAAGTCCTCTGTTTTGCCCTCAAAAAGGGGGGAAATGGACTTCATGGCGATGCTTAATTCGCGGACTGCGGTGCGCCAAGGTATTTATTGCGCTTTGATTGTCTGATTTTTTCCTTTAGTTCAAGTCATGAATCATTTCTCCTTGTTGGTTTTTTCATAGGAATTATAGCTGGCACACAAGCTGCTGGTGGCACTGCTAGCGCTGGCGCCGTTAGTTCTGCTCCTGCTCCAACAAGTACTGAATCTCCCCTCATTGGGATCACTAAGGAGCAGGAGACTATTTTTCGCGCTGCTCTAACAGCGTCAAGACCTCCCTCACCTCCTCCTGCGCGCAGCCCTCCTCGTGAGACTATTTTTGATTCTTCCAAGTCGCAGGAGAAGAGACCTGTTATAGAGGATGATGAGGAGGTTAATTTTGAAAATTCTGATGGTGGCCGCGTAAGCCCTATAGCGCCACGAGATTTCGTGGGGCAGCCTTTTTCTTATGGGGCAGGCAGGAGCTCATCAGTTGGCGCTAATCTTTCTGCCGGTTCTCCTCAGGTATAAGTTTATTTTGCTCCGCTGTGCAGACTTCCAAGTTAGTGTTTAGATAACTAAAACGTTTCTTTGCGTTGCTTTGTGTTTGTAGGGAGCCGATCACATATACCGCCCGAGTTGGAGTATCACTGAAGAGAGCTCATTCCAATCCTTGGGCGTATGTGAAGACTTTTGGGCTCACTCTGTTCCTCCAGCTGAAAGGAGGTTTCAAGAGGACCGCGCTCGCGTGGATTTGCTTAATGACCACCTCTTTGCTGGGTCTGCGTTTTTTGCTGCCTCCCAAGAGCTTCGCAATGATTATATAAAGGTACGTGATGCCCTTGCGGAGGCCAAGCAAGAGGCTAAGATTTCTGCTTGGAATATTTCTGATGCCCGAGAGAAAGCTGAGAAACTCCAAGCAGAACTTAGCGAGAACCGGGCAAGTTCCAACGCTGCTTTTGAGAAGCGCGGGCTTGAGCTGCAAGCTGCGCGGGAGAAACTGCAAGTGGCAGAGGCAGATGCGGCCAAGTACGCGCGTCAAGCGCGTGACCTGGAGTTGGCAGTGGAGGCGCGTGACCAAACTATTGCGCAGGTTAATACTGAAAAATCTTTATTGGAGACTGAGGTTGCGCGCCTGAAGAAAGAGCTCGATGCTGCGCGAGCGGAAAAGAATGAAGCCTTGGCGGCAGCAGCGTCTGACAAAGAAGAGCTAGAACAAGTCAAGGAAACTGTTAAGTTATTAAACTCTCAAATCCCTGCTCTTAAGACGTCTGTTTCTTCCCTCGCGCGGGACCGTCAATGGCTGATTTCACAGGGTGTGACTCGTTGCGCTTATGCCATGAAATACTCAGACGAGTTTCAGACCCTTGTGATGGACTGTAATGCGGCGTCGCGCTTGGTGGGTCGGGCTGAGGGGTTTAAGGATGGTTATGAATATGGCATGCTAAAGAAGAATCCATCCGACTACCCTTATCAGCTCGACGCTGTCTGCGCTGACATGGCTGAGGTGGGGGAGAAGTACTTGAATACTCCAATTCCCATCCTTGAGCAGGTATTTTAACCTTAATGAGTTTACTTGACTTATTTTCATAATCTTTGGTACTTATACTGTTCCTTGTGACTTGCAGATAGCCGCGCTTGCGGACCAGCCCGATCTTGGCGCTTTAAAGAAATTACTTGATGAATGTGAAGGGACTGGTGGCAATGATGATGGCGCGGGCAACGCTACCTCTGCCAGCGGCTCTGGCGTGGCCAAAGGACCTACTCCTGACGCTATCATGACAGAAGACGACTATATTCAAGACGAACAGCTTGATTATGGTAAGTTTGGAGATGACGAAGAGCGGGTTGTGCCAGATATTGAGGGAGGAAATAATGATGAGGAGGATGAAGAGGCTGATATTAACATAGAGACTTGAAAAGCCCTTCTTGTTTTTTTTTTTTTTTTTTTTTTTTTTGTGTTTGTAGTTTCTACCTCATCATTTGTAAATTTGTAAACTTCTATGTTTCGGAATAAAATTTTGTTTTTCCCTTATTCGCATCTTGCGCATTCCCAATTCATCTCTTTATATTGCATGTGTGTGCTTGTTGAATATAAGGTATGCTTACACATTGAAACTTGAACAAGGTTGTAAGGAAATTATTTTTACTTAATCCTTAACAGTTGTCATATTTCAAGTTATTTTGCGATATTCTGAATATGCTGACACGTGCCTTGGCATTTCATTATTCCTCTTTTGCGCGACGTTATCATGCATTTATTATAGGGAATTATGAATGGGTTTTTTAGCCTTTACGTGTCAGTATGTGTTACTCTGCCTAAATCCATTATAATCCCATGCGCGGCCCCGACCTGAGACCTTAACAACTATGCTTTGGCACGTGCTTTGCCTTAGTTGTGCTTAGGTATTTTTATGGTCCAGCTGCGCAATACGTAGGATGGACGCTATGAGTAATTTGAGCTAAGGCTCATATTATTAGGCTAAGGCCCTGACGTTTTAGTGTTAAAACTCGTTAACGCGTCTGAGCTTGAAGCTCGCGCATGTATGCTTTACTTCATTTTATTTTTAGTTTGATGTCAATACACTGTTGTAATATTGCTCAAAATTAATAAAGGGAAGTGTGAAACATGTATGCAAAAGGTAATAGAACGCATATTAAGAAAAAGTAGAGCGTATCATTATTCGTAATGGCTTAAAAAGCCTTGATTACAAACTTGACAACTTTTACATGAAACATTTTCTAAGTTGTGCTGCGTTCCATGTGCGCGGGATCTTCTTTCCATTTAAATCTTTTAAAGCGTATGCGCCTTTTCCCAATTCTTCCGAGACTTGATAAGGTCCCTCCCAGTTGGGAGACATCTTTCCCGGGGGTATTGCGCGACTAGCTTCATTGTTCCGAAGGACAAAATCATTCTTCTTGAAGTGGCATTCTTTCACGCGCTGATTGTAGTATTTTTCTAGCTTTTTCTTGTATTTGGCTTCACTGATGATAGCCGCCTCTCTGCGTCCCTCAAGTAAATTGAGATCCAACCTCCTTTCTTGCTCGTTATCCGTCTTACTCATGATGAGCACTCTATAGGATGGGCATCCAATCTCTGCTGGAATCATAGCCTCTGTTCCATAGGTTAGGCTGAACGGGGACTCGCCATTGCTGGTTTTGCTTAATGTCCTGTGCGCCCACAGGACATTAGGTAACTCCTCGACCCATGCATGGGACTCTCCCTCCAACCTTTTCTTCAGCCAATTCAGCAAGCTTTGGTTCGCGCGTTCCACTTGGCCATTCCATTGAGGGTGGTATACTGAAGTGAAGACCTGATTGATGTGCAATTCCTTGAACCAACTGGATATCTTCCTGTCAGTGAATTGTTTGCCATTGTCGCTCACGATTTCCATGGGCAGGCAAAAACGGCATACGATGTGGCTCCAAATAAATTGCTTCATTGCCTCGGCTGTGATTTTTGCCAGTGGCTTGGCTTCAACCCATTTTGTGAAATAGTCTACTGCCACTACCAAAAACTTTACTCGCCTGGCGCTTGTGGTAAGGGACCCACAATATCGATTGCCCACTTATGGAAAGGCCATGCAGAGGTCACCGGGATCAAGTTGTTCTTTGGCCGCATGGTATTTGGCGCATAGCTCTGACACGCTTTGCATTTTTGGATCTCTTTTAACGCGTCCAAGTACATGCCTGGCCAATAGTAACCTGCGTTCATTGCCTTGGCGACCGCCATGCGCGGGCCAGCATGTATTCCACAGATTCCTTCGTGTATCTCTCTGATCACATAGCTTGCTTCCTCAGCGTCTAGGCATTTCATGAGTGGTCCAAGATAAGAGCGTCGATATAACGTACCATCGAGCATTTCGTAATTCTGTGACTTGTGTCTTATCTTCCTCGCCTGTGCGCGATCGTCTGGTACCTTTCCCTCCTTCAAGAATTCCACTATTGGAGTTATCCATGATGAAGGTGTTGTATGAATTACAAGAACAGACTTCGCTCCCACTGACGGGTTGCTCATTACTTCCACCCTGACATCTTTGCCAAAATGATCGAAGCTGGTTGATGCCATCTTACTTAGCGTGTCGGCAGACTTATTTTCACTGCGCGGAATGTGTATGATTCTGAAAAAGTCAAATTGTTCGATGAGTTTCTTCGCCTGCTCTAGATACAGAGGCATGGTGTTCTCCTTGGCATCATAAAGGCCATTGACTTGTGCTGCTACCAGGTATGAATCTACATGAGCCTCTAGCTTTTTAACTCCGAATTTGTGCGCGATGCTCAAACCAGCCAGCAGGGCTTCATACTCAGCTTCATTGTTGGTGCTCTTGAAATCCAACCTGATTGCGTAAGTATACTCATGATTTTCTGGATCCACCAGTTTGAGGCCTGCGCCGGACCCTTCGTTGTTTGAAGCTCCATCAGTGAATAATCTCCAAACGTTTTCTTCATTATTGGCTTGCGGAGGGTCTACTTCGCGCTGAGCCTCTTCGACTTTTCCTTCAGGGATTTCTGCGATGAAATCAGCTAAGACTTGTCCCTTGATTGCTGGACGAGGCTTATAGCTGATCGTGTGCTCCCCTAATTCCAGCGCCCATTTTGTCAGCCTTCCTGAGAGCGCGGGACATCGCACGACTTGCTGGATGTTGTAATCAGTCAGGACTTCAATAGGATGACCATTGAAATATCTGTGAAGCTTGCGCGACGCATGCGTTAGTGATAAAACTAACTTTTCTATGATGGTGTAGCGCGTCTCAGGATCTGTCAGCACCCGACTTACATAATAAATTGGTGTTTGGATTCCCTTGCGATCCACCAATAATACTGCGCCAATGGCGCGCTCTCCTGCTGACAGGTACAACGTTAAAGTTTCACCAGGTAGTGGAGCTGTGAGCGCAGGCAGATTTATCAGACATTCTTTTATCTCACTGAAAGCTTGCTCGGCCTCAGGCGTCCACTTGAATTGGCTTTTCTTTAAGCAATTTCTCAATGTGTTAATGAATGGGGTAGATTTGCTTGCATGGTTTGCTAGGAACCTGTTAATTGATACCAATCTACCATTCAACTTTTGAACTTCCTTCATGGTGGATGGTGAGGGCATGTCGAGGATTGCCTCCACCTTCTCTGGGTTCACCTTGAAACCATCCTTGGTGACCATTATGCCGAGAAATTTCCCTTCTTCCACGCTGAATATGCATTTGCTCGGGTTGAGCTTCATGTTTACTTCCTTTAGGCGCCGAAGAGTTTCTTCGATGTCTTTGAGCATTTGTTTTTCCTCCCTGCTTTTAATCACCAAATCATCCACGTAGACTTCTAAGTTTTTTCCAATCTGCTCGTTGAAAATTGCATCCATGAGTCTTTGGTAAGTGGCTCCTGCATTCTTCAAACCAAAGGGCATTTTTGTGTAACAGAAAACACCCTTGTCAGTTCTGAAAGCAGTCTTGTCTTCATCCTGTGGTGCCATTTGAATTTGGTGATAGCCCTTATAGGCATCCAGGAAACATTTGAGCTTAAATGGCACCACAGAGTCCACCTTCATGTCAATGTTTGGGAGGGGGTAACAATCCTTTGGACACGCCTTGTTGAGGTCCTTGAAATCAATGCACATTCTCCATGACCCATTGCTCTTCTTTACCATCACAGGATTGGCTACCCATGTTTGATATCGTATTGGGCGAATGATATTCGCGCGCAGTAGATCTTCTACTTGCTCATTCATGGCCTTTGTCTTCTCGTCTACCATGACTCTTTTCTTTTGAGCAATTGGCTCCACGGACTTGAATGTGTTGAGAGAGTGTTGCGCCAGGTCTCGCGGAACCCCAGTCATATCAGAATGTTGCCACGCGAAGACTGACATATACGTTGTGAGCAATATTTTCATTCTCACTCTTGTGTCATCTGATATCGTAGCTCCGATTGTGATTGTTTGTTCTGGGAATTTTGGGTTGAGAATCCATTCCTCTGGCGCGTTGTTTGCCACTGGAAGCTTCATTCTCCCCTCTCGAGGTATACTTATTACTGCGCATAAATGATCTCGGTACACAAATGTTACTCCTGTTGGTGTTGGGAACCCCAACGCGCCATGCGCTGGTGACGGTATGGCGTTGAATTAGGCAATCGTTCATCTACCCAAGATCATACTATGGCATGAAGTGGTGGGCAAGACCAGGAAGTTGACAATTTCAGCTCGCTTGTGCTTCTCATCCCCCATAGTTAGTTCGAATTGTATCTGACCTAGGGGGTGAATAATTTCGTTTGAGACACCCGAGATTGGTGCACTCACAACTTCGAGCCTTGCTTGGTCTGCTGGATCCAACTTCCTGAAACATTGCTCATACATGATGTCTGACTCACTACCGGTGTCCACTAGGACTCTTGACACCTCATAATGAGCGATGTGTGCAGTGATGACTAGAGGACTGCTGATAGACGGGCCTCCTCTGATTCTTGGAAAGATTACTTGTTGCTCGCGCCAATCCCCTTGGATTTGCGCGCTTCTCTTCCTCGATCCTTGCCCTTGCCTTCTTCCTTCAGCTACACAGATTCTTTTGAATTTTTTACTGGCTGAGGCTCCGTCTGGTTGTTCGTTCTCTGGTCTTGGATTTTTTACCAGGTGAGCCAATTTGCCTGATTTCACATCTTTTTCGATCGCATCCTTCAAATGATGGCATGCATCGGTGTTGTGCCCTGTGGATTTGTGAAACTCACAATATTTGCCACTGTTCGGTGGTCCCTTATGGAGTAATTGCCTGGGGTTTTTAAACTGGACATTCTCTGTGCTTAACACTTGCGAAGGCGTTTTGGTGAGGGGAGTCCATATTCTTGGTAGAGGTCTGTTAGGCTCTTTGCCGCCTTCCTTCTTGTCACCTTCTCCGCGATTAAGAATGTCTTTTTGGGGTTGGGGTGAACTTTGTTGCGCTTGCTTTTCTGCAAGAGAATAATTGGTTTGTTGCAACTTGGACCATATGGAGTTTTGTTTGCCCCTACTTTCATTGTTGTGTGGTGCTTCTGTTTGATGCCCTTTATCTCTTGCTCTGTCTTGGGCAATTTGTTTTTCATTTCGCGCGAAGATTCGCGATGCTTCCATGAGCTTAGCCCAAGTGGTTGGCATGCCTTCTCTGCTCACGAGAGCTCTGCGGAGTTGATCACTGCGCGCACCTTGTATAAAGGCCACGCGCAAGAGTTGTTTGGTGATGCCTCCAATTGCAAGAGATTCCTGATTGAAACGAGTTATGTAGTCTTCAATGGTTTCATCATTCCTGCGTACGCAGTGCATGATGTCATCGGGGTCGCGCGTGTGTCTGCGCTGCTGTACAAAGTGAGCCTGGAACTTTTCCAATAGCTCTTCGAACCCATCGATTTGTCCTGTCGGCAAGCTTTCGAACCAGACACGCGCTGCACCCGTGAGGCAGCGAGCAAACATGTGACACCATGTTGGCATCGTCTAGCTTTCTAAGTTTCCAGTGTTATAAAAACCTTGTAAGAAATCATCTGGATCTATTGTACCATCGTACTTGCCTAAACCACTTGGCATCTTGGTTTTGTGTTGAATGGGAGCCTTCGCAATGCGCTCAGCGAATTTTGAATGTTTTACCAAGATGGCTGGCCTATATGGTATGGTTACGTCCACTTGCCCTTTCGCTTGTGGGTTGTATGGTGTGTATAAATCCATATCAGCTTTGGCTCCAGGTGCTATGTGCATGTGTGCACGAAGCTGTGAACTTCCTGCATGAGTATCTCGCGTCTTCTTCATACTGTGCACCTCTTCCTCATCACTAATATCAGCTTGTTCGGTGTGAACAGAATGACCGTCTTCCAGCGCGCGCGTCTTTTTGTTGTTCCCTGAATGGTTTGTTTATCAAATGCGAGCCTTTGTGTTAAATCGGCTAACGTTTTGTGTTTTACCAACTCATTGTATTTGTCCATTAAACGCCGTTGTTCGTTTATGAGCCATTCTTTAGGGTCATTGGTTTCAACTTCCGGGCCCATTGGTCCTTTTTGTTTTGTACCAGTCAGATTTTGGAACGTGAGATCGTCTGGGGGAGTTTCAGTTTGATTATGAGGTGTTGTGTTGAAGGGATGGTTACTGGTGGTGCGCGCAGTGTCACGCGGCGCCCTCAGAACCTGATGTCCCTCATTAACATCCTCAAGCTCATTATCCTCCAGAACTTGATCGTTGTTTCGAACACCGGAAACCATGGTGAAGATTTTCAGAGAGAAAATTGATGAAATAGTGGTTTTGTTGCCGTTGTCCCACGGATGGCGCCAATGAAGAAGCGTGTATCGACTTACTTGTATACGATCAACGTTCCTCGGGTACGAGTGTGCTATATCACCGATGGTTTTCCATGATACGAGTTCTCCCACCTACAAAACGAACAGTACCGTGAGCTTACCCCTCAGAAAGGGACAGAGGGGTCCTCTTTGGGGTAACCCTCCGGTGTGAGAATCAGATATTGTAGGAGAGAATAATCAAGATGTGAAAATGAGTAAAGGACTTAGAGTATATTTTCTTGCCTGCCTCCAACTGTGGAGGTGGTGTGGTATTTATAGTATTAGGGTTTCCAATGATTTGGCTCAGACCCAATTGGGGCCTTTTTGGCCTTCTCCTGTTGCTTCGCGCCACGTGTACTTAGGACACCTGGTGCTTTTTCATTGATTATTCTCTGACCAAGGTCTTTCACCTGACCCATGTGCCATCACGTGGTGGCACATGGGCTTTGCTGAGTTGTCCACCCTTCATTGGCAGCTGTCAACATCAGCACATTCTTTATTCCTTAAAAGATACCATCTGGAAGGTTGTCTGATGAGTACAATCATGGTTGTCCTTATCCTGATTTGGATTAGACTATTGTCTCATTTGTTGTGTGTCGCTTACGCGCGGCTTTTATGCGCCTATCCCGGGGATGCGCAGGGTCTTCTCTTTATTCTCACACTAAATGTGTGTGTTGTGTGCATATGTGATATGCGCCACGCGCAGATGTTTCATGCGCTTGCGCATAGGTTTTGGCTTTGTGTCTTTATGACATCCATGCGCTTGCGCATAGGTTTTCAAGCCTCTTGTTTATATCTTGTGGGTTAATCCGTCCTGCTCGATGTTAAGGCGGATGCATACCCCTTCAGAAACAAACTTTAAATAATCATATAATCATTATTCAAACACAAGTTAGTAAGTTATTTCAGTAATAACTCTACTTATTCTATTAAAATGCCTCTAATTTAAAATAAATCATTACAATCGACTCTCAAATCAAAACAAGTTTCCAAAAAACTCACTGTTTGCACTAGTTATTTAATTCTAACTTAATGTTGGAAACTCGATACTAAAAGCGTGTAATTTTTAAAAAATTTAAGCCAAATTCACTAAATAACTAACTTTACCTTTTTATTTAAAATTCAGACTATATTGATTTGATATTTCTCGTGACCTTGATTCCAAGCTTGTTTTTGATAGACATTGTAGAGACGGGCGGTTGGGAGCCAAACAAACAATAAAGATATACATATAGTAAATCGAATGTCCTAATTTCATAAAAACCGAACATAAACTATCACATAATTTTCATCCACCCTGGGTGAGTTCCCCCAGGATGGTGGCTCAGACATTGCTCGACCACTACAAATGAGGCCCTAACACTCTATATATAGCCTCTTGAGCCTTATTCTCCAAAAAAAGACGCCCTTGATGTAACATTTCGGATTTTTTGTATTTGTTTAAACCGATTCGAGAATATAATTCGGATCTTTCGAACTATTTAAAACTTATATTTATTGGAATTTAACTTGGTTCAACTTATTTTATAATTTATTAACTTTCAATTATGCAAAATAGCCCATAGAAACCTTTAAAATCGCTTAAAACGGCTAAAATTCGCATTTTCGGGAACTATAAGGACCAGTTTTGCCTATTCTTTCCTATTTTCGATTAAATTAACGAAACTTAAGCTCCAAGATATGTCAATTAATTTTATAAAACATTCTAATTTCGTTTTATTTCTGTCCAAACCGAATCTTTAAGTTATTATATCCGATTTTGTCATTAATTGATTATTCGGTTTTCTAAAATAGTTATTTCCTAATAATCAAGTCTTAACCCTTAATATTTAAACAAGTCATATCCTAAAACCCTAAATTATTACTTCAATACCAGCCACCCTCTCAAAAACCCACGAAATTCCTTTCCCCATTGTCGGTTTCTTCAATTTCTTCAAGTTCTTCAAGCCTTTGTTGACTTTCAAGCTTCAAGACCCTTTGACCTCGATTATCTCTTGTTCCATTCATCGTTCGGGTAAGTTGTCTTCTTCAATATGATAGATTTTTAACTGTAGAACAAAAGCCCTTAATCAATTTTGCTGATTGAGGGAGTCTCGGTGGTCAATTGGACTCAAACCCGGTTAAGGGCAAAATAGTCAACAAGTTTGACTTAAGGTTTTCTCATACTTCTGGTCTGATTCAACGTTCGGTCCAGAAGACTTTTATTCTCGTAACGTAATTTTAAGGCTACTGACCAAAACCCGACTTCCAACCCACTGTTTGGATTCTGGTCAGTACCAGCTCGCTTAAATCTTAAAACAAACATAACTTGAGTTCTAAACGTCCGTTTGGATTGATTCCAGCGGCCATGAGTTCGTTTTTATTTATATTATCATATTCTAAAATATCATATTCTGAATTATATATATCATTTGACATGTAGTGGATGACTCGCTTATTCGTTAGCTCGTTTAATCGCATTTAGTAATTGCTTAAGGTGAGTTTATCATTCCCCTATTTTACCAACTTTTCTAAACGTTTTGGGGATATATGTGTACGTATTCGTATTTCATACTATATATATATATATATTCAAACAAATGCATACGTGTTATTGTGAGTGATTTAATCAAACATACGTGCTACTTGCTTACTTGTGTTACCATTCAATCAATCGTATATTGGGATTACTATTAAATCAATCATATAGCGGGTGTTCCTGCTGGTGACCAACGCCCGATTCGCTTGGCAACGGTCCACATACTTGTTTGTGTTTTGATTATATTTACCGCACTTATCACGTCATGCTTATTTATTTTGTTGTGTCAAAACTGGTGATATTTCACTCAACTTTATGTTGACAAAACTCCATTTTATACGCATATGCATGTTGCTTGTATTGAAGATTGAAGTTTGGACATGTAGACAAGACCTTATGATATAATCAAGATATACATTAATTGAGCTTATATTCATATTTGTATATTGTTTGTTATAATTGGATAATGTGTGTATTATTTGAATAAAATAATTAATTAGATATTGTCACATTTTATATATGATAGTATCTTTGAGCTGTGAGCAATCGGATCAGGCCTCGGCATTTCCGCCTTAGGTTGGGGTGTGACACTTGATGAAAAACTTGTAACTTTTGATGATTTGCACCCTAGTTTCACCAATTATCACAACAAAACCAACATGTTTCGCCAAGTGAAACTAAAACCTTCACAGTTAGCCACACTTTTGGCAGGCAACACTCTTACTTTCTCCAATAAACCCCTGCGAAACTCTTACTTCCGCCACACATACTTCCAACATCGCCACTCCATCTAATCATTCAATTGCTAATATCATTCTCAAATTTCAAACCCAACATAATCCAAATTATAGGAGTGTTGGTTTTAATACTCTCAACTTTTAGCCGTTGGTTAATAACACTCCCAATTTTTGATTTATTACCCTTTCACCTTGTTTGTTTCTGTCACTTCCTAGCTAACAGAACACTAACGACATTAGTGCTCATGCTAATATGGCTTGTTGTAATTGACATAACTGTTTTTTCATGTTAGCGTGGCTTCTTTTAATAATAATTCAAACAATACAATAGATACATCTATAGATCCTTATCTTCATCTGCTTCTCTTTTTCTTATTTCGTAAATTCTTTCTTAAATTCCTTATTTTCACACTAGATTCACACACACTACTTCAATTTCTATATCGTACCAAAGAAAATCAGCCTCTTGGTTAGTGTTCCGTTAGCTAGAGAATGACATAAACAAACAAGGTGAAAGTTAACAGTGGTGGGTAATAAATTATAGGTATATTGGTTTTTATGGGTCCCAACTATTGTATTTTGTTCACTGCTGGTCCCAACTAATGAATTAGCTACTGATGGTCTCAACTTTTAAAGTATTTGTTCTTAATGGTCTGCGACTAACAGAATCCTAACGCCGTTAGTTTCGGGTCGTCAGGAAAACGTTTTTGGTCGGAAAATTCAAATTTGTTGCCGGAAAATACCACCTGAACACCGCAACCACCGCCAATTGACTCACTGCTAACCAACTACCACCACTTGAGCGCCATAAACCGATTCCGAAGATGGTTCTAAGGTTTTCGGTGACCTCAATAATTGGGGCCTTTACTAGAAAAAGGTTCCTAAAGGTCCAATACGAACTTACCAAGATGTTTGGGACGAAAATGTTGAGTTTTCAGGAAAAAAATTTAGTTTTCCGGCCAAAACCGTTTTTCCGGCAACCTGAAACTAACGACGTTAGGATTATGTTAGTCGCGGATCCTTAGGAACAAATACTTTAAAAGTTGGGACCATTAGTGGCCAATTCATAAGTTGAGACCAGCAGTGACCAAAAGGCAATAGTTGAGATCATTAAAAACAAATATACCTAAACTAAAAGTTTTGAGTGTTATCAGTCAACGGGTGAAAATTAACACGACGGACTAATTCTGACACTACTAAAAACATGAGGGACTAATTTTGACTAAAACAACACCAGAAATAATAATAACACACCCATAGCAGGTGAGTTTCGGTGGAGAGTTCCTTTGCTTTCTCTCTCTATAAATTACATCACTTTCTTCTCTGAAATGAAACCTATACATACACATATCCTGTATCTATCTATACACGCACAATCACACCCAAACCCCTAATCCAATTTCCCTTGAGACTGCTTCCTATTCCAACTATTTGACATTAAGTTTCTGGATCGGATCGGATCGGATGGACCCGAATTCATGGACCCGGTTATCCACTTCAATTTCTTCCTCTAGGCGGTACCAATCTCGATCAGGTTTGTAGGTTTTGTTGTAATTTGATAATTATTGAGTCAATTGTGAGGTTTTGAGGTGTTTGCCCAAAATGGTTTCTAGGGTTTTGAAAAGTTATGTGCTTTATTGTGTTTTATGGCAAGATTGTGATTGATGATGAATTTGAAGTTTGAATTTGTTAGATTATTCAACAATAAAAAAAAGTTTTGAAATTTGCAAATTTTATTGTTAGGGTAGATTATGAATTTTTTATGATACATCATATTATGTATCATGTGAGTCTATTAGTTGCTTAAAGAAAGCAGATGGTGTAATTGAAGCTTGAGATCTTCAATTTGAGTGTAAAATGTTCAACAGTAAGAACAAGTCTTGAATTTGAATATTTGA
Organism: Bidens hawaiensis; assembly: GCF_021521415.1. NCBI lineage: Eukaryota > Viridiplantae > Streptophyta > Magnoliopsida > Asterales > Asteraceae > Bidens > Bidens hawaiensis. The sequence continues at coordinate 539,410 of NW_027492078.1, read as the reverse complement.
TATGAATGTATTGACTATTGGTTTTCGTGCTTGTGGAATTAGTTTTGAATCTCTTGTTCATGTTTTTCAAACAGATCCGTTTCGTCTTGTTCATGTGATTGTACTAGGCTTTTGAGATAAGCATACTTTATTGCGTTTATAGGGAGATTACGATGATATCGTGGATGATGTGATTGTATTAGTTGCTTAAAGAACTTGGATGTTGAAAGTAAAGTTGAGATCTTTATTGTGTATTTGTGTTATATATTTCAAGAATAAGAACAAGTTTGAATTTGAGGTTAAATGAATTGAGTAATCCTGCTCATCTTCTTCACACTAGTTCAAGTCATACTATATCATTTCTGTATAAGTTCGTGTAGAAGTTTGGCTGCTTTATATCCTTAAAAGTATTATTTTTTCATTGATTTTGATGCTTGTAAAACTAGTTTTGAATCTCCTGTTCATGTTTCCAAACAGATCCATTTCATCTAGTGGAAGAAACTGATGGTGATGAGTCGAGGCCCGAGTACTTGTGCCCGTTCTGTGCAGAGGATTTTGACATTGTGGGTCTTTGTTGTCATATTGATGAAGAACATACTATTCAAGCAAAGAACGGGGTATGGTCGTCTTTTTTTCACTTTTATTATGAAATGCAAAGACTTTATTAATTTATGTGGTATTAAATGTTTTTATGTTGTAAATATAGGTATGCCCAATATGTGCAAAACGGGCTGGAGCCGGTTTGGTGAGCCATATTACTATGCAGCATGGAAACCTTCTTAAGATATCCTTTTATTAAACTCATTTCTTTACATCAAGTTGGATGCTTTTCTTGTAATTGCATAGTTTGCCATTAGGGTGATGTTATGTTCATATTGTGGGTCCCGTTTTTGTTGTTTCTTGACTAAACATCACGTTCAACGCAAGAGGAGGTTTCGCAGAGGTGGATCAAGCTCAACTTATTCGGTTTTAAAGAAAGAGTTGCGAGAAGGAAATTTACATTCGATTCTTGGTGGTTCGTCTTTCTTGGGCATGCCAGCTGTCAACACGGAGCCCGACCCATTGCTGTCTTCTTTCATGTACAATGATGTGGGCCCGTCACGAGATCAAACTCGTTCATCCGATGTAGAAATGTCGGTAGTTGAAAGCTCAAATAAAGATTTCTTGGCAAGGTAAGAGGGGAATTTTTTTTCTTTATTGCAATCTTTATCCTTTGCTAGCAAATAGCAATGTTTATAAGAGGTGCCAAGATGAGGTGTGTTTGGTAATCGTCAATGCCGGTTTTCTTTACAAAGTTTTAATTTCGCCCCCTATACTATTAATAATATATATCTTTAACCCATTTAATTTTATAATAATATGTTAATTTTCTAATAGCTTGTGCTTGTTAACTTTTTTTTTTATCTAAATACACAGTTATGTTAAATTTTCTTTATATTCTGATATAATTTTTGTTAAAAACCAAGTTGTATACAAAGTAAAATATTTGTTAAGTCTCGCGAACCAGGGGTCTGCATTTTCTACCAAGTACCGTTACCGAACGAATATCCATACCGAATAACATCAATGCCGATATTCATTGGTATCGCGAACTAGGGGTCTGCATTTGTGTTTACTAAATATATAATTTTTTTTCAGTAATTGTTTTAAAAGTGTTAATATTATATGTTATAATTACTATTACTTATCATTACTTGGTATATTGGTTTTTATTAATCCCAACTATCTTCTTTTGGTCGTTGCCGGTCCCAACTAATGAATTGGCTGCTGACAGTCCCATATTTTAAAGTACGGTCCGCGACTAACGGAATCCTAACGGTGTTACTTGTTGGTCGCCGGAAAAACGCTTTTGGCCTGAAAAGTCACATTTTTTTGCCAGAAAACTTAACTTGAAGACCACCTTGAACACCGCCACCGCCACCGCCACCAGCTGACTCACCACCAACCAACTATCACAACTTGAGCACCCCAACCTATTCGGACGTTGGTTCTAAGGTTCCGACGGCCTCAATAATTGGGGCTTTTACCAGAGAAGGATTCCTAAAGGTCCGATCCAAGGTTACAAAGATGTTTGGGACGAAAATGTTGACTTTTCTGGAAAAAAATGTAAGTTTTTAGGCCAAAAACGTTTTTCCGGCGACCTGCAACTAACGGCGTTAGGATTCTGTTAGTTGCGGACCGTTGGGAACAAATACGTTAAAAGAGAGGACCGTCAGCAACCAATTCGTTAGTTGGGACCCGGCAGCGACCAAAAGATGATAGTTGGGATTAATAAAAACCAATACACCTTATTACTATTATTGTTGTTATTATTTCATTATTATTATTATTATTATCATAGTATCCCATTAATGAAACTTAGACCACTTTTCCACAGCGATTTCAATTTTATCTTTTGGTTACATGCGGACGCTAATTATCATAATTTTTTCTAACTGTGAGAGCCCATCACATGGAGCTCAACGAGTACCCCACATATCAATGAGGCCATGTGTTACCTGATAATCTTATTTTGATTCGACTCATTTGTGATGAAAGTAATCCAAGTCAAACCAACTAAATTATTTTGTGATTTTATTCTTTTCTTGCATTAAAAGTTTGCACATTCTATTGTTATGGACCTTATGGTACTGTTTGAATGACATTTTAACTATAGCTTAAAATTGATATATATTTCAGGAGTGAGAAGCAGGTTAGTGGTGAAGATCAGGAAGAGAAGGCTAGGAGAAGTGAGTTTGTGCAAGGGCTGCTGATGTCATCTTTCCTAAATGATGAGTTATAAGCACCTACAAAAGCATCAAACCGTTACATAATAATAATAATAATAATAATATAATGTTGTCTGCTGTCAAGTTAAAAATCTGTAAGGGAAGAGAGGTGCTATGAGCTAAATTTCCAATAATCAAAGGAATGATGTCTTTTATTGTATTTAAAACTTATATTGTAGAATATATATATGCTTAATTGATGATAGATGATTGCAAACTTAGGATTTTAATTTAAGTTATTATAACACTTTCTTTTCTATTCTTTTATTTTAACTCGAGAATGTCCTTTAAATATATAATTTATTTTCATTTCTTCCCCTATCTAATCTTATTATTTTTTTCCTTGTATTTTAAACATGAGAATGCAATATTAGTGGTTGGAAGTCTTTTTTTCGAAATTTCATCCAAAGCTATAAAATCGTAGGTGAATCTTTGATCTAAGATCAAGATTCGGATACTTGGTGGATGAGTTGGTGAAATATATGGGAGAAATTTCTTTTATATACTCGCTCGGGGCATCCAAAATCATGGCGGGCCTGGAAGTGGGACCCAACTGTTGCGTTGTTGTCCCAAGCATTCGTTGTGTCAATTTGTCAAGAGATTTCTAGATGAGGGGACCAACAGTTGTTTATTTGCATCAACGATCTACATCGCTCCTATAACGTTCACATATTTATAACATTCTTGGTACTTGGTTGTTCTATACCTTTTTAAGGCGATTTCTAGATGCTCCCTAGTCCCTATAGGATTCTTTTGATCTTCACGAGTTGTGTTTTAAATTTCAAAAATTTTTAGGCGTAATGATCATTATTTTAGATGTGTCATTACAGTAAACCATGAGAATGAACAAATAAATAAAGCTAAGTTATATAAGTATTCAACGTGATAAAAGATATATGTTTGAAGTTTCTAATAATGTGACAGAAAAATGTTAATAACTCAATGACTTGTGTTGTGTTATTGATTTACCATCCGAAAAAATGCCTTTGAAATCAAGCCAAGACCAAATCAATATTTCAATTTGAGGTTCCTTGGTCTTAATGCAAACTCAAAAACTACTTATCACAGTAACATTGTCACAAGTGATTCATTATTAACTTATATATAATGTATCGTCTCACTTCATTATACCGGGGTGTTTGAGATTCCTTATTTTTGCCTCCTTATGACCTATAACTTACTAAAAAGTTAAAAAAGGTGTTTGGGATTGCTTAATGTGTGAATGAAAAAGTTTCATAAGTTACAAGGTTGTAACTTATGACTTATGGATAAGTCCTTATGACTTATAACTTATTGAAAAGTTAAAAAGGTGTTTGGGATTACTTAATGTGTGAGTGAAAAAGTTTCATAAGTTACAAGGTTGTAACTTATGACTTATGAATAAGTCATAAGGAGATTGTTTACTTGGCTTTTTTTGCTAGCTAAGTTCAATTTGGTGGGTCATGTGTTGTTTTAGTTATACAAAAACCAATCAAATTTGTTTAGACTCATCACCTCAACGCCCAGGATCAACAACACACAGATTTTTCAAAGACCGAGTTCTACCAACCGACGCTACCCCCATAACGCACATAACCGAAATCGCCTGAATTTGCATCGACTTACAAACTCAACGTCTGTCGCCCGGGACTTACAACACTTAGAGTTTACCACCGTCCGAGTTTTGCGTCGCTAAAACACTAGTTATATTCTATTTATTAACCGAAAATCCGAAATCTATATGGAGCGAATTGGCGAATTTACCTACAGCACTTAAAAGTAACAAAATATCATATTTTCCTAGCTATACTTGAGCATAGCACATTATGCATTAAAAACTAGAAAATACAATATTTTAAGATACATTTGTTTACACCTGCTAATAAACATAGTTTGTACAATAACTAAACCATATCAACAAAGTTCCATCACTAAAGAAAGGCCATCAAATTCATCATCAAGAAGCCCCAACATGGACTCTTCCAACTCATTTCCTCACCATTTTTTAACTTAAAAACAAAAAAGATTATGTCAATTTTACCTATCTGTTTTACCACCTACAATCCTCCTTTCATCTCCAGAAATCATGGTTCTTGAAGAACACAAAATCCGGATGGTACACGTTTAAATTCCGCAACCAGTTTTCAGTCGAGTTCATCAACGAGTTGACTTTTTCCGTTCCATGGACCCCGCTTTGTGTCCAGTCAGAACTCTTGAACTTGTAAGCAGCAAGTCCGAAAATTGGCAATGTGATCCCAACATCATCAACTTTGACTACAGTTGACCCATGATGAGGTGGCTTATCCCCTTCCATATCTGAACCACACAAAATCAAGAATCTTAGATACACACCAGCGAAAAGCAAATCATTGCACAGAAAAACCATGAACTTTAGGTCAACCGATCACAGACGACATAAAAAGGTATGAACTTTAGGTAAACCGACCATGCCTGCATAAAAACTTATGAACTTCAGGTAAACCGAGAACACAGCATACGCCACATGAAAAGGTGTGGGCTTTAGGACAACCAATGCAAAGGTGTGACCTTTAGGTCAACCGAGCACACCCGACATAAAAAAGGCATGAACTTCAGGTCAACCGAGCACCCCCGACATGAAAGGTACGAACTTTAGGTCAACCGAGCACACCCAACATGAAAAATGTGTTGTTAACTTTAGGACAACAGAGCACACCCGACATAAAAAATGTGTGACCCGTATGGCAATATATATAACTATATTAAAAGAAAGAAAAAGATAGATAAAGAGGGATACTTCTTAATGGTGTTGATAGAGAATGAAAAGTCAAGAAGCTAGCATCAAGATTCTGTAGAGACGGGCCAACGGGGATTCTGTATATGGGATACCTGCAAAGCACGCATATACCTTGGGTGGTTAAAATACAGGATAAAATCACAAAATTATAACCAACTAACCAAGTTCCAATATTGTTCCAATAAAGTCATTTACAGTGTATTCCAACTATAAAAACTGCTAAAGTCTCATTAGTATTCCATTGTTGTGAAATTTTTCATAATTGTTTAAACTGAATTGAGCTTTAAATGAAACACTTATATATTAATTTTTTTCCTTCAAAATTACCCCTCCTAGTTCAAGTTAAACTTGAAAAAAAAAAACAATCCGTAAGTAGTAACCAATGTTCATATCTGTTCCATTTAAGTCACTTAACTTTAAAAAAGATTTAACATTTAACATTTGTAGGGTCGGGGGAGGGTGTGATGAGGGCAAACCTTCCCACTATCCTAGGGAATAGAGAGGCGGCTCCCGCTAAGACCCCAGACTTGATTTAACATTTATATAAACAAAATCAAAACAATGGAACAATAGTGATACTTAAAGTGGTTTTTATAGGTAAAATAAAAGGTACCAAGTGATTTTAGTGAAACACAAACAAACTTGGTTACTTTAAAAAATAATCATGCTAAAAGGGTTACTTAAAAAAATAATCATACTTAAACTTACCAGGCAACAGAAACCCAACTTGATCGAGTAAGATCACAACTACGATACGTTTTCAGTTCTGGAAACTTCGAAGCAAGATCTGATATCTGTTAATGTTGATGACAACACACTAATCAGCAGGGTAAAAACATGCTGCAAATGTGTATATTTCAACCTTTCATGAAGAGGATACTTCATATTTGACAAATGAGTAGTTTTAAACCAAATTATGAACACTTCTAAGACTATCAACAAAACATCTACTTCATATTAAAAACCCTTCAATGTAATAACAATATAACAAATCTAGGGAATCCAAAATCGTAACTTTAAGAAAGGGACGGTATAAAATACACACACACTTGAACAAGTTACCTTGTCAGCTAAAGGTGCACGATGATACGGTAAAGCACGCTCAAAGTATTCAAATATTAAAAGCCCAGGAGGATTTCTAATCTCGCCTTCCTCTGTAACCTCATTTCCCACAAGCATGTCACCACTTCTAAGCTTGAGCTTATTAAAACTCTTGGTAACTGAACCGGCATTGTTCTCTTCAACTCGAGGCTCATAACTACCATCACTGCTTGTGGCTCTTGATGACCCAGAATCACTTTCCTCACCAGGCCTTCTGTTCAAAAATTGTAAGCAAACCAAATGTTTAGTGAACTGTTGGCGAGAAGTTAGCATATGTTCGTTTATTTAATAAACGAACGAACATGAAGAAATTTTGTTGTTCACTTGTTCTTTTAGTTAAATGAACGAACATGAAAACATGTCTCGTTTGTTCATTTATGTTGGTGAACGTTCGAACTTTTAAATTCGTTTATGACTTTATGTTCATTCGTTAATGTATTCATTTATATTTTTTAGGCTCGCTACAATTTAGTCTTGTTTTATTAACTTTTTAGTCACAACAAATTGTTGTTCACAATTACTTTTAATTGGTTTTAGCTCAGCTATGTTCATTCATCTATGTTTAGGTATGTTCATTTATGTCCCTTCGTTAATATATCCATTTAAATTCTTTAGGCACGTTACAATTTAGTCTTTTTCTGTTAAATTTTTAGGCACAACAACCTGTTGTTCACATTTTCTTTTAATTGACTTTAGCTCAGTTATGTCCGTTCATCTATGTCTAGTACTCTAGTTTGTTCGTCCATTTACATTCATGAACCGTTCATTTTACTGTTAACGAACGAACATAAACAAACACAAACGCATTCATTTTCTTAATGAACAAACACGAACAAAAGAACCATGTTTGTGTTTGTTTGGCTCGTTTGTTAGGGTTGGAGACTCGAACAAAGGGTATTAGGGCAGCCGGCCCTAATTAGGGTTAGCCGGCCCTAATGGGTCCCATCTTATTTGTTTGGGCCTAACTTGGAGAACAAGTTAGGAACCCTAGATTTAGTCTATATATACCCTAGTTGTAATTGTAATCTTGTGTGCCTTGAGCTTAATGAAATAACCTGGTTGCAGCCCGTGGACGTAGGTCCCCCACTGGGACCGAACCACGTAAAATTCTTGTGTCGTTTATTTTTCTATACCGCGTGTTTATATCGTTTGTGTGTGTGTGTGTTGATTCCGCTGCGCCGCTTTGTTCCTAACAAGTGGTATCAGAGCTTTGGCTCGTTGTTGCACACGGTATTGCACGGAAGAACGATTCGTAAAGGAGAAACCCTAGGTTGCGCAAAAAGGGAAAGAAAACAGGGCTGTTCGGGGCTGATTTGGAGTGAATTTGCAATTAGAGTTCCGGTTTTGGATCTCTTGAAGTTGCTGGTCTCACTCGGGTTTGCAGGTGAAGGTCGGGTCAGGTGTTTCGGGTTATGACATCGCGGGTATAAATGGTTTTGTTTATAGTACCAGGTTAATCTCTTTGAAGCCGCCGATTAGGGTTTGGTTATAAAACTCTTGGATTCGTCGAATAAAGGTTAGAGATTTAGTTAGTTTCTGTTGACTGTTTATTATCAACTGTTTGAGAACCGAGTTACGTGAAAATCAATATTTGGGTTTAGATTTGTCTGCGAAGTTTATTGTAGGAGCAAATCGGTCAGTTGACAATGTTCGGTAGAGAACATCCGTCAAGTTCTGGCTCGTACCATTGATGTGTTCACTGTTTCGATTTGTTTCCTGATTGCTATTGTTATAGCTGTAGACGGGATGGGTATGATCGAAGGTTTGACCGGTTTGGATTTCGGTTGGTTGGTTTTGTCAAAGGAACTTGGATGTGGTACTGTGGGATAAAACAGGTGAAAATGGAACTAGCAGGTTGGAATGCTTTGGGTTTTAAGTATTCTGATTCTGGTGTGCTGGTGACGACATAAGTGAAAAAAAGGGAAGTCAGGTTGAAAGGTTTATTCGGTTAGGATTAGCTGATCGGGTGTACAATCGCGGAATCCTTGGTACCGTTTTGCTTTCGGTAAAGCTCTACTGCTGTTAGTTATAACCGTTTGCCGGTTAGCTGGTCTGGAACTATGAAATTATTTCTTGTTCGGTGGTGATCAGCAGTTCGACATTTGAGGGGATCCGGGATCTTGTGCTGGGTGAACACGTTTACCGGGAAAAGTACGATCGGGGATAATCTCATGGAATGTTGGTTTTGGTAATGGGTTGGGATAACAGGGACAGTGGGAGCTGGGCATAGTTGACTTCGTGGAGCTGCATGGAGGTTCGTGACATTCTTTAGAGTCAATGTCAAAAGATAATGAATTCTGCTTCTGAGAATGTGTCTGGGTTGATGCATTGGGACTCAGTGAAGGCAGTGAGACTCTTGGGTTCGAGATTCTGGTATACTTCATTTCATGTTACCCACTGTAGTGAAGTATTGGTGAATCTTATTGAAGACTTTGGGAAGGTACAAGTTTATGTATCGCTGGAAGAAGGGAACCAACTTCCGAGTATTAAAGTCTTGGCTCGCTGCATCGGGTAGAGCTAAGTGGATTCATTTTGCAAGTGTGAATCCTGGAGCCACCGGGATGTAGCTGAGTGCATTCGGAGGTTTAAACTAGGTCAGGGGTTTTGGAACAGTGGGAGCACGAACCGTGTTCTAGGTACAGTTCAAAACACCGTTGGGTTTTGAATACCGGAATTCCGAATGGGAAAATCTCTCCTGGGTACTTGCAGGTTTTGGAGAGTGGTGTTTTCTCTGGGAGTCTCTGGAGCCGGTAGTTCGAATCAGTGGGAGCCGGTTGAGATTGAGGATGAGTCAATGGCGGGTTTTGCCATGGCTGGGTCATTGATGACTGTTGGGTTGGAGCTCAATGGAGCTTCAACTGGCTCTTCAGGTAATTGAGGAGCGGGCCGCTGCAACTAGGAGGATTAGATTGAAGTCTTAGCTTGTTTATGGGAACTGAGGCTTGGAGGACTTCTTTTATTTGAAATCATAGCTTGTTCTTGGGAGCTGGAGGCTTGGAGAACTTCTGACCGTGAAGTTTTAGCTTGTTCTTGGAACTGGAGGCTTGGAAGATTTCTGTTTTTAAGATTACTGGAGTTACAGGTATAGGGTTTGCTTGGATGGTGGATTGAGGATTGCTCGAGCCTCCAAGTGGGAGATTGTTAGGGTTGGAGACTCGAACAAAGGGTATTAGGGCAGCCGGCCCTAATTAGGGTTAGCCGGCCCTAATGGGTCCCATCTTATTTGTTTGGGCCTAACTTGGAGAACAAGTTAGGAACCCTAGATTTAGTCTATATATACCCTAGTTGTAATTGTAATCTTGTGTGCCTTGAGCTTAATGAAATAACCTGGTTGCAGCCCGTGGACGTAGGTCCCCCACTGGGACCGAACCACGTAAAATTCTTGTGTCGTTTATTTTTCTATACCGCGTGTTTATATCGTTTGTGTGTGTGTGTGTTGATTCCGCTGCGCCGCTTTGTTCCTAACATCGTTTATAGGCCTAATAAGAAATTAAACATACTATTAGCGAATAAATAACAAAAACGCTCACCTTACGGTGGCTACGGGTGTCGATGGATCAACATATAGTTGAATAGCCGACAAATACGGCACATAATATTGCACAACCGAATCACTTTCATTCAACACGAGAGGGACACCGGCTCCATACGCACTCCATTCCTTTAAAGATTCCCAAAGATCCCCAAGTATAAAGTATGGGTTGCAACCATTTTCTTGATTCCTCCATCCCTTCATGCTAGTCTACATATATCACATAAAAAACATGTCAAAAATCATATTTTTATTCATACCCCATTTAACAAACTTTAAGATAAGTTCATATCAATGCCCACATTAGCACATATAGTGTAAATTCAATGATCAATTATTATGCAAAATACAGTACAAAGAAGTATCAATCTTTAATAAGTTTTACAGCAACAAGTTCACATTTTTATCAAATGCCCAACAAAAGAACACCAAAGAATACTTAAAAATCAAGAAAAATGATGACTTTATACGAGCCTAAGCTCTAAAACACATTAAAGCAATAAACTTTAACATCAAGAAACCTTGCTTCGATAATAATAATAATAATAATACCTTGGGGAAATGCTGAGCTGCAACAACCGGAGTCGTGTGTTTCATGAACCGATCCAAATTAGTAGTGGGGTCATTAACCAAAGACTCGGATTTGTGTTGCTGCTTTTGTGGTTGTTGTACTTTCTGCTCCTCTTGTTGTACTTGCTTCTGCTGCTGATGATGCTGGTTGTACCTTCTCATCGCCGGTGGGCTGTAGAATCTGTCCTCTCTGACCCGGATCCGACCCGAATTCGACATCCCGGTTTCAAGATGAATAACCCAGATGGGGTATGATGATAATAATAATAATAATAATATGTATGTTGCAGATGAAAGGGTTATGGGTGATTATCAATTATGTGCATGAAATTGAATGATTGTGTTTGTGGGATTTGAATTGGGATTAAGGAGGAATTGGGGGTTGATCGGAGCTTTGTAAATAAATAAATAAAGATTGAATTTTTAGGGTTTTTGAGACACGAGAGAGAGAGAGAGAGAGAGAGAGAGAATTGGGTTATTGAAAGTTTTGACGAGTGGAAGACAGACGCAACGCAGGCAGGTTGGGGATTAAGATTAACCGACTAAAACTCAGGGTGTATGCAAATACTCATAGGGATCATCCGTACAAATAGATCAATGTTTTGTATGAAGAACAGAATGTGGTGAACCGACCTATCTTGTTTAGGAGGAAACTTATTACTGGAAAAACCGACTGGTCAACTCGGATGAAAATGTTTTAGGCAATATTCAAATTCAGGAACTCTCGTAAGGAAAGTTACGGGGCTATTACTAGACCAATTGGGCTTTGGTGATTGCCGATAATAGTTAACTTTTATTTTGGTTGAAATAGCAGTTTTACTCTGATTGAAAAGTAACTTTGTGTATATATAATACGATATTGTTATTAGATAATGCTACTCTGATAAATAATAGAAAATGTGATTTTAAAGTTGATAACTCAATAAGCTCGTAAGCTGAGGCAACGTTAGCAAGAACTAGCATGCGCGCTGTTAGGCTTTAAAGAGTAGTTAAAGCTAATAATAACTTTTTTTTCATAACTTACTTGGAAATCCTGCCACCTTTCTTGTGGATCATCCCATTCGCCACGACACTGGCTGGCTTAAAGTGGATTTGCGTTTTAGTGAAAACTGATCGAATATATGATTTTTCTCTCAAACTACATTATCGGTAGAATATTGGAATACCAATTAAAATATATAGTTAAAAACATCATTAGCACATGTGAAGCTAACGTGGGCCCAGTCAACACAACATAGTCTGCTAAGGTGGGGTAACATGGCTATTCAATTTGGGAAGCGCGGTGGCTTAAACACAAAAAAGACAGTCGTCGTTCTAAAAAATTATGTGACCGATAAAGAAAACTGGGCCTAAATGTATTCCAAAATTCAAAACTTCATTCCTCGTTTCAACCCATTGTGGTGCACTTCTCACTGCACCATTGTTTCATCGAGGCGTTGTAACTCGAGCCCACCTTTATAGCTGCCTTAGGTGATTTGTTTTTTCACGTGTCTAGATAACGCCTCTTGCACCCACTTTCGTGTGACTCAAAAGTCAATTCGCTATCCAATTTGATACTTCGCCCTCTTCCATGTTAAGTATATTGCTTATTTTGTGTTATTCAAAGTTATAAGAAACATTAGTGTTATATTACATGTATTCTTTTCGTTTTAAGGTACTTTTCTGTAAGGCCCCGAACCCGGTAGCCCTACTTTAGCGTCAGATTTACTCATAAACATAGTTCTTACAAATCAGAGTTCATTAAAACTTTCGCGGAATATAAAAACTTTCATGAAACGTTACAGCAATCCAAAACTTGCCTTAATTAAACATTCTTGTCTTTCAAAATAAACGTCAATTACATTAAAACATCTTGAGTCTTCAGATGCCAGTCTCCTATTCGCCCACCATATGCCCGCTCAAGCTAGTTGTCTCATTCTACTCACCTGCGTGCATACTAAAAGTCAGCTACGCTGAGTGAGTTATAGTTAATCGGACGCCATACAATACATACACATACACACATATCCGAAGATACATATCCATACCTAACTAGTTACCCTTCTGTTCTACATACATACTTACTACCATACATACATACATATCTACAATCACTAACCTCAGTCTACCGAGAGTACGTTCATAGTCCGCCGTCTATACCTATACTCAAGGTCGTGAACACGTAAAAGGTCCGCAGTCCTTACCTATGTTCACCATTTATGGTACGTGCAAGATCCGCAGTCCTTCCCTATACCATCCTACATCCACAACACGTAGAAGGTCCACAGTCCTTCCCTATGTTGCAACCTAAACCATAGCACGTACGAGGTCCGCAGTCCTCCCCTATGCTACCACAATACAAATACAGCACGTATAAGGTCCACAGTCCTTTCCTACGCCATCCTACATCCACAACACGTACAAGGTCCACAGTCCTTCCCTATGTTGCAACCTAAACCATAGCACGTACGAGGTCCGCAGTCCTCCCCTATGCTACCACAATACAAATACAGCACGTATAAGGTCCACAGTCCTTTCCTATGCTGATGCCTATCTATAATACGTATAAGGTCCGCAGTCCTTAACTACGTTGTCGTCTATTATCTGTAACACGTATAAGGCCCAACGTCCCTATCTACGTTTACATCTATCATCTACTTTACGTATAAGGCCCGCAGTCCTTAACTACGTTGTCGTCTATTATCTGTAACACGTATAAGGCCCACCGTCCCTATCTACGTTTACATCTATCATCTACATTACGTATAAGGCCCGCAGTCCTTAACTACGCCATCACCAGCCGAGTTTATGTCCGACAAAAGCTAAAGGGATTTGCCATCCTAACTTACTATGTCGAACGTAGAACTCACATACCATTCGTGTACCTGTATACACATACTTCACATATACAATAATTACATTATAGCATAAGAACACTCTAGGCGTTCTTTACATCATTCATTTAACAACCATACCCCTTGTCGATATGTGCAATATCCGAAGATTGTTCACGCCCCGACAAGTATTCATTTGTAATGTTCATACATCTTCGATATATAATATTCGTACATTTATTTTTAACCTGACAGTACGCGCAATATCCGAAGATCGTTCGCGTACCGACAAGCAATCATTCATATCCATCACATATATCACATATGGCATACACTTATCACTTAGGATAAATGTATTAACAACACATCGAGTATGCACACAGCCCCGAAAACATAACAAGGAATGGGGCTAGAAACTCACCTGAACTCTGCTTCTTCCTCCGATAGTTGTAAATCCCTTCTTTAACTGAGCTCGGCTGACTGTATAAGTTACACGTATCAATACTCGCCTGATTTAATCTGGTGGCCTAGTATTAGATTACTTTTACTTATCGTTTTAATTTATTTTCTAATCGAACTTGACTCGTTTATTTCACCCGACAAAATAATATAATAAATATTACTTTAGAAATTTCGGGATGTTACATTTTCATTTCGGGGCACATCTATTTATGATGGGTTTAAAACACAGAGGCCAGCGCACCTGCAGGCTTGTCAACAACTCATATGGTCCCACACTTTCACTATGTGCATAATGGATCTCACATATGGTTTAAATTCTTTTATTTTATGTGATACTACACGATCTAGGCCGTTTAAGGGTGACTTATTGATAATTTGATACTCGAGCTGCTTCACGTATTACTTCTAAGACAAATTATAACACCTTTCATTATTATTGGTGATGGATCCTCTATGCCAGTCACACATATGGGTAATAGCCTAATCCTTACTTCATGCCATCTTCCTCACCTTAAAAACACACTTGTTAACATCTTTAAAGAATATAATATTTATTAGACAATTCACAACCGATAATAAATATTCCTTTGAGTCTGACCCATAAAGTTTCTCCGTGGTCCATTGTGACAGTACTGGATATCTTTATCTGGTTCATTTACCTACTGCTATTGTTTCCTTTATCAAAGCTTTATACTTTGCATCAACGGTTGGGTCACCTCAGTTATGTTCTCAATTCTTTAGCATCGATGGGTCTTATATTGTGTATCAAAAGCAAACCTTCCTCGTCCTACCATGCATGTTAGTTATGCAGCATGTTACACTTCTCTTTTATCGCTCAAATTCCGTCGTTGAGCCCCCTTTTGATTTTACTAATTATGATTTATGGACAACATTTGTGGCTTGTATTGGTGCCTTGGTGGTATTAAATAGTACGCTATTTTTCTATATCACTTTTCCCATTTTCCTTAGGTTTATCATTTATGCAGAAAATTTTGCAACATCTCCAAACCTATACACTTTTATCACGCATATTTTCAAACTCAATTTAAACCTAAAAAAAATAATTGAAAGGTGATCATGCTAGAGAACTCAATAACACTGATCACTCTTCATCACATAAGACTACTACCTATATAATATATTGATCACTCTTTATTACGTTATTACATTAGTGATTAGACTATTGCCTATATAAATATATTATTTTTAGTTAAGACCAGATCGGTTCTTTAAATCAAAAGACATAATAATGTTATTCATAATATTTTAGCCCTTTGAACATCATGGAAATCACATTCCAAAGTCCAAACACATTATTATATATAACAATCACAAACTTTGGTATCGTTAAGTGTCAATTGGACCACTTGATGACACCGTATTGTTCCTTATTTTTTTTTAGTTTCGGAACCGTGACAAACATTACGGAAACTGAACAAATTTGCACAGACTCACTGCATTTTGCGAGACTCACCGCCTCAACTTCCGGGATCGGCAATGCTCGAATCTTCCCAACGCCAGAGTGTTACCGACTGACGCCACTCAATTGATCCACCTCAAATTTTATATGTTTTGCTTTATTTTTGGTTTTTGGTCCCGGTATCATAACGCACTTAACCGAAGCCGACCGAATTTACGTCGATTTACCGCCTCAACATCCAGGACCAACAATAACTAGGTTTATCATCGTCCCGATTTTACCAACCTACCTGACGCAACATGCCGGGTATAACACTAGTTCATCAACAAACCCAAATTTGAAAAGTCAAACTATCGTATCCTTTTCCGGTCAACTCTAGGGTACCATTAGCACGTCACCACCACATCGAAACGACGCCGTTCCACCCACTAAACATTAAACAGTATCACTTTCCCATTCTGTTCTCGGTTTACACTACCTGTCCAGTTGATTTATATACAACATCCCACCCCCTCGTCTCTTTCTATGTTCAAATCCGTTGACCCAAATCAAAACCTAAAATAAAAAATCTCAATTCTTCATAAATTGAATCGATTGCAAACTCATCTCGATTCAACACTTCAAGATCTGTTCGATTAACTCTCAGATCTCATCCTCTTTCAAAGGGTAAGCTTCTATTTTCCTAATTCATCTTCGATCTTCAAGAAATCTTGAATCTGATGATAAAAATCGAGTCTTTTTGATGTTTTTGTTTCTGGGTATGTTTAAAGATTGAATTTTTTACTCTCCTTTTATCTTGTTTTGTATGAATTATTGCAGATCTGGTTCAATTATAAGCAAAAAGTGAAAACCCATCAGTAAAAATCGAATCTTGAACATGTCTATTCTCTTGCCCAAAAGTGACTCTGTGCATATTAGAGAGGTCTGGAATGATAATCTTGTGGAGGAGTTTGCTTTGATCAGAGAAATTGTGGATAAATATCCTTATATTGCAATGGATACCGAGTTCCCAGGTGTCGTTCTTCGTCCGCTGGCGCAATTCAAGAATATTAATGACTATAACTATGTGACTTTGAAGGATAATGTTGATATGTTGAAGTTGATCCAGTTGGGTCTTACTTTCTCTGATGAGAATGGGAATTTGCCCACTTGTGGCACCGATAAGCCATGCATTTGGCAGTTTAACTTTCGCGAGTTTAACGTTAACGAGGATATCTTTGCGAATGATTCGATCGAGATGTTGAAACAGTGTGGGATTGATTTCAAGAAGAATAGTGAGATGGGTATTGATGCGAAGCGATTTGGGGAGCTTTTGATGTCATCTGGTGTGGTGTTGAATGATAATATTTGTTGGGTTACGTTTCACAGCGGGTATGATTTTGGGTACTTGCTTAAGTTGTTGACGTGTAAAGAATTGCCTAAATCTCAAACCGGGTTCTTTGATCTAATCAAGATTTACTTTCCGGTTATTTATGATATCAAGCATTTGATGAGGTTTTGTAATCATCTTCATGGGGGGTTGAACAAGCTTGCAGAGATCTTGGAAGTCGAAAGGATTGGTGTTTGTCATCAAGCGGGATCGGATAGTTTGCTTACTTCTCATGCGTTTAAGAAGCTGAAAGAAGGTTACTTTAATGGGAATACTGAGAAGTATGCGGGTGTGTTGTATGGTTTAGGGGTTGAAGATGGTGAAAAATAAGTAGGGAATGCGATTTGTGAGATTAAGGGTGTTTGTGATTTAGTATGGGTTCGTGTTTAAATGTTGTGTACACAAATGGCACAAGAGTTGTTGCCTGTTTGATGGTCTTTTTTTTCGGATCGTTTTTATATAACCAAATGCCTCAAGGTGTTGTAGTTTGGAGTACTGTAAATTATTACAGTTAGTGTTTTAAATAACAATTTTAACTTTTTATTTTGTTCTGGTTCTTGCTTGTTGCTTCTCTTATGATGTTGGTTTTGTTAATGTGATCATATTCATTATTGACAGATTTGATGTGAAATTCTTGATAAAGTAGCAAGCTTGTGATGGTGGAAATTGGTTAGGCTAGGTTGATGGTGGAAGTAACCGGGTTTAAAATGTTGTAACTAACCCGTTTAACAAATGGATTGAGTATGGGTTGACCTGTTTAATTACAGTTGTGTTTAAGTTGACCTTTTTAACTAATATGTTTATAATACTACTTGTCAACACATCTAAAACGTTTAAAATACAAGTTAACTGAATCGTGTTTGGTTACACAATTCTAAGTTTTTGTGTGTTACGGTTAATATTTTTTACATGAATAAATAAATTGATCGTGTCTGGTTTGAACAGTTCAAACCGTCAATATAGAATCATAGAGAGTGGTTGGTGCAGTGGTTTTGGTAAGTAATTGCAGTGGGGACTATAACATGGACATAAACATGGAGTTTATGGAGGCAATGGTGGAACCATGGTTATGATGAAGATTGCAGTGGTGGGTGCTAACGCGTCGTATTTATGGCAATGGTGAAGTATTTATGGCAATGGTGAAGTATTTATGGCAATGGTGATTGACATTGGTGAATGATGGTGATATGTAAAACATGGTTATGATATGGTGAATTGGTGATAGAGGGGGCTAACAGAAGAGCTAGAAAATCATATGTGTGATATTGATAATAAACATTATTAAACACAAATAAATGTTAAATGATTAATGGTACTCATTAAGATGTAAAGATAACATGTTTGATCAACAATGTTTGAATTAGTAAGGGAGTCCTTAGTTTATCAAGCAATGTCAGAATTTTAAAGTTCATTATACACAAGTTTATATCCTTCTCAAAATTTGTTAATACACTTATACTACCATATCTTTTTAACATAAAAAAAACATTTATAATCATTAAATTATGCAAGTAAGAAACACTCTTAAATAAAAAAAACATAATAGTCGTATTTTAAAGTGTAGTTGACATGATTGACATATATAAAATTTTGAATCCTTTGACTAAGTATACTTCATATTATTTTTTCAACTATCAATACAATTACAACTGGTCTTCTGGTCTATGACATAAGGATGATGGTTAACGCTTGGGATTTTAAAGTCTCATCGTTGACGGTGCTGTTGGGTAAATCAGAGGTCTAGAATGTCAAAATCAGTATGAATGGTTGACATCATTTTAAAATGACTCACTCATATATTGGAGTTAGTTCTGAATTTTGTTAAAAACAAAAGCTCAACGCAATTGTTTGTTGAAAAAAAAAAGAAGATACACGAGGACTATGTATGAATAGTTAAAAGGTATATTGGTTTTTGTTATTCTCAACTATCGTCTTTTGGTCAATACCGATCTAAACTAACGAATTGGCTGCTGACAGTCCCAACTTTTAACGTATTTATTCCTAACGGTCTGCGACTAACAGAATCCTAACGTCGTTAGTTTCAGGTCGCGGGAAAAACATTTTTGGCCGGAAAATTCAAATCTTTTCCCCCCAAAATCAACATTTTCGTCCAAACATCTTGGTAACTTTGTATCGGACATTTAGTAACCTTTTTCTAGTAAAAGCCCCCCTTATTGAGGTCGTCGGAAACCCTAGAACTATCGTCGGAATCGGGTGATGGTGCTCAAGTGGTGGTGGTTGCGGTGTTCAGTGGTGTTTTCTGGCAACAAATTTGACTTTTCCGGCCAAAAACGTTTTACCGACGACCTGAAACTAACGGCGTTAGGATTCTGTTAGTCACGGACCATTAGGAAAAAATACATTAAAGTTGGAACCGTCAGTAGTCAATTTATTAGTTGGGAACTTCATTCATCAAAATTCGTTGAGAATAACAAAAAATATTAAAATATTTAACTTGACAAACAATGCAATTTGTGAAGAAAGAAGAAATGAAATGAAATGAAATGAAATAGTTGTTTCCTTCGTCTTCAAGCGTCCCCTGTGATTCCAATTCGATTCAAACCCAATCAATTCAATTCAATTCAATTCAATTCAATTGATCTCCCATGGATCCTCCAAGTTCTTGGGACTCCTTGCGAAAACAGGTTTATTCTTTTCTATTAATCAATCCTTAATCCACACTTATCATTGTCTATTTTAATCGTTCAATTTTCACCCAATTATCTTTCATTTCATATAATTGACGTCATACCGCCATCATTTTACATTCAATTTTAGGTTTTGCTTGCCAAGGAACAAATTAGGGTTTTATAGACGCCGATTAGTGGATGTGGAACACAATTTTAACAACTTAGGGTTTTATTATGATATTATATCTACCTGTTGAATCTCACAGTTTGTCATTTATATGAATATGATGAATATGAACAATGTCATGTATGAGTTAACATTTTGTGTATCTTTGTCTGTAGGCAAGGAATCTTGAAGCAGAGTTGGATGATCAGATGCATATGTATCGGAAACTGGTGTCTACGAAAGTTGATGACGGTAATAACGATAGTAACCTCGGAACGAACATAGACCAGCTGCTTAAAAAGTTGCATCAAGTCATTTCGCAAATGCAAGCTTGGGTGTCGTCCGGTGGGTCAGAAATATTTTCTCATACGCTGACACGTCATCAGGAAATTCATCATGATCTTACTCAGGTACTTATATTTCTTTACGCCATTCATACTATAGAACTGCTTCGTATGCAACTGTTAATAAAGGTAGGTTGTGTTATTGTAGGAGTTCAATCGGCTTCGTTCTAGCCTTAGAGCTAAACGAGAGCACGCATCGCTGCTTGAAGATTTCAGGGAATTGGACAGAGCAAGATTAGATATAGAAGAGGGAAGTGGGTCGCAGGAGCAGTCTCTTCTTAAGGAGCGTGCCACTCTCATGAGAAGTACAGGACAGGTGCTTATCTTATATCTTTGGTGATCATGATTACTTTATGATTTATAATAGCTTATGTTTATTTTGTCTTCAAATAGTTAGTAGTTTTGGTTTTAGGATTAAATTATTGGTTTTAGATGAAGTTAGATTAGGAATAAGTCAGGTTATAATACTATTGACATTTTCTGTAGCAAATACTAACCTTTAAACAACATTCTTGGCTACAAAAATTACATAACAAAATACGAAATCCAACTTAAAAGTTGTCAGCAAACTCCCAAGTTGCATTAGCCAACAGAACATACCTCCATTGAACCAGCAGCTTGACAGCAGCCCGTTTTCCTTGTTTAACCAACTTCCGGTCTAAAATTGCCAATGGAACAACTTCACTGCTCACAGGAGCTAGTATAGAAGTCACCTGATCAAGAGGTCCATAATCTAATTTTAATAAAGAAGCTTGAAATGTGGGATGAACCTGTGACTCCGGAGGAATATCCAGTCTATAAGCAGCGTTACCAATTTTCTCTAAAAATCAACAAACCTCTTTAGCAGCTCCTTTCCAAATTCAGATACAACATCTTCTTTAGACGCTGTAATGTGGGATGGAACCAGATACCCACAATAGCTGATGAATGACAATTTGCTAATGTCATTCCTTAGCTGCCATTTGGCATTCTTCACTTGTTGAACTTGCTTTAGCTTTAGAGATTAGAGAAATAGCTAATAGTTTGAAGTTTAGCATCTGCCTGCCAAGTTGCTTTAATCCTTTTCAATAACAGAGGAGTAATGATAACAGTGACATATACCCTTGTACCCTTGACAAGGCATCTGCTACTAAATTGTCTACTCCTTGTTTATAAACGATCACATTACTGTTGCCCATCAACTTTGCTAACTAAGTTTGTTGCTCCAGAAGGTGCTTAAACTTCTCTGATCAGTCCAAAGAACCAAGTGTTTCATAATCAAATAATGATGCCCATAACTCTTTTTTCATTAACAGAAAGTGCCTGTCACATAACTGTTGCCCATCAACTTCGCTTACCAAGTTTGTTGCTCCAGAAGGTGCTTAAACTTCTCTGATCAGTCCAAATAACCAAGTGTTTCATAATCAAATAATGATGCCCATAACTCTTTTTTCATAAACAGGAATTGCCTGTTGTTTGATTTGAGAGTTCCTTGTTTATAAAAGCCGCTGAACGGTGGTCCTGCAAAAGGACGACCCTAACCCATTAGACGAAGCATTCGTTTCCACCACTAAAGTTTTTAAGAAATCAGGTAAAGCGAGCACAGATTGTCTTGAACTAAGCCTTTATTTATTTATCAGCTGTACACAAGGTTACTTCATTTGTTCCAGCCCCTTTAAGTTCAAACTTCAAACACTTGGTTATTCATCTTGAACAGCATGATTAACTTGGCAAAGTTACAAACTATATCAATAAGTGGTTGTAACCATTGTATCCTGAGGACCATGTCTGCCTTGAACCAGGTCTCCTGAATCAGCCATTGTAAATCGGTACATATTTTTAGACATGGTAGTTGTCTGCCATAGGTTATTGTCACCGTCATTGCACTAATATCTTGAAGTGAACATTGCAATGTCAGCGCTTAATGCTCATCAATGAAATTGTGAGTTGGACTGGAGTCTATTAAGATGTGCAACTGCCTAGTTCCTATCGTTTCTATTATTTTACATTGTCTAGGTTGTGTATTTGACCTGATGCCCATCGATTGTGGTGGAAGTCCCATTCGATACAAAGGCGAAGGGTGTCTGAGTTTACCATTCAAAAAAGTGAAACTAAGGGAATATTACAATATCTGGTTACATATTATCTGATTTGTCTCTGTTTGTGTAACACTTATAATCTTTTTTGTTAGGTAAACGATTTGGTTCAGTTGCAGAAACCAGTCATGGCACCGATGTGGATTATAGATGAATTGTGTGATTAAATAATCAAATGTTTAAGAGTAAAAACATTTATATTATATTATATTATTATCAGTTGTATCTATTATTCTTATTAGTGTTATCAAAAACAATAATTAATTAAACATTTAAGTTCAAACTGGCCACCACCGCTGATCTTCAGCAACGTCTTCCTTTCTCCCTATCTCCCCCCCCCCCCCCCTCTCTCTCTTAAACGAGACCCAATCTCTGAAAATGTGATTTAGGCTTTTCTGGTATCGAGTGTGGTTGTATAAATTATGTTTGCTTAATTGCGTGTGTTGGGCTTTTGGGTTTGAAGTTAGGATTTCTTGATTATAATGCTAGTTATCTGGAAGTTGAGGTTTTACGAGTTGATGCATTGTTGGATTGCTGACCTAAACTTACATTTGGTTTGATCTCAAACCAAACACACCCTAAGATTCGATTATTTATACGTGGTGCTGGTGGTGGTTGAAAGTAAGGGCTGGTGCTGGGAACACCAAGATCTTCAAGAACAATGGCGGTGGTTGAAAAAGGGGGGGGGGGGGTGGGGATGGCAGTTAAATCTGGGTTGAAATTGTCACAAAGAACCTAACCACTTGCAATGAATTTACCAATTGCCTATTAACATTTCATATGATAAGTTTATAACATAACCTCATTGTTTTGTCCAAAAATTCCATGTATATGCAGATGGACGGTGTAATATCACAAGCACAAGACACCCTCGGTTCACTTGTGTTTCAACGCTTGACATTTAGAAGCGTTAATTCAAAACTTAGCAATGTTAGCAGTCGCCTACCAACTGTAAGTATCACATGTTTAAAACATTGTTTTCTTCTTAATATTGGCACCAAAATCAACTAGCATTTTTATATGCCGGTTTAATCCGTTACAGGTGAATAGCATTATTTCAGCGATAAACAAAAAGAAGTCTATGGACACCATAATTCTTTCTCTAGTTGCCTCGGTTTGCACATTTTTAATTCTGATTTACTGGCTCACAAAATAGCAAATGGTCATCGGTAGTTGGGGCTTTGAGGTACCCAGCATTTTTTTTTTATTTGTAATCAATTGATTGTAAAAGTGGACTTTTTAGCTTGTTTTTGTATAGAATCACAAACATTTTTTTTACCTTTTTTGCAAAATACAAAGTTTGGTAAGTGTTTTTTTACAAGTGTGGGGTAATTTATACTTATTTGTTTTTATATTTTCAACTTTATTTGTGAAAAAGTCCAGGTTTAACTTGTGAAACTGATGATGTGACACCTATTCCGTTTAGTTTTTTTTTTGTGATTGTATTACATGATGCGATTATATGTTAACGTATGATGTAATACAAGAAAGGTCGCCTTGTAGTTGTATCTGAAATAGAATCAATAATTTGGAGGATTTATCTCTTATATTAATCAAGCCACCCCATAATCAGTTTTGCATGTTTGAAAACGCTTCTTGGTTGCAATATACCTTAATGAGAACATTTTCTGTAACAAGTATATCTGATATGGGTGGGTGTTATCGTTTGGTTCGGTCAGTTTTGATTATAATTTTGGGCTGAACGGCTAATTGCAGTTTTGGGAAAGCGGCCAGGTTGGGTACGGTTTGACGGCCTTGTTTTGTCGGTTTGAATTTTTTTTTATCACAGTCATAAGTCATTGACTTATTTTTATTTTTGATATGATGCATATCCAAAAATTAAAATATAAAAATAACAAGTATCAAACGGCAGGCTTATTTTGGTTTGGGTGGCTTTGTTGGTTTCAACGATTTTTGAACACCCGATTCATTAACACTATTGTTACGGTGTGAGTGTTTTCTTTAGCTGCAATGAATGTTTTTGTTTTGAATGCTAATTGGCATGCTTGGTTGTATATCGGAAATGATTATGTGTAGATGTTACTATACTTTCTTGGCCTTTAATCATTGAAGATGTATCTGCACTCATTGAAAGTCTTTTTACTAACATCTTCCTCAAGATGTAGTTCTAGCTTTTATAGTGCTCAATGCAAAACCTCGGAACACATACGAATTGCCCATAAAGTCTATCTTTTTTTTTACCCTTTTAGTAAAGTTACATGCTAAGCTAGAAAACCCCAACTAATCAGAATATAACAAGTCTAAAATGTAATACTTTTGGAGTCATTTCCTACATACTTATATCAGTATGGACAAATGGCATCATTTGTTTGGTTTCTTTTTAGTCATGTAGTTGAGAATTGATCTTAAAACATGATTTACATGTAAAACTTTAAAACGTGCGATTTTCTGTTGGTCATGTTTAGATTGAAGTGTTAACTTTTACTAAAGAAAGCATTTTTCGAATTTTAGTAAAAGAAGTGCAGGTAACTTTATTCACCTTTGTTTGGTGATATTTCATTGCTTTAAGGCTAAAGTGGGTACTTGGGTTGGTGTAATATGTCTTATGTTTTGTTTTTGGAAACAATGGGGGCTTGTTTTTTTGGACAAACAAATCTTGTAAAGAGATTTGATCCACTTTTTGATTAGATTAGACTTCCATTAAATTATGTGGAATCATATGCTATGTTTAGTAACTACTCCCCCTCTTGTCCCCTTCCTTTCAAATCATATTATTTAATAATTTCTTTTCATATGCAATAAATATCTAAGCTATAAATAATTAACTTTTTATAAGTTTCGAGTTATTGCCTTGATTTTGTTAAAACAAAAAATTATATCAAGAACTTTTATATATGTATAAAAAATAGCAACATATTTGAATAATACTTAATAAATATATATTTTCTTTTATTTCTTAAGTTTTACGTAATGTTAAAAGTACGAACATGTTTACCTGTAATTCAACATTTATGACTTTCTTTTACTAGAAATTATAGTATATATATACCAAAAATTTTTGGATTGACCAAAACTAAAAACTTACATTGTAACAAAGGAATCAAGAAAATAAAAACTATACATGTTATTCCACTTACGGTCTAATTGTTGATTCTATTTTTGACCTAAATAAAACTCAGTGTTTTTATGTAGACAATAATATTGTGAACGGTTGCTAGATTTTTGGTGAAAATATTATTTTTTCGAGCCTTTCAAATGCACCAACATACCACCCTTTACATTTCCATTTTTAATTTCTTTTTCTTGCAACCCAAAAGAGTACTATGGTAAACGAAGATGTATCTAAGTGAGTAAGCTAAAATAGGTTGTATCTTGCACCATTGACAAGGTGTTGTCCAAACCATACTTGCGATTTCACAAGAGACGAGTAGGTGATCGGCCGTTTCATCAAATGAACTACCTAAGGAGCAAAGACTTGAACGTTTCTCTTCTATAAAGCTACTCAAGTTTGTATTTTTTCAGAAACCTCCCGCCAATCAAAAATATTTAATTTAATCGACACCCAATTATTCCGTTCATAATGAAAATCCCCCAAGATGCAATTTTTGTTTGGTCTTTTAGAAATGAAGACTGAGTTTAAAATATGTTGACATTTAATCTATTCATGAGTCTCCTCTTCTGATGAAGGAATCCGCAGCCAACTCAGATTCTAAATCTGAGTCGCCAACATTTGTATATGTTGTTTCCAACTTTTGATCATAATGTTTACGCTCAAGTAAATAGATTAAATTTCTTATTTATTTTTGACTAAATTGCTTAGTCCTTTTTGGTGAATTGATTGTTTCTTCTAATAGTGATTGGTTAGCTAAGCTGATTGATTAAGTATTTGCTAAGTTTATTGGGTATAAAACACAAACAAAGAGGACTTTTAGTAATTGTTCTTAATTGATTGTTTCGTCTTAGTGACGGGAAGAGAGATGCAACGAACAAGTCACTGACGGGATCGATGGCGGTGTGGTGGCGCGAGAGAGACGAGGATAGAAGTGATGTCTGGGTTAATAAAGAGAAGACCTAGTTGCAGCCCGTGAAAATATTTTGTCTTGATCGAACCACGTCAAATCTCGTGTTTTTATTCTACTTATTTATCTCTGTGTGTGTATGATTATTATTTTAAATATATATAAACGAAACTTTCCTAAATTCTCTCAAGAGATTGCTTTATTTGTAAATGAATGCTTCTTATACATTTGACCCGAATTTACGAGTATAGGTCTCATCAAACCCAGAGAACTTTTAAACGGGTTATAGCATCTCATTGTATTAAAAATTAATCTTATCAAATATTTGATATGAAAATCATATAAAATATAGATATACTAAAAATTAATATCCGTTTTTTTAAATATTATTTATAATTAAAAAATAATTTTATAATAAAGAAACATACACTATCAAAATACCTCCCACATATACATGGTCTCTTGATTTGAAGTCTACCACATCCACCTCAAACTAAGCTATCTTGGACTTAGTCAAGGTGTCACTTTTTCTCCCTTCAACTCCTAACAATGCCCACCGCATGTTACACATGCATAAACAAGGCCCATTGCATGTTACACATACATACAAAAATGATAGCTTCGCAAATGAAGAACCACTTCTTTACAATCTATAGTCACTATATAGTCAAAGATGGTTCCCCACACCTCACTTGGAGTAGTGGGCTATAGATATTTGCTGTCATGGTTGGAACACAACTACACGAGGACAAGGATTGACACGACTGCCATCACAACTTTCTAAAGATGTGGAGTAATTTTAATTTTTAAGGGTATCCAGGGCGTTCTCGGCTTCACCATTTAGTTTTGTCAGGTTGGTCAATTACGATTTTCTCCATGCATGTTATTTTTGGTTTTGTGATACCGAAGAGAGAGAGAGAGAGAGAGAGGAGAGGCTTGAGGAGCCTTGACCGATCACATGCAATTAACGTGTTAATTGTGAGAATCAAGTAGAGTAATTATATATACAAGTAGAGTAATAAAATTAACATAATTACTCTACTTGTATATATAATTACTCTACTTGATTCTCACAATTAGCACGCTGAAGAAACACTAAGTGACCCCGGCAGATTACGGATAATCTTAGGGTCAGGTAGATGTTTCCCACGAGGGTTAGGTCCGGCAAAGATGGTTATTCTTCTGATGACCTGCAAAACAGACACCTTGAGCTCGTCACTGAGAAGGGGGGGGTACCTCCTTGTGACCACCCTCCAGCGTGAGAATCAGACTAGATTGCTCTGAATATAAGTGTATATTAAGAGAAATAGCTAGATAAGATAGTATCAGATGATATATGAGAGTATATGATGATGATACCGTTCCAAGGTGTTGGAGTATTTATAGCCGAAGGTAGGTTTCCAAGCAGGTACAGCCAGCTGTATAATATTCCTTTTCTACCAATTGTGGGCTACGCACGTGCCATGCTGGTGGTTGGTGGGTAGGCAGCGGCTGATAGTGACATGGCCGGCTGTGTACTATAATTTTTCCACCAACTGCAGGCTATGTACGTGCTACGATGAGGGTTGGTGAGTAGGCAGCGGCTGATAGTGACATTTTGTACTAGAGCGTGCTCCTCGTCGTACTGTTGTCAGTGAGCTGTCACTGCTTTGGTCAGATCTTGTCCATACCTTGGCAGGTATAGTACAAAAGATCCTCCAGAAGCGTACGGACTGGCTCATTTGGGCGGGAGTATTCCCGCCTTGCTCATTCCTTCTTCAGGTGACATTACTGAATTATTAAGAGTTAGTGCCTTGTGCGTGTAGCTTTACTATTAGTGTGGGTAGCCTTCCCTGATGGCTTGTATCCGCAGCTGCGGGAACAGGCGGGGTACTTCACCATTGGGAGGCTTTTCCTGCGGGAATAGCTGGTCGTATTCCGCGTAAGGTCTTCATCTCTCTGAGCATGGTGGGTCATGCGGAACCAGTTGGTCTTTGCGCAGACGTCCCTCTTCAATGTGAGTCTTGCGGGTCCAACTGGGCTCTGCTGGGACCTACCTCTTCAAGTCCCCCCAGTCCAATGTTCTTCTCATGAATTGTTAATAAGTGAGGTGAACTTTGGACTTAAGCAAGGGGTTTTGAAAAGGGTTTTTAGTTTTAAGGTTCTCCGTGGGGATTCTTCCCGCGGGTTTCCTAATGTCAGGTGCAGAAATTCCCGACTTTTCTGCTTGATCTTTGGGTATGATGCGGGTAGGTATGTAACCTCCTCGCAAGTCAGGAGCGTTGAGTTTCACTTGTGTAGATTCTCCACGAGGTTTTGGTAGTTTTAGACATAGTGATCAATTATGTTAAACAACCAATTCCATCTTGGAGCTTCAATCTAGTTCTCAACGTTCCCGCTATGCGGGGATGTTATTTCCCTTTCCACAAGCATGGCCCAGAAAATCCTTCTTGGTTTTAATTCTCTGCAAGTGCTAAGTATGTGAAGGGTTTTGCCTTGACACTGTACCCGCACTCGTCTTATAGTTACTTGACTTCCAAGGTATTCTTGGCTTCAATTTCCTGCAGGTGCTAAGTATGTGAAGGGTTTCGCCTTGACACTGTACCCGCACTTGTCTTACGGTTTCTTGGTTACCAAGGTATTCTTGGCTTCAATTCCCTGCATGTGCTAAGTATGTGAAGGGTTTCGCCTTGACACTATACCCGCACTTGTCTTACGGTTTCTTGGTTACCAAGGTAAGGGGGTATATTCCTTCTTATTTTTGAATCTTTGTTTCACGCATATTTTAGTTTAACTTAGCAATTTCTTGAGTAGTTTGCATAAGTTAACCTTTCAACGTGGCAGATGATAGGTTAAAGTTTTGCTTTCTCTTTCGTGATTGTGCGGGTAAGACCGTCACTTTCACTTAATAGGATGGCTAAACTTTACCTATATCTGACATGCGTGAAGGTTTTCCTCATCTTTTCCTTAGAAATTTTCTTAAGTGTTTTAAATAAGTTAACCTCTCGACGCGCGGTTATCAATAGGTTGATGTTCAGTTTCCTCTATCATGATTGTGCGGGTAGGACCGTCACTTTCATTTAGTGGGATGACCAAACTTTACCTATAACTGACCTGCGTGAAGGTTTTCCTCATCTTTTTAGAAATTTTCTAAGTGTTTTGAGTAAGTTAACCTTTCGACGCGCGGTTGTCAATAGGTTAATGTTCAGTTTCCTCTATCATGATTGTGCGGGTAGGACCGTCACTTTCATTTAGTGGGATGACCAAACTTCACATATAACTGACCTGCGTGAAGGTTTTCCTCATCTTTTCCTTAGAAATTTTTGCCGTTTTTTTTTTTGTGTTTATGCGGGTTTTGCCGCCTTCCACACGCAACGACTTACTTCCCCACTTATTTATGCGGTGAATACCGGCATATCAGTGTTTTGAATAAGTATAAAGGTAAGGCTATCAACACAATGTGATAAAGGAGAATCATTTCCATTAGAAGTGGCTCTAGGCCTTTTCTTTATAAGTTTGGAATTGATCTACATGTAACATTTGCGTAATTGAGCTCCATTCCATGTTCTTGGGATGGGGGTGCCATCGAGCCTTTCGAGCCGGTATGCGCCCTTTCCCAAAACTTATTTGATAATGTATGGCCCTTCCCAGACCGGGGCCAGCTTTCCTGGGCGTTCTTGGTTCGAAGCCTCGTTGTTACGCAGTATGTAGTCTCCGACTTTGAAGTTGCAGAGTTTTACCCACGTGTTTTAGTACTTTTGCATTTGTCGCTTGTAGTTCTCTTCACGCGCTGCGGCTAAGTCTCTGCGTTCTTCGGTTAGCATAAGGTCTAACCGTCTTTCTGCATCATTGTCTTCTGGCTGAATCAAGACCCTTGGTGAGGGGAGACCAATTTCGACCGGGACCATGGCTTTAGTGCCATAAGTGAGACTGAACGGGGTTTCTCCCGTACTGGCCTTTTTCAGCGTTCTGTTTGCCCAAAGGACGTGTGGAACTTCGTCCACCCAGCCGGATCTGTGTTCCAAGAGTCTTTTCTTTATGCCATCGACGATGCTCTTATTCGCTCTTTCCACCTCACCATTACCCTGCGGGTGCGCCACTGAGGTAAAGGTGTGGGTGATTTGAAGTTCTTCCAGCCACTTTTGTAGCTTCTTGTCAGCAAAGTTGGTGCCGTTATCGCTCACCAAATTCTGGGGAAGTCCAAAACGACAAATAATAAATTCTCAAATAAATTTTTTGATATGTTTTGCGGTTGTTTGGGCTAAGGGTTTTGCTTCTATCCACTTGGTGAAGTAGTCGATGGCTACCACTAGAAACTGAACGTTCCCTGCTGCTGTGGGAAATGGGCCTGTCACATCGATGGCCCACTTCTGAAATGGCCATGAAGATGTGACTGGAACAAGTTCATTCTTCGGGCGATGCGTGTTGGGTGCTTAGAGTTGGCAAGACCTACACTTTCTGATGTATGCCAGTGCATCCGTATGCATCCCCGGCCAAAAGTATCTCGCGTTATTTAGCTTAGCTACGACAGCGCGTGGACCTGCGTGTACTCCACAGATGCCCTCGTGCACTTCCCTTAGGAGGTAGCCAGCATCTTGGTTGTCCACGCATCTTAGGAGTGGGCCAAGAAAATTACGCCTGTAAAGGATGTCATCGATGAGTTGATAGTTCAGTGCTTTACAGCGTATTTTTCTTGCCTGTGTTTTTGACTCTGGTAGTATAACCCGCCGCAAGGTAATTTATTATTGGTGTCATCCACGTTTCTGTGCCGGTTTGGATGACATAGATTTCCTTGTGCGAGACTGATGGTGCTCCAAGGAGTTCAATGCGGATGTCCTTTCCCAAGTGGGTGAAGGCTAATGATGCAAGCTTGCTTAACGCATCCGCAGATTTGTTTTCGCTACGCTTGACGTGTATGACCTTACAATCGTTAAAGTCGCGCATAAGGGTTTTTGCTTGTGCGAGGTACAGGGCCATTGTGTCGTTCACGGCCGTGTACGTCCCGTTTATTTGGTTGGCTACTAACATGGAATCCACGTGGGCTTCCAAGTTTTTCACTCCCATCTTACGCGCGATTCTCAGCCCGGCCAAGAATGCTTCATACTCCGCTTCGTTATTTGTACTTGGAAAATCCAGTCGAATAGCGTAAGTGTATTCTTGGCCTGCTGGGTTGGTTAGTTTCAACCCTGCGCCTGAGCCCTCGTTGTTGGCTGTTCCATCAGTGTAGAGTCGCTAGACATCATCGATGTCCTGTGCTGGAGAGGGTTGAGCCTCCTCCTGGCACTCTTTCTCCCGCGAAGCGGGGACTTCTGCAATAAAGTCGGCCAAGACCTGGCCTTTTATGGCTGGCCTCGGCTTGTACTTTATCGCGTATTCTCCCAATTCTATTGCCCATTTGGCTAGGCGTCCTGACAATTCGGGTTTGCCTAGAACGTTTGCGAGTTTGAAGTTGGTGAGAATGGTGATTGGGTGACCTTGGAAATATCGTCTTAGCCTGCGTGAAGCCTGTACAAGTGCTAAGACTAATTTTTCCAGGGTAGAGTACCGGGTTTCTACGTCTGTTAGGACACGGCTAACATAGTAGATTGGCATCTGGATGCCTTTTCGCTCTACTAGCAGGACGGCCCCGGTTGCTCTATCTGTGGCGGAAAGGTATAGGATTAATTCCTCCCCCGCTTCTGGTGCTGTGAGCGTTGGGAGTTCGATCAAGCGTGACCGAATTTCCTGAAAAGCTGCTCCCGCTTCTGGTGTCCAGCGGAAGTGCGTTTTCTTTAAACAGTTTCTCAATTTTGACACGAATGGGAACGACCTATCCGCATGGTTCGCCAAAAAGCGGTTAAGTGCGACTAGGCGTCCATTCAGTGTCTGAGCTTGCTTGATGGTAGTAGGTGATTCCATTTTGATAATGGCTTCGACCTTTTCAGGGTTCGCTCTGAAGCCATCTTTAGTAACAATGACTCCTAAGAACTTCCCTTCTTCCATCCCAAAGGAACACTTGCTCGGGTTGAGCTTCATGTTTATCTTTCTGAGCGTGTTGAAAGTTTCTTCGATGTCTTTCAGCATCGTTTTCGAGTCAGGGCTTTTGATGACCAAGTCATCCATGTAGACTTCCAAGTTCCTCCCAATTTGGGCATGAAACTCTTTGTCCATCAGGCGTTGGTATGTGGACCCGGCATTCTTAAGTCCGAATGGCATCATTTTATAACAAAATGTGCCATCGGGCGTCCGAAATGCGGTTTTGTCCTGATCGTCAACGGCCATGTGGATTTGATGGTACCCCTTATACGCATCAAGGAAGCATTTAAGGCGAAACGGTGCTAACGAATCTACCTTAAGATCAATTTCGGGTAACGGGTAACAATCTTTGGGGCATGCTTTGTTTAAGTCTTTGAAATCTATGCACATGCGCCATTGTTTGTTAAACTTCGGTACCATAACGGGATTTGCAACCTATGTTTGATATCTGCTAACGCGTACGATGCCCGCGTCAAGGAGTTCCTTGACTTGGGTTCTACACGCGTTAGCTTGTTCCGCCCCCATTACTCTGCGCTTTTGTATGACTGGCGTAAAAGCCGGGTCACACTTGAGCTTATGCTCTGCCTTACTTCGAGGTACACCAGTTGTAACATCCCGAAATTTAACCCGGTGACCAAAAATCTATCTTTCGTAAATAAATGATATTTTCATTATTTTAAAAGATTTCAGATATTTTATTTAAAGTTATTTTATAAAAGTTTTTAGAAAAATGTTTCGTTTTATAAATTTTATGAACTCGACCCGTCTTGACCCGTAGGAAAAACCAACCCGAGCCAAAACCCGAACCCAAGAAACCGAGTATATAAACGTAAGTTCAAGACAACTCCCCCATTTTCTCTTCTTCTCTCCCACTCCCACACCCAAACGCTCTCATTCTAGAGAGAGAAGCTAGAGAGAGAAAGTGTTCAAAACGCAAACCCGAGCCCGGAATCTTGTAGCAATTCGTTTTTGGTAAGTCCCTCTCGAAAATCATCCGTTTTCATAACCATTTTCGGCCTCAAATCGAGCAAAAACACCCATTTTCGTTTCTAGAGTTTTCGGGTCAAAAACCGTCTTGTTTTGGTGTCAAAATGCAGGTCTTTGTGTATAAAAACACTAGGAATCATTAGTTCTTTCAATCCCGAGCATTTCCATGTCAAAAACTTCGATTTTGGGTGAAAAATCATGAAAATCGCGAAATCCCGTAGGTTTCTCCGTCGCCCGGCTTGAAGGCGTCGACTCAGGACTCATTCGGTCGAACCAGTCGACCGAACCAGTCCATTCGACCGAATAGGGAAGCAACCGAATGGTCTCCACCTCATTCGACCGAATGAGCTTCGTATTCGACCGAACGAGTGTCTATTCGACCGAACAAGTGCCATGTTCGACCGAACGAGTTTTCCCAGCTGGTTCGACCGAGTGTGTGTCTAGTTCGATCGAGTGTGCCTCAGATTCGACCGAATGTGTGCCTATTAGACCGAATCAAGCCAGAACCAAGCTGTTTTCGTCTTTAAAACCTAGTTTTTGCTCGAGGTCGCGTAAGCTCGTTTTCTTAGACTTATAACGCGTTGTTAACCTTATATATATGTCAAATTCTAGGCTAAGGAGATCTATTGTAGCACCATCCTAACCCGAGATCAAGGTGAGTTCATAACCCCTTTTTAACTGTATTGCTTTATCAAACCACAGGGTGGAAATATGCAAAAACACTTTACTTCAAAACCTTTACACACTGTTTTCTCTGCTTTTACTCGCTTTCACTTATAACTTAACGTAATGTAAGCACTATCACAATTACTTTACTTACTCTACAAATTGTATTACTCTATGAACTGCTGCTCTATGAACTGTTGCACTATACATGTTCGCTCTACGCGCTATTGCACTATGAACTATATGCTCTCTACACTGTTGCTCTATGAACCACGGCCACTATCACGACTGCTTTGGGTATCCTGCGGGACCCATGTAAGTCTCGCTCCACTACTGACTCGACGGCCTTGGATTCTGTGTGAATCCATGTAAGTCTCGCCTCTCTCTCGCGTGGCCTCTTATGTGTATTATGTGTTATTACTTGCTCTTTTGGTCTATCTGTTATGTGCAATTATCTCGAGTATTATGAACTATTGCGTTGCCTCACACACATCGTAACTCTGGACTCTCCTCTCCACTCAATGACCCACGTGCACGCTTTTCGCGCACTATTATGAACTGTAATGATCCATGTACCCGCACTACGCTTTTACTTATGATCTGTCTTCTCACTTTGGATTTATAAACCAAAAAGCACAACAAAATATGCTGTAGGAGTGGTGGGTTAGCCGCTGGTACACCCTATATATAAACCCCTACAACCTATTTTGGTGCGCTTGTTCTTTTTCTAACTATTTTTCCTAAAAACCGGGATCATACTCAAACATGGTAGAACAAGTTGTAGGAGTGGTGGGTTAGCCGCTGGTACACCCTATATATAAACCCCTACAACTTGGTCTAGCATGCTTGTGTATGAAATCCCTTTTTCTTTTTACCACAAACTTATGTTCTCACTCAACTATTTTTGTAGTTGACGTTTTCCTGCATATTTTTAGGTAATGCTGATAGATGAAGAACAGGGATTTCTAGATGGCCTTAGGAGAAGACCGAAGGCGTAGTACTAGATTTAGTATCTGTTGGACAATTGTGGTGTTATTTGTATCTTTTGAACAATGTAACTTGAATATTTATGTATGCATTTCATTTAGACTCTTAACCTGTGTTATGGCTTATTCAATCTGCGACTTCGTCCACGCCCTTGGCTTTCCGCCTTTGGCCGGGGGTGTGACACCAGTCATGTCAGCTGGTGTCCACGCGAAGATGTCAGCGTTTTTCTGTAGTAAGCGTTTGAGTAAGGTGCGCGTAGGATCAGTGACTGTTGGGCCAATGGTAACAGCCTGGTCAGGGTATTTAATGAATCTTCATATGCCCTTAATAAATCTTATATCCCTAACTATAAGATAACAATCCCTCATTGGTCCATTTTATTCTCCGTATCTCTCTATAAATCTTTTTACACCATTACCACCTAAAGAATTGATAATTTTAAAAGAGTGTAATTGAAGTATCACTTTGAAATGTTTTCACAAACATGGTTTAATGTCAAAGCTTGGTGTAGACACCAAGATAGAGGTTTCATCTGTCTTGGTGCTTTTCAAATCTTAGTCTAGTACACCAAGACGGAGGCTCCATCTTGCTTGGTGCTTTTCAATGGTTGCTTCAATTCGTACGCTTGAGGAGTGCTTTTTTGCCAAATTATTCTTTTAGATCGACCATATTTAGTGAGTTGTGGTTGGGTATTTGACGCTTGTCCTTATCCTTTTCTCCATTCTCGTGTTTAGCCAGCCTTTGATCATGGCGTCTCTTCTCATTCAAGACATGCAACTGGGTGAGTTTTATTATGGTTTTTGAGCTGTTCCATCTATGAAACCGATATTGTTCTTGGCGAACAAGAAGTTTATCATTTCTTATGACCAGTCGATACAGTTCCCATATGACATGAATACAATGTAGTAGGTAGTAGTGTATTAGTGTATGATTAGGATATTTTGAGAAATCCTATGAGTTGTGAGAACTTTGAAACCACCCAAAACATATGTTTTTTAATTTTTTAAAAACTTAGGAGCTTTTATACACTTTTAGAAGTATTTTCATAAAAAAATAGAAAAAAGGTCGGGAGAGTTTTTTTTTAATCGACAAGTGTTTCTGTTATCACATGTTACATGCATTATTACATAGGCTGCTACATATGTAATATGCTGAAAACGAGAATTTTTGTCGATTTTTAAAAAAATTTTCCTTGACATTTTTTTATATTATTATTTTTGATAAAAATACTCATAAAAATGTATAGAAGCTTTTTAAAAATAAAAAAACATGTTTTTACATGTTTTTTGTGTGGTTATTAAAGTTCCCACAACTAGGTTTGGTTCTTAAAAGAACCTGACCCTACACAGACACACACATTTCTCTTCTGAATATATTTTTGGCGTATGGCTAAACTAAATACAACGATGTGTATGGTAGAGTGTCCTTTCGAACGAGTAGAATGCCCTTCATGGACGATTAGCATGCCCTGACAAGGACAAGTGGAAGGCCCTTTATGTATGGTCAGCATACCCTTTACGACGAGTATAGCATGTCCTGACGGGGACGAATGATAGCTAGGTCCTTCTATGGACGGACAACATGTTCTTCATGACCGAGTAATAGGTCTTTGTATATGATTCTGTCCTAAACGTGCATATACTTATATGTGTTAATGTGTATGGGTTAGTTGGTGTTGATCTATAAGGTACCCTCGTAGCACGAGTGTTGTATCATATGGCAGGTACTTTCGTGGTACGAGCAGGTAAGGTATGACGGGTACTCCCATAATATGTTGTGTTACGTGTTTAATTGTTATTAATGTTATGAAAGCTAGCACTCACTCAACGTAAGCTGACTTTTATATGCACGTCAGTGTTTGACAAGTAACACTCGAGTAAGGATTGGTTTAAACTAGGAGCTATCTGGCATGAAGACTGGCATCCTGACAACTGTTGCTATGTTTATGTTAATTAGTATGGACATGCCCTTGTGACTTGAGTTGATATTGTTTGGTTAAAGTCTTTCGCTGTAATGTAAATTGGATTATTTAAGTTTAAGAACTATGTAGCACGAGTAAACACAACTTATAAGACACCCTGAGTGTAAGACGTTTCAGGTATCTCGTAATACAATATAATTCAGGTATCTCGTAATACAATATAATATCTGAGCCCATAAATTTTGTTAATAAATATCATATCCAGTTTTATACTTGAATAATATTTTTTTTTCTTTCTCATCCCCAAGAGTCTAAGGTAGTGTTTCGTATGCAAAAATGGAGAGCGCAATGGAATGACCCATTCTGAGGGAATGGACTAATTACCTAGCTCATTCAATTCCCTCTAAAGCACCCCAATTTCATTCCATCCATACCCTATTTTTTTCATTCAATTCTCTCTTTCACCCAACACCACTTCCACCACCTTCCCACCACCATCACCATCAACACCCACCACCACCACCATTGTCGCCCCCCACCAACCACCACCATTGCCGTCCACCGTCGCGTTACCGCCACCACCACCGCCAACCATCGCCATCAGTTCCAGCCGCCCACCACCGCCACCCGCCCGCCCCACCCTAACCTCCACTACCACCACCCGCCTCCTGACCACCGTCACTGCTGCCCACCCACCTCCACTACCACCACCCCCTCCACCTTCTATTGTTACGCCACCACCCACCCCCAACACCACCACCACCACCCCACCTCCAACCACCATATTATCTCCCGTCACCCACCACCACCCGCCATCGCCAACTACCATCATCGCCCACCAATGCCACAACCGCCACCTACCTCCCACCACCACCGCCACTCACTACCATTTTATTTTTTTTCTTTTTTTTTCCTACCTACCAAACAACGCAAAGTAATCATTTATTTTATTCTCATGTGGTAACCAAGCATCTTATTGGAATGGTAAAACTCATTCTATTTCTTTGTCCTTTCCATTCCGTCGTCTATTCTATTACATCATACCAAACATACCCAAGGGTACCAATACCTCATGAATGATGCTACTTTTCATGCCAGTTAACTTGTGATTGGATGTCTTCAAAGTTCCCACCTGCTGTTTTGTTTTTCTCTAATGACAAACGACTAAGAGACAAACCTTGTCCCACTTTGGGAGTAAATATATTTTGTATTACAATGATTAATTATTTTTATTATGTATTTACATTATACTTAGTAAAAGGACGTAAACATATTTAATTTTCATTTCTCATATTACAAACGCACGTGTTAGCTGTCACACAAAATGAGTTTTAACTAATTAAATGAGGTTGAAAAGAATAGGGTTTTGTGCATTCATCTTTATTTATGCGCTCTCCTGTTCTTCCTTTTATCTGATAGAGAAAGAAATCATTTAACATTCATTTAATTTAGAGTGGAGGGGGCGCATGTCGTAACCACCCGCCGGAGCATCAATCACTGGCCACCATATAATAATTACTGTCGGAACCCGTCCATACCCATGTCCCATTACCTGTTGCCTTCATGTTACATGCATAAACATTCTCGCCTTTCTTCGCGTTATACCATCTGGAAAATGTACCCGCCAGATAAAAGGTGTGTAGGACCGTCATTCACAAAATTAAAGCATAACAATAAATTTTAAATTTTCATTAATATTGATTACAATGCAAGTGCGTTGAAAAGAAAAATTACATTACATAGAAGTAAATTAGACAAAATGAAAAGGAGAGCATGACTACAAAAGAAAATGAAAACTAAATAAAACGTGTGTTAGCTAAGTATTTATGTTTAACAGAGGTTCCTTAAAACAGATTTCGGGCCACCCAAGTGAACCTGTCTGTCTCTAGGGTACAACAACCGAAGCAGTGTGTACTGTCAAGATTAATCTAGCACCCAAACTATACCTGGAGCTAGAGCGTGCAAGTCGGAAACGAGCGAACTGAACTATATTGTGGTGAGAGGTCGGATGATGTGGTGCGAGTTGTGTCAGTGTCTCCAATCTGCCTAACGACCCTTTTACTTATAGCAAGTGAAGTCTGTCGCAGCTGACTCACTACTGGACGCGGCACTTGGCAACCGATAGCACACACTCTTCGGATCACGATACATAGCAGGTGAGTCATCGACACTGACGACACTTGTCTCGACCCAGTATCACACCTGCAAAAGTACGAAGGCGGCTCGCAACGATGCGAAGTGCAAAGTGCGCCATCAAAGGGCTCAAATCGTGCGCGTCAGGTGCTTGGCACCCTTGCTAATGTGAGCAACTGTGTCTTGTCATAAAAGAATATGATCTTGTAAGTCATCCTCCCTATAAGGAGCTCACAAGTTTGTTATTCTATTAATGTGGTCATTTCACCAATATGGAACAAACCCATTTTTTATAGTTCAAGTTCTTTAGCCGTTCATCTGTATTCTTTGGACCTGGTAAATTAGTTTATTCGTCTCCTTGAACTAATAATTATTATTAGTCCAAAATTTCCAACAAAGTGGTGGTGTGGTGGCGGTGTTGCCGGACTACCCGCAGCACCCACTGGCCACTACCCCCGGTGGCGGCGATGAAGCCTTTATATTCATATTTTCTATATAATATAAAAAAAAAATATAGAGAAAACAACTTAAAACACCTCGCCTTTCTCCGTGTTATACCACCAGAAAAATGTACCTGCAAGCCACTACTCGCTGGCGGCGGCAGTGAAGCCTCTATATTCATCTTTTCTATATAATATAACGAAAAAAATAGAGAAAGAAACTACAACACCATTACATTAGATTCTCTACATTAATAGAGAAACGTTTATAGAAAGCTAAAGCATGTCTTTATATTTAGAGTCTCATACCCATTCATAAAGTATGAAGAAAAATATAGTTTTTAACTTAGCTTTCATATCATATTCTTCATACTTTAAATATATGTAGTACAGAGTAATAGTAACATTTTATTTACAAAAGCTTACTATTCATCATTCTATATAATTATGTGTGTAAGAAAAAAAAATAATAAAATAAATGTTTGGGAGTAATATATAGATAGAAATAGAGAATGAAAGATGAGATTTTTTTTAATATAAACAAAATTTAAAGAAAAATGATGTTTTCAATTAAAATATATGGAGATGAAGAATGAAATGTGAGTTCTCTTATATTCAACTCTCTGTAATCGTAGTGGGTGTATAAAAAGAGAAAATTAATAAAATAAATGGTTGTGAATAAGATAAAGATAGAGGATTTGATGTTGGAGATTTTGAAAAGTAAGCAAGATTCAAAGAAAAATATGTTTTTATAATTAAATTATAGCAATAAAAATGGAGGCTCCACCGCAAATGCTCTTAATAATGTCAAATTAGAGATTTTCTCTTTCTTTCAATACGAAAAGAGGGAACGCTGCCAATTTAACAAGTTTGAAGGCCAAGTGCAACAAATAAAAAAAGTAAACCAAAGATGAGTGATTGTTGTGTGCATTCAGGGGGAGCCGTTAGTCGAGATGCGGAATTCATTAGCGGACTTGCTGTGAAAAAGGCTTTGCGGGCTGCGGAACTGATGAGCCATCTCCCACGTTTACGGGACCCCCAATGCGAGCTCCTTTTGCTTTGCTCATGTATGGGAGTGGAGTGGGTAAGTTGTTGTTCGGCCTCAGAACGTGCCAACCTGTGTTTGTAGGGGAAGCTGTTTTTGTTTTTGACAATAGCCTTCGGGAGGCGATTGAGGACATCGTGGTTTGTGGTGGTGCCTTTTTTGGATAATTTCAATGGAGGTTGGCATCACTTTCGGCTCGTTTTGGAGGTTTGGGTTTATGTTCAGCTTCAGACGTATCTGCATATGCGTTTGTGGCCTCGAGGGCACAATCTTGGAAATTGCAAGACCACATGCTTCGAGATTGTGGTATTGATGAGTTTTGACTCTGATTATGGGAGTGTGATAGATCAGTTGCACATTTCGCTTCCAGAGTTTGATATTAGCGGTTTCTCTAATAAATACACCGCCCCACCTAAAGCCCAACATGCTTTGGCGAGTGCCCTTTATAGTGGAATCATCCAGAGTCTGAAAGTGAAGTTTAATTTATCTCCTTGTCAGAAAGCGGTGTTTGAGTGCCTTCGGGCTTCCCGGGCTCAAGATTTCTTAAATGTTATCCCTATTGAAGGATTAGGCCAACATATGTCGGCTTTGGAATACCGGACCATCCTTAAGTATCGGCTAATGATCCCTTTGTTCCCGGTAGATGAGCCATCCCAGTTTGCCACAAGGTTTGCTTGGATTCTTTTGGCGAACACGCAGTTCATTGTAAAGAGTTACCTGGGTTTAAGTACAGACATGATTTGGTGAGGGATGTTCTATACGATGTTTTTAAACGGGCCGGAATTTCAGTTAAAAAGGAGGCCCCCGTAAACTTTCTTACGGATCCTCTTGAAGGAATATCTACTTTACGACCGGCCGATATTCGTGTTTTTGGGTGAGTAGGGGGGAAACACGCTTGTGTGGATCTCACAGGAGTGTCCCCTCTTGTTGGTCTTAGGGACAATGGATTCGTAGCAGGCCAGGCAGCATTGAAGGCGGCATCGGACAAGGTTGTTAAACACGAGAACGCTTGTTTGGAGAATCAACACGTGTTTATCCCCTTTGCCTTTGACACATTTGGTTTCTTAGCTCCGGATGCCGTGGACCTTCTGAACAGAGTTTAGAAAGTCGAGCGTAGTAATTTATCGGCCCATAAGAGCCAAAAATTTGTTTTTAGTAGAATTGGATTTGCTATCCAAAAGGGGATTGCGGCGCAGCTTGTTGCCCGTTTACCTGCCACTTCATTGTAAATCATTTGGTTGTTTAAAATTTCATTGTATTTATATGAATAAAGTATTCA
Source organism: Bidens hawaiensis (assembly GCF_021521415.1). Classification (NCBI taxonomy): domain Eukaryota; kingdom Viridiplantae; phylum Streptophyta; class Magnoliopsida; order Asterales; family Asteraceae; genus Bidens; species Bidens hawaiensis. The sequence goes on along the minus strand of NW_027492078.1, from coordinate 497,994 downwards.
GGTACTTAGGTACTTTGAAACATCATCTCCATCAATTAGTATACTTACGGGTAAATTTAAGGTGTAATTCATTGACTGGTCGTTGGATGCGTTTGGGTAAAATGGACCCTAATTAACAAAATAGAAGTAAATATGCATTCCTGTACATTTGATAAACCTGGGAATTATAATTCGTGTGTTCGGTTAGGTCTATATTTGCCTCAGGTGAAAACTTTTCCCCCTAGAAGTATGGTATATTGCAAAAAATGATTAAATCTATGACAAGGTACCACTTTAACAGCATAGGGTATAAATGAGGTAACATGATTAGACTGCAACTCAACTATTTGTGACTCAGATTAAAAGCTTTACCTAAATGTAATGTACTTTAACTAAAATAAAATCATGTGTCTTTAGTCTTTATCTTGGAAACCACTTTCACATGGTATTTTTTCCACTTAAAGCACAAAGCATTCACTTTCCAAACCTACTTCTTTCTCCCCTTTCAATTTTTCCACTTCAAACCAAGAACATGTCTAATGAAGATGAGCTACTTTCTTCTTGTGATCCACTAACCGATACCGAATTCCATAACCCGAAAAAGACTGGAACTTATGATGCCGATAACGAAAATGAACAACAACAAGAAGAAACTTTTGAAGGTAATGATGAATCAAGATCAAATCAAGAACTGAATCTCATAGACAGTTTAAACATGGTCACTTCATCAGAAAGTACAACTGAACCTAGGGTTTTCTCATGCAATTACTGTCAAAGAAAATTTTATAGCTCACAAGCTCTAGGTGGCCACCAAAATGCCCACAAAAGAGAGAGAAATCTTGCAAAAAGAGGGCAAAGAATGGGATATTTTTCAACTCCAATGATTTCAGCAGCTGCAGCTTTTGGTCATGCATATATGCATCAACAACACCACCATGATCAAACTTACACTTCTACCTTTTCATCAATTCCTTTTCATGGCTACAGATCACTTGGAATTCAGGTACACTCAATGATCCACAAACCTTATAACAATTCGAGTTCTTCTTCGGGTTTCAAGAGCTTTTATGGAGCAAAAGGATGGTCATCAAGACCTCATGTTGCTCAGCAACCATCCCACGGTGGTGTTGGGCGGTTTGAAGTGCTTAGAACAGGAATAAACTCCACCATGAAAGATGAGATTGGTGGTTTATGGTGGCCGGAGCTAGTTAAGGCCAATCAAGATGAGTCCCAAAAACTTGATCTGTCCCTCAAGCTCTAGTCAATTCATGTTACATTTTTTTTAAAATGTTTGTGGTTGAGGATCCAGTATACTATGTTTCCTTTACTTTACTTTTTTGTTTATTTTGCTTTTAATTGGAAATATTGTGTATATTTAGATCTTGGAAAGTAAGATTGTTTCAGATATTATTCTTTTATGTTTATTTTAGTTTCATCATTCCTAAGTTCTAACCCACCCCACCAAACAAAAGTGGGGATGGCAAGAAAGAGTAGTAGGAAGTATAGTCCAAAGAATCAACCAGAACTATGTTTTATATATTATTATTAATAATATTTATATTCTCCACAAGTGTAGTTTTATTTGTTAAAAATTCAAAATCGAACTAGCAAGTATCCTTTTGGGTTCAGGCGTTTGGCTTGCATTTATGATTTGAAGTGAAATAATTGTTATATTTAATTCATTATAAGTAAACCCTGATTTTGAGGTTGTCATGATACACCACCGAGGAACTTCTCGACTTTAATGCATTCTCAAAGAAAGGTGAATGATTTTTTATTTTTTTTTGATGATCAATAAAACCCAGCTATTGGGATAATCTAATTGAAAAGACGACCCCATACACTGCGATGACAGATAAAAATTAGTAGCCCAAACTCACAATCTTCCAGTTCAGGAAAAACCCAGTGCTCGAAAGCTGGGGATGAACTTATTACAGAACTCGTACTGTACCTATACCCGATTGTACCCGTACCAAAAATCAATGAAAACATGTGCCATTACCCGCACCAAATTTTTCGGTATGGTACGTGTATTTCGGTATAGTACCCGTTTGTTTTTTATTTCCAAATCTTCGACGATCTTGAAACCTATACCAGTACGAGTAACCAGCAATCTGAATTAGTCCGGGTACTGGTACTCGTACAGGTACGTGACGGGTACCGAATTAGTACAAGTACCAAATTGGTCGCCGATTTAATGATAAGATAATATTGAAGAACCCTAATTCGGTCGCCGACTTTAAGGGATTTGTTTGTTAATTCGAGTCTTGGGTGTTATATTATTAAATATTGAAGAAGCATTTGGTAGGTTGGAGAATTTATTTTAGATATTAAATACAAAGGATCCTAATTATACCCCTACATATTCCAAACATGTACAAATATCAAACGTACTCGTATATGATTGTACCTGTACCGAAATTCAACAAAAACGAGTACCTGTACTTTTACCGAATAGACTAAATCGGTACGGGTACGAGTATGAGTATTTGGGACAAAATGCTCATCCCTACCGAAAGCCCACTTCGGTAGAACCCGATTGAGATCGGATTCGAACCTAAAACCTTGTGGACTCCATCCCAAATCTTCACTTTTCCTTCAATGTCAGTTGAGAAAAACTCATTTTAAATTTAGAAAATTTATCTGTTATAATTACAATTATAACTACAAGAAAATAAGTTGACGAAAATACAAAACTTTGGAAAAAATTTATAAATGATGTTTATTTTATATAGGGTTAAGCTAGTTTTTCATTTAAATTACGTGTACATAGATATTTGTTTTTTGAATGACAATTCTTTTTAGTTTTTCAATATCTATGAGATTTGAATCAAAGACGGGCATTTGGTATCGAATACAAATATTGATATCGTACTAATGTATTTGATATTGCATGTTGTACCCACTTTTTATTAATTAGTTGTGTCATTTTATGGGGAGTGAGTACCGAATACGATATTGAAACTATTGATACGATATCGATACTCGGTACCAAATATTCATCCATAAATTGAAATGTTAATTTATTTAAACTACATCGACAAGACTAATTAAATGAATTTTACAAATTAACTTATAATTAATAATTAATAAAAAGTTGCTGAAAAAAGGGGTTGAAGTGGATTCTGCCCAAACATGATCAATAAATAAATTGAAGAATTCAAGATTTGTTTAAAAATGACAAAAGAAACTTTATTTAGTTTCAGGATGCTGTCTTCTGCTTCCTTCCATCAAGATTTCCCTCATAAAACATCACAAAAAACAAGAAAAATTATGCATTGAAAATGAGGATCTGTCAACACGAACATGTTATGCCCCCCGTCCCCATAAAATAACACAACTAATTTTGAGTTTATAAACTCAGTGTCTGTTTTTCACGTTTAAAAGTAACACCCATTGTCAATTTTATAATAATAATAATATAAAAATGCGCTTAAATTGGTTGAATAATTGACTTTAAACATTAATAATACATATTGTATATATTTAAATCTAGACTTACGAGAGTGATCGGACCTGTGTTCTCCATCCCAAATCTTCACTCTCCTCCAATGCTAGTCGAGCTAAATCTTATTGGTCTCTCTTTTATGACCTTAAGTGATTTGTGTTCTTAAATAGGAAAATAAATATGTTATCATACTCATTTCAGCTATGCAAATCAATCAACATTCTATGATTTGCCATATCCCCAACTTTGTTTCTTATTATTAACTATATGAAGACTGTTCAACACGTCTATTATCTTGAGGTTTCTGTTGCGCAAATTTAATTATAAATTCCTCTTTGATCCTCAAGCAAAACACTCAAATTGCGTTGATGATCTTTGAGGTTAAATATTCATATAGCATAATATAGCCCATGTATACGAACGATGTACGTGGTATATATTTGCTTACGTTTACCTACCTTCCTGGTAGAACACGAGTGGCTCGATTACCATTTTAATATTTAGCTCCTAATACCAAGAAACATTGACGGCCTTATGGTCTAATACCTTTCACTATAGATGAACAATATGCGGTTTGTCTAAATTGTCACGTAAAAAAATAACTAAAAAACATTTTTGTTAATAATATGCAATTACAAAGTTGGTCATACGTAGAATAGTTCCACTTGTTTCATGGTTTTTGTCTATGTCAATTAACATAACATACCGATATGTGATACATAAAATAAATTAAAAATTAACCTTGTACAATGTATCCAAGAACTAATCTTTTTAACACTTGATTATATCATAGAAATTGTTATTTTCACGATATACAATCTTTTCGAGCTAGGTACATCACGCTGTGTTAGATCAAAGTTACATTTAGGGGGTGTTTGGGATTCCTCAAAAAAAACTCCTTATCACTTTTCAATAAGTTAATAAGTTACAAAAGCGTAACTTATTAACTTATCACTCTTACAGCAAAATCAAACCCAAACATCTTAATTATTACTTTTTCATAAGTTAATAAGTTATAAATAGGCTAAAATAAGCAATCCCAAGCACCCCCTTAATCACCGGAATTTGGCAAATTACTCTTTTTTTATGAATGATTGAACAGCAATTTGGATCACCGACGGGCCACGCTGAACCACTCGATCATCCTCATTTTCAAAGTACGGAACCATGGGGTGTTAGGTTGGCACGTCCTCGAAAAGAAACTCATACCTCAGTCCGCCCCATCAGTCGCCGGATTACTCTCAAGAGAAAACTTACCATATGTGAGAAAATTTCATAGCCTAATCTGAAGCCCCTATTTTCTCATATGTGGGACTTGAGTCAAAACCTCCCCTTTTTAAATGAAGTCTCTAAGTGTCTCACCTCAACTACTTGTATTGGGGATCATTAACAATTGACAAATTAGTTACTATCTGACGTGTTTTAAATCAAATAGAAAGTTGTTTTAAGCTTTTTACATAAGAGGTTCAAAACATGTGATTAATTAGCAATTTGTTTTGCAAATTTAAAATTCATAATTGATTTTGAAGTAATTTGTTTAACTTATTTTTCAAGAGTGGAGAAGATTTTATGATTAGAAAAGCCCTAATAATGCAAGGGCTATGAGTACCGTTTTGTTGAAAATTTTATAATAAAAAGTAGATTAATGCTTTGCAGTTAAAACATATTTAAGTAAGGAATGATGCATAATAAATTAAGGTAGGGTTTGTCTGCCTCTTTATTGTAATCGTTTTATAGTAAATTATATAAAACTTCATGAGTAAGGAATGATGCATAATAAATCAAGGTAGGGTTTGTCTTTTTCTATAATATTGTAAGGATTATCTTAAAATAATACGATGTCAAAATCTAACTATCTAAGAGAGATCTCGTTAGTATTTCTCAAGCTCCAAATATGTTAGTATGCTGCTGCTTCTTTTTTTAGTGGTGGACAAATATTATATTAAAACGACTAGCAAGATCCTAGCGTAATTACAAATAGCGATAATAAAACAATTTAGGCAGAGAAAAACTTGAAAACGTTATTAAAATGATTCAATTAGTCAAGATTTTGTGATCTACGCCATGTTTCTGATCCAAAGGAAAGTGTTTACCTAGATATCTTCAATCACTTTTTCTGGATGACTGTTAATTTAATTGAAAATTTTTTTCCTACCTCACTTTCCATATTGTTATCGATATAGCATAAATAAATCGAATGAACACATGAAGAACAAACGAAACCCTAGAGTATGATCTTACCGAATCACTCACTATATCATACAATTGATTTGGGGCTTACAACCTCGAAAGAATTGAACTTATAAACGAACTACAGAAAGATTTATAGACAACTAAATCAAAACAAGAGAGATTGATCATAGCCGTCTTTTTTAGCATGTTTTATAACAAACCATAATAAGAAATAAAATAATCAAAGAAAGAAATGAAGAAATGAGAAGGAAAAGAGAAGAAATAAAAAGGAAGAATGGAAAATATAAAGGAAAATTCCATCACACATTGGTGGAGGAAAGAAAAGGGAAGGCTTCCACCATGGTATAAATAGGATTTCTAACTCTTGTCCCACATCGTTAGATTACAAAACTTGTAAGCTCTTTATAAGGAAGAGAGTTCACATGATAATATTCTTATGTGCCTAATCACACCTAGTCGTCCTAGCGCACGGGCGAAGTGCGATGGGCGCAATGTGACGCTTTGATGGCGCACGCTCGCATCGCCGCGAGCCGCTTAAGGGCCGCCTTAGTATTTTTGCACCTTCGCGATACGCGAAGGAGTATGCAACGTGTCGAACCACGTGGCATAGCTAGGGCTGACTCGACAACCCTACTGCAACTTGGCGATACGCGAAGTTTCCTTTGCGATACGGGAAGATGCTCAATTTCAAGTATAAATAGGGCAGAAATCTGGACTCACAACTCGTTCAAAAATTTCATATTTTCTCTTTTCTTAAAACTGGTATTATACCCGAGTAATTGTAACGGTACCTCTGCGGTTGAAAGGAACTTATATCACGAATCCAAAAGCTCTACCTTAACAAGGTATGACATTGTGCCATCGTGTAAAGTTTTATGTCTCGTGATTAATAATTATGGGTTTATACTAATATAGATATACTACATTGTGCTTAATCTAGGTGCTTAACATCAGAAGACTTGTTAAATATAAACTTGCAAGGTGAGACATTCGAGTTTTTGCACAACTCACATTTGCGTGAGACAACTGATTTTCCAATACTGTCATGATACTTTTCTAAATCCATTAAACTGATGACAGATAGTCCAAATATTTTCAAACAATTTTAAATACATTATAGTGATTAAGTCTCTGTAGACTTACGAGATTGTTACTACTGGTATTGTGGGGTTTTGTATACAAGGCTTGCCTACTGGGCTATTACACGTTACTTAGTGGACAAGTGTTAGCCAATAAGTAATATGATCACAGTCACAGATACGGTAGAGTGACAAGTACCTTTCAGTAATTTGTAAGCAGACAGATATAAAAACATCTTAATGCTGTAACTGTAAAATGTGTCATTTATAAATGAATGTACTCACCAGTATTTCCTGCTGATCAAATATTTTTAAACATGTTTTAGGTGATTTGTTAGAGACAAAGAAATGATGCCTGCGGGCTTCCAACTTAAATAAGTGGCTTATCACCAAAATAAATAAATGTGTTTTGTAAATTAGGGTTTATCCCTATACAACTTATGTTTGTATAAAAAAAATGGGTTTTTATCCCAGTTTATGAAATAAGAATTATGGTGTTTTTATAACTCTGATTAATTTTCCTAACTACGGTTCTGATGAAATATTCCGCTGCAAATCATTTTAATAAACACCGATACCATCACTCAACGTTCGCGGCTCCCCTCCCGGGGTATAGGGGTCGGGGGCTGTGACATGTTTGCTTATAACCACCTTCTGAGTTGTTTAACAAACTAACTTGTGCCCTTGACACATTACACCCCTCAACTGTGTAAGTTAGAAGAAAACAACCTAAACGTAATATCTTCTCACAACTTAACTATCAGATTATTACCAAATTAACCCTTGAAGTTTAACTTGCCATTTAGCTATTACTAACCTTTAAGAACCTTTGACTTTCGTTGACTATTACTAAACCATTGTCACTCACCAGTTGACTAGATTTGACCATGATCATATCTGACAGTAACACATATGAAACATAGTGTTGCCACTATTAACGCTTGAAACAGCATCCTTAAAGGTTTGGCTATGTTTAGGGACTTTGGAAATTCCATACCCTCCAAAACAAATTTCTCTGATGGCGTTGAGAAGCTACACCATACTCATATGCTATTCTAAATCACCTATGCAAACTTTCAAGACACTAGGAGCAAATTTTCTTTGTATATTTGTATAGAGGGAAATGGGCAAGGGTTTGTTTTAGCAAGATTTTAAAAGTTTACCAAGAAGAAAGCGAAATGAACGAGATTCGTAGTGAAGGTTTCTCATTCTTATATCAAGTCCCGGATCGATAATCAAACACGATGTAAACGACTAACTCTCGTTTATACTAATCAGAAAATCTCACTCAAAAAACTGATTACAAACCTCAAACCCTAACTTTGACTCTTGATGAACCCTAATGTGACATTTGTCAATTTCGGGTTATTTTATACTTGTATTCTTAATGTAAACCCGACCCGTTTTGTATCCCGAACCTTTCGATATTATCAAAATGATGAATTGTATGTAAATATTTGTTTTATAGTTGTTGGATCAAAAATAAATAAAAAAAACACCCTTTTCGGTTCTTAAAATTCCCCGAAAACGCTCAAAACGAACTCCAGGGACTAAAACTACCAAAATGGAGACTTGAAGAACCCATTTGTAGTTTGTGCTTTCTTGGGTCTATAACCAACCCATTTTCATGAAACACCCTTTATGAAAGACCCATTCAACTTACCTTATATATACACACCCATCTTCTTCATTTGTGCTTGCTCATTTCTTCATTTCTCTTAAATTCTTGAATTCTAAGGTTGTTCTTCATAATCTAATCTTTCATTTTAACTAACTTCTCAATACTTAAAACTTAATGTTACAACATATATATAATATACACTCCTTGTTTACCTTCGGTCTTTCATTTCTCCGGTCTCGGCCGGTTGAAATGTCGGGCTAGTAAGGCAAGGTTACATGGAGGACTTTGTAGTCCTTGTTTATATATTTAACAAATCTAACCATATAACTTGTTATACTTGCTTAAATTCTACATATTTTAGTTTATTGTTCATATTTGTCAAGTTCCATGGTATTGGGTATGTGGTGACTAGCCTCGGTTTCATCCCGAGTTGAGAACCGAACCAAAAACCGAACTTTTGTTTAAAAGCATTATTGTTAACTTTTTGAATGTAAAACTTGAGTATTATTATTTATAAGTTATTTTACAAGTTCCATGGTAATTGGGTATGTGGTAACCATCCTCGGTCTTATTCCGAGTCAAGGACCGAACCAAAAACCGAACTTTTGTTTAAAAGCTTTATTGTTAACTTTTTGAATGTAAAACTTGAGTATTATTATTTATAAGTTATTTTACAAGTACCATGGTAATTGGGTATGTGGTAACCATCCTCGGTCTTATTCCGAGTCAAGGACCGAACCAAAAACCGAACTAAACCGAGTTCACTCGCTTAAGACACATAAGTATGTTTTTAGCCACCAAAACTCATATTTTTCTTCAAGATTATATTTTAAATCAATTTTAGTTAATTTCTAAACATACTTGGCATGTCGGTAACCAACTTGATCTTATAACAAGTTCGAACCGATAAGGTCGTATACTCGCTTAACGAACGTTAAGGTTCTTCACAATAGAACTACATACTTGGTTAAGTCTATTTTGATTTTATTGAGTTATCTCATAACATTTATTATTTTGGGAAGTTAACTGTGAACTTGGTCAATTATTAAGTCTCGAACCGACAAACCCGAACACTCGTTTAAACCTCGTTTTGGTATTCTTATAACCAAGGGGTTTGCAATGTCGCATTTTAACCCACATTATTACTTAACATAGGTTGAGTAAAAAAGGAAAAAAACTAATGAATAGAATACCGAGACCCGGTTTCGAGTAAACTTATTTTATAAAACTCGTTTCTTTAATTTCTCAAATATTTATATTTTAAATCCTAAACTTTATTTATTTACTTTATTTGTCATGTATTTTATTTTAAACCCTTCCAAGACTACCTACTAACACAAGACCCGTTTAATATAGGTCTTGCTCGTTAAACCGATCTCTCCGATTATTCACGACACTATCTTTCAAGTTACTTGTTAATGTGAGTACTTTTTCATCCCCCGTTTTCCATCTTTCGTTTTGGGGGTGGCATTGCATACTTATTCAAATTCAAATGATTTATACTTGAGTCTTAAACCACAACACGTATTGTATATGTTTACTTAAATAAATGCTCGATTTGGTGTTATATGCTTTACATGATTATGTGCAAATTCTTGAATGCTAAGGCGGGTAGCCTCATCAAAGTATGATCATACGTTAATTCCGAGTATATATGGTATCCCCATATAGAAATGTGTCGTCAATGTATTCTTATTGACGATTTCATTATTGTCGTCAATGTATTCTTATTGATGGTTCGTCAATATATTCTAATTGACGGTTTTATTATCTAAATTGATGCTATTTTTTATTGTTTTCATATACTAGTTGTGGATTTCATACTATATACTTATTGTCCAAAACTATGAAAATTGCTCATCAACCTTCGTGTTGACAAACTCTATTTTATGCATTGTTACAGGTTTGATGTTAGCTTGATTGGATTGCTTGAAGAAACTTATTATCTAGGCTTTAGGATATTAGAAAATAAAAGAACAAGTTATCTGTTTATCTATCTATTTGGCATTTTGTATGAACAATTGTTGTGTTATTTATGATGATATGGATTTAAATGAGTTGTTTAAATATTGTAACTTTATAGTGTCATTGTGCAATGAGCAATCATGTCACGCCTCGATGTTTCCGCCTTCATTGGTCGGGGTGTGACACCTAACTCGGTTACACCAATTTCACTTATTCTAATGTCTAACCATAACTCGGCTTATATAGACTAACCAAACTTGCGAGCCAAGACATTACCTAATATAATAAACCCTAATAATTATTGGGTCGGGCCTTACACTTAGGCCAAACAACAATTGAGCCAACAATCACCCCCCCCCCCCAATTGTTGTATCTGACTCACCCAACTCACCCCCTAATTTCCTACTCGAAATTGGCGGTCTTCAACTTTATGCTTGTCATCATTCTCTTGATTCTCCCGAGGCTTTTCTTGATCTCTTGCAATGTTCTTTGGGCTCCACTTAGCTTGAAGTAACACTTGCTTCGTTTGATCATTAGACGCCTCCCTTTGGGTTTGAATCACTTCCTTGACCACGTGTTTAGTTTCTTGAACACTCTTCTTTGGACTTTGAATTTTGGAACTTGGATTTGTGATTGGAATCTGACTCGTAACCGGCTTGTCTTCTTTCAGTCCAACACTTTGAAGATCTCTACCTGCAAAATTCTTCATTCCAATGATATGTCGTTTACCATGACTTGCTATCTTGAGGCTAATCTTGTACAATCAGTTCTTGGTCCTTGTCACCTTCATCAGAAGCTTACCTGTATCATTTTTAATGGTTAGCAAATCGTGTTTCATGTGAATCGCGCATCCACCTTCCGTTGCTTGACCAAGACTTATGATATTGCACTGTAAGCTCGGGATGTAGTAGACATCGGTCAACAGGCGCTACTCCCCCGTTTTCCCTTCAATTAAGACCAACCCTTTTCCCCGAATATCAATGCAAGATTCATCTTCGAATTTCACCTTTCCCGTGACATGTTCATCCAACTCATAAAAATACGCTTTATTACCCGTCATGTGATTCGATGCTCCGTTGTCGAGATACCAAACATCTTTCTCCATCGGATCGGTTTCGAAATGCTTTGGAATCACACCGTCTTCATTTAGTAAAACTATTTTTTGATCACCTTTAATCATAAATAAAGATGGATCAAAATCATCAACTTTGTTCAAATTAGATTCTTCCTTTTTCTTCATACGTTCCGGGCACATAGATGCAAAGTGACCGAACTCATCACAACGGTAACACTGAACCTGTGATCTATCCTTTCTTCCCCTTTGACGATCATTGGTTCTTCTTTGTCCCTTATGACTTGACCCACAATCTTGACCACCTCGGTTTTCGCAACCATTTTGGTCCTCATCGTCTCGGTCTTGACCTCTGGTTTCACGGTCTCTTCCACGCCCCTGTGAACTCGGCCAACCATTACCTTGGCTACCGGGCTGATCATATGACTTGCCTTTATAACTACTTTCCAATCGATTGAAAAGTAACCGACGTTGTGAATTTGAAGCGCGATCTCTCCCTCGTAGACGTTCCTCAAACGCCTTAAGTCTTCCAATAGCATCTTCAAACATCAAACTATCGAGATCAACACTTTGCTCGATTGAGGCTACCGGTTGGAAGTACTTATCTGGAACCGCATCCAGCAACTTCTTCACCAAGACATCTTGCTCGAACACGTTACCTAAATTCGTTGCCTTTGAAACCATACTTGTTATTTTTCCTGCAAACTCGTCAACAGTCTTGTTTTCCGCCATCTTGAGTTTCTCAAATTCACTTTTCAAAGTTAGCAGTCGAGCCTTTTGAACTCGCTCGGCCCCAACATACCGTGCCTTCAAAGCCGTCCATATATCCCGGACATTCTTGTATTGAGAAATCTGAAGAAGAATGTCACCATCCACCACTTGGAACAAAAACGATCTTGACGTTTTATTCTTCTTCGCATCAATAATCGCACCCTCTTCCGGTTGAACAACATCCCATAGGTCTTGATCATCCAAGATCGCTTCCACCACAATCGCCCATGTGATGTAATTAGTTCCATTCAGCTTTGGAACCTGTAACGAAATCCCCCCATTCACTTTGGGTTGGATTACCAGTCTTTCTTCGTCACCTGCCATTGACGTCGAACCCCTTTGCTCCACTTCGTTGAAACAAATACAAGCCAAATAATCTGAACAGCTTTTCAGGACCGAACTCGCTTGTTCACGAAATAAATCACACCTTGGTTAAAACATAACTCGTTCAACCCGTAAATAAATGAACTTTGAATTGAACCGACTTGTCCAACTCAAATATAATATAAATTTATTGAACTCCTTGTTTAATTCAAACTCAATCCCTGGGAACAAAAATCTTTAGACTAAAAAGTAACACCTTTTTTTTAATCACAAAACACAAAAAAATCCAGAGAACCAAAGAACTTCTGCTTCAAACAAATATATTCCTTTTTTTTCTTTCTTTTGTAACCCACCGCTCACCTTTTAACTTTTGTAATAAACCCTTAAGACTTCACGTCTTGTACGTAATCACAAAATCAAAGATCACGAAAATAGAACCGTGAGAAACTACTTCCGTTAAAAAAACGATCGATGCCTCAACGGAGCCAACTTGTTCTCTACGTCCATGACACCAGACTCCGATTCCGAACCCAACTTGGTTCCGATATGCGACGGTTGATAGCTCCAACTCAAGACACCGCCGCCGACCGATTATCGATTTCTTGAACTTGGCTCTGATACCAATTCAAGTCCCGGATAGATAATCAAACACGATGTAAACGACTAACTCTCGTTTATACTAATCAGAAAATCTCACTCAAAAAACTTATTACAAACCTGAAACCCTAACTTGGTTTGAATCTTGATGAACCCTAACTCGGTTACACCAATTTCACTTATTCTAATGTCTAACCATAACTCGGCTTAGATAGACTAACCAAACTTGCTAGCCAAGACATTACCTAATATAATAAACCCTAATAATTTTTGGGTTGGGCCTTACACTTAGGCCAAACAACAATTGAGCCAACATTATATGCTAATCTGAAAAAGTTAAAAATCTCTCAGTAACTTATATCCCAAGAACTTTCCATCTAACACTCTTGTCAAGAACACCTAGATGATATATATATATAACCATTGGAAACATATTTAAACCTAACACCTCAGCTAGATTTGAAAAATGTATATTTTTCGTTGCACCACCCCTTGAATGTTACAAAGTTAGTTTTTCGCACTTGTAACATATGCATTATGGTATTTTTGTACTTAAAAGCGTGTATGCTCCGACTAAGTTATTCGCCCTTACAATGACATATAATTGGTTTATCCTTAACATGTTAATGTGCGAGTTTAATTTAACTATTCTCACTAAAAGGATTTATAAACTTTCAAGTGTATGGATACGTAAGAGCATTCACATCCCCTCTGCCATGCCATCCCTATCTTCGAAATAAATAAATAAACAATAATAAAAAGGTAAAAATACACTACATTTCATCCACCAATTCTCTACATTAATCATAAGTTATTCAAAAACTGTTACGGTAATTTTTCATATATGAAAAACTATTATTCATACTTTATATTATGTGAGTGTATAAAAACTAGAAAAGTAATAACATAAGTGTTTACGAGTAATATAAGGAAATGTGATGTGGTGGATTATTTTGAAATCAGAAATATAATTTTTATTTAAACTATAGGGTAGAATATTATATGTGAATGCTCTAAAATGAAGTGTAGAAAGCAACTCATTTCTAGCTTGTATTGCATATTTAAAGGAGTAATATAGGTTTCAAACCTAATTTGTTTTAGAATTTAAATTCAAATCCAACCATTTAAACAAATTAAGACATGTTTGCTATTCATATTTAAGAGGAATGTGAATATGGTGCTATCACGCGCCTAAGCTTACACGTAAAACCCTTCAAAACTACATCATTTTGATTAAAAACAATTAAAAACTTAATTTATTCTTGTTCTAATTTCTAAAACTACTAATAAACTCTAAATCTAAAGAAAAAAGAACCACGTTAGTTCATCCCCTGCAAATACATTCATCCTTATTCATCATCACACTATTTGATAAGGTACTTTATGAACCAGTTATTTTAATTGAAAAACCAATTCTATAATTAACCTATCAGATTCGTATGTTCATTCAAATTAGCAATTTCAGAAAGTGATTAATTGATTAATTTGTTCTTGAAAAAAGATATTTGTTAGGGACAAATGAACCAAGGTACAGGGACATGGATTTTAGTTTTAGGTTTTTTCTTTTAAATCGGGAGAAAAAAAGCTGAGAGACAGACATTTGTATGAATAAACTACACTTTCTGATTTGCTTGGAAAAGAGGTGTGGCTGGAATTAGAGAAAAGAAATTGAAAAACACAAAGAAATTGAAAAAAATGGAAGCAAATCATGATTTTTAGTTTTCCTTTTTTAGGGGTTTTAATCAAAACGACGTAGTTTTGAATAGTTTTGCATGTAAGCTTAGGTGCGTGACAGCACCGTATTCACTTTTTCCTGTATTTAAATGTGTGTAGCCCTTTTGTTTTTATTGATATGTTGTTCTAAATGGTCTTTTGTCAATGCTTTCAAGCGGGCTTGTATGGTATGACAAAACAATAGAAGTTGGATTGGGCCCTTAAACATTATTAAGTATCTAACCATGTCTTTGTTAGCTTCCGGGCTTCCAGCTATAATTCGTCATCACGGATTCACGTCACGTGGTTTCAACAAAAATGGTTGCCACTTTTCAAAAGGTTGTTTGGTTTTTTGTTAGCTTAATTTTTTTGATAATTAACATTTACGAGCACAATGGACTGGAGAGACTTGTAGAGCCTACCTCGGATTCAGGCTTTCATAGCGGCCCATAACCAAATAAATGAAGGTTATTGAAGATCCAACAGGAAAGCCCATGAGAAGAGCATGAAGGCCAAACAAGAGGGAAGATAAGGATAAAGATTTGGTAAGGAGAAATCATGTTAGGAGATCCTACTAGGGTATTGTTTAGCAAAACTAACTGGTGGCTGGTGACTGTTAGCTGGAAGCTGGTAGTTGTAGCTATAGCTGGTAGCTGGAAGATGTAGCTTTTAGATATATTTAGGTGTTTGGTAAAGTAGCTAGAGCTTTTAATAAAATGTATAAAATGACCAAAATGGGCATAACTAAAAAACAATAATATTAAATGTACTTATTTTGAAAGGTTATTTAAGTAATTAAAATACTAAAAGCTTGTAGCTCTTTCTAAACGCTACTAGTTGGAGCTTTAAGCTTTAAGCTTTTTCTCATTACCTAAAAGCTTCAAGCTAGGGGTGTGTTTTTTAACCGTACCCGAATAACAAACCCGAATCGAAGCGACCCGAGACCTAAATAACCTAAACCGAATTCACCCGAACCGATTAAACTCCTAACCCGAACCCGATATAAAATATTCGGGTCGATATTTGGGTTGAAATACCCAGAATTGGGTTGACCCGAATAACCCGAAGTATACTACATCGATGCATGTATCCCTAATTTTATAGGGTAGTTTAGAGTGAAGTAGCACAGTGACCTTATGTATTCTTGTTCGGTTGTTCTCAATACTCCAATTAATATCGGATCTATCACATCCCAATGTATTAATGACCATAAAGCATGCGGAGAATGTATCTTCAATTAAAAAACTTAAATAGTATAATATTTAAACCAATATTTATTTAGCATGTTTCTTCAATCTATACAGGTATTAATCCACAGGCTACAACACTCCTTCATCTCATCTAATGCATGCTTGTATGATAAATTTCATGTTTTGCTAAATAATATATGCTATTGTTGAATATGGCTGTATATTATGGTTTTATAACAGCTTGGAATATAGTTTTTTAATTTATGATATTGTTAAAGGTGGATTTTTTTTAATTTGTTAAACCCGAAACCCAACCCGAATTTACCCGAACCGTATAACCCGAAACCCGAACAAACCGAACTTATTTGGGTTGGTTCTTGGGTCAATTTGTTTTGAGCTCAAACCCGAACAACCCGACCCAAACAACTCGAAACCCGAATAAATAACCCGAAGAACACCCTTACTTCAAGCTCCTTCAACCAAACAAGACTTTTAATTGAGTATGAGCTTTTTCTTAAAAGCTTGAAGCCCCTAAAAGCTCCTTGCTAAACATACCCTAGGACTATTGTTCTCCTGACCCATATGAAAGTCTCAAGGAAAGCATGCTCTTTAGACCTAGCTAATGCATGATAGGTAAAAGGTTGGAAGTTGAAGACTCGACGATGAAGGAAAGGAACAGGATAAAGAGGAACCACTAAGTTAGTGGAGAACGAAGACATTTGTAAAGGACAGAGAAAATCACAACAAGCTCACTTCAATAATATTATCATCATGATCACTATTCTCTTTGAAAAGATCGTCACGAACTCTCATGTACATAATACCACTGGTTATATGTCAACTTCGTCATTCTAAAAGCATATATTGAATCCATTCCATAAAAAGCATTAGTGATAAAATATACAATTTAAAAAAGGAAATTTGGATTTTAATAATCATAGCTTTCTGTTATTGGCTGATAATAATCGCAACCTAGTTTATTCCCACCATTGGTCCCAAATTTAAAAAAGTTGGCTCTCAATGGTCTCCCGTTAAAAAAAACCTAACGGCGTTAAGTTTTTTCGGAATTTCAAACTGATTTTTTAAGGCTTTTGATCGGAAGAAGGATATGAGTCGATTGATGTAAAACTTAGCTCGGAACGATAATTCAAACAGCTTAATTTTTGTTAATCTGAAGTTTAAACACCTGATTTATAGCTAATCAAGCCATTTAAAGCGTCATTTCGAGCTAAGTTTTACGTTAATCGACTCGTATCATCCTTCCGATCAAAAGCCCTAAAAAATCAATTTGAAATTCGGAAAAAACTTAACGCCGTTAGGTTGTTTTTAACGGAGGGCCATTGAGAGCCAACTTTTTTAAATTTGGGACCACTGGTGGGAATAAACTAAGTTGTAATTATTATCAGCTAATAACAGAAAGTTAGGATTATTAAAATCCAATTTTCCTTTAAAAAATAACTGCTCATGTAAAATAGAAAGCTATGATTGTATTACCATGTCTTTCACCCTTATTAGCAAACATGGCACAATGTACAATGAATAGAATTAAAACTTAATTTAAACTAATTTCACGATTATTCAATCAGTGATATTAGCATGTAAAATTTAATAACATGGAGGACATGCTAAATTTTTAATGGCATATAAAAAGAAGCAAGAAAAGAAAACTATTTATGTTTCTTAATTTTTATTGATACTTTAAACAAAACAAAAACTTTTGTATATAATTTGTATAAATCTAGGTTGTAAGAAATACTTATGATTATAAATGCCACGTCATTCGATGGATAAATTATGTAAATTTCAAGACCTAACTCTCAAAACCGCCAAGTAGTGTGAACTAAGCCGTAGAGATATCAAATCGAACAACTTTTTTCGGCTTGAACAATTCAATATGTTTCAATCTATTTGAACATCCCTATCACCCATACCATCATCGGTCAAGATGATATATGATATTTTTGGGCCTAACTTCCAACTCAAAATCGAACCAAAGATCTTAATTTCATTTTATGGTTTAATAGCTCCTAATCATAACCACAAATATTTTAAAATTATCTACAAACTGCTTATACATAATTGTTTTTTACATCAAAGCATTTAAAATAAACAAACTTCATTATCAATCCAACGTATTCAACATCAAAAGACAATAAACACTTTTAATAACCACCATCTTAATTATTTAAAACTTATAATTAAAGCTATGAAAACAAACGACATGACAGCCTAAAAAGGTTTAGGTGCTGTTTGTTTTTGCAGACATAAACTGTCTGTAAGCTGATTTCATCTGTTTTTATGTCTGCAGCTGAAGATGTGGTCTGAAGCTCTGTAAGCTGAAAAAATAAGACTGTTTGTTTTTATAAGTTAACACTGTCTGCATAAACTGAAAATACAAACACATTAATTAATAAATTATTTATTAATTCATTAATATCACCAAGAAAGGGAAGTACAAGGAGTTCCAGAAGACGATGTAGAAGAAACTCCATTGTTACTATTCGAATCACCACCGCCACAAACGTCTTCGTCGTCGCCAGAAGACGTCTCCTCCGTCTCCAACCGTGACGGCAACGTGTCCGGCGTCTCAAACGGCGTATTTCCGGCGACCCTACTCTTTCTCCCGTTTTCCTCACCGTTGTACACCGGATTCGAAATGGATGGGTGGCATGGGCGATTAATCCCATCGGGACCGGAATGGCGGGGGCTCAATCGTTTATCGCGTTCAAGGGTTCCAACGGATCGATGACGGTGAAGACGTATAATATTAGCTCCTACTCGTCAATTGTTGAAGGGAAGATTGCGTTTGAAGTGCCGGAGGCTAGTGCTGAGTTTTCCGGTTGGGTGATGAGGATTTTTGCGACGATGAAGTTGCCGGAGGCGATGACGGAGGTGAATCATATCTGGCCGGAGTTTATGGGATGCTTATTGTTGTTTTTGGATGGTTGGAGAGGAGGCAGCAGGAGAGCAGGTAGGGTGAAGATGTGTGAAGCAATAATTTTTAGCTTCTTTTTTAAGATAAAAGAAGCTGATTTCAGATCTTATCTTAAAAAAAAACAAACAGTCTTCATGGGTGATGTCTGCGCGCCTGCAGACATCACCCCTTCCTGCAGATGTTTTAATCAAAAACAAACACAACCTTAGCAAACCACTTAATACACATAATATATTCGCTATTTTTATAAAAAAATCATATTATATTCTTTCACCCCCAAAGCAACTAAAAAGCAAAAATAAAGCAATAGTTTCTTAAAATTAAAGTTATTTAATAATATTATTAATAATAATAGTATTTCCAATGCGATGTAGTGGTAAGAAGCATGAGCTCTTCCATAGAGACTTAGGTGAGGAGGTTCAATCCTTACAGACAATACTTTGGAGAGGCTATGGATGGCTCAATAAAGAAGAACGAGGTATCTGTGATATCCGATTTGATTCCAAGGGCGTTCGGGTTTTACCATCAGTGGGCTTACGAACGGATGATTTTTCCACAGAACCGAGGCGTTTAGGGGCTTTGTACGATTATGTTGGACCAACACTAAGCAGGCGATTGCCCTTTTGCGATTGGATCAACCCGTTTCTCTATTTATTGGCCGCTAAAAAAATAAACATAGTTTCTCCAAATTAAAGTCATTTAATAATAATATTAATAATAATAATAATAGCCGCCGATGTAATCTAAGCAGTCAAATTAAATTCCACAAATTTCTTCTCAACTCAATATCGACTCCTGTATGCTGATTAAAGTATGAAAAATCCATTTTCTATTACAAAAAGCAAACCCCAATTCGAATCTCAATCAACCCACCTTAAAACCTCCTCATTTCTCGAATTCCACCGAGAAATTTTTGTGGGTTTTGTGGAAATGAAGGCGTACCGTAATGGGTTTCTTTCAAAAACCCAAAAAGTCCGATAATTTCACCAAACCCGTATCAAATTATCAATCTTTTTGCTGAAATTTTTGTGGGTTTTGTGCGATTGGAGGTGTTCTATAATGGGTTTGTTTGGATTTTGAAAATGATGATAGAAAGTGTTTGAATTTGGATTGGATTGAGTTTGAGTTTTGGGGATCAAGAAGATGTTGTGCAGGATTATTCCTAGAAAGAAGAAGACAGGGACTGTGCCTGTGTATTTGAATGTGTATGATCTTACTCCCATTAATGGTTATGCTTATTGGGTTGGTCTTGGTGTTTATCACTCTGGTGTTCAAGGTTGTGTTCTTCAAATTTTGTTTCTTGATTTGTTTTTTTTTTTTTGGTTTAATTGATATAAAGTTTATAAATTGATTGCAAAGTTTAAAGCTTTGTGATTTGTTTCCAATAATTGCAACAATTTGAGCTCTCAAATATCAAATTGATCATGCTATCGTTGCTATGATTCCGTAAGAACTTAGTTTTTCGATTAATTGTTCAAAAAGATTTTACTTTTGCAAGAATGATTTATCAAGAAAATGCAAGATTACATTTTTATAACTTTAAAATTCAAATTCTGCCGAAGAACATAGTTATAATCAAGATTGTAACAAAGTGTGATTCTTGATATGTGGCAGTTCATGGTGTAGAATATGCATTTGGTGCGCATGAACACTCAACAACCGGGATATCTGAAGTGGAACCAAGGAAATGCCCGGGATTCACATTTAGGAAATCGATTTTGATTGGACGAACAGATTACGGCCCACTAGAAGTTCGGTCGTTTATTGAAACATTAGCAACCGAGTTCACCGGAAACAGTTATAATCTCATTACAAGAAACTGTAACCACTTCTGCAATGATATGTGTCTAAGGTTGACCAAAATGCCGATTCCTAGTTGGGTCAACAGACTGGCTCGACTTGGTAAGATCCCAAATTTCTTATCGTATTCATTATTCGTACTCGGTTTTTATTTCGTTTATTAGATCAGAGTGCATTTCAAGATTTATGAGTTGGTTCAACTTTTGGCGGAACTTGCCTTGAAAGTCATTTGCACCTTCTTAGAAGTTTGAAATTTAGAGGAAAACTTCTACTTTAAGCTGTAGCATGACTTAATTATAGTTTGCACAGAGGTATTTGACTATTTGGAATCTTGTTGACAGAAGTTATTTGTAAATTGAAGCCTGATAATTTTCCAATAGGTTAAAATAGGTTGGAACTTTAATATATTATGGGACAAATAAAACTTTTAAGAGTGTGTTGAGATGATGCAATTTTGGAGGCTTCTGAGCATATGCTCATAGTTTCTGTTCTATGAGATAAGAGAAGGAAGACTTTTGAATATTTAGGTCAAGTCTGATTACCTTAAATTTAAAAAAAACTGATTAATTTTTTTCACACCAATTATTGGCAGTTTCTGTTTTTTTGACTCTTAATAGTTAATACAGTCAATGATTTGCCCATAAGTTTCATATTATTACCACTATAACCTCGTATCATTATACGACGTTATTATACGGTAACTTGAGTGTTCTTGGGTAGCATGTATGTATTTTTATTATTATTTGGAGTTAACATCATTAATTAATTTGTTGATGCATGTTCATGTTCTTGTGCACCAGCCACAAAACAAGTTTAGATACACTTTAGTGGACCGAGGCGAATTCCCACATGATCCAATGTTTATGATCATTATAACCCTTGAATCAAGATTATCTTTTTCTGCTAAATTAACATCTGCATTAAAGATACAAACACAAATATGGATTTATGGATCTTGTTTGTTCATTAATTTTTGGTGCTCTATTATCACATGTTAAAAACAATAGATTACAACTAATGATTTGTTTAATCCTTGTGAAATTTGAAGGTTTTCTTTGCAAGTGTGTCCTTCCTGCCAGCTTAAACAACACAAAAGTGAAACAAATTCGAGCAGAAGACAATCCCAACACTGATAAAAAGCTTAGAACCCGTTCAAACCGGTTTGCATCAACTTCTAAACCTCAACCACAAGTATCGTCTCGTTCTTCAAGTTCGTCAACAACAAAAACAAATGTAAAACCGTTAACAACCAATAAGCGTGACAAAAAATAATCTTTATTTGTTGAAGATGAACAATAATGCATAATTATGATCACAAATTTGTTGAAGTTGAAGGATTTGTTATAAAGATATGTTTTTTTATACAAAAGGCCCAGTTTTATTTTGGTTATGAGGTTGGTGGAATGTGTGTGCAACCCATAAGTGATGAATGTGAATCTAGTCAGAGTTCAAACTGCAGTTAAGTTGCTTTCTAGCATATTGTTATGGGGAGTCAATATTTTATTATTTTTATGGTATTGTTATTTTCTTGGTCCAAGAAGATATGCAAAAATTAAAGTTTTAAATAGTATTTGAATATATATATATATATATATATATATGCTAAGTATAAAATGAAAATCCATTTGAGTTGTGAAAACTCTAAAAATTCATTCTCAACCACATGTTTTTAATTAATGTTTAAATCTTGTGATCCACAATTAAAGTGAATAAAAATGTAAATATAAATATAATTTTTTCTCTCTCCTGAAAACATATATAAAAATTAGTAAAAAAATGTTAAAAAATAGTAAAACATTTTTTTTTAATGTTTCGATGTTTTGTATTTAAATGTTACAACATATATTACATGTAACCAAAAAAAAAAAACGATGTTACATAGGGTTTTTGCGGGTTTTCACGGCTCAAGTGGATTTTCATTTTAACCTTACCCTATATATATAGGGTTGGATTAGAATAAAAACCCACTTGAGTTGTGGAAACTCTAGAAACTCATTCTAAACCACATGTTTTTAATAAAAAATTAAATCTTGTGGTCCACAATTAAAGTTAATAAAAAATGTAAAAGTTTATTTACATTTTCTCTCTCCTAAAAACATATATAAAAATTACTAAAAAAATGTAAAAAAATAGCAAAACATTTTTTTTTATGTCTTTGATGTTTTGTATTAAATGTAACAACATATATTACATGTAACAAAAAAAAAACGATGTTACATAGAGTTTTCACATGTTTTCTCAACTCAAGCGGGTTTTCAAACTATACTTCTCATATATATATATATATATATATATATATATACATATTATCAACCATAGTAAATAGTGGTAAGCTCTGTCAATAAGGATGGGTACACTAGTTATGTTCTTTCCCTTTCAGAATGTAATGAATTCTCACTGATTTTGATGTATCAATGAGAACAAGCATGACATTCCAAATGTCAAATTTGGACTTTCATTTGGCATGGAATGATTAGTTGGTGTCATGAAGCTTTTGGAGCATTCAACTTGTCATTGTATAGCGTATACTAGTATCTGTTTTTGTGATATTGCCATGTTAACATATACCTAATTTGAAGCCAATGATTTTGATTGTGATTAGTCCTGATTATACACCTTTACACATTTATAAAATTTTGGTTATGATGGGATCGAGTACGAATACAAGTATCCTGGGCATAGTTGCAGCACCGTTTATAGCAACCGCAATCATTTTGCATTCTATACGAGTCAAATGTGAACCAAAAAGTCAAAATCTGTTTGGGGCAATCGACTAGCTCGATTTAGTAAGAACTAGGGATGTTAAATGGGTCGTCTTCATGGGTAGTAAGTCAAACCCGACACGACCCAGAACTCCTGCCACACACATCATCTTGAACATGGCACAAGGTTTTGAGGGTTGATAGGGACAACTCTTTCAACTCCAATTTTAGTTTCAAATTACTTTTTGCATATTAATACTCTATAAACTTGTAATTAAATTACAAATGATCAAACATAATAATTTAAAAATCATAAAACTTGATCTTTGTCTCAAAAATAATTTATGAAAAAGTATCTTTATTGCGTATTATTTTTTGAAATATACTTTGGAACTTATTTATACAACAATATCTAAGTTTCTTCATATCATAAAGAACAAAATTAAAAAATATTTCAAGATCAATAATAAAGATCAATAATATGTTGAGAACTGTGATAACTACATAAGTAGGAAAAAGAAAGTGTGATGGTTATGCGATCGACTTAGACTATAGATGTGATTTAATTTCTCACACGTGTGGAAACTGTCACATAGACACCACATTAATTAACATACAGTTTTTACACGGAACCATATATGAGGGTCATGGTCCCACTTTTCACTTATGGAAACTGACACTTGCATTTTTTTTTCTTTAATAATTAACAAGATTACATAATAATAATAATAATAATTTAGAAAAATATTATAAAAATAACATAAAATGCTACAACAGATCCGTTTAACAAAATACAAACGTAAATTACAGATAAAAAGATGTAAAATATATAGTCCTTGTCATGTTGGGTAGTTGAAGTGTATAAATATGTTTTATCAAACTTACACGAGGTGGCAACAATGATCGGAACAAGAGATCAGAGAGTTCACGGAATACATTGAGCTCGTCTCCAAGGCCACCTTTGCAGATAAATTAGACTCGTGGATTTTGGTAAAGCATGAACCAAGAGGTAGATTCGTTCTTGGTTAAGGATCTTAGATGGGAGATTAATAATAAGAATCATTCGGTGGTGGCAGGGAATTACTCTTGGAAAACGCTTCCAATAAAATTTAACTATTTTGTATGGCGATTGTTGTTAGATAGAATCCCAACTAAGGAAGTGTTAATAACCCACAGAGTAAATATGACAGATCTCGATCGTGTGTTTTGTGGCGAGCATCCGGAAAATGCAAATCATTTAATGGCAAATTACAAATAGGTTAACTTAGTATGGTCGGTAATACAATCCTGGTTAAAGATCCATCACAAGGAAGTCATTAAACGGTTAGAGACATTTCGGAGGCTCCTGCATAACTTGGTTTTTCAAAAAGCATGGTAGAGACGATACAAGCAGTTATTGCGATAACAATTTGGCTGTTTGGAAAATGCGAACTGAGGTGATTTTCAACAATAAACATGTCATGTTAGAGAAGTTGGTAAGTGATGCTAAAACAATCTCCTTTCTTTGGATTTATCCTGGAGACAAGATAGCGATCTTGGATTGGGAGAAGTGGTGTCGTTTTAATTTCATTTTTCCTTTTTGTTCTGTATTCTGCTTTGTTTCTTCTACTTTGTTTTGTAATCTTGTGCTTGTTAGGTTTAACATTTGTGTAACGACTCGGGTTTTCCACATACGACCTTATACTTATTACCGACCCGTTTTACGTTCGGGAAATTTTAAACAATGAAAAATAGTCACGTTTATCGAGAAATTCTATACAAGTTATATTTATTTATTATATTGATTTGATATATAATTAAACTTTGGAAAATGAACGTTTTTAACCCAAAACTAAAGTTTAAACCTTTATTGTATCCACATCAATTCTCTAGGGACTAAAATGCAACTTTTGGTTATAATCTTCCTAACCCATTTACCCAAACCGATGACCCGTATCCATGACCCGTATGATTAACTTGAGCCTATTAACGTTGTAAATTTGGAATTTGATCGTGTTTTTGATTTCCTCTTATCACCTTCGGCCTAACCTTCGTAATCAATTAGGAAACAAGACCAAATACGATACGAATTGCTTTATTTAATAACCGTCATATCTTAACCCAATTATATAACTTAGGCTAGGTTATAATTCAATTGCTCTCACCAGCAGCTTCTTTACAATTCAGTGACCAAAAACCCTAGGTTTAATTGGATTGATTTTGGCCGAAACCCTTGATCCCGTTCTGTTCTTGGCCGGCAACCTGGGTTCGTCGTTCTCACTGAAGTCATCATCAATCCAGGTAATTAAAGTATGAATTAGGTTCTTCAATCATCAATAAACATTAACCCTAACGTTAATTCAACGAATGATTATCGGATTACGTGATTGCAGAATTAGTGTTTCATAATCAAAGTTTGGGTTTTCTGGTTCTGAATATAAAGAATTGTTTACAAGTTCCATCGAGCTGACACTCTAGCCCAACTGGTTAGGGTGTTTGTGTTAAAATTTTGGTCCACAAGGTCGCGGGTTCGAGTCCCAGCAGATCATATTTTTGAATTATTTTTGTTTTCATTGTTTTTCAACTATTTGAATGATTTATAATATAATATAATTAACATTAAATATCAAATAAACAATATTTTATCTATAAACCGACATCTTAAAGATTAAATGTATCGTGTCGGCTAGTTTCGTTATGAGTTTTCATGTATATTATATATATATATATATGGGATGGATCATGCGAGAAGTGATATTATAGCGAGAAGTGCGAGAAATGAATCTATACCATTGATTGTGTTTAATCAATGGTCTACAATGAAAATGGCAAATTCGTAATTAAAAAAATATATTTATGACATGTATTTAATTAAAAATGGTAGATATGTCCATTGTGGTGTAGGCCTCATTAAACCAGACTTTAATGTGTTCAGTGGTTACTTTAAATGAGTAATCAATGCTCATTAGATAGTTAATATGATTTTATTTTTTTTCATTATAATTATGTATATTATGGATTTAATCCTTTTTCATATAGTTATATACAATATATTTAGTTAAGTCTACATGTCATTTATTTTGCCTACACTATATTGTATAAGCAAACTGATTCCTACACAACATTAGTTTTAGTTATAACTACACAATATTTGAAAGTGTGCCTACACTACATTAGTTTTGTCTACACCACATTAGATATGTCATATTATTTATGACTATACAATATTTGAAAGTGTGTATACACTACATTAATTTTGCCTACACTATATTAGATATGTCTACACTACATTAGTTATGACTACACAACATTTAAAAATGTTCCTGCATTAAATTAGATATGTATGTCTTACATTAGTTATGACTACACAACATTTGAAAGTATCCCTACACAACATTACGTAGCTATGTTACTAAGATAATTTTATACTACATTAATTGATTAAAAGAAAAAAAAAACATTGTGTAGGCCGTTAAAAAGTTATATAGATATATGTTGGTTGTGTAGTGATTTTTAATTTAATCGTTTTCCAAGCATGTTGGTTGTGTAAGGATTTGCTGGCTGTGTAGGGACGTGCAATTTAATAATCGTGTATATTATATTTGTTATGACTACACAACATTTGAAAGTGTGCTTACACTATATTTGTTATGTCTACACAATATCTGAAATTGTACATAAACTATATTAATTTTGCCTACATTACATTAGATATGTCTACACAACATTAGTTATGCCTACACAACATTTGAAAGTGTACCTCAACTACATTAGCTATGACTACACAGATACACAACATCCGAAAATATGCTTACACTACATTACATAGCTATATCAACATTACATAACACCTACACTACATTAGTTGATTAATATCGAGGAAAAAAAACTTTACATTGAGATCAAATAGAATAATAATAATTAACCATGTTTTAGAATAAAAAGATTTTAGATCAAATGCATAATAATAGCAAGGTTTTCTCTTTTTTTTTCCTTTCCTTTTTACATTTTTTACAAAATAAAGTGTATGTGAATACAATATTCATAAAAACTTAAAAGTTGTATGTTCTACGGATTATTACACCTAAAAACGTAAGGTATGAATTATGTAAAAATATAAATCTAGTTGTTGCCTTCTATTATATCATCATCATCATTATTATTATTATTATTATTATTATTATTATTATTCTCATATAAATCAGCTTTTTGTTTGATTAAATACACACGCACACATATATTGATTTCTATGTAATAATAATAATAATAATAATAATAATAATAATAATTTGTAACTACTATTAGCTAGTAATTTATCATTAACTAAACCATAAATGAGTATGAGTTACAAAATAAAACACTTTATATTTTACCAGAGTACTCTTGTATTTAAATAATCAGAAATTAAAAAGAAATTATGTGATTGGTTAGAATCACTTCTTGCACTTTTCGCTATAAGAAACACTTCTGAAATGGACCTAATTCTGTATATATATGTATATGTATATATAATTCTTATTAATAATAAATCATTATTATTTTGTTTAAAACCGACACTAATAGTGGGACTCATCGTTGTTAAAATATTTTCACCAATTTGCTCATAATTATTATAAACATATAAAATATGTGTGTGTGTGTATGTATGTATTATTTTTAAACAAAAACTATAATAAACGTATTAAACATATTAAAAGTATTAATTATATTTTTACCGTCGAATTTCATTAATGATATTAAGGTATAAATTTTACTATAATTACATATTTAAACGATTATTATTATAATAGATCTCAACTTGTATTTATTCAACTAACTATTTGTAAATTCGATTATACGATAAACAATGATTTTGTAATTAAATGATAATAACAATAATCCGTAGAGATCAATTGTTCAATCCATAACATATCAGTCATAATCGTAACTCAAATCACATCGAAATCCCAAATCCATTATATGTATTATATCATTTATAATTCACTTTAACATTATTTAATTAGGATTCTTGTCGGTAATTCTCGAAGAGCGTGATTATCGTTCTTGTCATATACATTCCTGTTTGGCTTAATCGATCAGGTGAGTTTGATCATTCCCCTTTTTATACACTGTTTTCAAACGTTTTGGGGACATATGCCTATTTACTCATATTTTATATTCTATATATATACACAAAATCACAAACATAGTCATTGTGTGAATATCAGTTGCTATTTGTTAATTGCTACATGCTTAATTGTTTACTTGACAACATTTGGAGATTCTCATTAGTATGATCATACGCTCGTCTTAGTAACCGGATCCCGATTCGCTTGGCAAAGGTAATGTGACATCTGCCCCGATCCGACCCGACCCAGGTACCCGTTTCTCCGATCCGATCTCTTTCTTTTATGATTTAATATTTATACTTATATTTTACTTTTAATAATAATATATATATTTTCCTTCCCGCCTCTTTCTCTCTCTTTCTTTCCGCCATCCCGTCCCCCTCCTTCTCTCTTTCCGCCTTCTTTTCCCTCTTGTCGCCGTCCCGCCCTTACGCCTTGTTTCCCTCTTTTTCTTCTAACTCTTTGCTTGTCCTTTGTTCCTTCCCGCCTAAGGTTGTCTGCGCAGCTCCACGCGCCAGACCCCTTACAAGGAATCCTGCGTGAAGACCACCTGTTTCAGCGATACGCGAGACGAACTCTTCTCGCAGCGCGCTAAGAATTGTAATTCTTCTCGCAGCGCGCTAAGAACGGTAGTTCTTCCCGCGACGCGCTAAGAATTTGTAGTTCTTCTCGCAGCGCGCTAAGAATCGTAGTTCATCCCTCGACGCGCGAAGAATTATAGTTCTTCCCGCGGCGCGCTAGGAATTTTAGTTCCTCCCGCGGCGCGCTAAGAAATGTGATTCTTCCCGCGGCGCGCTTAGAAATGTATTTCTTTCCGCGACGCGTTAAGGTTGGTTCTGTCTGCCTT
Organism: Bidens hawaiensis; assembly: GCF_021521415.1. Taxonomy (NCBI): domain Eukaryota; kingdom Viridiplantae; phylum Streptophyta; class Magnoliopsida; order Asterales; family Asteraceae; genus Bidens; species Bidens hawaiensis. Next base: position 468,671 of record NW_027492078.1, on the reverse strand, counting down.
CGCGCTCGCGCTCTCTTGACCTTCTGTGTCTGCCTTCGCGCTCGAGCTTTCTCGCGCTGAACCCTTTGAGTTTTCTTCTGTTTAATCTAGCCGTTTACTTTTGTGTTGTCTTATCTTTTGTGCTGTTGACCTAATCTGCTTTATATCTGAAAAGTTACTTTCGGCGCAGCATGCGCACCAACCCCATTGGTTGGCAGAAAAAGTGACTGACATTATCTTTTGAGATCTGCTTTTTCCTTGCTTGACCAGTACCTTTTTCTGAACTGCCCATGCCTTTTTACTGTTCCCTGTCAACTTTTTCTCTTTTTCCCTGCTGCCATATCTTTTGATATCTTTTGCTTTTGGAATCTTTTGCTTTTTGAGATCTTTTCCCCTTTTTCTAGGGAATGTGTTCCCTAGGGTTTCTCTATAAATAATAGTATTATTTTTCCTAACACTACACACACAAAACACTTAATCTCTCCTGTTCTCCTTGCTCTCTCTGCCGCCTCCCTCTCTGCCTCCGTCTTCCTCCCTGTTCTGTCCTGCTTTTCCGGTAATATATATATATATAATAATTTACTTATGCTAACTTATATCAAGACTTAAAACCGATCATTAAAACAATAATCTTATTTATAGGTTAACTTGTGCTTGTTTAAAGTTGGTTCTTGCTTTATCTTACACCGCATCGTTTATCAAGTGAGTAATCTCGTACCTAGTCCCTTTTTATTTTTAATGTTTTGGGATGTTCATGTGTTCATACAAACTTAGAGTCTTAAACTTGTTTATGAACTTTAGTCGCGCAGTATCCCATGTGTTGAGGACGTAGACTTGGCTGTTTATTTGTATGTGTGGATCATTAACCGTCTTGTCGGTCTATTCCGCAGTTCTCATGGTACCATTAGATGAACACGGGAGAACTATCGTTTATGATTTTCTCTTTTGTTTGCACATGCACAGTTTGTCTTGTTTGTGAGCTCAATCGTGAGCACTGGCAGTCTATGAATCTTAGAGTTGGTCCCGATCAGATTACACCCTTGTTGAAAACCAGACATACACATGTTGCGCGCAGATTTATTGTTATCTATGTATTGTATTAAACTTGATTTCTCACCAACACGCAAGTGTTTGACGTTTATTTTAACACATGTTCAGGTTTGTAGTAGCTGTTTTGGAGCTTGTGGACACATAGGAAGTTTTCTTTATTTTGGACCTAGATTAAAATGTATCAAGACAAGTTTTTGCTGTTCGAATATTATGATTTATAATATATTGATTTATGATGATTTATGTTATCTTATGTCAACTTTGCGCGTGCGCGAATGAATGTATTTATTAAATATTGACACCCAATAGTGTCACGAGTAATGAAACAATATGTGGCGCCCCGATGTATAATCCGCCTTTGGTCGGGGTGTTACAGATTGGTATCAGAGCCAGGTTGACTTTAGGATAGGTGGTTAGACGTAACGGCCTAGAATACCTAAGAGTCCCTTCTCGCGCATGAGAGAAATCTCATGTTTGCGCGCTTATTGTTAATTACTCGTTATTTATGAATATGCTCGCGCTTGCGCAGTATATGATTTTATGTTTTATTTCGCGATATTTCGATTTTTGTTGAATTTCGATTTTTATTGATTTTTCTTACATATTCGTTTGTTGGGTTTGAAAATCCGAAAAGTCATGGTGATACATGAATAGTTGATTTTCAATTTCCATTTACGATTATGTTCTGAGGTTGGAGACTTGAAAAGTCATGGTGATACATGAATTGTCAACCTCCAATACTCATTTTCTTGTGTATTTTATATTGAAGATTGAAAAGTCATGGTGATACATGAATCGTCAATCTCCAATACTCGTTTGCTCGTATATTTTAAATTGGGAATTCGGAAAGTCATGGTGATACATGAATTGTCGATTCTTGATTCGAATTTGTTACCTTTATTAAGTCTGCATTTAGGGTCATTTATTTTACTTTAACTTTTGACAGTAACTGACTCCGCGAAACCAAGCTTTATAAGATTAAAACTTTGCGCTAAAATCAAGATATTAACTAAAATTAAAATTTTTATAGAATGCCTCCGCTATCTCGTCGCCATCTCAAGAAGAAAGAAGCCGCGCGCAGACGCTCGCAGCAACGTTCCCAGGAAATGGCCGCCGCAATAGCCCAAGCTTTGAGCCAAAACAATACCAACACCTCTGGTTACAACATTAAGTCCTTTAACGCGGGTAACCCTCCAAAGTTCACAGGTCTTGAAGGAGCCACCGTGATGCTCCAGTGGCTTGAGAAAATAGAAAACACTTTCCTCCACACCCAATGCCCCTCAGACAGACGAACCCTATATGCTTCCAGTGTCCTGGAATCTAGAGCGCTTACATGGTGGAATGGAGTAGCTCATGCGCGTGGCGCAGAAGCTGCTTCCAGCATGCTCTGGGAGGAATTTAAGGAAATTCTGACGCGAGAATTCTGCTCTCCCAACGAAGTTAAGCGCCTGGAGGAAGAATTCTGGAACTTGAAGCAATACAGCGGTGAAGCGCGCGAGTACGCGACGCGCTTCCATGAACTAAGCCTGCTTGTCCCTCACCTTGTTACCCCTTCCCGCCGAGCCATAGAGAAATTCCTTGGGGGTCTCCCCATGGAAATTCAAGATTCTGTATGGGCTAGAAACCCAGTTACCCTCTCTGACGCCATCGAGTTGGCCGCTGTGCTCAGCGACAACCATGTCAGAGCAGGAACCCTGTTCCTGCGGGGATCTGAGAAGACCAAACTCACCAAGACTGTTCCTGAACCAGCAGAGACCAAATCAGAACCCTCAAACCGTAACAACCTCAAGCGCAGGCGCAAAGCTTACGCGCTTACCAACCCGCCCATTGTCCAGCAACCCATCTACCAACCCCCAGTTTACGCGCCTAACCCTCTGTCAGCTTACCCAACACCTCCTGTAGCCCACAACTATGCCTTAACCAATCCAGCACTCCCTGCCCCGCCAACTAAGAAACCTTACACAGGAAACCACCCCTTCTGCCCAACCTGTAGACTCCACCACCCACCTCAAGTCCCATGTCGACTTTGTAACCGATGTGGCCGCGCTGGTCACCTTGCAGAAAACTGTAGAGTCCTTCCCGCCAATCCAATTGCGCCAACACCACCAGTCTACCCGCAAAACCCTCAACCAACCTACCAAAACCCACGACCCAGATCGTGCTTTAACTGCGGTGATCCCAGTCATTTCCGGAACGCGTGCCCGAGACTACAAGTTCAGATTACGCAAGCGAATCCGGTAAACCAGATTTCAAACCAAGTAACGCGTGGACGAGCTTTTAACATAACCGCGCACCAAGCGCAAGCGAATAATGACGTAGTTAATGGTACATTTTTGCTTAACGGATTTTATGCTTCTATACTTTTTGATACTGGCGCCGATCGAAGTTTTATTTCTCGCGCCTTCGAGCAGAAGCTTGCGCGACCGCGCGATAACTTAAAAGAAGATTTTTCAGTTGAATTGGCTAACGGTGAAACTGTTTTAATTAACTCTGTGATTAAAGATTGCACGCTTAACCTTAACGAAAACGATTTTCTGATCGACCTCATCCCCATGCCTCTTGGGAGCTTTGATGTTATCATTGGTATGGACTGGCTCTCGAAGAATCGCGCCGAAGTTATTTGTGCCAAGAAGATGATTCGCATACCTCGAGAAAATGGTGATCTTCACATCTACGGCGAAAAACCCTCCAGTGGTCTTAAGCTTATGTCTTGCGCCGAAGCCCGAAGGCTCATGCGGAAAAGGTGTATTGCATTCTTAGCCCATGTGGTTAAACCTGCTGAAGAAAAGAAGCTTCGCGATATCCCTGTTGTGCGTGATTTCCCTGAAGTTTTTCCTGATGATCTTCCTGGTATCCCTCCCGCTCGTGAAGTCGAGTTCCGTATTGATCTTGTCCCTGGTGCTTCCCCCGTAGCTAAATCTCCTTACCGTCTTGCGCCTGCTGAGATGCAAGAATTGGCAAGCCAACTTCAAGAGTTGACTGCTAAAGGATTCATCCGCCCTAGCTCTTCGCCCTGGGGTGCTCCGGTGTTGTTCGTTAAAAAGAAAGATGGATCGTTTCGCATGTGTATTGATTACCGCGAGTTGAACAAACTCACCATTAAAAACCGGTATCCCTTACCACGTATTGACGACCTCTTTGATCAACTCCAAGGTGCCTCTTGTTTTTCCAAGATTGATCTCCGCTCTGGCTATCACCAGTTGCGCATCCGCGATGAAGATGTTCCGAAGACTGCTTTTCGAACTCGTTATGGCCATTTTGAATTCTTGGTCATGTCCTTCGGTTTAACCAACGCACCCGCCGTTTTCATGGATCTAATGAATCGGGTGTGTAGGCCTTTCTTGGATAAATTCGTGATTGTGTTTATCGATGATGTTCTGGTGTATTCTAAGACCAAGGCCGAGCATGAGCAACATCTTCGGTTGGTGTTGCAAAAGCTTCGAACCGAGCAGCTCTATGCTAAGCTTTCCAAGTGTGAATTCTGGTCTGATGAAGTACAGTTTCTTGGCCATGTTGTGAACAAGATGGCTATTCATGTCGACCCATCCAAAATTGAAGCAATCAAGAACTGGATTACGCCATCCTCTCCTTCCGAGATCCGTTCCTTTCTGGGCTTAGCTGGTTATTACCGGCGTTTCATTTCGAACTTCTCAAAGATCGCTTTGCCTTTAACAGCTCTAACGCACAAAGGTAAACCGTATATTTGGGGCTCGAAGCAAGAAGAAGCCTTTCTATCGCTCAAGCGATTGTTGTGTGAAGCTCCTGTTCTTGCGCTACCTGAGGGTAATGATGATTTTGTCGTGTATTGCGATGCATCCAACCAAGGTCTCGGTTGTGTTCTTATGCAACGAGGCAAGGTTATCGCTTACGCATCAAGGCAACTCAAGATTCACGAAAAGAATTATACAACTCACGACCTCGAACTTGGTGCAGTTGTTTTTGCCTTGAAAATCTGGAGACACTACCTTTATGGTACTAAGTGCATCCTTTACACTGACCATAAAAGCCTTCAGCATATCTTTGATCAAAAGGAACTCAACATGAGGCAACGCCGATGGAACGAACTCATCAGCGATTACGATTGTGAGATCCGGTATCATCCTGGTAAGGCTAATGTGGTAGCCGATGCGCTCAGCCGAAAACCCTGCCAGCTTAACTGTATCTTGCCGCGCACCCAGCTTCACTTCGCGCCGATTCAAAGCAACCTTGAATCGCGTATTCGTGGCGCGCAGCGCGCATCCATCAGTAATGGTAACCTTCGCGCCGAGTTAGCGTGTGGCGCGGAAGCGCATTTTGTCCCTAATCTGAGTGGAATTCTCTGCTATCTCAATCGCATCTGGATTCCCTTTGATGAGAATCTTCGCGCTGATATCCTGAGTGAAGCGCACAAATCTCGGTATTCTATTCATCCTGGCGCTGATAAGATGTACAAGGATTTGCGCATTACTTATTGGTGGCCCGGTATGAAAAAGGATATTGCTGTGTTCGTAGCTAAATGTCTGACTTGTTCTAAAGTGAAAGCTGAACACCAACGCCCATCTGGTTTGCTCGAACAACCAGAAATTCCTACGTGGAAATGAGAATGTGTAGCGATGGACTTTATTACCAAGTTACCTTTGACAGCAAGCAAACATGATAGCATTTGGGTAATAGTGGATCGTTTGACTAAGTCTGCTCACTTTCTGCCCATTCGTGAAAACTACCGTGTTGAGCAACTCGCGCAGCTTTATGTCAAGGAAATTGTCTGCCGCCATGGTACTCCTTTGAGCATCATAGCCGATCGCGATGGCCGTTTTATATCCCGCTTTTGGAAATCTCTCCAATCTGCGCTAGGAACTCGCTTGGACATGAGTACGGCATATCATCCTCAGACTGACGGTCAGTCTGAGCGAACTATTCAAACTCTTGAGGATATGCTCCGATCTTGTGTTCTTGATTTTGGAGGTAATTGGGATTCACACCTGCCTTTGATTGAGTTCTCTTATAATAACAGCTATCATTCCAGTATCGGTATGGCCCCATTTGAAGCACTTTACGGTCGTAAGTGCCGCTCCCCGATTTGTTGGAACGAAGTGGGAGAAGCTCAAATCACAGGACCCGAACTGGTTCAAGAGACAACCGATAAAATCGCCAAGATCCGTGATCATCTGCTGACTGCCCGAAGCCGACAGAAGAGTTACGCAGATCGTAGGCGGAAGCCTCTCGAATTTCAAGTTGGTGATCTTGTTCTCCTCAAAGTGTCGCCCTGGAAAGGTGTTGTCCGCTTTGGGAAGAAAGGTAAGCTTGCTCCTCGTTATGTTGGTCCATTCAAGATTCTCGCGCGTGTAGGAAAAGTTGCCTACAGACTTGACCTGCCGCCCGCGCTCAGTAATGTGCATCCAACGTTCCATGTATCCAATCTCAAGAAGTGTTTAGCTGACGAGAACCTTCACATTCCACTTGATGAAGTTCAAGTTGATGAAACTATGCATTTCGTTGAGAAGCCCGTTGAGATTATGGATCGCGAGGTAAAGCAAACCAAGCGCAGTCGTATCCCTATCGTGAAAGTTCGTTGGGAGTCCAAGCGCGGAGCCGAGTTTACATGGGAAAGGGAAGATCAAATGAAGATCAAGTACCCGCACCTGTTCTCTGCGCAACCTACTTCGAGATAAATTTCGGGGCGAAATTTCTTAAAGTAGGGGAGACTGTGACATCTGCCCCGATCCGACCCGACCCAGGTACCCGTTTCTCCGATCCGATCTCTTTCTTTTATGATTTAATATTTATACTTATATTTTACTTTTAATAATAATATATATATTTTCCTTCCCGCCTCTTTCTCTCTCTTTCTTTCCGCCGTCCCGTCCCTCTCCTTCTCTCTTTCCGCCTTCTTTTCCCTTTTGTCGCCGTCCCGCCCTTACGCCTTGTTTCCCTCTTTTTCTTCTAACTCTTTGCTTGTCCTTTGTTCCTTCCCGCCTAAGGTTGTCTGCGCAGCTCCACGCGCCAGACCCCTTACAAGGAATTCTGCGTGAAGACCACCTGTTTCAGCGATACGCGAGACGAACTCTTCTCGCAGCGCGCTAAGAATTGTAATTCTTCTCGCAGCGCGCTAAGAACGGTAGTTCTTCCCGCGACGCGCTAAGGATTTGTAGTTCTTCTCGCAGCGCGCTAAGAATCGTAGTTCATCCCTCGACGCGCGAAGAATTATAGTTCTTCCCGCGGCGCGCTAGGAATTTTAGTTCCTCCCGCGGCGCGCTAAGAAATGTGATTCTTCCCGCGGCGCGCTTAGAAATGTATTTCTTTCCGCGACGCGTTAAGGTTGGTTCTGTCTGCCTTCGCGCTCGCGCTCTCTTGACCTTCTGTGTCTGCCTTCGCGCTCGAGCTTTCTCGCGCTGAACCCTTTGAGTTTTCTTCTGTTTAATCTAGCCGTTTACTTTTGTGTTGTCTTATCTTTTGTGCTGTTGACCTAATCTGCTTTATGTCTGAAAAGTTACTTTCGGCGCAGCATGCGCACCAACCCCATTGGTTGGCAGAAAAAGTGACTGACATTATCTTTTGAGATCTGCTTTTTCCTTGCTTGACCAGTACCTTTTTCTGAACTGCCCATGCCTTTTTACTGTTCCCTGTCAGCTTTTTCTCTTTTTCCCTGCTGCCATATCTTTTGATATCTTTTGCTTTTGGAATCTTTTGCTTTTTGAGATCTTTTCCCCTTTTTCTAGGGAATGTGTTCCCTAGGGTTTCTCTATAAATAATAGTATTATTTTTCCTAACACTACACACACAAAACACTTAATCTCTCCTGTTCTCCTTGCTCTCTCTGCCGCCTCCCTCTCTGCCTCCGTCTTCCTCCCTGTTCTGTCCTGCTTTTCCGGTAATATATATATATATATATAATAATTTACTTATGCTAACTTATATCAAGACTTAAAACCGATCATTAAAACAATAATCTTATTTATAGGTTAACTTGTGCTTGTTTAAAGTTGGTTCTTGCTTTATCTTACACCGCATCGTTTATCAAGTGAGTAATCTCGTACCTAGTCCCTTTTTATTTTTAATGTTTTGGGATGTTCATGTGTTCATACAAACTTAGAGTCTTAAACTTGTTTATGAACTTTAGTCGCGCAGTATCCCATGTGTTGAGGACGTAGACTTGGCTGTTTATTTGTATGTGTGGATCATTAACCGTCTTGTCGGTCTATTCCGCAGTTCTCATGGTACCATTAGATGAACACGGGAGAACTATCGTTTATGATTTTCTCTTTTGTTTGCACATGCACAGTTTGTCTTGTTTGTGAGCTCAATCGTGAGCACTGGCAGTCTATGAATCTTAGAGTTGGTCCCGATCAGATTACACCCTTGTTGAAAACCAGACATACACATGTTGCGCGCAGATTTATTGTTATCTATGTATTGTATTAAACTTGATTTCTCACCAACACGCAAGTGTTTGACGTTTATTTTAACACATGTTCAGGTTTGCAGTAGCTGTTTTGGAGCTTGTGGACACATAGGAAGTTTTCTTTATTTTGGACCTAGATTAAAATGTATCAAGACAAGTTTTTGCTGTTCGAATATTATGATTTATAATATATTGATTTATGATGATTTATGTTATCTTATGTCTACTTTGCGCGTGCGCGAATGAATGTATTTATTAAATATTGACACCCAATAGTGTCACGAGTAATGAAACAATATGTGGCGCCCCGATGTATAATCCGCCTTTGGTCGGGGTGTTACAGGTAAAACGACAACTTTAGTCATTGTAATCAATTCCTTGATTCGCTTGGCAACGATTCCTTGGCACACTAGTAAGTCTTGGTTTAGTCTTTGATTGTGATGTGGTTATGTACATGACTGTTATGCTTTGATTGATTACTATCACATGATTGGTTTACGCCTTTATCACTTATCATTTATCAAGTTATCTATCATATATATATTATTTGTTGTGTCAAGTTGGTGATCATCTCACTCAACATGTGTTGTTGACAAACTCTATTTTCTACGCATATGTAGGTTGCTTAGATTGAAGTATGGATGTTTAGACAAGACCATAGGTTATAATGAAGACAAATCGTTAAATCATGTTCATATTCATTTATTGGATCTGTTTTGTAATGTTTGTAAATGTGTGTGAATATTTGATCTAAAATAATTAATTAGATATTGTCATTTATAGTTATAATAGTATCTTCGAGCTGTGAGCAATCGGATCACGCCCCGGCATTTCCGCCTTAGGTTGGGGTGTGACAATTTGGGTGTTTCCATTACTCATAATCGTATTTATTTTGTTTACCCGATTTGAGAATTGCAATTAGAATCTTTCGCCATCAATGAAACGCGTATTTATTGGTGTTTTAATTCATTTTGTATTATTATGTCATTTATATACATGCCAAACAATCTTTAAAACTGCTTAGTTTCGCTTAAAATCATATTTTAGAACGTTCAAGGGCAAAAACTAACAAAACCTAGCTACTGAGAAATTCACCCATCACGTAGCGCGACGGGGAGAGTGTGACAACTGCCCGATCCGACCCGACCCAGGTACCCGTTTTCGAATCCGATTCTTCTTTTTATGATTTAAAATTTGATTATTTAATCTTTGTAAAATTTAACATTAAATAAATTATATATATATTATTTTATATATTACTAATAATAATATTTCTTTCCGCCGTCCCGCCTCTTTCTCTCTCTTGTCGCCGTCCCGCCCCTTTGCGCCTTGAACCCCCTTTTTCTCTTAACTCCTTGCTTGTCCTTTGGTTCTTTCCGCCTAAGGATGTCTGCGCAGCTCCACGCGCCAGACTCCTTACAAGGAAGCCTGCGTGAAAACCAACTGTTTCTAGGCGAACTGTTCCCGCAGCGCGCTAAGGACTGGAGTTCTCCCCGCGGCGCGCTAAGAATTGTAGTTCTTCCCGCGGCGCGCTGAGGATTGTAGTTCTTCCCGCGGCGCGCTGAGGATTGTAGTTCTTCCCGCGGCGCGCTGAGGATTGTAGTTCTTCCCGCGGCGCGCTAGTAATTATTCTGTCTGCCTTCGCCCTCGCGCGCGCAGCCTTCTCGCGCGCTCAGCCTTCTCGCGCGCGCAGCCTTCTCGCGCTACACTTGTATCTTTTCTTCTGTGTTATCCAGCCTATTTGCTTTTGTGATATCTTATCTTCTGTGCTGTTGACCTAACCTGCCTTATGTCTGAAAAGCCACTTTCGGCGCAGCATGCGCACCAACCCTATTGGTTGGCAGAAAAAGTGACTGACATTATCTTTTGAGATCTGCTTTTCCAGAACCTTTACCTGACACCTCCTTTGCTTTATTCTGTTCCTGTCAGCCTTTTTCCCTTGTCCCCTGCAGCTACCATATCTTTTTGATATCTTTTACTTTTCTGATCTTTTGCTTTTTGATATCTTTTGCTTGATTCTGTAGAAGATCTTTTCCCCTTTTCTAGGGATTGTGTTCCCTAGGGTTTTCCTATATATAATACTACTTTCTTTATACTTAAACACTACACACATAAACACTTAATTTCCTTCTCCTTGCTCTCTGCCGTTGTTCCTCAGCCGCCTCTCCTCTCTTTGCCTCCGTTTTCTCCTCTGTTCTCCCTGCATTTCCGGTAATATATATTTAATAATTTGTTTAAGATACATATTACTATTGGTTACCTATATTCAAGACTTAAAACCAATCGTTAAAACAATAATCTTATTTATAGGTTAACTTGTGCTTGTTTAAGAGTTGAGTTCTGCATTATCTTTCTACGCACCGTCTACATGTGAGTAATCTCGTACCTAATCCCTTTTTATTTTTAACGTTTTGGGATGTTCATGTGTTCGTACAAACTTGAGTCTTAAACTTGTTTATGAACTTTCGTCGCGCAGTATCCCATGTGTAGGGACGTTTACTTGGCTGTTTATTTGTATGTGTGAATCATTAACCGCTTTGTTCGGCCTATTCCGAAGTTTTCATGGATCCATTAGATGAACACGGGAGACCTATCGTTTACGGTTTTCTTTTGTTTACACGTGCACAGATGATTTCTTGTTTTTGTGCTCAATTGGGAGCACGGATTGAACTATGAGCTATGATCTATTTAGGCTTGATCACAATCTGATTACACCCTTGTTAAACACCAGATTTACACATGTTGCGCGCAGATCTATTATTATCTATTTATATCTATTAAACTTGATCTCTCACCGACACGCAAGTGTTGACGTTTTATTTTAACACATGTTCAGGTTCGCAGTAGCTGCATTCGGAGCTTGAGGACACATAGGATGTTTGCTTTTATTTTGGACCTAGTTTAAAATGTAACAAGACAAGTTTATGTTATTTGAATATTTTGAATTATAATTTATGTTATCTTGTGATTGCGTTGCGCGTGCGCGATAAATGTGTATTAATAAATATTGACACCAAATAGTGTCACGAGTAATGAAACAATATGTGGCGCCCCGATGTATAATCCGCCATCGGTCGGGGTGTTACAGAGAGCCATTCTCACATTGCATAGCGCGACCCAGCATCATATCAGCAAAGTTTCGCGAAAAATTGTTTTAACACTTCAAATCGTTTCCAATTCGGTTTGTTTCTAGATTATTCTTCAAGATTGACTTGTTACCGGCATTCCTACCTCAAAACCCTAACTTATTCTCTAAGATTACGCCTTAATTCGTTTATTATTGTTTTAATTCAATAATTGTCAATGAAACCCTAAATTGCCAAACGAAGAAATTTGTGTTCCCTAAGGCCAATTGAGGTTATAAAACCCTCCTTAGCATCTGCAAAACCTTTACCCTATCTCAATTTCATTTGCAATTACGATTTAGTGCCTTGAATCTCTGGGTCTTCCTACTTTGACTTTAAAAGTCAACTGCTTTGGTGTTCTTTATCTTCTAGTTATTCCAAGTAAGATGTAAGTTTTTTTTTTGTTCATCATCATTGAAGCGAAAACCCTAATTCAATATCAAATAATTAAGGCTTTTCAATTTCACCATGAATTGACCCAGATTAACTTCTGAACCCCTTTTATGTCTTATGTTTTTCATGTTCTTTTGGGCATGTTGGACCCAAATTCGGTTTCATACCGACATTCGGATCGAACACGTACCGTCACTCGCTTAACTCTTGTTTTCTTAAATTTCAAGGGTTAGATCTCTTAACCTTCTATAATTTTGGTTTGGTTTAGTTAGTTTGACTCATATTGTGTTTCTATTTTAACTTTTAGGTTTTATTTGTTAAAGTCGGTTGGCTCGCTTACTTCTCGCACTTCACATTTCTTTTCTAATTTCAAAGGTGAGTAATCACTTTCCCTTTTTATAGTTTTGTTTTGGGTCATTATGCGTACTAGCCTAGTTGATATTTTACAAACTTATACAACCACAATACTACATATTGCGTTGTGTGTATTGTTTTGATTAATTGTTATGTTCTATTTTCCAAGATGTTATTGTTGTGGATTGTGTGGTATCTCATCCTAGTGAAAAGACAATATTTGTTTTATATTAATTGATGCAAATCGCATGCGCAAAAGAATTGTTTATTTTTATATAATTATATTATTATACAAAACTGTGGTTGTTCACTTAACATGTGTTGTTGACAAAATATATTATTTTTATGCATATTGCATGTAGCTAATTGGAATGATTGAAAGTTTGAAGATTATTTAGTTTGGACCTTATGTTATGTTATCATAATGAATAAAAAGATAATTGTATGTTTTCTTTTGGATGATGTTATAATACATGTTTGCTTTAGTTTAATACATGTTTTGTGTACTTGCTTGAAATGAGATGATTAGATGTTGTCATTAATTAAAATAGAGTTTTTGAGCTATGATATGAATCTTGGTCACGCCCCGACATATTACGGCGTAGGTTGGGATGTGACATTAGGCTCTGACTTCCAGAGGGAGTTAGACATTTTAGGGGCTTCGACATCACTTGGTTTTTCAAAAAGTAAGGTAGAGACGATACAAGCAATTATTGCGGTAACAATTTGGTTGATTTGCAAAACGCAAAACGAGATGAATTTCAACAATAAACATGTCTCGTTAGGTTGGTAAGTGGTATTAAAGAAGTCTCCTTTCCTTGGAGTAATCATGGAGACAAGATAATGAACTTGGATTAAGAGAAGTGGTGCCGTTTTAATTTCATTTTTCATTTGTATCAAGTTTAGTTCCGTTTTTTGTTTTGTTTCTTCTGTTTGTTTTGTAACCTTGTGCTTGTTCGGCTTTGGCTTCTAGCAGGAGTTTCTTTTGGTTTTTTAATATAACTAGGTTTTACATGCGCAAGTTGCGCCGGAATTGTTCGACGTGAATTAAAGGCAAGTCGACGTGAATTCGACTGATATCGGTTAGACGGTTACATTTGTTACGATACCAGTATTAAACCCAAAAAATAAATTTGTCAAATTAATTAACATATGAGAAAAAAATAAAAAATTTTACATAACCTGCCAATGATGACATTTTTTGATTTTGTGATTTTGTCAAATAAAATTATAGAAGTGGATAACTGAATATGAGATTGTCTGTGGGCAGTCTCCATATTGTGGGCTGAGCCCCCAATACTATTGGTTTCTTATGTCCTGTTTTTTTATATGAATTTTAATTAACATATTTCTAGGCTAGACATTTATTTAATAAATAAACACTTAAATACTTTTTGATTAAAAAAACTCCCATAAAAGATTAATACATAATTAGCCCCTGAGTTAAGGCTTGTATAAGAATAACCATAAGAATAACCATAAGACTATGTGTATTGTGTAGTGATTATAATATAAGAGCATGTTTAATGTCACATTATTAACACATAGTGATTTTAACTTAACCACCCTTTCATAATAATGGTAGTTGATTTAATTGGAAATAGAGATACCCACAACTTAATCACCCTTTTATCTTGGAAATACCCCTCAAGGTCAAAAGAAATTAAGCCAAGCCCGTTGAAGCTTTGGCAAATGACGATTTGGCGTCTACGTAATTAAGCCAAGCCCCTCTCCTCTTCATTACACACAACCTAATAACTATTTAAACACTATAAAGTTAACACCAAATATCCTAGTGTATAACTTTAAGAAATAGCAAATACAAACATGATGGTTTTGGATTACAATCTTTAAATTGTATGGTAAATAGATTATTTGTATTACAGGAAACCAAGAATAATAAATGATTTGTAAAATAATATAAAGGTTCTAGATATTGTTTTATAACGAAAACTTGTGTAAAATATATAGAAGATTAAGTTTCTCATAAGCATATTACATTTTATTATCAAAACTTGAAAATATGTTACGTGATTAACTCAAACAGGTTTTGTATTATACCTTTTTACTTGTAAAAGATAAATTCTTCTATAACCTCTACTATGTTTATCTAAAAAGTTTTAATGTAATTGATGTGTTTACGGTCGATGCATGGTTCAGCCGTTGCCTTGGCCTTGGTCTTCTTGATGCGCTTTGGGCAGAACTGCAGAAGGATGCCGATGATCAATTAAAATATAAGTATTTGAACCAAACCCTTCTCCATCTCAAAAGTTGTATAGATCAAATGAAGGAAAATCTAGTGTATGCGGGATTGGGTATTGATAAAATAATCGATGAATGGGTAGAATGGAGAGAAATGTACAAAATTCTATGGAACGAAAGCATCGAAGATCGATCTTAGAAGCAAAGAGTCACTTACATCAGATATGAGATGTTCTCCGGGATGCGTCAAAGTTAAGAAATGTCTTCTATACCATGCAAGTGGACCCAAGTTGGCAATTGGTTCACATTCTTCAAAGAGATAATATGATCAATAGTTGACATTAGAAGGACACGTAGGATTAAATAAGACTTTATTCATACACTTGTACTCTTTCTTGTCTCTTTAAAAGGAAACAAAGCGAAGAATGAAGACGATGAGCTTAACTTACTGATTTGGATTAAAGCCTCTAACTCGAGCCTTCTAAGAGTATTCACATTGAAATTCCTATATCATCTCTAATCTAATAAATTACGAAAAATTAAAGTTTTTTTCTTTTTTAATCAGTTTTGCACTCTATTTGATTTCCTAGCATATAGTATAAATATATGGATTAGATCGTGCTTCTTTATTTTTTGTGAATTGAAAAAAACATATAATAAAAACGAAGAAAAGATTATTATTTAATTTAGAGATATATATGAGAAATTGGATATAGTATTTTTAGAAAATAACAAGTTTATAGATATTGTTTTCTAATTAAATTATATGGATTGAAATTAGGATTTTTGTATCCAACATTGTGTTACTATTCAGATCTGAATCCTCAATCCTCCTCTGAGATTCTATGCATCTTTCTCTTCCTACATGCAAGATTAGGTTTCTTTTAGTATAAAGCCTTTTATT
The DNA here is from genome assembly GCF_021521415.1 of Bidens hawaiensis. Classification (NCBI taxonomy): domain Eukaryota; kingdom Viridiplantae; phylum Streptophyta; class Magnoliopsida; order Asterales; family Asteraceae; genus Bidens; species Bidens hawaiensis. Next base: position 453,283 of record NW_027492078.1, on the reverse strand, counting down.
TTAGAAAGAAAGAAAGAAAAAAGGTTTAGGAAGGTGATATCCGGAAAATAATCATGGTTAAAAGCATATGTGGCAAATACAAACCCTATTGGAATGGTCAAACAAGGCCATGGTCAAGATCTCTAAACCCACTTACACACCACATAAACGAATCCCAAAGTGTTCACCAGTATTTTGGATTCCATTCTAGTTGTGTTTTCCCATGGTACTTACTTTTATTGCATTTCACCATTATATATTTAAGAATAATATATAATCTGCCGTTCAATATAAAAAAAAAGAATAATATATACTCACCAATAAACACAACTAAATAGTAATGGTAAATCTTGCATCTTTCGATTTGATCAGAAATAGTGAGGCAAACTTTATAATGGATAATGAGTCTATAAGAGGTTGATTGTAACATCCTAAGCAATTTTAAATCGGTTGCGGGAATGACAAATGATGGGTTCATAAAGCATACCGCAACTCAAATATCACCAAGCCATTTTGGGCGTAATGACTAGATGAAAAGAGAACCACACACTTAAGTATGGTGTGGGATTAGTTGAGGATGAGTGTTCTTCTGCGAAGTCTCCACTTGAACAACCAAAATCAGGGTCGCCCACAAGGTGTGGCGGGGTGGTCGACGGTCACATGCCCGACACCCTACTAGGCCTGAATTTTTTTAAATTATATGTATATTTAGTGTTTAAACTCAATTACATAAGAATTAGCTTAGTCTAGTGGCAAAGAGGTATTACTTCTAACTAAAAGGTTATGGGTTCTTGTCTCATCTGAGACATGTTTAATCCTGTTTTTATATAAAAGTTTTTACACAACCTAAATTATAACCAAGTAAGCCCGTATCAAAATTAATTTGTTTAAACCCAACAAAATACTTATTTTACTTAAGGCCCAAAAAATTTTTGCCATCAGCCTAAAATTTTTTTTGCTTTCTTGGAGCCAACCCAGACCAGAATAAATATTTGAGTTCATTGTGACAAAGCAAATAACATTTGATGGTACGGGAACCGTATGTTACAAAAACTTGTGCGTATTTAAACAAAATTTCTAGAAAGGTGCCTTGACCCATAGGAGAGGACCCTTTTCTGGTTCTCCAAAACTATAATTTTCAAGTTGAAGCCAACAAAACAAGAAGAAAAAAACTGAACTGGAGTATAAGGAATACTTGGTCTAAAATACCACCATCAACGTATTAGCTATAGGATGTTCCATAATCTCCATATATATGATTATAAATATTAAAGTAGTTCTTGTTTAATCTTGCATTTTTATTGTAACATTGCTTGTATCTTAAACAATAAACATTCCGTTTCCATCCACAATTTTGAGATATTAAATAAGCAAGTTCATTGAGCGAACCAACCAATGAAGCAAATAGTTAAGGTGATGGATCCAAGACTTGGTCAACCTAATTATTAATCACGTGATTTTGATTCTTGAATCCAACAAGTTACCTTAATGGGTAAAATTGTATATTTAAACTAGTACAACAAGGCCATCTAAGTATAATTACATATTTTTATACACATTTAGACATTCATATCCAAAGTGTCTTACAATTGCGCCCTCAATTTATCTAAAAACAACTTGTAACTAATGATGACTAGGGTGTTCATCATGTCGGATAAGTTAAATTTAAGGGTATTCAAATTTGAAAATTTGAAAACTATATTAAAATTTGACTCGAGTTCTTGCAAATCAATCCAAATAACTTATTCGAATTCATGTTTATTCAACTTATTCGAATAAGGAAAAAGGATACAAAAAATATATATTAATAAACTCTTAACGATAGAAAACACACATAGCTGCAAATTCAACGTAGCGAGATACAACTATACAAGTAGGTTAAATGCTCTCATGTGTGTGGGTGTGCATACTGTTATTTGAGTTATTTGAATAGGTTCGAATTAGATATCGAGTTTTTCAAAAATAATTCAAATACTAAGCGCCTCTAATAATACCACAATGATAACAAACCATGATGGTGATTATAGTGCCATCATGATCTATTTAATATAAATTGGGATTTACTAATAAGGAGATAAAAACAAATATTGTTATAATAAGTCAGAGGCATAGAGTTCACGTTCATTCATTACTATTCTTATTTCGTACACCAATGAACCTTGGTTTAAGGGGGCAGTGCCCTTGAGAATTCATCATTTAGCTTGGATCTAGTCTTCGGATAAGGTATTATATGATATAATGATCAATTGTGTTCTTAAGTGTGCATAGTGTGTTTGTACGGAGAGAATTGAAAAGAGCAACGAGGCTTAGATCAGCTATCAAAATGCTTAAGTTATCATCGCTTCAAATGATTACATGCATAATGGGTATGAATCCATTCACTGACATTCCCAGCCGAATGAGGCTTCATATGCCTCAATAACAACCTCATACTCTGACAAACCTAGTGCATGAGTTTTGTTCTAAGCGAATGATGTCCATTCGCCAACTACATAGGCGAATGACATCCAAAATAAGCGTACAGACCTCATATACTTAGACTCTAAGCGTATGAGTTTATATCATTTACACAAATGCCCCTTTTTGTTCCTAGACATTCAAACTAGAACAAATATTATTACAAAGTACAAGATAGATCAAAGTACTACATTAACAGCCCCCTTGGTCGGGTTCTGGTGCAGCTTCCCTGATGGAGGTCTTGCTATAGTGGCTTCATATTTACATCTTTGATGGAAAAGTGCAAGAACACTTTATTAGTCTTAAATGATTATTAGTGTAATCATTAGTATTAAGTTACTACTTCACTATACCAACTTGGCCCATCACGAGCAAATGGCCCTCGATAATAATTGACCATTCAGTGATAATTAGTTATCAATAGTAGCTAAATTACTGTTGATTGATGGTTGAGTTTCTATTGACACTTTCCACTTATATAACTATTAAACTGTCGATAGATTAAACCAACAAATACAAACACCCAGCTGAAAGGTTGCGATTGTTTATTCGTCTATGTAAGGACTCCACAGTTCTAGTACATGTTTTTAGCTAGAAACTTGCATACTCATTCTTGTTTTCTCTTTAAATTATCTAATTGTACATTGAATAAATGCAATTAAAACATTTCAATCCGAAAGGAATCAGAATATTAATATATATCCAAGACAATCTGGATACTACTATAAAACCTGAAAAATACAACTTAGACCATACCCGTCAACAACCACACTTGCTCCAAACTAGGAAAACAAAGTGAAAAAAATCGAGATTGTGCAGGGAATGGTTGGATTTCTTTCTTTTTCTTTTTTTATTTTTAATTATATTATTTTTTTTACGCAAAATAGGTATGAATTGTGTAATGATTTATTTTGGTACGCTAATAGAAATAGGATATGATTGTATAATAGACAATCATAGCTCTTATCTAAAATATTCACAAAAATGTGAAATGGTATACTTTATCTCATGATGGTCTTTTAAATGAATATGTTAAGTGACATTAACGTTTAAAGATGGGCCACAACTGTTTGCACAATGCCAAAGTTAAATTGACAAATAATGTCTTTGATGGTCCACTTTGGAATCTTTTTTACTAGGTACCGTAGTATCCATTTTGACAAATTTTAATCTATGTCTTTTTCTAGTAAACTAGATAAAGGGAAATTTCGACGCTTTAATCAGTCAAATTTTCTATTAAATTGTCGTGGACACTTTGTAGTTAGACGCTCTAAATTGTTGGTATAAGTGTGGAAACGAATTAAAAATCACCTGTTGTAACCATCAGATTTTTTTTTTTATTTGTTACCGTTTGCGTAAAAATCATGCCGAATTAACAAGTCATGTCTAATTAACACATAATTTAGTGAACTAAATTAAATTCCTATGAGTTGGGTTAGACTGTTGCTATTTAAAAATACTGGGTATTTGTTAAATTATGATAGAAAAAAATGCTGAATTTACTTTTGGTATTTGAATATTCAACAAATAAATAAAATATTTTTATAAACTACGCATGTCAAGGTAAAATTTATAAACCTGGCATCTCGTCTTAATTGCCACATGTGACCCTACAATATGTAGTTCAACTAAATTGTCAATATATTTATTAAATAACCACAATAAGTACAACTTTTGATTAATAACAAAGGGTGGCAGATTTATGAAAACTGTTACAAAATACATACTTCCATTTAATCTATTGACCTTAAAATTTTATAAATTCTTATATGTGAATTGTGATATTATATTATAAGAAAACTTATTAAAAAAATAATTTAATAATACCGTTATCCAACATTTTTTATAATAATTGCAAGAAATAAAAAAATTGAGGGCCCTATGAAAAAACAAGGACCTCACATGCCTTAGAAAATTGCAAGGAAGAGAGCGTTTGGTAAGAAAATGGAATCCCAAGAAAACGAATACTATGTTCCCAATCATAAATAAACAAACAACTCATGCCAGATTTTCAACACCACTATTTCCTCATTTGTTTATTCTTTTTAAAATATGTATACATATATAACTATATACTTATATATACCTAGGACGAGTATCATAACAAAACTCTTAAATTAGTTAAGAACTTTAAGGAATTTAATAACTAACGTTTTGTTTAATAAAATTTTGTATATGTTAATATTATTGAAGTTATGTTTTATCATATTTTAGATCTATATTTAGTTATTTGCGATTATAATTATGAAAATTAGTTTTTACACATCTCTATATTTTTTTACACGTATGTAAATTTGTTATTGCATAACTTTTAAACATGTGTAAACTTGTGCTTTATATATGTAATCAAACTTTAAAAAAAATATAATAAAAGTAGTCTCAAATGATGTTAATATATAAAAACAATTAAAAAATGTTTAGGTGTTGTGAGTTTCTAAAAAGTTCTTAGCTTTTTTAGAATTTTAAAATGATAACAACCCTATATACGTAGAATGTAGGATAAATCTATAATCAATATATGCTAACATAATAACAACTGATAAATGATAAGGAAAGTTTTTTGCATCACATTGTAGTTTTTCTTTCGATATTCGATATCGCATAGTATGAAAGATCGCATTTTGAATCTCGGGGCCATACGTGATATAAAAAAATAAATAAGCCAAGTGACTAGGACCTATAAGAGCTAGCTTTGTTAAATTGTACTCCGTGATTAATTAGCCTTTAGTCAATAAAGTATAAATAACAAATAGACGAGTATTTCATGCATTTTCTACTCAAGTACTAATAGCGTGAGGACCTATAATCATTATTCATGAAGTCCAAAATCATAGCATAGTACTTTTTTGTTTTAAAATGTAGTATTTATATCCTTGAGTCATTGGCATTTAGAGCGTTTTAATCTTCAATGTAATATATTAAATAACCTTTTTAATAAATTGCATATGATTAATGATAATAATGGTTTGTGCTGTTGGTTGCTTAAGAACATTGAACCAAAGTTATGATCAATAAATCACCCATTCAAATATAAAATGTTACATAAATTGATATAATGATAAAATTTACATAAATAATGTTGAGAAAAATGATAAAATTTATGCAAAACTCATAATATTTAAAATATTTACTTTTATAAACTACAATATTCCAACACAAAATTATTATTTTTTTACTTATTTTACAAAATTATTCAAAATAATACATGATATGTCCTATCATATAAATGCCACTTCATAGTTACAATCTATATGATATATTACTTGACATCAGATATGAAGTACGTATCGTAAAGACTTCAAACGTGTAAAAAAACTTTTTCAATACACAAAAATACCATATATAAAAATTCATATAAAGTTTGACATCAAACGTGTAAAAAACCTTTTTCAATACACAAAGATACCATATATAAAATTCATATAAAGTTGCATATTATTATTAGAAATATGATCAAATACATTTTATTCTTAACATGAAAACAGTGAGAACCAATTTGCTGTTATTATTAGGTTTATTTTTATAAGTGTTTTTATTTTTTGTTCGTATTTGCTAATTTTCGATTATGAGATGTTATAAGTATTTGCTTATTTATATTTTGTTGTTATTATTAGATTTTTTTCTTTTGCTGTTATTATTTTGTTCTTGATTTTGATTCTTTTGTTGTAATTTTTATGTTTTTTTCTTTGTTATTATAAATAATTGTTTATGTAGATTGGTATTGTAGTTGGTATTGTTTCTTACGCTCTAATTTTTTTTATAAATTGGTATTATTTTCTAAGTTCTCATGTTAAGACTAAAATGTACATGAACTTTCCCCCTTATTATTATACGTATTATCATTTTTGATTAGTAAATAAACACTTTCATCATATTATAATCATTCTTACAAACAATAAAAATAGATTAAAAACCTTTTTAACACACTTTACAAATTCTAAATACTATGCTCCCTAATTCTGTCTCTCGTGATAAATAAAATATACTTCTTTAACCAACATTTCTTACAAATTTACTAATAACTTATGAGGGTGATTTTGGTCAATGCACTTGTTTGTCTAAGCTAGAGATTAAAAATAATTAAGCACTATACATGTTGCCATGATGCCAGTTCTTACAAATATGTATAAAGAACATTTCAAAAAAGTAAAACATAAACCATTTCAATTACAAAAAATGCAAAATCAACTAGTTATATTACATTAAAATGAATGAATTTCTCTTCCCTTTGTTACAAATCTTTCTTTTCTTGCTAATATCACCAACCAAAGAATCAATTTTTAATCAATTTTTCCAAGAAACTTAATCTTGAACATTTCTTACCAAAATTCAACGACCCAAAACAAATCAACCCCCACCAATCCCAACTGTACATCAAAATCACGAAACCAAAACCCGAAAAAATGATTCAAATTCAAAAACCCGCTCAACTCTTCCAAGCGTAAACCAACAACGAAAACCCCGACGGCCCCTTCAACTCGTTCTCCTCCACGCTCTCCCATTCCATAACCGACCCCGCCCCCGAACTCGCTGACGAGAGCGACGATGACGACGAACTCTTCGCCCGTTTCAACATCCCCTTTTTCATCTTCCGCATCTCAAACCCGAACCCTAACCCCAAACCCGACCCGTACCCGGATCCGGACCCGTTTAACCGGGCCAAAATCTTGTCATCCTCGTGATAATCAAACCCGGATTTCTCGAACCGGAACATAAACAACGCGTAACCGTCGTCAGACTCGTCATCCAGTAACCAGTTGTGTACATCCCAAGAAACCTGTATGTGGACCCCATCGACTTCAACCCGTTCATTGCCTCTAAACTTCCACTGTAAATGTTTGACGACTAAAACCCTTTTGCCGTCGACGGAGAAATACAGCCGTGAATCGTCGGTGGCGGCGCCGGCGACTCGGGTGCAATCAATCGTAATCTCCCTGGTTTTCCCGCGAAAAGTGGCTGACGTGGTGTATTTCTTGTGGGATATGCCGTACACGTGTTCTCGCCGGAGAATGGTGATCTGGGTTTTATTAGGTTGATTGGATTTGGTCTTGTTGAAGGCTTGTTTGGGTGAATCACCGATTAAGAGTGCCATTTGGGAGTTAACGGTGGCGGCGATGTAGAATCCTGAAACGGGTTCGGGTCCGGATCCGAACTTGGCCCGGGAGAGGTCGTAGTGGATGTGGATGAAGTCGGATTTGTTTTGGGTGGTTTGGATCTTTTTGGATCCGCAGCGGTTCCAGAAGATTAAGGGTTTGATTTGGAGGTGGAAGGATGGGGTGGTGGTGGTGGTGGTGGTGGAGGAGGTGGTGGAGACGGCGTCGTCGTCGGCGTCGTCGGTGGCGGAGGGGAGGAGGTGGAGGTGGAGGGATCGGCCGAATAAGGTGCGGGACCAGGTGATGGCGAAGATGCCGATGTGGGTGTGGTAGAGCGTGGTGGTGATGGTGGGTTTGGTGGATGGTGGTGGTGGTGGAGGTGGTGGCGGCGGAGTGGTTTTCCGGTGAGGGATGATTTGGTGGTCGGAGGACATTGTGTGTGTTTTTGTATGTATGTGTGTGTGTGTGATATTATTATTATTATTGATTATTATTATTGGAATTGGAATACTGGAAGCAAGTGTAGCTTAAAAGGATGGGTTTATAAAGGGGTGTGGGAGCCGACGAGGGGTGTGAGATTTTGACGATTTCTTACGATTGTGTTTAATTTATTTAGTAACACCGGTGTGATATACGGGATTTGGATACTCTTTTGAGATGGAAAGGGAGAAGAGACAAGCGGGGGAATTGTTGGGGGAGAGGAGAAGAGCGAGAATATATAGTTGATATAGAATACGGTGTGGATTAGTAGTGAGATTGTATATTTAGTTTTCTGTTGTAAGTGTAATATAAGTGACACGTATAATTGGGAATGGAATGGGAAGGTGATTTTGATGGTTTTTGAAAGTTTGCCCTAAGTTATATGGATATGACACCTTTAGAGAATGGGATGTGAATGTTCTAAGTTGTTAGCTGGTTTGCTTGTAAAGGAATTGAACGGACATAAAAGAGACATGCTCGTGTTTGATGGATGTTTAAATTAACATGCTGAAAAATATAAAATAACAATAAGTTATGACATTCGTTAATTCGTTGAATAATCAAGCATAAATGGAATTCATCTCGAACGGTTGAATATCTAGTTCTGTAAATAGGCCTATTTGGAAGACGGTCGAAAGAGGGATATGATAAACGAATCGCTAGCATGTACACGTCCCGATCATGGAAACATTGATGGTATTGTGAAGTGTGGATTTCATTTTCCAATTATGAGAATTTGTTTCTATAATTATATAGAGAGGTTTTAAAGCTGTAAATGTTACTAAATCTTTTTTTTTTTTTTAATTTAACAAAGAGGACCGACTAAACCTTAGAAAGCTCTCAGGAGGGTTCAATGTCGTGAGTCTAATAGATTCAGTGGCGATTCACCTAGGTTTAAACTCGAGAATGTGGCACATGATTGGGATTCAAACCTGCAACGTCAAACAGAAAAAACCCTTAGATGGGCTTAAAGGAAAATTATTGATCACCCCACCAAAGTGGCAATGACCCTCATTAAATATTTTAAACGATATAACTTTATTGTTTAGCAAACCGCACTTGTGGTGTCTATTTGTTATAAGAATGGCTTTTATAGTTTCTCTATAACTATTTGTTGTAAAATACATGAATTTTCGTTGTAAGAATGTATTAAAGTTGATTGTTTTCTTTACTCTAGTGATTTAGACCAATGTGATTGTGATTAATTTTCCAAAACAGTACGAAGTGGCAAACCTAATAGACATGAGAATATGAGATTAGCTAGTTTTGTTTAAAATTGATGAAAGTTTTACTTTATTGAGAAATAAGTGTTGCATTGGGTGTTAACATCTTCTTTGATACTCTCTAAGGTAAGCCCTTAGTTCTTAAAGAAAATGGTTCATTTCTTGTAATCTTTGATATTTGACACTCATTTGATTAATCCATGTGTTTCAAAGTTTAGGGATTATTATGGAATTAGTGTAAACTATGTTTATTTTATAAATTATTATGTATGTAAAGATTAGGGTCTAGAGTGTAAAATTGTAAACTTTGTAAATATCAAAGCTACGTGTCAGTATATGTACGATGATGAATTGTTGCAACCCTAAATCACACATGTTCGATGTTATTTATAGGGGCGACATCATCATCATCGATCAATCAACTCATTCAATAAACAATCATTATTCAAAAAGGTTTAGATTGTTCATTGTTATTGTTCAATATTGTGTTCTTCCACTCATGGGCACCATTTGAGTCCGAGTTGAAACTCCATTGGAGAGTTATGCTATCAAATGCTCGACTAGGTTAGGAAATCGAGTCTGAAGAAAAGAATTAGCTACATGTAATATCACTGGAATTTATAAAAGATGATAATAATAATAATAATAATAATAACAATAATACATACATACATATTTTCTTTTTATGTTGTTAGAATGATTTTATGAAGTTTTATATCAAGAAGTGACTAAAGTGCCAAAACTACAAGGTTAGAACGTAACAAAACTATTGGTACCATAAGGATTTACCTTTTATACACTAACTAATTTATGTGGCTAGCTAACTTTTTAACTAGTTGTTTTAACCCCGAGCGTTGTGTGGAATTTAGTCGATATCAGCAACGAAAAAAAAAGGTAAAGTTAAAGTTTATGACTAAAAGAATATCTACACGAGTTCGGTCATTGCATACGGGAACATAGGCTAGTAATGACATATATTAAATAATAGGTTCGGTCTTATGTACATATGTATGGATGGATGTATGCATGCATGTATGTATCTACTTATGTCTGTATGTGTTTATGCATGCATGTATAACATTATATGAAATATTAAAAAATCATATATACAATTAATATATAAATACGTTATTTATTGTAATATGCTTAATTTTCTTTACATTTTGATATAAATTTTATCACAATGGTGAATCGTATCGCAATATATTATGAATATGACCTGGTTTTTAATAAAATTTACCGCAAAGTATACATAAAATAGCATCACGGCAATGTATTTAAATTTGCGAAAATCGCTATATATTAAAAAAAGTTATTATAACTGAATAAATATATAGTTATAAAAAAGAAAAAGGAGAAAAAGTATAACAGATTAGCTGAATTTTGAATAGAAATGAAAACAAAGTAAGTAATAGTTGATTATATGTCTAAAAACATTAACACATTTCATTAAGTTCAACTTTGAGTCATTTATATTGTTCAAGGTTGTTTTTTTTAAGGCAATGTAACAAATAAACACTTAACCTCCAGCTTAAACAAGGAATAAAGCAACAACGTAAACTACAAAACACACTCCGGCCACACAAGAAACAGTAGACTCAACCAAGTTAGCCCATCTAGAGCAATGATCTAGACTTTATCCAACCGAACAAAATTGATATCTTCCAAAGCCAGCGTCGTAGAGGAAGCCATATGGTTGAAAATCTTCATATTCCTTTGCTTCCAAATGCTAAATCTCAAATCTTGAGAGTCAACACGAAAACTCTCATTTAGTGGGTTTTTTTTTTTTTTTTTTTTGATGAATTTTTGTTTTTAATTCTTATCATTTGTGAGACTTGACTCCAAAACCTTTCAACTCAATGTGTTTAAAGGTTTTACCTTTGGCTATGTACCACCAATAGTTAGCAAGTAAGTTTTGTAAACCTTACTAAAACTCAATCGATTAAGGTTTATATGGTGCAACTACTCTATTATGGACAGTTTTATGTTATGCACAAAAAGTGAGAGTTTGATACTAACTACACCTTTCCCTTCTTGACCTTATTATCTCTTTTCTCAACTTTAATTTCTTGCACTTGACGGGTCATAGTTTGGAATTAAAGATTATATAAACAAGGGACCACCGACACGAAATTTCTTTTGAGTAGACAATATCTTTTGTTGTGGTCCAAAATTCCCATAATTTAATAGCCGTTGAGAAATTTCTTTTGAGTGGCCATCTCTTAAGTTATGGAAAACCAGAGAATTCACAAACTATGCGATTTTTTTTCCTCCATCAAATGAGTTGTATTCCAAACATCTCACTAAAAAGGATAACTAATCTTGCAATAAACAAAATTAAATTTCTTTAATAATGGTATGTGCTATCCATGCATGCATGCGCCAACCGAGTCCGCCATGCTTACCGCATAAGCATCAAGTTGTCCACATTAGTTAGCTTGCGCCTTAGTTGACAGGCGCCATGTGTGCGCAACAGGAAACCTTAATCCGTTGAAACATTTATCCGTTTCTTCCAAACTTTCTGATCTTTTGTTGTTTCAACAACACATCTTCTAGCATCAATATTCATTAATCATAGTTCCGTTTTAGACTTGACTTGGTTCTCTCTGAATTAAGTGTCTAAGTAGAACACAAATCCGGAAATAATTATTATATATAAATATAATTAGTAATGTCCAAATATAATGAAAACATATTTTTAGTAAAAATATTTTCCAACAAAATTAATAACAAGCGACTAATCAAATCTTATGATTTTAGCTTTAAACCTACTAAAAAAATCCTAAAAATCTCATGATTTTAGCTTTAAACCTATTAAAAAATCCTCGCAAAACTCTTGTAGGACCTTCAACATTATGTTATTTTGGGTTGACTATTAAAATTTGAAAAGTTCTAGTCAACATGAAGTCGTGTTCAAAGTTAATGGAATAGCTAGGTTGGGAGAAAAGTATAATTTGACTTGGTATTTGGGATTCGTATTAATTGACTCGGTGGATTTAATCTTTGAACTAAATGTTGTTGTCTTGACTCAAAAGGAGACTTACAATTTAGAAACTACTATTATGATTTTATTAGCATTTTAAGTATCTTCCTTCCCAAATTACAAAACCAATTATAGATCTTCTTTCATTAAATACACGACCTCTCATTAAATCCTTTTTTTTAACAGCAAATTTCATTAGAACACTAGCAAGAAGCTAGAGACCCAAACAAAGTCAAACCAAAATTACAACAAAAACTTGCACCAATCCTTTCACAAAACCCTTTTCCAAAAAGATATATTTTTGATCCGTAAGTGTTCCAAAGTTTTGCTATCTCCAAGTGTTTTGGAGATACTCGCTGATTTATTTGAAAAGATAGCCTTATTTTTTGACTTCCAAATATAATAACAAGCCGTGAGGATAATTCTGTAAATCACCTTATTCTTTCTAAGACCAAAGGTGCAAGTAAGATGGAACTTAAGTAGATCTCGTACTGAAAACACACATATAAGCGAAATACAACACAGCTTGCTCATAAATTGTCATAGCAAAATGACATGTTTCAGCAAATGGTTGCCTGTCTCTTCATGCTCAATTGCTCTCCACACAACCTACAAACCATAGATCCCGTATTGTCTCTTCCTAAGGTGATTAAAATCTTATTATGTAACACTTTGTAGGACAACATGGTGAATAAGAAAAAGCATATTTATAATTCGATTAGTACGTGTGAAAACGTTAACTCGCGAGAAACATTGTGAAGACGATCGATGAGAAAGTTCCATAACAGGGAGAGATTGAGTTCAAGTTATTTTACTTTTGATGATAAGATCACTTAATTTCTTTTCTTTTTTTTTTTTCAAATACGAAATATTAGAATGGTGAAATGGTTTCTAGAAGAGAGAAAGGGTGGTAAGAGTTTCTAGAAGTTCCGTCATTTGAAATGGCAGATCTCATGATGTATGTAGAGATTGTCAGTTTCTATCGGGTGACATGGACAATTAATTGGTGTTCTGCCATTCAAAATGGCGGATGTGGTAAAAATATTGTGCGTTTCGCCATTTCAAACGACGGATGTCACTTTTTCTGATCCGCCAGTTTAATTGGCGATTCACGTGACCCGAACTAGCATGCTCCTATGTTTCAAAATGCATTTTGACTAACATCTACCGTTTGAAATGGCAAGTGTCTTCTAGACATCCGTCATTTCAAATGGCAAGTGTCTAACAAATTTGACATCTCACTGATATCTAACTCCAGCCACATACTTTTTATATTTATTTTATTTTTTACTTTTGTTTTATTCTTTAAAAAGATAATATATGAAGACATTATTTATAAATAATATAACTAATTATTATAACATAATTTGTAGAAAAACATTTTTACTTTTATTTTTTAATTATTAGTAATTAATTAGTGTTATTAAAAAGACTAGTAATTAGTATTATTAATTAACTAGTATATATATTAATATTATATGTCAAATGGTAAAGGCTTTTAGGAGTTCCGCAATTTCAAAATTAGTCGTCGGAGAACTAAATTAGCCGTCAGTGATCTGAAATGATGGATGTCCAAAAGACACTTACCATTTCAAATAATAGATGTTTGTCAAAATGCATTTTGACATATAATATCAATATATATACTATTAATTAATAATACTAATTATTAGTCTTTTTAATAACACTAATTAATTAATAATAATTAAAAAATAAAAGTAAAAATGTCTTTTACAAATTATATTATAATAATTATAATTAATTATATTAGTTATAAATAATGTCTTGCAAGTATTATCTTTTTAAAGAATAAAACAAAAGTAAAAATAAAATAAATATAAAAAGTATGTGGCTGAAGTTAGATATAAGTAAGGTGTCAAATCTGTCAAACACTTAACATTTGAAATGATGGATGTCCAGAAGACACTTGTTATTTCAAATAACAGATGTATGTCAAAATGCATTTTGACATATAAGGGCATGCTAGTTTGGGTCACGTGAATCGCTAGTCAAACTAGCAGATCAGAAAAAGTGATATCCGCCATTTGAAATAGCGAAACACACAAAATTTGTACTAAATCCGTCATTTCAAATGGCGGAACACCAGCTAATTGTCTATGTCACCCGACGGAAACTGACAGCCCCTACATGCATTCTGGGATCCGTCATTTCAAATGACGGAACTTCTAGAAACCGTTACCACCATTTTTCTCTCCTAGTGCCGCTCACCACCGCCGCTCGTCACCACCAGCACCACCCACCTCTGCCGCCACCACCCACCACCAACCAGTGCCGCTCACCACCGCCACCACCAACCATCGCTTCCGCCATCACCACCACCGCTCATCACCCGCCGCTTACCACCGTCACTGCCACCACCAACAATCGCTCCCGGCTCTCGCCCATCGCCACCGCCGCCCACCACCACCACTAGTACTACTCGCCGCCCACCGCCACTCACTACCATTTTTGTTTTGTTCCATCTTTTTCAAGTTTATTAGAAAATAAAGACTAATAATTCATTTCATTCCCATATGGTAACAAACATGTCAATGGAATGGTAATTATCCATTACATTACCTCGTTCATTACATTCCATCACCCATTCCATTACCCCATACCAAATAGACCCCAAGTTTTATTTCATACTAATCTTTAATTAATACATTGGTTTTCCAATTTTAAATCTTTTAGAATCTTAATTATGCATAATATTTCACCAAATATTATTTTGGAATTTAGAATCAAATAGTGAATAATGACACCTAATAAATTGGTAAGTATAGACACTATAAACTGAGGTTTAAAGTTTAAACCTTGTCAACCTACTACATGATAAGGGGCCCATGGTAGTGGATGACAACTTATTTTTAATTCATTTCCCAATATATGAAAAGGGTTATTAGGAATTCTTTGTGTTACTTGCAAATGTTCTTCTTTTTATGTGTTTTATATAAAAGATATATGAGGTGTTAGGTAAACAAGACTTGAGATATAGCCAGGGGCGGATCTACAGTGTTAATGGGTGGTTTCCGAGTTTCGAAATAATAGTTAATTTATATATAGAAAATATTAAAGGAACCACCTTATAAATTAGGAAGAAACCACTTAATTTATAATCAAAGCCTTGGTCCAGCCGGTAAACAGGTGGTTTTGAAACCTGGAGGTCACAGGTCAATTCTGGTTTCCAGCTTAAATTTTTGGACTTTTTTTTACTAACTCAAACCTTATAATAATTAGGCTTTTATAATAAAAATACAAAGACACCACAAAACAACAGCGCCTCCCTCGCTGACCCTCTTCAAACCTACTAGCCGTCCCCATTTAGCCGTTCTCCGACCACCGCGGAACCGCCGCCACTTTTCCAGCCAATCAATACACTCATCATGCCTTCTACTCTTCCTCGAAGCTCGATTGCTCGAATCCTCCCACTTTAAAGGTAAGTTTACATTCATTGTTAAATGTTAATTGTTCTTGTTTGTTAACTACTTAATTGCTAAGTTATTTATTAAATTTAGTTTTAGTTTGTTAGATTGTTGGTTTTAATTTGTTAGTTTTTGTTAGTTTCTTAGTTTTTAGTTTGTTAACAAGTTTCTTTACCCGCGCACGCAACACGCAGGGGGTCATAGGTGTTAGATAGTGCAATGGTAATCTAGTCATACCATGAGCTCTTTTACCCGTACCACAAGTTGTAGATAACGCAATGGAAGTATTAGAAAAAAAATATACTTATGTTGAAAAGCCTAGTAACATTAGGACCTACAGTTTGGTAGAAGTTGACAATCATCATCAAGCCTTGAACCTGCAACCGCTCTCTTCCCTTACTTTTACAATATCCATATAATACATCATCATCAAAGTTCCAAGTAGTATGTAAACATTATGTTGAGATATTTTAAAAACGCGTCAGATTGAAAAGTTACGTTGATGGAATAGACTAATTCAACAACAAAGGGAGCAATAATGTTATTAATCAAATATATAAATTCAGTGTCATAGTGTATGAAATCATTTCAAATTATCCACGGATTGCAATTAAATTTAGCCCACTAAAAGTATAATGAGATGACATAGATGAACTTTAATGACGGTGTCCCTTTTATTATTTTATCGTATTTTTATTACGTTTGCCCGATCCATCGAACCGACCCGAATCTCAAACCGACCCGGATTTTTTTATACTCGACTCTATTAAATTGAAGAATCTAAAAGTTGTGCACCACCTAAAAAAAATTCCTGGATCCGCCACTGGATATAGGCATGTATAAATAAACCCAGTTTGAATTTGAGATGACTGGGATGATTTATTTAAAATTTTAAACCTTCCAACGGCAATGTTGTGACGGCTGACAATGACAAGTCTTGCGTTCGCCTCTCATTTCAATGATTAATATTGTTCATAAAGAGTTCAATAGTTTTGTTTTCGGTTGCTTGCTTAAAAACTTATTAGGATCATGCATCATTGGTCATCTCACATAAGCATAATTAACTGTATAGACTATAGTTATTCTCTAATAAGTATATCTTATATTCACGACCAATGCTAGATCATCGATGCTTCAACAAAAGTGGTTAAATGCGATCGGTTCATGATGCAGGTGAGGAAGGAAACAGACTAAACGGAGAAAAAAAAGCTAGGACAAAAGGAAGATCATGCATCATTAGTCATCTCACATAAGCATAATTTCGTCTTCACCATGTAGCACAAACCCTCTCGTGTTTACTTTATACTTTACTTTTAATGACCACAAGACGACATATTGAAGCATGTGTCATTTGTCTTTTATCTTTTATCTTAAATTTTGTTTTTTCGAATTTATCATTTTTTTGCATTTATATTATCCTAAATTCAAATAAAAAAAAGTATAGAATAACTTATATGTACCGGTACTATTTTATTTTTAATACCGTATATATCATGTATTCGATAAAATCGAACGAAAACTTAAAAAACGACGTTGGAGTCTTTGGACTTTGTGTTCCTTGATTTGTGGGAGACATCTTACACAGCTAGATGCTGTCGTCCTTGCTTTCCATCCAGCTATAACCTACTGTCCCACCCTTATATTTTATAATAATAATATTAATAACAATAAAAATAATATTAGTTTTTTTTCTTGGCAATAATAATATTAATAACTTTCTTTACTGTGATTTGACAAACTCATTTCAACTTCTAAACTACTTCATCTATCCCATACCAGGGTTTAAACCATGGCATTCTTCTTGAAAAACAAAAAACCTTTAACATATAGCTAAAGGTAGAATGACAGCTATAATAACAACAGTAACAAAAATAATAATAATTTCTGGTATATAAATTTGAATAATTTGACCCTGCAAACTATTTGTTATTTTCTTTAGCGGCAACCATCATCTGTTAATATGTTATTATCCTTCTGTGGCGAATATCGATCATTAATCGAATACGGTATTGAGATATAATCTTAAAACGAGTTATCGAAAGTTGAAGGGGCTAAATGAAAGTATCTTATTATGTTTATTTTGATATGTTTATTTATTATGGTAAAAATATTAAGAGTTATTTAGTTTCATAAATATGTTTTCTTGCTTTGCAAGTTGTTAGTTTAGTATAAATAGATGGTTAGGGTTTATGTAATTTGTAAGAGTCAATAATTATAATAAAAAGAAATAGTCGATCTTGGTTGAGATCAAACATCGTGTCTGTGTTCTTGAGCGTGATTTCCAACATACGGTATTAGAGGACGGACTTGAATCTCATGGATTTGCACTTAAAAAAAATCATTATTATATAATTAAAATTTACTAATTTAATTTAAACATAGGCGTAATGTTAATGTATATTATTATTTTTAATCTAGTATGCTTCATGACAAATTTTAAGAATATCTTTTAGCAGCACGTGTTATCATGTTTCAGTCTTCGTCTTAGGATGTCATTCAACTCGAAGAATTTTTTATCGGGTCATGTTGGGTCATAATAATTCTAATAATAATATACACTTTACAAACAAGAAATCTATAATATATATATAAACGAAAACCCAAAAATCCTATGTGTCGTGATGTGGTCGCTCCCCCCTTTTATGGAAGCCACCAGATTTCTTAATTTGTAAATGGAGGTCTCTCATTGATCTAACCCAAATTCATGGGTATGAGTCTTACCAAAACCAGATAGCTCTTAAACAGGTTATAACATCTCATTAAATTAAAAATTAATCTTACCAATTATTTGATATAAAAATCATACAAAATAGGAATATACTAAAATTTAATATCCAATTTAAAAAGAAAAAGATATTATTTATAATTAATAAACAATTTTATAGTAAATAACATAAGCGGGTCATGGGTCACAAAATCCAGATAGCTTTTAAACGGGTTATAACATATCATTTATTTATAAAACTCTTTCATCATCAAACCCTAAGTATATTATTAACTTTCTTACAATAAAGAAAATTAAAATCCAAAAAATAAATATTAAAAAACGAAAAATGTAAAGCAACCATTCTCTCAAGCTATCAGATTACTTTATTTGTAAATGAAGGCTTCTCACGCATTTGACCCGAATTCACGGGTAAAGGTCTCACCAAACCCAGATAGCTCTTAAACGGGCTATAACATCTCATTATATTAAAAAATAATCTCATCAAATATTTGATATGAAAATCGTATAAAATAGGAATATACTAAAAATTAATATCCTATTTTATTTTAAAAAAAGATATTATTTATAATTAAGAAACAATTTTATAATAAAGAAAATAAACGGGTAATGGGTATCACCAAACCCAGATAGCTTTTAAACCGGATTATAACATATCATTTATTTGTGAAACCATTTCATTATCAAACCTCAAGTATATTAATTATTAACTTTTTTACAATAAATAAAATTAAAATCCAAATATACATATATAAATATTAAAAACGAATAATGTAAAACAACTATCGTAATACGGGGGATAAAATATAATACACAATATATAGTAAGAATATAATTAGTGTCACTTAAATCATAATAATGAAAGTTCAACACAATTTCAAAATGCCTCAACTTCTATTATTATTAGGTTTCCCGTACCATCGTCGAAGAAGAATACGTGTAACTGAGTGTGAGTTGCAAATATCACATGAACAAGTTTACCTTGCGTGATATTGGCCCTACATGCTACATCCTCTCCTAGTATTCATAATGTACAAATTCATTCTTATCGAATTAAACCCATGAATTAAGTAGTGATGTGCCAGAAGTGCTAGACTAGATTCTGGTCATTTACATATTTTTTTCTCATATATATGTTTGGTATAATTTGTAAAAGAAATTCTATTTTCTTTCCTATTTACTACGGCGACGAAGAATCAAATTATAGACAAAAGACCCACACTCAAGTTCTGCTATCCTAATCATGATTTTTCTACCCCCAGAGAGAAAGGCCCTTCCCTTTTGGGTTGGTTGTTGGCGAGGAGGGATTTGAACCCCCGACACTGTGGTTCATAGCCACGTGCTCTAATCCTCTGAGCTACAGGCCCCACTGCGTTTCCGCTGGGTCTGTTTCCGGAAGTACCATAAAAAAAAGGAACATTTGCTCTCCCTAGCCATTTCGAGTTAAGAAGATGTCAAAGCGTCTTTACCTTTACTTTATATCTACTTGGTTGAAGATAGTAGGCATAGTACTAATAATCTATGCAGCTTCAACATCTCCTGGCCAACGTAATTAAAAAAAAATAGTCTATTCCTCCGTATCTCATATGGGTTTCATACTTAGAGGAATTGCTTTGATAACCAATAAGGGACTAAACAGAGCTATTTTACAAATAATCTCTCATGGCTTTATTGGTGCTGCACTTTTTTTCTTATTCTTAGTTTATTTGATCAAATAAAAAGCAACTTTGGGATTGCTGAATGACAGACAAATCACAGACAAAAAAATACAAAAAATATATAAAGCAACGGAGCCATCATAGTATTTTTGAATTCCTCCGAAAGGAATGGTGGTAAGTTGATCATTTACCGATCGGGGTCTGATCGATCCTATTTTTTATTTCTTTGATGGAAGGTAAGGGTCAATTTTATTTTAGAGCCGTATGAAATGCATAATGTTCGTACGGTTGTTCGATTCAGAAAAAAATAAAAAAAATACATATGTTTAGTAAATTAAGGACCGATATTTCTTGATATGCAAATTAAATAAGATCAAAAGGATTTGGAGAAAATGTGTAAAATCAATCTAGGAGAATGAAGAGGATTGCAAATTTAAACTTTATATTTACAGTATAATTTAGATCATAATAGCTCCTGATCAAGTCGGAAATGATCAATGATAAAAACAAAGCCCTTGATTGTCGAGTGAGCAAAAGGTTGTAAAGAATTCCGGGCGGTTAGAAGTGCATGATATGTTGCAATATCTACTATGATAAAAATTTTGGGTGACATAGGCGATTCTAGTAACCGAAATATAAAGTAAATGACATATTAACTATAATATTCTAATTGAAATAACTAGTAAACGTATAATATAACAAAACACTAAATTCAGTCTAAATAACAAATATTCTAGACTTGGTTAAAACAAAGAATAAAAATGCAATTATTAAAATCCTTTTTGATATCATTTTAGGAATTCTTTAATCTTTATCCATTTCTTCACGTTTTGTTAATAGTTTCACCGATTAGTATACGAGATGGAGGCGTCCTAGGTATTAAACTCTACATACAAAAATGTGTCTAATATTAAGTGTTTAAATCATGTTAATTCGTGCTCATGACCCAAGCGATATTAAGTGTTAACTGGTGTAAACTATACTCGCCGTAATGTTGTAGTTACATGAATTCGATCTTTAGCATTAGAAGCTTTGGAATTTAAACTTTAGTAGTATAAGGAAGCTCCTTTTTTAATGAACCCGTCATAAGATTCCCAAAGGCAAAAAGTAACCAAGATTAAACGCTACAAAACATGTCATAAAAGAAAACAAATTACTAGATGCCATCCAATATTAAAAAACCATTATCCACATAGGCATTAGATCTTTTCACGTATAGATCTAGTGGGACCCATATGCAGGTTAATAGCATTGGAATAAAAAGTCAAGTGCGTGTTTATGTTGATGATCACTTTGAGTTACATAGGTGAAGAAACACTAACCGGACCCCGGGCAGATTACTGGTAACCTGGGGGTTAGATAGATGTTTCCCACGAGGGGTTAGACCCTTGGAAGATGGTTCTTCTGATAACCTGCAAAACAGACACCGTGAGCTCGTCACTGAGAAGGGGGGGGGGGTTCCTCCTTGTGACCACCCTCCGGCGTGAGAATCAGACCAGATTGCTCTTTCAATATAAAAGTATATTAAGAGATTGCTAGAGCAGATATCAGGTATAATATGATGATAATGTGGTAAGATATGATAAGATGAGATGGTCATACCATTTGTGGTATTTATAGCCGAAGGTGGTTTCCAAAGAGGTATGGCCGGCTGCAACAGTGTTCCTGTTCCACCAACAGTAGCCTACGCACGTGCCCTGCTGGTAGTTGGTGGGTAGGTAGCGGCTGATAGCGACCAGGCCTGCTGTATACTATTCCTGTTCCACCAACTGACGGCTACGCACGTGGTATGACAGTAGTTGGTGAGTAGGCAGCGGCTAATAGTGACATACAGTGCAGGAGCATGCTGCTCGCCATACTGTTGTCAATAAGCTGTCGTATCTTTAGTCAGATCTTTTTCCCATACCTCGTCAGGTACAGTACAGAAGATCTTCCTGTATCGTACGGACTGGCTTATTTGGGCGGGAGTATTCCCCCTCCCGCCCTTGTGCGGGATTGTTCCCGGCTTCGCTCATTCCTTCAGGTGACACTGAGTGAGAGCTAAGTGCCTTGTGCGTGTAGCCTTGCTGTGCGGGTGGCCTTCCCTGATGGCTTGTATCCGAGGCTGCGGGAACAGGCGGAGTCCTTCACCATCGGGAGGCATTTCCTGCGGGACCAGCTTGCGTACTGCGCGTAAGGACGTCACGTCTCTGAGCATGGTTGGTCCTGCGGATCCAGTTGGTTTCTGCGCAGACGTCCCTCTTTTAGGTGAGTCTTGCGGGTCCAACTGGGCTTTGCTGGGACCTACCTCTTCAAGTCCCCCCAGTCCAATGTTCTTCTCATGAGTGTTTAATAAAGTGAGGTGAACTTTTGGACTTAAGCAGAGGGTTTTGAAAAGGGTTTTTCTAAGGTTTTCCATGGGATTCTTCCCGCGGAAGTCCTTGTCACTTGCAGAAATGCCCGAGTTTCCTGCTTGGTCTTTGGGTATGATGCGGGTAGGCTGTAATCTCCTCGCACGTCAGGAGCGTTGAGTCCCACTTGTGTGGATTCTCCTTGAGGTTTTGGTGGTTTTGAACATAGTGATCAATTATGTTAAGACCACCAATTCCATCCTGGAGCTTCGAACAACGTAGTTCTCGACGTTCCCGCTATGCGGGGATGTTATTTCCGTTTCCGCAAGCATTGCCCAGAAGATCCTTCTTGGTTTCAATTCCCGGCGGAGCGCTAGGTATGTGAAGGGTTTTGCCTTAACACTGTACCTGCGCTCGTCTTACGGTTATTTTACTTCCAAGGTATTCCTGGCGTCAATTCCCTGCGGGTGCTAGGTTTGTGAAGGGTTTTGCCTTTACACTGTATCCGCACCCGTCTTATAGTTACTTGGTTGCCGAGGTACTTGGCTTCAATTCCCTGCGGGTGCTAGGTATGTGAAGGGTTTTGCCTTTACACTGTACCCGCATCCGTCTTACGGTTACTTGTTCGCCAAGGTTTTCTTGGCTTTAATTCCCTGCGGGTGCTAGGTATGTGAAGGGTTTTGCCTTTACACTCTACCCGCATCCGTCTTACGGTTACTTGTTCGCCAAGGTTTTCTTGGCTTTAATTCCATGCGGGTGTTAGGTATGTGAAGGGTTTTGCCTTTACACTCTACCCGCATCCGTCTTACGGTTACTTGTTCGCCAAGGTTTTCTTGGCTTTAATTCCATGCGGGTGCTAGGTATGTGAAGGGTTTTGCCTTTACACTGTATCCGCATCCGTCTTACTGTTACTTGTTTGCCAAGGTAAGGGGGGTATTTTCCCGCCTACTTTATGATCTTTTTAAATTTTGAATTTTGAAATTCGAAAGGTTGGTGAGGATAAGAACAGTCCAAACATCTGAAACGTCGTGCGACGGTTTCTTCTGACTGTGTCAGGACGTGCAGGAAGTTATGGTGACGTGACAGTACATGGTCGTTTCAGACGCTTTTTCAGGCGCGTGGGCGCGATTTTTTGGGCGCGTGGCTGCGAAATTTCTGGCACGCGTACTTTTTACAGCTGTTGCCAGCTAGCTTTTTGCCACGCGTCATAGTTTCATTGCACCTTCGATTTCTCTCTCCTTCGCATTAAATTCACCGCATTAATTGCGATCACTATATAAAGGGGAAGATGGTCATTTGTAATTCACATCTTCACTTCTCTTTCATCTCTAAGGCGATTTCTGGTGAATACTCTTATTCAGTTGAGCATTCCTCCGAAATCGTTTCTTCTTCCTTTGCAATATGTCTTCACATGATACTGAAGCTGTAGTCGATGATAAGAGTACTGCTGGCGAGTGCCAGTGTGCTCTGCCCGGCGATCAGTACCGGTATGTTGTTAGGAAGTTCATGCTCGATCCTCTCGAGCCTGAGTTTCCTGAACCCTATCAGACCGTGTACGATGCCCCCAGTGGCAAGATCGGGGTATATGCTTCATTCTTTGTCTATGGGAATCTTAGGTTCCCATTGACAAAGTTTGTTTACCGTGTCCTGGAGAGGCACGGTGTGCATTTGACCGAGTTGCACCCCATGGCGATCGCCAAGATTCGCCACTTCGAGTGGGTGTGCCGGATTTTGGGCATTGAGCCCTATGTGGACCGCCTGATGACCTTCTATACTTGGAGGTGCATCCAGGGGTGGTACACCCTGACAACCCGGATTAAGGGTTTGAAGATTTGCGCCACCGAGCGCAGTCTCCGATCGTGGAAGCGGGAATTCTTCTACATTTCTGCCCGCGCCGTCCCTATTGCCATGAAGTTTAAAAATGGCCAAGCCATTCCGAGCCACCACGCCACCAACTACCAGGAGGCGGAATGGTTTGCGAAGATATCCCGGGTCCAATCTCCGGTTTACCGGTTTGCGGAGTCCGGGATGGTGATGCTGGGGATGAGCCGGGTATGGAAGGAGGCGTCTCAGGTTCCCATCCTTCTCGAATACGGTTTGAACTCTACTCCTTATGGTATGTCTTAGTCTTTCTTGCTGATATGAGTTTGTCTTCTAACTGTTTCTTTTCTTTCAGAGGGGAACAATTTGGAGTCGCTCCTGTACCCGCGGGAAGCTGACGGTCCCGTGCGGGTGGGTACTCGTGCTCTTGACGAGAACGAGTTGCCCATCCTGGAGCAAACAGCGGATCGGTTTGTGGAGGTCTATCCGCTGGGCCACGAGATCCTGAGCCACCGGCGGCCAGGTAAGGCGTTATTCTCTCCTCCACCCCTCAGTGCTGTACCCGCTGCTGGGATTCCTTACATGCTGTCTTCTTCTGAGGAATCCGCAGATGGTCCTCCGTTAGTGCGGAAGAGGAGGGCTGCCGTCGGGAAAGGGAAGGAGAAGGTGGCCTCCACAGCTGATCCGGTGCTTCTATCTGACACCGAGTCAGATAGTGAAGAGTTGGCGGGGAACCCCGGTGGTGAGAAGACCACTGTTCCGGAGGCTACGACTGTTACCTCCGGAGAACCGATGACGACGACGGTGACCGGCATCAAGAGACCGGCTCCATCGGGTTCGTCCCCGCCCGTCCGTACGTTCAAGCTCAAGAAAACCCGTAAGTACAACTCTTAGGCTTTTATCTTCGTAGTTTAATCTTCCAAGTCTTTTAACACTTTTCTTCTTTACGCAGGTGTGGATGTTGGCGCATTCCAGGGTGAGGGGCCGAGTACTACCTCTCCGCCAATGACGGTAGGCTTGGTCAGCCTACCTGAGGCGTCGACCCAGGCGCCTGCGCCTGCTTCCGCTGGTTCAGTTGCTCATTCTGAGCCGACTGTTCCAGCCGAGATGACGTCACCGCCGGCTGTGGGTGCGATTTTTACAGCATCCTTCACAGAGCCGGCGGTTACTTTTGCCGCGGATTCTGCGGCAGCGACTGCGGCGGCTGCCACCATGCCCCCGCCACCGGCACCGACGGCCGGCCCATCAGGTACGCATGGGAGTACTCGCCAATCTTTGCCCCCTTCCCATCTGCCTGACCTTTTGGATGGGTTTCCTTTGGGTTCAGGTGATGGGTTCGGCGGTTATCGGCCTGTTATAGACCCTACAGGTGCGTAGGGTTCCTTTGGCCCTTTTTCACTTTTTTTATCATCTTTTCCTAACTGCTTTTTTGTTTTTTGCAGTGTCGGATTCCAATGAAGTGTATGTTCCGCGATGGAACATACGCCGAGGAACAACCCTTCGTACCCCTGTGGAGTGCGTGGAAATGGGCTCGCCACGCTGCTCCCCATGGTGCGTTGGGGGAAGCCATGGCTAGCTACCAGGAGGGTAGGCTAACCAATGAGCTTCGGGTTCTCTAGGCCCGGATGCAGCCGCGCGTCGAGCTGCTTTGTCGTGAAAACGACAAGTTAAAAGCAGCTCGCGCCAAGGAAGTATCTCAAGCGCGTGCTCTTCGGGAGGAGAACCAAAAGTTGGCCGCAGCTGCTGCGGAGAAGGAGAAGGCCTTCAAGGCCCTCGAGGTTGAGGTTCAAGCGCGACTCGAGGCCCGCTCCAAGGCTGCCCAAGCTGTTAACGAACAGCTTCGGCTGGCTAAGGAGACTGCGAGGAACGCAACCGAGAGGGCCACCAAGGCTGAAGCCGTTGCTGAGCCTTTACGCGTGGAGAACGAAGAGCTCAAGGCCAAATTGGAGGCTCTCCAACGTGCTCATGATGCCTTGGCGATGGAGGATGCCAAGAAACTTCAAGAGATCCTGGACCAGAGGGGCGTGCTTGATCACACCGAGCGGAAGCTTAAGGGCGTCGAAGAGGCTGCCGCAAAGGAAGTGCTACTTGCCAAACTTAACAAAAGCGAAGCCGAACGCGCCTGCACCCAAGCTCAAGCCGCCCTTAAAGAAGCTCTGGTTGCCAAGGAATGGCTTGTTCGAGAAGCGTTGTCTCAGGTATGTCTATCTTCATGTCTTCACGCTTATCTTTGTAATTAGGGTGTTGATACTTGTATATTTTCTTATGTAGGTTGTGCATCGGGTCTTTTCAGAGACATCTTACGATGATGCAATGAGCGCAGCCCTCAACGCTTCTCACGAGGATGGAGAACGGGTCGGTTTCCTGCTTGGTCTAGGGTTTGTTGAGAAAGGCGTCCCGCCATCCAACTTCCCTTTATACAATGTAGATACCGAAGCCATATATGACCAAGCAGTAAATCAATACGCCGCCTTCCCGCATCCGGTGGTGGAGAAGGTGAATGAAATTGCTGCTGCTGATGATGGGCTACCTATCCTTAAGGCTTACCTTGAACAGCCACGCTCTACTGACGGCGCTGGTCCAAGTGGAAGTGGCCCTGAAGCCTGATCCTGAAGATCCCTTCCCATTGCTAGGATAGTCTTGTACAGATGTATTTATTTTCTTTTCGTAGGCGGGTAGTTACCCGGCCATTCTTGTAATAATTCGTTTGTGAAATATTAATCTTTTTGCGTATAAGATTGTTATTTCCTTCTTTGGGTTTCTTGCTTTATAAACTTATGACTTGCATACTTAGTTTAAATTAGCAATTTTCCGAGTGTAGAATAAGTTAACCTGTTGAACGTGGTTGATAATGGGTTAAAGTTTTGCTACCTCTTTCGTGATTGTGCGGGTAGAACCGTCACTTGCACTTAGTAGGATGGCTAAACTTAAACCTTCCTCTGACCTGCGTGTAGGTTTTCTTCATCTTTTGAGGATAAGTTAACCTTTGAACGTGGTTGATAATAGGTGTGAAGTTTTGCTTCCTCTTTCGTGATTGTGCGGGTAATACCGTCACTTGCACTTAGTAGGATGGCAAAACTTTACCCTTATCTGACCTGCGTGTAGGTTTTCTTCATCTTTTGAGGATAAGTTAACCTTTGAACGTGGTTGATAATAGGTGTGAAGTTTTGCTTCCTCTTTCGTGATTGTGCGGGTAATACCGTCACTTGCACTTAGTAGGATGGCAAAACTTTACCCTTATCTGACCTGCGTGTAGGTTTTCCTCATCCTTTTAAAAATTTTGTTTTGAACCGTTCGACGCGCGGTTGTCAATAGGTTAGTGTTCAGTTTCCTTTCATGATTCATGCGGATAGATCGGCACTTTCATTTAATGGGATAATTGAACTCATCCCCTTTAACTGACCTGCGTGAAGGTTTTGTCCTGTTATTGGGTTTGTGCGGGTAGGACCGCCTTCCCACGCAACGACTTCACGTAATGTGAATGCCGTTACCAGTGTTGCATAGTTTAACCGTTCGACGCGCGGTTGTTGATAGGTTATTGTTCAGTTTCCTCATTATGATTCGTGCGGATAGACCGGCACTTTCATTTTTGGGTGCTGAACCTTTTCCCTTCAACTGACCTAGGTGAAGGTTTTTTCACATTATTGGGTTTGTGCGGGTAGGACCGCCTTCCCACGCAACGACTTCACGTAATTATGCGGTGAAAGCCGGCATACTAGTGTTCAGAAAAGTAAAATCAGCTTCGATGTTCTAAAGAGAATCATTTCCATTAGAAGTGACTCTTGGCCTTTTCTTTACAAATTGGAATTGATTTACATGCAAATTGTGTAAATGAGCTCCCTTCCATGTTGGGATGGGAGTGCCATCGAGCCGATACGCACCTGGTTCGGGATCTCGTTCTTTACGCAGCATGTAGTCTCGACATTGAAGCTGGAACTTTTATTCGTGTTTTCCCCAGCTGAGGTTCTACACGCACCCGCCTGCTCAGCCTTTATTGCGCCACGAGGTGCGCGAGCGTCCCATCTCTGACAAATGCTTCGACCATGTCTTTTACGTCTATGCATTCTTCAGTGTTGTGGCCTTTTGTCTTGTGAAAGTCACAGTATTTGCTCCGATCAGCATCATGACGATGTCGGATTATTGGAGGCTTTGGCCATGGGAGCTCTTCAGTAGCGAATATCTCAGTGACGCTCTTGGTGAGTGGCGTCCATCTGGAGTTCCGGTGCGGATGTACATTATCCCTTCCGCCCAATCGATGTTGTAAGCCGGATGAGGTGTCAAAGTTTACCCTTGACTGCCAAATGCCTAGCTTCCGCTTTTTATTTAATCGGGCGGTGAGGACGTTGTCTTCTCTCGTTTTCTGAGTGTAGAGGTTTGTGCTCTGGGGGAGATCTCTACCCAGTTGCTTCTCCGTTTCCACATAGCGTTTTGCTGCTGTCATGATGGCATCCCATGTGGATGGCATGCCATCTTTACCCGTTAGGGTGCGGATGAGCTCTGGGTCATGCACGCCCTGGATGAAGGCAGCGCGAACAAGATCTTCGCTGATATTGCCCAAACTTAGCTTCTTTGAGTTGAAGCGAGTGATGAAGTTTGGCAGAGATTCATCTTCTTCTCGTATGCATTTGAGGATTGTCCATTGCTCCTCGGTATACTTCCGTTGCTGGCTGAAGTGTTGGCTAAACTTCTGCTGGAAGTCTGCCCAGTCGTAGATGTGGTTGACCGGTAGACGATCAAACCAAGCTCTAGCAGCCCCAACAAGCGTCATTTGGAACATGTAGCACCAGGTGGGTTCCGTCCAATTGCTGACGGTTGCCCCCGCTATGAACCTGTTCAAATGATCGTCTGGATCAGATATACCGTCATATGTGCCTATGTTAGGCATTTGTTTGGCACTCTTTGGGGCGATTGCTTCCGCAATGTCCCTTGCAAACTTGGACGTTCCTGCATTTGCAATGTTTGGTCTGAACGTTTTGGAGAAGTCTCGTGGACTTCCACCTGTGCTTTTTGGTTTGAAGGCTTGTCCAAAATGCCTTTTCGGTTGGGATTCCATTTCCTTACGCTTCCCTTTTGCCCTGTGGCGAGGGTTCGCGTCGGAGTCGGATTCCTCCGAGTCATCCTCCCAGTATTCGAATTCGTCGGCCTGTTGTATGGAACGCAAGCGTTCGTCCAACTCAGCCTGGAATTCCTTTTGTCGTGCCTCCGCCCATGCCTTAACTTCATCGAGAGTTTGGCGGGGGAGTCTTCGTTTCTCAAACTGGGTATCAGTGGATCCCAGTAGGCGATCATTTACTGCACTTGCCCCAGCTTGAGTAACTGGGGTAGTGTTCGTAAAATTTACTTCACTTGCCCCGGCTTGGGTAACCGGGGTAGTGTTTGTAAAAACTGTGTTACCGGTATTCACCCCAGTAGCTGGGGTTGTGGTTACCGGAATTTCTCTAACCATCTTTGTAGAAGTTTGAAAAAACTGGAGAAAAATAAAGTTCTAGCTTTATGCACGGATGGCGCCAATGAAGAAACACTAACCGGACCCCGGGCAGATTACTGGTAACCTGGGGGTTAGATAGATGTTTCCCACGAGGGGTTAGACCCTTGGAAGATGGTTCTTCTGATAACCTGCAAAACAGACACCGTGAGCTCGTCACTGAGAAGGGGGGGGGGGGTTCCTCCTTGTAACCACCCTCCGGCGTGAGAATCAGACTAGATTGCTCTTTCAATATAAAAGTATATTAAGAGATTGCTAGAGCAGATATCAGGTATAATATGATGATAATGTGGTAAGATATGATAAGATGAGATGGTCATACCATTTGTGGTATTTATAGCCGAAGGTAGGTTTCCAAAGAGGTATGGCCGGCTGCAACAGTGTTCCTGTTCCACCAACAGTAGCCTACGCACGTGCCCTGCTGGTAGTTGGTGGGTAGGTAGCGGCTGATAGCGACCAGGCCTGCTGTATACTATTCCTGTTCCACCAACTGACGGCTACGCACGTGGTATGACAGTAGTTGGTGAGTAGGCAGCGGCTAATAGTGACATACAGTGCAGGAGCATGCTGCTCGCCATACTGTTGTCAATAAGCTGTCGTATCTTTAGTCAGATCTTTTTCCCATACCACGTCAGGTACAGTACAGAAGATCTTCCTGTATCGTACGGACTGGCTTATTTGGGCGGGAGTATTCCCCCTCCCGCCCTTGTGCGGGATTGTTCCCGGCTTCGCTCATTCCTTCAGGTGACACTGAGTGAGAGCTAAGTGCCTTGTGCGTGTAGCCTTGCTGCGCGGGTGGCCTTCCCTGATGGCTTGTATCCGAGGCTGCGGGAACAGGCGGAGTCCTTCACCTTCGGGAGGCATTTCCTGCGGGACCAGCTTGCGTACTGCGCGTAAGGACGTCACGTCTCTGAGCATGGTTGGTCCTGCGGATCCAGTTGGTTTCTGCGCAGACGTCCCTCTTTTAGGTGAGTCTTGCGGGTCCAACTGGGCTTTACCTTATTAAAAAGAAACCAGACACATTCATTGTGTTTTAACAAATTGTGTTTAAAGTGGGAGAAAGGAGTAACAAGATTAGAAAAAGAAGAAATTGTCATGCTAGAGAATTGAATCATGAACTTTTTCAGAATTTTGAAAATTAAGGAAATTGTATGAGTTCTTGGCCCTAAAAGGCAACCCCTTATTATTATTATTATTATTATTATTATTATTTGTTACAAATAATTTACTATTGTATTAATTATTTGTAGTTGATAAAAGCTAAAAGATGTGATGTACGCTAAGCTATAAAGAGGGAGGCGGTATGTACTTGCCGTAATATTAGATTATAAAACGTGTAACGCCGAGGAGGAACTAGGTTTAGTGATTGGTTTTAGCGATTAGTCGTGACCACCAACTCTAGTATAGATTCACTTTATGGTATTTCTTTATTATTTAAGTTCAATTAAACAGCATTGTAGAAGTGCATTGGTGGACTCCTTGTAATTAGAGTTGTTTAGTTAAGTTTAAAAGGTTTTACAAGTGTCCTATGTCATTGTGCCTTTGTAGGTTTGAGAAAGGAGCAAGAGTTGTGAGGTTAAAATACAATGCTAAAAAGGTGGAAATACGTATTATTTTATAAAAATAAAGGTTCACTTTAATGCTAGTTATATATGAATAGTTTGGTTATTTACACATGTATAATCATAACCGAACCATAAATGGTGCATCAAAAATTGAACCATCGACTTCTCAATCGATTCAATTATTTTGAATATTCGGTTTTATAGCTGTTGCAAAATGGATGGGTTGAAAATTGATTGACAGGTCAACACAAGTTGGGTGAAACTAGGTTTGGGTCAAAATGAGTTTTGGCAAAAATGAACTCGAATTGAAATATGTATCTTTAGAAAAAAAAATATCAAAATAATTAAGTCAATCCCCTATATTTATAGTTGCTGGTGACAATGTGTGGAGACGTCAACAAGAGTGGAGACGGCGATGGCGCCACACTGAGGTGGTGCTTGGCAGACATTGTCAATATTGGCGATTTGCTAGTGGTGGCAGAGACAGGGGCAATGGTGGTGGCAGCAGCATAGGCATGCCGTTGTAGAGGGGGTTGGTGGTGACAAGTGTGGTGGTGCAATACAAGTGTCGATGGTGGAGGCAGTCATAGGATGGCAGAGATCTGTTAACGACGGTGAAGGCGTCATCGCACAGTGTTGTGAGGATGGTGGTGCAAAGGCAGCAATGATGATGAGGGTGAAGGAGGTTGCAACTTGCAAGTATAGATGTCGGTAACAGCTGATAGGTGGTCTCTAGAGGAGACAAATAATAGTTATGGATAGCGTTAATCAATTTGAACTCGTTTTATTTCAACTTTTTAAGAACGGCCTATTTAACGTATAATGAGTAAACCTATTTAATAGTCCTATTTGAACCATCTTGTAAAATTATTTTGCACAAATCAACTTGTAGTTGAGGAACGAGCGACATAAAAGATATAGTACTCATTGACCTAATTTGTCATAGTGGAATAACAAAACCTGATTTAACTGGTCACCCAATTCGTTGTTTTATATGTACATTTGACAAATGAGTTTAGAAAATCATTAACCGTCCCACAGACTAAAATAAATATTAAAGGAAATATTTGGTTACAAAAGTTCTAAGATAACATAAAAGATAAAGAGAGAAGGGATGCACGTCGTCCAAGAACATCAACGTTAGGAGTTAGCAAATCTCTTTATTTTGCCGTTGAATTTTGATCTTATAATATTTCACTTACTAGGATAGTGAACTGTGTTATATACGGGTAGAAAAAATTTCAAACGTCACACAGACACACACACACACACACACACACACATATATATATATATATATATCATAAGAATTCTTTATATTGTTTTCTGCAAAACCATAAGACATAGGAAAAATATATATAGCCATCATAAAGAATTCTTTAATTAGTTATAAATAATTAATTGTAGTCAAAATCAGTTTTTAAATCATTTGAAAGGAAATAGTTGGTTATGATTCTAGAAAACATTAATTAGTGAGCTTATGATTCTAGAAAATATTAATTAGTAAATTATGTGAGAATTCTAGAGATAAAAACTTGTAAGCTTATGTGGACATCCTATTTGATGGTCATGTGTATATCTTGTTTTGCTTTAATAGTATAGTAAGAAGATTAGCATTAGGATTAAAATTAATTGATTAATTATGTGGAAATTATAAGCATGGAAAGTGAATGAAATGGAACATTAGGTGGACTTCCTAGGAGAAGGACAAGTTGACAAATTAGTTTTCCTTTAATATATTAGTTAGATTAGATATAATAAAGTTAAAGTAAATGTTAAGGCGTGTCTTGACAACCAACATGTATTTATTCCTTTTGCTTTTGACACTTTTGGTTTCCTCGCGCCTGAAGCTGTGGAGTTACTTACCCGTGTTCAGCGGGTCATGCATAGTAATGTTATGACTCAAAGATTAGCAATTGCAATTTTTAAAAGATTGGGTTTTGCAATTCAAATAGGGGTAGCGACGCAGCTTCTTGCCTGCTTGCCTTCTGTATCGATATAATCTAAACATTGAAATTTTTTATATTTAGGCTGGTTAAAAAATGTTAAGTTATGAATTCAAAACTTTAAATGTTAAGTTTGACCATGCTTGTGTTATATATTGGTTTAAATGTTAATTAGCATTAGGATTAAAATTAATTGATTAATTATGTGAAAAATTATAAGCATGGAAAGTGGATGACATGGAACATTAGGTGGACACCCTAGAAGAAGGACAAGTGGACAAATTTGTTTTGCTTTAATATGTTAGTTAGATATGAAGTTGAACTCACCAAGTTTCAGGTTTTTTATGTTTGGTGTTTTCTTCGTATAAAACTAAATCCTATCACAAAGCACTATCTAAGACCATGGGGTACGTTTTCGCGTTTCCATATTTCACTTAAATTTTCACCGTCAAATCATCGCTACATCAGTCTTCACATATCTTCGTATTTAGAGAACAGTCTTTCATCAGTTCATTGAATTTCTACTGCCACGCTATCTTTTATTTTTAAAACACAAACATACTTTCAAATTTTAATAATAATGATAATTAAAAACATTATATAATACTAATTAAAAAGAATTGCAATACTAATTAAAAGCATACTTAAAATCTGACCATGTATTAGAGGTTTCATTTAGCATGTTTATAAATCTAAGCCATTAAGAGGGTCAACTGGCTTGGAGACTTCATTTAACATGTTTATAAATTTTACCGGGTTAAAAGCTCAATGACTAATTCATATGTTTCCTTTTAGAGAACCAAACATATTTTGATACTAACCGATTCAAAATGTAGCGTCGTATGGTATAATTAAAGAGGATACCAAACAGCTCACTAGATTAAGAAGAATGTATCATGTGAGATTAAAACAGAAGATGGTGAACAACAAAACAACAACAATAATAAATACGATCACAATGGGCATTTAATAGACCTAAATGTATATTTAGGAAGTGCAAGCATATAAAAGATAACTTCTTTGTAGTTACATTTTTTTTAAATGACAAATTTCTTCTTAATCTTTGTCGTATGCGTGACTTGAATTTAAGATCTTCCTCTTTAAAACCTAAATTTTCAAAAAGGCTTTGTTTTTGCCAATGGATCACCACCACATTGGTTGTAGTTGCGTATTTATTATGAGTTTTTTTACACTTGTCGTTTCTAATACTATGAATATACATTTTTAATTTTAATTTAATTTATTGTAAGGAAGTTTGTAATATACTTAGACCTATTTTAATCCATTTATGTTTGATTATGCTCATTTCATTTTTAGATGAAACATTTAATGAATCATATACTTTATATTCGTTTACACATAAGATTTTTTGGTATACAATTATATAGAGTAGTCGTTTCAAATTTTTAATTGAAAATAAATTTGAAAACACATAAATTAATAAAAATACAGAAATGGACAGCTGCACGGCGCCTATATGTTGGGTGCAAGCCCATTAATGAAGGGCTAAATCAGGCCCAACCTGGTTGCTATAAACTTGTAAACTTGTGTTTGGGCTTCTAAATTCTCAGTTTATAGTAAACATCAAATAGTGCCATTAGAGATCCACAACCAAAGTCCAGATGCTTCAAAGTGAATTTCGGATCCTCATTTTTAGTCTAGCTAAAAATCATTTCAACTCTAAATTTTGTTTTAACTTTAATGAATTTTATCATCTTATTCCCGATTTCTGTGTATATTTAGTTACACAGTATCGCTTATTACATACTAGGTTTTATCCCCCGTATTACGGTTTGTTTTCATTTTTCGTTTCTAATATATATATATATATATATATTAGATAATTTTATTTATTGTAAGGAAGTTAATAATATACTTATTGTTTGATAATGAAATAGTTTCACAAATAAATGAGATATTATAACTAATTTAAAAGCTATCTGGGTTTGGTGAGACCCATGACCCGTTTACTACAAAATTGTTTCTTAATTATATATATATATATATATATATATATATATATATATATATATATATATATATATATATATATATATTTAAATGGATATTAATTTTTAGTATACTCCTATTTTATATGATTTTCATATCAAAATTTGGTGAGATTAATTTTAAAACAATGAGATGTTATAACCCATTTAAGGGTTATCTGGGTTTGGTGAGACCTATATCCGTGAATTCGGGTCAAATGCATGAGAATCTTCCATTTATAAATAAAGCAATCTGATGGCTCTAGAGGATGTAGGAAGCAACCGGAGAACTTTTAAAGGTATCGCCTATATATATTTACGGGGCCAAATATTATACCATCTTGAATTATGACACATTACCCATCTAAAGACCGTGAAGGTGTATGTTTACGGCGTCTAATCAAACAACAACATTCATAATTGACTCATATCCGTAAATAAGAACGTGACATGTGTGATCGCAGCACCACACCTACCACACACCAACATCCAATAAGACTACTCCTAGTAAAATATTTTTCGACCATGACTTAAGGGATTCGATGTGCTACTTGAAACACAAGATAGAATGTCGATGAATAAGGTATCTTTTCACGATCTAAATGTGCATCACACTATAGGGACACAACATTAGGAGATGAAATGACTTCCAAAAGAAGCTTTCTCTTAGCCAGTGCGTGTAGGACGGCCAATAAGCTCTATATGGTTATTCCTTAAAGTGTGTTAACGATTCAGAGTTTTTTAACTATTCAGACCTCTTACTGATTCAGCACTTAATGGTTCAGTATTTGCCAAACAGCCCCTTAATTGGTTTTAGTCTTGAAACTTGAACATTTCAAAGGGGCCACAACATAACCTTTTATATTTGCTTCAAGAATACTGTTAGCGAAAATTGAGATGGTGAACCGCAAGAAAATGATAAGTTTGATACCCCAATTACTAGAAAATTGTTAGCCTAACCTTCTGTCGTTACGACCACGATGGGTTTAAATAAAGTTAGAAGTTCGTATACTAGACTACAGTGTGTGGTGTAACGCCAAAGATGGCTACTATGTCTTTCATACAACCGACTTCTTTTGATACCGATCTTTCTTTAGCCTTAATGTGATATCGATTATGATTCACATGTATACATCATTAAAAAAAACTATAATAACTTCTTTCCATTGATTGCAAAGTTAGCAAGTTATAAGTTTAAAGGTGTGGCCAAGACATTCGCCATGATTTGATCAGTGGATCAACCTAACTCGTCAAACTTGGGTGTTATATATCAAAACATGAAAAAAAAGGTAACCATGCGTTGAACCGGGGAAAAGTTATGTCAAATTTTCACGAATGTGTAAATAAGAGCTAATAAACAAAGAAATGCAAAATTCATATTTTAACAATATTGTAGCTTCTTAGCCTAAATCAGATGGTAATTTTTATATTTCTACTGTATATATATTTTTTCATAGCCTTTAGTATGAAGTGTCGAAGACTACAAAAAAGAAGATACCAAAAGAAGAAAACATGATACTTTAGGATGAGTGGATCTGAGTGGTAGTCAATGCTCAAAGTGCAACAATAGGCACTGAAGTAACTTAAAAAGTGTCTTATAAAGTATATTGTAATTGTAGAATACATAATGAGACCCATTATGTGTTTTCAGATGGCATGATCATGTATATTTGAGCATACTAGTTGTAATTCCATTTTTGTAGACAACCCATATTAAAACATCATAACCTAGAGATGTTCCTTCTAATATAATCTAATTTTCTGAAATAAAAAACGAGTTGTATAACTAACATCTTTGCGACGTAAAAAAGGAAACATGATCGGTTTTCTTTGAAGAAAAAACGCGTTATATATATCGTGAAATATATGAAAAAAAAACAGTTATTAACCTTTTTGTGGTGTTTATTTGTTGAGAACAAAAGGAAAATGATTGTAACATAATCAGATTTCACTAATTTTTTAGAATAAAATCCAAAGTAAATTGGTTCAAATAGAAACAAAATAAGTTACCATTGATTGAACATGAAATTTCGTATGTAAATAAGTTAACATTAACCGACCCGAATTACTACAGTTAGTTTGTCAGGGTAGTGGCTTTCGGGTTCTAATTTCATGGTTTGGGTTAGTCCATGTTAGGATTTTTCCAGATTGGTTGGGGGATAATACTTACAAGTGACAGGGCTACTTGCTATTAAACTCATGTCCGCTACTTGCTACTAAACTCATGTCCGAACGTTATAAAGTCAAATAATAAACAAAAGTTTTTAATTAAGCAATTTTTTGAACCATAACATTGAAACACGATTTTGTTTTACTATAAACTTAAATAAGAGCTACTAGTGGTTGTACTAAAAAATGTGATGATTAATAAGTAAAAGTAGTTATAAGAAAAAGGATGGTGTGGAAAGAAAAATAGTAAAGAAATAAGATGTCACAAAATTCAAACAACTAATGATGGAAAATTCACAAGCATGCTATGATAATTTGAAAGTAAAAAAGGTAAACCAAAATAATGAGAGACTCTTATTTATGGTTGTGGGGAACAAAATCAATTCCCTGATCAGGGAAACATCATTGAATAAGTTATTAGGTTATGTGTGATAGGGGGTTATAAAATGAGACGATTCTTATCATTTGGTATCCAGTCAGTAAATGAAGAATTTTTGTTTTAGGGATGTAATGGTGTTATAGCCCTATATATATACACATCACACACACATACTAATATAATACTATTAAACTAAAACCGACCCATGCGATAAATTCTCGTCCCCCCTTGTCGCCCCTCTTATCGCCGGGGGGGGGGGGGGGTCTCGCCCCATATCGCTCCAATTTGTATCACATTGCACATGGCTTTATACCAAACACACATAACACTGATTTTTGTATTTTTATATAAGTATATTAAAATTCTAAAATAGGGACAATTTATTTGAATTTCATTCAAGTATTTAATTTTCTATAGCGAATGTTGTGTGATTTCATTTATATAAACTTGGATAAGGAATACACATGAAATGTTAACCTGAGTTACGAAAACAGAACAATTATAATATACCTTTTTTCAATAACACATCATAGATAGCTTCGAATTTATGTGAAGCTTAATGTCAAAGGAGCTATCCTTAGGTGCAACGTGTGACGTCTAAAGGCCAGTCAATCATTCGTTTATAATTACGGTCCACTGGTTTCGTTTTGTCTTGGACTCATCAGACGAACAACAGCAGCTCACGACCATTGTCACCCCCAGGCTTAGGGCCTAGTCGTATGACCAATAGTTGGTATCAATTCCATCAATTTATCAAAGTTTGATTACGCAGCGGGAATTGTTAAATGAAATATTTACTTTCATAACATAGGAAATTAAATACCCTTTTTCGTTTTACAAAATTACTTGTTTAATAAAAAGTTTTACATATGCTTCATTACAAAATTTAGCTGGGCCATCAGCTGTATGCTATGCCTAGCGATCTTCTTCTATCTCCACCAGCATATCCATTTAAAAATACGTCAACTATATGCTGGTGAACAACGCTAACTCGATAAAAGGTTTTCATAATTCGTTGACAGAACACTAATAGGGTTCAACGACTTAGTCGGTCTCAATCCTATCTCATCGGAACTAAACATACGCACATACCACTTAGTGGACGGTTACACGCCCTAGAGACAGTCACTTGTCTCGTGGTCAGTATGTCTGTAAGGTGCCCACTACATATCATATATGTAAAGATCCAGACACATGTGTATGTTAGTCTGAGGATCCAGACACATTTTGAATTTTCGGTTTTTTTTATTTATATATATATGTGTGTGTGTTTCGTCGCATGTGCTTATGTGACATTCGTTATTTCTTTGCATTCATTAAATCGACTTGTTTTGTTATTTCAATATTGTTTTGTTATACTTTCATCTTTAATATAAATATTAAAGATCACTATGAGTTACGATTATTACTCATTCAATTTCTTTTTGTTTTGTTCAAATAATGAAACGCCAAGGTTTAAAGTTTATTAAAGTTAATCTATTCGCAAACTATCGAGTATAATACGAAAATAATCCAAGTATATTAACTTTTATTAACTTTACAAAATATTCCAAAGTTTAAGGTTTAATGTATAAAAGTACTTTATATTATGATTTTAAAAACAACTTGAAACTTGAAGGGGCTAATACGTAAATACATTTAAATTATATTAAACTAATAAAAGAACCCAACCCACCCCCTGGAAACCCGGTTTTCCGGTGACATCGCCGCCGGCGAAGCCGACGGCCTCCGGCGAACCCAAAACACCATTGAATGCGTAAATTAACTCAATTAATGACCCGTAACACGTTTAGACTTGGATATCGACTCTAATCATCAACAAATAACGAGTCAATCACGATCTAAATCAACCCCATAACCTCCGGAACCGCCGGATTTGTTGCTAATCTAATTAAGATCAATTTAACGAATCACGCACCAATGAATAGTATATATAGGACTTAAACTCGTAACCAAAACCATCCCAATCATTCTTCTCACTTAAAACATCCACTTTAACACATAACTAATCCGGCGAAGCTCGGATTCCGGCAGCTATGTTTTTCTGTAAACCAAGAACGATAACAGGTGTGTGATACATGGTTTTAATTCGTTGTTCATTGAGTAAGAAAAGCCCTAACCCAATTTCTTCATACATGAAAGAGTTTGAAGGAATTGAAAATCTAGGGTTAGGGATGAAGAAGATGAGTTAGTGTTTTTATATATGTATTTTCTTTTCTATTCTATAACCAAACAATTAATCATTTATTTTTGGGTCTAACTCCTTTTATCCTTATTTCATTAATAATAAATCATTTATTTATCAAATAAATCAATTAAAATTATGTATATATTTCTTTCAACTAAATAATTTTTTTAGATTATAATTTATCATTTTCCAACTAAAACCCAACCTCCATATTTTGTTAAACCAATAAAACTAAATTATATTTCCGTTACGCTGTTAACTTTATCGTTAAAACTGAAGTTTATAAATTCCGTTACGTTGGATAAAATTCATTTAACTTTAAGATTTATTAACCTTTAATTCCTTGCAGTTGATTCGTTATTTCTCTTATTAAATAAATTATTAATTGAAATAATATTTGAATTATATTATTTCATTAAACTTTAAGTCGTTAACTATTATTCGTTAGCTTCTAATTCGTTCACTTTAATCAAATAACATAATTACTTTTCGATATAAAACCCGTGCCTTGTAATTATCATAACACTTATATTAGTATTATATTATATTTATTAAATACTAAACATCGTTAAAATTCATTAAACTTAAATATATTATCATAATATGAAGACCATAAAATGCTAATAAAACACCTCAACATAATGCGTAATTCCTAAAATCAAATTGTTTAACATTTATAATCCTGTTAGTTAGATTTTGCATTTGTTTTAATTATAGTTCAAGAAGTTCAATTGTTTCGAGCTCTTTAATGCACTTTCAGTTGATTCGGTTTCCATTGCAATGTTATTCATCAATTTCAATGTGAGTTTCTCACACCCCCTTTTTAACGTTTTTATTACTTTTGGGGGTAGCATATGTGTCACACCCTAACCGACGGTGGAATACGTCGAGGTGAGACGGTGATTGTTCATAGCACATGATACTACGTGTTACAATAGTCGTTAAATTTAATTTAATATCAAGCAATACATAGATACAATGAATTGTTTTATAGTCATCTAGGTCCAATCATGCAATCCTATATCTTGCGTCAAGTAATCTTCAACAAATAAATTTCCAATACCTGAAAAACATGCGAGAGTGTCAACTAAAAATAGTTGGTGAGAACATAAGTTTTAATAAAATAAATTTTAAGTTGAAAGCAATCCATATATGTTAAGTTACTTTGTATACTTTGTGATTACAACCAAACCTCTGACACGTTTATCGAGTCGTCTAATCAACGATTAGACTATTATGTTTAATGTTTAACGATCGTCGGATTCTGAACACACAGGCCTCCTTAATGTTTAACGATCGTCGGATTCTGAACACACAGGCCTCTACCCGAGGCCTGAGTGGGCGGGTCGGGCCAATAGATCTATCATCATACTACCACGGGCTTAACAAGTTAATGGTTGTACATGTGGTTAAGTATACACTTGTAATGATTACACATAACGAATATAACGAAATAAAGCTCGAATCAAATAGCATGTATAAAACGCAGAATAAATAAGTTGCATGTTTCCACCCCAAAGTATAAAGTGTTTAAAAGCATGTAAAAGGGGCTATGAACTCACCTTCGTTGATGAACTGAGACTTGTAACGCTTTTGTTTAGAGCCCTAATGATCAAGAAAGTTGTTAGAATGTGACCCTATTTCGGTGGAATATAATCTCCGACCTCAAGTTCCCAGGAAAAGGTAAGTGGGTCCATTCACGCCCGGACACGCCACTTGGTTTTTCCTTAGGCCGTAGCCTTGGTGACAAAACCCTTGGTTGAATATCTATAGACTTGGTGTTTGTTTGGAAGTACAATTGGATTTTAGGGTTTCAAGTGATACTTTATGGTTTAGGGTTTTAGATTATCTTTTCTAGAAAAGAATATGTTGTTTACTGTTCAAGACACGAATTTTTAAAAATAGTAAACATTTGAGTTAGATTACGAAAATTTTATATCTTGTAACCATATGAGTTTTTTAACATGTATATTTTTTATAAGATTTAAGTGTTTATAAAAAAAATATAAAATTCATAGACTACCGAGGGGTCTGATTCTGAGTCAGTCTAGTAGAAAAATCACTAAAAATCGATACTTTAACAAATTGAGGATATTCCAGTTGGATAATTTTTATAATTAGAAGGTCTACAATATATCCAAAAATTGGATCATAATTCGTAAACATGAGTGAGTTATGACATTCGTTTTGAGGCTAAAGTTATGTGTTAGAATTTTCAGCAAGACCCTTTGTTAAAGAAAAATAATAAAAACATTTTTAAAGTTTATAAAATTTTACACCAAAAATTACAGAGATACTAGACACATAAAGAACCAATTTAGGCTTTTGAAATTCGTGATTTGGATATATTATGACCGAGATCTAAGCGTTGAAATAAAAGGTTTGTCTGCAGAATGAAAGAACAAAACATTAAACGGAAATTAGAACTTACTAGGAAGGAAACGAGTTGTGAATCTTTGAGAGGATGATGATCACGAATTTTCAACCTTGGGGCTTTGGAATATGCAGGTTTGGAATGAATTTTAGGGGTGCTAGGGAGTTCTATTTATAGGGGTGTTTAGAGAAGAGATTATGATTAATTAGAGATAGAATTTGACTAGGACTTGAATTCAAATTTGGATAAGGCTAATCTTGGAGATCAAGAATAGAATATTCTAGAAGGTTATTCTTAATTTGAATTTAAGGATATAAATAAAATTACTTTAGGATAAAATTGACAATGACAAATATTAAATCTAGGCATTCCTGGTTAAACGTGTCACGTTAACGATTAACCATGTATAACTAAATGTACATAGAAACATGTAATTGTGCATATGAAAATAATATTAATAACTAGAAATAAATAATATATGATTCCATAATAATATAGATGGTGAACTAATACACAGACCTTATTAAATACGAGTATAAAAGACTAGTGATTTCATGCATGAAAATGCATAGGTGTTACAATATGTATCCTACAAAACTT
The DNA here is from genome assembly GCF_021521415.1 of Bidens hawaiensis. Taxonomy (NCBI): domain Eukaryota; kingdom Viridiplantae; phylum Streptophyta; class Magnoliopsida; order Asterales; family Asteraceae; genus Bidens; species Bidens hawaiensis. The sequence continues at coordinate 410,415 of NW_027492078.1, read as the reverse complement.
CAAGTATTTATAATATTGCTTACAAACTACAATTCATTACATGGACTTGTGTGTTTACTTGATTACTTGTTCAAAATTACTTGCTCAATGGTTGCCTCAATAAGTATAATCATACGCCCCCCCTTTGCACTCAGGTCCATTTGTATCGAGTGGAAAAGGGACCCCATATCTGAGTACGTTGGTAGCCAACTAGAAAGGATCTTCGTTTGTTCCTTACACTCAGGTCCATTGCATCGAGTGTAAAGAACCCTTATGTGCTCATTTCACAAGTTTCATGGAATTGTATGATTTTGTATCAAACTGTGGGAATCTCACCAGCTATGTTCATAGCTGACTTTATTTTATACATATGTTACAGGTGTAAAGATACGAGGATGAAAGTTAGAAGACACATAGCATGGCTATAGGATATTCAAAGAACAACTTATCATTTGTTTATTTATTGTTACAACTTGTAGTATTCGATAAACTTGTGTTACATGATGATTTTAATGAAATAATGTTATTATGGTCACCTAATAGTGTCACGTGTGTTTGAGCAATCTGTATGTCACACTCAGGCGTTTCCGCTTTAGCCGGGGTGTTACAAAAAGGTTGAGCGTATTCACCTTTTGTTATTAGCAATGTATCTCACTGATATATGCTTGATCGTTACCTCGGACCTATAGCACAAGAATAATATTTTATAAATAACTAGATCAACAATCTAGCTTCATACCTTTAGTCTATTTGTATAACATTTACCTTGATCTTCATTTCTTTTATAGAAAATTAGGACTCTTAGTTCCTTCATTGTTTAACATTTATACGCTACGTTTTTTCTTCATGAAGAATAATACTCCATCTATAACCTCGTCTTATGAAAACTACATTTCACTTGTTTATCTGATCAAGGTATAGACTATACCCCCGATTAGGGTCTAAGCCATATATACAAAAATAATCAGGCAGAACTCCTAAATTGTATGGCTTGTCTATACGAAATGCTTAAGCTTGATGCAGACAGCACTTCTACTTATCGTCGGGAAATCAAGAGAATAAATCGACAGAGGTTCTACTTTATGCACGTACTTCGAGACACAAACACATCAGAACGTCAGCCATGTATTTCGAGGTAATTTGAGTGGGGGTGGACAAAGTGGATCTCACCCTAAGGCCACCTATTTATAGGCTGAAATGTGCCTTTTCGCGTAGCGCGAAACATTTCATTTTAACCGTTCACGTAGCGTGAAGGATAAACTAACCGCTTTTAATATTTCTTGTCCTTTGCATAGCGCGAAGTAGACCAATAGGCCTGGTGAGTTGACAACTACCCATGCCACGTGTCACCACGTGTCCTATGACGTGTTGCCACGTGTTAATCAACAACACGGTTACTTAACCGTTGCTTCGCGTAGCGCGAAGATGGAGAAGGTGATTCCTTAGCGTAGCGCGAAGTAGCAAAATTTCTAGAATTTTCATTTTTAGTCCCTGAACTTTGGTAGCTCGTCACGTCTTGATGTATCTTCTATAGTTCAAAAATACTAAGGCGGCTTGCGGCGATGCGAGCATGCGAAGTGCAAAGTACGTCATCAAAGCGCCACATTGCGCCCGTGCGCGTGCACATCGGGTGCTTCGCACCCTCCGCTAGTACTACCGAGAGTGGTTAGCTACATAAGAATATTACTATGAAAACTTTCTTTCTTATAAAAAACTTTCGTTTTCATTCCTCTTTCCATGTGAGATGAAGTTTATTATTTCATTAGCATGAGATGTATTTATCTCATTTACCCATTACTTATCTTATGAAAATTCTTGATCATTCATCTTTATAAATTTGTCAAATTTAGACCAAAATTTTGAGGATATTACAACCAGCGATGCGTTCGTCGTGCTTCCAAAAATATTATATCTTATAAGTTATAATAATTATTTATTCATATTTTATATTGCAATCCCTTTCTTATAAGTTACTATAACTTAGCCATATAAAATATCAGTGAATAATTTGTTTTATTATCTGTAGTTAAATTTTTGGGACAGTTCCTAAAAATCCTTTTTGTTGAAGAGATTTCAACTTTTTTTCAAAAAACCATGAATTCCAATTATGTCATTTGTTCTACTCACTTTATTCTACTTGTGACGACGTGTTTTTGTTTGAAACTATACATTCCGACATACTGAGAAAAGAAGCTTTAGAAAAACTAAAACTGGGCGTCCCTCTGAAATGCTACTGAATATATGTATTTCTATTGAATTTCATTTGAAGTTTAATTTTCAATACTGTATTATTATAATTTTCAATAATATTTTGTTTTAATTTTCTTCTTAACTTTTAACATATAAAGTTTTACAAAATTTCGAATTACCATTATGACGTGCTGGCATAAATTTTATTCAAAATTGAGCGGGATAAAACTTATATCAAACGTTTATATAGAGATCGTTAAAAATTTATATTGTTGGTGTAATTTTCTAAGGTATTTTTTGTTTGTTGCTAGCCCTAATGTTAATATTAAAATTTTGTTGATCGTTAAAAAAAGTTACAAGTCACCTTGTTCGATCTATGAACATAAATATCCATCTTATTTCTCGTTATGTCAACTTCCAATAACCATGTTAAGTTTACGTCTTGAAAATCTAAGTGTGATAGGAAATACAAAGAACAATTTCGTAAATTGAAGAAACACTAATCGACCCCTGACAGGTTACGGATAACCTGGGGGTTAGATAGATGTTTCCCACGTGGGGTTAGACCCGGCAAAGATGGTTCTTCTGATAACCTGCAAAACAGACACCGTGAGCTCGTCACTGAGAAGGGGGGGTTCCTCCTTGTGACCACCCTCCGGCGTGAGAATCAGACTAGATTGCTCTTGAATATAAATGTATATTAAGAGATTGCTAGAGCAGATATCAGGTATAATATGTAATACGAGATAGTATATGATGATATATGATAAGATGAGATGATCATACCATTTGGGGTATTTATAGCCGAAGGTAGGTTTCCAAGAAGGTGTAGCCGGCTGAATAGTATTCTTGTTCTACCAACTGTGGCCTACGCACGTGCCATGCTGGTAGTTGGTGGGTAGGCAGCGGCTGACAGTGACCAGGCCTGCTGTGTACTATTCCTTTTCCACCAACTGCCGGTTATGCACGTGGTATGACAGGAGTTGGTGAGTAGGCAGCGGCTAATAGTGACATACAGTACAAGAGCATGCTGCTCGCCATACTGTTGTCAATGAGCTGTCGTATCTTTGGTCAGATCTTTTGCCCATACCTCGTCAGGTACAGTACAAAAGATCTTCCCGTATCGTACGGACTGGCTTATTTGGGCGGGAGTATTCCCCCTCCCGCCTTTGTGCGGGATTGTTCCCGGCTTTGCTCATTCCTTCAGGTGACAACTGAATTATTGAGAGCTAAGTGCCTTGTGCGTGTAGCCTTGCTGCGCGGGTGGCCTTCCCTGATGGCTTGTGTCCGCAACTGCGGGAACAGGCAGAGTACTTCACCATTGGGAGGCATTTCCTGCGGGAACAGCTTGCGTACTGCGCGTAAGGACGTCACGTCTCTGAGCATGGTGGGTCCTGCGGATCCAGTTGGTTTCTGCGCAGACGTCTCTCTTCAAGGTGAGTCTTGCGGGTCCAACTGGGCTCTGCTGGGACCTACCTCTTCAAGTCCCCCCAGTCCAATGTTCTTCTCATGAATGTTTAATAAAGTGAGGTGAACTTTTGGACTTAAGCAAAGGGTTTTGAAAAGGGTTTAGTTTTAAGGTTTTCCATGGGGATTCTTCCCGCGGAAGTCCTTGTCACTTGCAGAAATTCCCGACTTTCCTGCTTGATCTTTGGGTATGATGCGGGTAGGTCTGTAACCTCCTCGCAAGTCAGGAGCATTGAGTCCCACTTGTGTGGATTCTCCATGAGGTTTTGGTAGTTTTGAACATAGTGATCAATTATGTTAAAACCACCAATTCCATCCTGGAGCTTCAAACAATGTAGTTCTCGACGTTCCCGCTATGCGGGGATGTTATTCCCGTTTCCGCAAGCATTGCCCAGAAGATCCTTCTTGGTTTCAATTCCCTGCGGAGCGCTAGGTATGTGAAGGGTTTTGCCTTAACACTGTACCCGCGCTCGTCTTACGGTTACTTTACTTCCAAGGTATTCCTGGCGTCAATTCCCTGCGGGTGCTAAGTATGTGAAGGGTTTTGCCTTGACACTGTACCCGCACCCGTCTTATAGTTACTTGATCGCCAAGGTATTCCTGGCGTCAATTCCCTGCGGGTGCTAAGTATGTGAAGGGTTTTGCCTTGACACTGTACCCGCACCCGTCTTATGGTTACTTGGTTGCCAAGTTAAGGGGTATTTTCCCGCTTACTTTTTGAATCTTTTTGAAATTTTTTGAAATTCGAAGAGTTGGTGAAAGGATAAGAACAGTCCAAACTGCTGAAACGTCGTGCGACGGTTTCTTCTGACTGTGTCAGGACGTGCAGGAAGTTATGGTGACGTGACAGTACATGGTCATTCCAGACGCTTTTTCAGGCGCGTGGGCGCGATTTTTCGGGCGAGTGGCCGCGAAATTAATGTCACGCGTCCTTTCAACAGCTGTTACCAGCTTGCTTTTTGCCACGTGTCATAGTTTCATTGCACCTTCGATTTCTCTCTCTTCCGCATTAAATTCATCGCATTAATTGCGATTAGTATATAAAGGGGGAGAGGATTCTTTGTAATCCACACTCACTTTTCTCTTCATCTTCAAAACGATTTCCGGCGAATACTCACCTTTTCAGTCGAGCATTCTCTTGAAATCGTTTTCTTCTTTCATATCTGCAAGATGTCTTCTCACGATCTTGAGGCTACAGCCCAGGAGGCTGGGGTGTACGCCGATGACAAGAGTACTGCTGGCGAGTGCCAGTGTGCTCTGCCTGTCGATCTATATCAGTACATCGTCAGGAAGTTCATGCTCGAGTCTCTCGAGCCTGAGTTTCCTGAACCTCATCAGACGGTGTATGATGCCCCCAGAGGCAAGATCGGGGTATATGCTGCATTCTTTGTCTATGGGAATCTTAGGTTCCCGTTGACAAAGTTTGTGTACCGTGTCCTAGAGAGGCACGGTGTACACCTGACCGAGGTGCACCCGATGGCGATCGCGAAGATTCGCCACTTCGAGTGGGTGTGCCGGATTCTGGGCATTGAGCCCTTCGTCGACCGCCTGATAACCTTCTACTCCTGGAGGTGCATCCAGGGGTGGTATACTCTGATAACCCGGATCAAGGGTTTGAAGATTTGCGCAACCGAGCGCAGTCTTCGTTCATGGAAGCGGGAGTTCTTCTATATCTCCGCTCGCGCCATCCCCCTTGCCATGAAGTTTAAGAATGGGCAAGCTCTCCCCAGCCTTCACGCCTCCAACTACCAGGAGGCGGAATGGTTTTCAAAGATTTCCCGAGTCCAATCTCCGGTTTACCGGTTTGCGGAGTCCGGGATTGTCACACCCGGCCCTGAGCGGCGGAAACAGCCGGGCGCGCGCGAGTGGGGATTGATAATTAAGCACGGGCCATTGCAAACATTCAAAGTAAGATTTTCATTGCGCATGAAATGTTTAATACAAATACATTACATTGTTTAAAAATTACATAAAAACATCCAAGTATAAAAACTGTTGAAGATTTCCACGCCATATCCCCTTGCGCGGCGGGAACAACCACGCGCATCGAAGGGATAGAACTAAAATCTTCCAAAAAGCTAGTTTTAGATGTTCAGCGTGAGGTGCTCTAAGTGTGACTCCATGCGCTACCTAGTTATCTCCTGAAAGACACGTAAAAACATTTGAATCAGTATAAACTGAGTGAGTTCACAAGTTTTAGTAACTTGATAAATCGTATCGCGTCATAGTCTTGATAAAAATCATTCTATAACATAATTCTGATAGCATTATTGAAACACATGCTTAGTAAAGCATAGTTCTGATAACATAATCTGATAAAATCGTTCCGCGGGTTACGCGCGAACATTTCTGGGAACTGTGCTCGTCTGTGTAAGTGGCGCTGCCACTACGAGCGAAACAAGTAATACCGTCCCGCGGGTTACGCGCGGACACATCTGAAAAACCGTGCTCGTCTGTGTAAGTGGCGCTGCCACTACGAGCGAATAATACCGTCCCGCGGGTTACGCGCAGACGTTGTGCCGGAAAACAAGGCGCTCGTCTGCGTAAGAGGAGCGACCTCTACGAGCGGGCTCAATCCCATAGTACTGCCCCGTGACTAGGCACTCGTCTGCGTAAGAGGTGCGACCCCTACGAATGGGTGGATCAAACCAGCAGTCCCTACCCTTAGAGTTCCAATGGTAAAGTGATCACTTACTCGAATCTGGTGCACTAACATCGAAAACCATAGATAACCGTTCGCATTGCTCATCATGAAACATAATTTAAACACATAATCGCTTGCATAGCTTATAAGTATACCATGATAAAACATTATTTGAGTACGTGTCCCTCGCCCCGAAAACAGTTTAAAAATAGTGAAAACAGTGAAAATAGGGGCTGTGAGACTCACCTGTGGTTCTTGTTAAGGGATTAATCGAGATTCAGGTTTTCTTGGTGTTGGCCTCGGAATCGAAGGTCTAGAATACGATTAAATAACAAGAAGTATATATATTAAGATCAAGAAATAGGAGAATATAAGGGTTGGAAAGTAGATCTCAAGGTTATATTCTCGGCTTACCTAGTAACAGGATCGGAAATGAAAACAACGGATGCTTGGGAGATGATTAGTGCAAGTTTGCAGTTCTTAAGAGAGAAGTTTGAAGTGTGTTTTGGGTGATAATTTAGGTTACATATTTATAGGCAAACTCAAGGGAACACAATCCCTTGCTTTAGGGGATTGAAATCTTTTCATATCTAGGTGTAATGATGATAAAGTATGGAAATTATTATTATTTATTTAAAAGTGGAGTAGTGGATAAAAGATTTTGATTTGATTTGGACAGGACATGCAGGTCTGTGGTTGGTGGGAGTAGGGTGGCTGACAGTTGACTTTTCATGTTACAGTGTGCTTTTTCAGGTACTTTTGTCAGTGTACAGTAAAAAGTGGAAAATCTCTGAAACACGCTACTGTTTCCTTTTGGGCGGGAGTAATCTCCTTACATCTGGAGAATAGACTAAGTGTTCTGCGCGTATCACTTGGTGCGCATAGCTTTCTGCGTGAAGGACATTTCTTTGCTGCGGGTAGGTGCGTAACCTTCTCGCAGTCAGGGACATTGAGTTTCATTTGTAGATTCTCCAGGTGGTCTTGGTATTTCAACATAGTGATCAGTTATGTTGAAGTCAATTCCATCTTGGAGCTTCAGACAAACTAGCTCTCAATGTTCCCGCCATGCGGGGAGGTTAGTTCCCCTTCCGCACGCGCATAGACGATTTGGGATGCACCCGCCTTAGCATCATGCGAGACGGTCAACCCATTAGACAACATTAAGTTATAGAAACATAAAACCAATGCACTCGAGCATGGCGCATATAACATATGCCCACGCAGGTTCTTAACATGGTGCGCTCGCGCAGGGTGCACATAACAAATACCCGCGCCGATTCTAACATAGCGCGCTCGCGCAGGGCCCACATAACAAATGCACGCGCTGATTCTAACATAGCGCGCTCGCGCAGGGCGCACATAACAAATGCACGCGCTGATTCTAATATGGCGCGCTCGCGCAAGGCGCATATAACATAATTACCTAATATTTAGGTTGATTACTTGGTTTAAGGGATTGAGAATTTACCGGGTGTCACATTCTCCTCCCCCTGTTAAGAGAATTTCGTCCCGAAATTTAGGAGACGTCGCTGGCAGAAGCCATGTTCTGAAAGAGGTGTGGGTATTTCTTGCGTATTTGATCCTCTCTTTCCCAAGTGAATTCAGGCCCACGCCTTGAGTTCCATTCAACCTTTACTAACTTGATTTTGCTTCTGCGTAACTTTTGTTCTTTCCAATCGGTTACGGCTATAGGCTCTTCTACGAAGTGCAGTTGTTTGTCGATGTGAATTTCTTCCAACGGTAAAATCAACGTTTCGTCAGATAAACACTTTTTGAGGTTGGACACATGAAACGTATCATGAACTCCACTGAGTTCGGCGGGTAAACGGAGTTTATAAGCAACCGGACCGATCCTTTCCAGGATCTCAAATGGTCCAATATAGCGCGGATTCAACTTTCCTCGCTTGCCGAAACGGGGGACTCCTTTCCATGGAGAGACTTTCAAAAGTACTCTATCCCCTACTTGAAACTCCAATGGTTTCCTTCGCACATCTGCGTAGCTCTTCTGTCTGTCGCGTGCTGTCTTAAGGCGATCCCGTATCTGAAAAATCTTGTCTGTTGTTTCTTGGATCAATTCTGGACCAGTCATTTGCTTGTCACCCACTTCAGCCCAGCACAGTGGGGATCTACACTTGCGCCCATACAAAGCTTCAAACGGCGCAGCCTTGAGGCTTGTGTGATAACTGTTGTTGTAAGAAAATTCAACCAATGGGAGATGAGTATCCTAGCTACCACCGAAATCGATTGCGCACGCGCGCAGCATATCTTCCAATGTCTGGATTGTTCGCTCGCTTTGCCCATCCGTTTGGGGATGATAAGCTGTACTCATATCAAGGCGAGTACCTAGAGCTCCTTGTAACGATCTCCAAAACCTTGATGTGAACCGACTATCTCTATCAGAAATGATGGACACCGGGATCCCATGCTTTGAAACTACTTCTCGAATATACAATCGGGCTAACTTTTCCATCTTATCGGTTTCCTTGATCGGCAGGAAGTGTGCTGATTTAGTTAGCCGATCTACAATAACCCAGATTGTGTCGTAACCCCCAGGTGTCCTTGGCAGTTTGGTGATGAAGTCCATAGAGATTTGTTCCCACTTCCACATGGGAATTTCTGGCTGTTGAAGTAACCCCGACGGTTTCTGGTATTCAGCCTTTACCTTCGAACACGTCAGGCACTTACTGACATACGTCGCGATGGCGCCTTTAAGATTGGGCCACCAATACAGCGCTTTAACATCTTGGTACATCTTGTCTGCGCCAGGATGTACGGAATACCGCGTCTTGTGAGCTTCGTTTATTGAAGAAACACTAATCGACCCCTGACAGGTTACGGATAACCTGGGGGTTAGATAGATGTTTCCCACGAGGGGTTAGACCCGGCAAAGATGGTTCTTCTGATAACCTGCAAAACAGACACCGTGAGCTCGTCACTGAGAAGGGGGGGGGGGGGTTCCTCCTTGTGACCACCCTCCGGCGTGAGAATCAGACTAGATTGCTCTTGAATATAAATGTATATTAAGAGATTGCTAGAGCAGATATCAGGTATAATATGTAATACGAGATAGTATATGATGATATATGATAAGATGAGATGATCATACCATTTGGGGTATTTATAGCCGAAGGTATGTTTCCAAGAAGGTGTAGCCGGCTGAATAGTATTCCTGTTCTACCAACTGTGGCCTACGCACGTGCCATGCTGGTAGTTGGTTGGTAGGCAGCGGCTGACAGTGACCAGGCCTGCTGTGTACTATTCCTTTTCCACAAACTGCCGGCTATGCACGTGGTATGACAGGAGTTGGTGAGTAGGCAGCGGCTAATAGTGACATACAGTAGAAGAGCATGCTGCTCGCCATACTGTTGTCAATGAGCTGTCGTATCTTTGGTCAGATCTTTTGCCCATACCTCGTCAGGTACAGTACAAAAGATCTTCCCGTATCGTACGGACTGGCTTATTTGGGCGGGCGTATTCCCCCTCCCGCCTTTGTGCGGGATTGTTCCCGGCTTTGCTCATTCCTTCAGGTGACAACTGAATTATTGAGAGCTAAGTGCCTTGTGCGTGTAGCCTTGCTGCGCGGGTGGCCTTCCCTGATGGCTTGTGTCCGCAACTGCGGGAACAGGCAGAGTACTTCACCATTGGGAGGCATTTCCTGCGGGAACAGCTTGCGTACTGCGCGTAAGGACGTCACGTCTCTGAGCATGGTGGGTCCTGCGGATCCAGTTGGTTTCTGCGCAGACGTCTCTCTTCAAGGTGAGTCTTGCGGGTCCAACTGGGCTCTGCTGGGACCTACCTCTTCATAAATAATAGCTATTTCAATTTTATCTAAGTAGTATTTATAACATGTCTCTCTTCTATTACACGTGATTAACACTACGTATAACTGGTTGTTACGGTTCTTGTGATTCTCCATTTATAACGGGCTCCATTTAAAATATGTCTCTTTTCAAGTATGTCATTCTTTAGGATTCCCTAAAGGGAAAATTTCACTCAATATTAAGCAAGTTTTTTTTCCATCTAAAGTAACTTAACTTTCATATTCAAATTGTGTGTAATTTTTAACAAATGTTTAAATTATTTAAAATTAAGTGAGACCAATGAAATACGTGTTAATCATTGTTACTAACAGATAATAACTATTTTTTTCCAATTAACTTGAAGTATGAGGTAATTGTGAATACAAATTTTCACTAGATAAAAATCAAGTTTCATAAATGTTAAATTTACCAAATTGGCAAAATGAAATAATCACAAAATAGTAACTGAGACTCGTATATGTTTTAATTGTGTCACTTAATTTAATTTTTTTTAACATTTATAAAAAAAAATACATAAGATTAGAACAACTAATGAAAGGTGAGTGATTTTTGATGGACGAAAAAAACCTAATCGAGTAGCTCTAGAAGCATGTGTACAAGCTCGTAATGAAGGACGCGATCTTGCTGTTGAGGGTAATGAAATTATCCATGAGGCTACCAAATGGAGTCCTGAACTAGCTGCTGCTTGTGAAGTATGGAAGGAGATCAAATTTGAATTCGCTCCGGTGGATACTATTGATTAAATTCCAAGCAACGGATACTTTTTTGGGGAGTAAGAAGCCCCTTTGACATCTCTTCATCTGCAAATAATTCTCGATGTGAAAACACAGAGACAAAGGGTTGAGCTTTGAATAGGAAAAAGAGTGGATCTGCAGGAGTGATTTTCGTTGGACACTCGGGAAACTTAATTACTATTGTGATCGTATATTCAAGAACGTCAAAACAAAAGGTTGAGTAATGCCACATTTCACATGTATTGGCCAAAACAATTACCTAAATCCTAAAGTTCAACGTCAAAGTTGATCAGTAGAAGTCGATAAAGGTAATCAAGTTCATCAGAATATGGGGAAACAAAAGAGATGGATGCTCAATAAAGATTGAGTAAATGCCGCATGATGATGGTGCATCATTGTTACTCATAGCAATTTTTGATCAATGAATACCCACAAGGGAATGCAATATATGATTGTAAGTTACACGGCTACACCATTGCATAACACATGAATCATCAAATATGTTATTGGTGAACAACACATACATATAAATATCACGATTATAAATTAATATGAAAACGAGAAATAATATGTACACTTATCTAGTTATCTTTATGCTTTTGAGTGGTACTAATTTTGGTTGAAAAGAAACCGTTGCCTAAAAGCTGGAGGCCAGGTAAAGATGTGTTGGTGATTTTGGGTCATTAGAATATTTTAGGTAATCAGGATTTACTCATATGACAAGTGATAAATCATTATAAATATTAATTTGATTAGGAAGTATAAATTAGACGTCACTTAATGTTATTATTTTGGATTCACCGCCCTTGGCGGGTCTCCCCAGCCTTGGGGCAGGGTCAAGAGGTTAGTATCTTATGGGTCCAAGGCATCGCCGTTACGATGTGTTATTTCTACCTATGTTTTGATTATTAGCATGATATAAACTTTATTTAAAATCGAGACATAACAACTAACGAAAAGTATATAAAAAAATAAATAGTAGTTAATGTAAATTCTTCAAACCAAGCACACCTTTTGTCTTACATTGATTTATATTCTCATGTCTTTTGTTCAAACAATATAAGTACATATACATGAGACATGTTACACATGTAGACAGATTTTGTACCTTTTTTCAACAATCTGCCTTTTGTCACGAGCAAATCTAGGCTTAATTGCCGGTCCAAGTCATAGATTTCAAATCTCGTACTCACATCACATTAACTCAACACGGCATTATGCAATAAAAATGCATTAATTATATTTTAAACAGTTTCGCTAATATTGAACAAAAACAAAGCATAGAAAAAGTCGAGTTGTTCATGAGATGATGGTAATTTTTCAGTAGTTGCCTTGGTAGCTAAAAAAGTAAAAACATGCTATAAATGTTCCTAGGGATCCATAACTTCATAAATGATTGGGTCTTACTAGGGACACCCAGACACCCCCTATACGCCCTATATAGGGCTATACGAGGGGTGTATTGGGTCCCCTATACGCCGTATAGGACTATAGCAGGGGGGGGGTATACGGGGCGGGACGTATTGATGAGTGTTTTAGCAAGAAAAAAAAAGGGTGTCCCTACTCCCTAGAATTCCCCTAAATAATACCATGCCCAAAATAAATATTAACAAAATTCATGTTTTAAACCGATAGAACAAAATTCAGGTCTGTTGATCAAGTGTTTGACCCATACAACATAGCTCAATTGATCCATAATATAGCAACTCCTCAATCATTTGTTCAATGTGATGATCTTCAAGTTTCGGATAATCATGATTCCTGTCATTGTCCACCGTCGGTTGCTGGTGTTGAATCACAACCTTCGGCTTAGTCTTAGTTCGTTTATGTTGCTGGATTGATGTTTTGCTCATATTAAGCGAAGCCATGTAGCATCTATGCAGTTTTGCGGTCAAAGTTGCCGAAAGTAGCTTCGAAGAAGAAGGTTGTGACGAATTGGGGTTGTACGGAAAGTTGGTTCTTGCACATGGCCCACACATGAGCCTTGCAGCCTCGTCGTAGGCATGGGCGGCGGCATTGGCCGTCTCGAATGTTCCTAGCCAAATTCTTGTTTTCCTGTTTTGGTGTGGTATAGAATTTAATCATTTATGATGATGAATTAAGTACAAGAAAGGAAACTTGTGTCATTTGGAAAGTAGACTTACAACAACGGATGACGAATTTCGGAGACCCATGAACCCCAATGTCTTTGACGAACGCCACGGTATCGTTGTTGTGTTCTAGCCATGTGCGCGCAAGGTTGTGAAATTGCCACAATGAAGTTAAAAGGTTGAAATGAGAGAGATGGAAGATTTGCTTGTGTCATGAAAGGAAAGGAATGATAATAGAAGCCTAGAGGGTGAGACAGGGGGGTTTATAAGGGAAGTGAAGTGGCTCTATTATTTATTTTTTCCGCTCAATAAATATCATCTTTAGTCCAATTTTTTCATGTAATGTTGTGAGTTCCACATGATGTTATGGCCTATGACTCTATGAGGGTGAGTCGAGGTTAGCCTAAAAGTCTAGTGTTCTAAAGTTCTAAACATTGAAATCATTAAATCGAAGCAAATTGATGGTTTGGAATCAAAACAGTTCAGTTTTTTATTCCGCTTTGACACTTTGCAGCTTTAATAGTTTCCGCCCGTCATCTTTTAGTTTTGGAGTTTGTAGTTATGTGTATGTATTCTAATTGTGAATCATGTTTCTCATTTCAAACTATTCAATACAAATTAAAGTTACAAGCATATCATTCATAACATTAATTACCATTTGTGTAGGTTTATTATAAACATGTCACGTTTTTAACAATTACTTGTATCAATCACACTAGTCCAAGAAAGAAGAACAATTCACACATTGTGATCACACCCATAAGGGGAGGTAGGTTGAATCTCAGCCGGAACGAAGTTCAATGGATCGAAACTTAATAAGCCAAATTTCATCATATGCTCATCAAATCAAGCTCATCCAACGTCATTAAATTTTTATAGCACGTATTCGGTAACACGCCTTTCGTCTTTATGAATTATGAGTTTTAAACATGATAGTTAAAGCCAACATCTAAAATAAGAATAATGTTAAAATTGGTTTACAACAAAATAAAAGGACCTTGATGTAAAGTTGGCACTCTAGTTGTCAAAAAAGCTCATCAAACAGGTGAATATTCAACTTTTTGTCAAATGTGAAAAACATTAGTGTATCTGAAAACTCAAATTACCAATTGTCCTAGTGGAAGCAGGGAAGACAGACTTTTTGAAATTTTGTTGGTCAAGCTTTGCTGTGACCATCTTCTGCTTTCTGTGGTCAATATTACTGACCAAATTTGGTCTTTTCACCAAGAGATGACTTTGCCCATTCATCTTTTGCATCCAAAAACCAAAAATCCGGCTTTTGGGTTTTTTTTAAAGCTGTTCGGTGTCAAGTTTTAGGTTGTTACAATTGGGTTCGTTTTAGGTTTATTTATTTATTTATTATTTGGGCTTGAAGTTTTTTTTGCCAGAAAAGGTTGTCCAAAGTAATGATTTTGGCCTTAAAACTTTAGACCTAATTATTTTTGTTAATTTGTTGATTAATTGATTATTAAACATTCATGCTTAAAACTTTATGGCTACATTGTTCATTGTTCTCTTGTAAACTAATTAAATTAAAAAAGGATAAATTTACCCACAAATCCAATAACAAGCATTCAAATAAAACGTTTTATACATTTATTCAAACAAAAATTGAACGATTAACATAAAAAAAACCCAAATATATCAAAACAAACATGAATATTGACAAATAGTGTGACTGAAGAGGTAGGGTCTCACACCCACCCAAAAACAATACAACCGCCGGTGGACCTACTTACTCCGCGGAGCATTAACATTCATCAAGTACAACGTGCACGACACTGGCGGAGGTCCCACCCCGCGCCAAACATTCCCTCTGACATTCTAGAAGATATGACTCAAAGGATCTTCCTAGGTATGGTGTAAAATGGAAAGATTCCGGCGAAAGGGACTTCCAACTAATAGAATGGTGACAGCGCATCACCAGTAGTATTACATAGTACAAGCGTCGCTATCAGTCAGCTGCTATATTCATCAACTCTGCCTGGGCACGTGCAACCCCTCTAACTGGTGGATCTCCTGACATCGTAGCTAACCCACTCCTTCTCTCTACTCTCATCCAACTATAAATACCATTTCACCTCTAACGGTAAAAGGATCCTAACTTTTTCGTGAAGAATACTCACTAGTGTTCTGCGATTCCATGTGCTTGCATTTATATTCGGTCTCCTATACTAATTTTCACATCGGATGGTGGTTACGAGAAGATCCCCCTGTTCTCGTAATGAGCTTACGAATTTTGTTTTGCAGGTATTATCACTCTGATCAGCTGGATTATACTTGAACCCCCGTGGGAAAGACCAACTTTAACTAAGGACTAAGTAACTAGGCCGAGGGTTGAACTAATGTTTATTCAATGATAGAATGAAAAATCGTTGCATGTACCGTGCTTAGTTTCAATTTTCATCTTTATTTAAAGAGTATTTGCATATTTCTTTCAGGTGACGACTCAATAAAAAAAATATTTGCATTAATAATATAAATCTTATAGAACCTTTAACCAGAGAGGAACACATTTTCACACTCCAAAATTTTAAATATCTCGGTCGAGCCAAAATACAAAGGCTTGTAGGCCATAACAAGTAACAAAATATACAAGATAATTTTTTTAAGCGACATTAACGTTTTAACAATAAACATAGCAAAAATGTAGTAATAAAGTCAAATATACAGTAATTACTCACGGCTAATTGTCTTCACCAAAAAAAGGATTGGGACTAGAAATCTGAAATTCAATCGGCCGTTATGGCATATGTTTTTGTTTATTTAATTTTTTTATTTGATTTTAAATTTAGTTTTGACCTAATAGCTTAAATGAATTAGAAAAAAGTATTGGACCCAATATATAATAAGATGACCAAGATTCATATAGTTTATAAAAAAAAAATTAAAAATATATATTTTTGGCTCCAAAAATGATGGCCTTGGCCGGTTGTCCAGTTGTCCCTATGCTTGGGCCGGCCCGTTAGGCTACAATTAGAGGTGTTAAAAAAACCAGTTCGGAATCGGAACCGGTTAACTGAAAACTGAACTGAACCAAACCGGCGGTTTGTATAGCGGTTTGGGTATTTTACATTCAAACCGTTTTTATTTTTTTTTTGTCTTAAACCGGTTTAAAACCAACCCGAATTGGTCCGGATCAGTTTTGCACTTCTATGCTTAAACCGGTTTAAACCAAGTTGTAATATGTAAAAATCAAACCGGTTCAGTTTGTAAAAGAAAACCCGTTTTGTACACCTCTAGCTACAAGCCCTTTATTGAGTGAATTAGACATAAGATTCGTTTGAGAATCTAACTGGAAAGGACCATGACTCCTCCATGAGTAAATAGCGGACCACCAGACCAAACATATATTACAGATGTGGGCTCAATGGACTCACTAGTTTGTCTAGCCTAGGCCGTACAAAGCCCAAGATCAATTCTAGTCATCACCGCTCTTCACCTCACCGCCGGACCTGAACACCATGTCGCCGCCACTGCCGATCAACACCACGCCGCCGTCGCTACACAGGTTCAAATCTTTATTTCGGATTCAATCGATTTCTGATTTCTATTTATTTGATTTATGTTTAATCAGGCACATCACACTGATTTCATTCTAAGTTGTTTTCGATTTCCTTGATTTTGGAAGATCACTATACCTAATAATTTGATTTCTTCTCTTATTTGTATTGACAAATGCTTTTTTTGTGGTAATTGAAAGTCTGTAACAACCAGTTGTTAATTAACTTGCTTGATTTGTAAACGTTGTTTATGGCTAATTCTTTATTTTTATAATGTTTGGTAATTGTATAGTAGCAAAATACATTATCTTGATGCATGAACATGATTGATTATAATCAATCAAGGGTTAGGTTAGTTTATGGGAAAATGAATATCAAGTTATTGATTTTTTTATGAAAGATTTATTGTGCACTCATGTTGTTTGATAATGCCTCAACTAAAGCATTGATAGATATATTAGTGTTTTGACATCTCTTAGCCCATAATCATTGTATTGGATGTTTTTAAACTATTATACACTTATGAGTTGAGTCGAAACCAAGAATTTGAGGTTGTTTATGTCATTGAGCCGAAGTGGGGAGAACTCTAAACATGGTTTTCGCAGCTTTTAATTCAGATTTTTATCGGACTTTGAAATATCATATAAAATCAACCGGTTCTCCGTTTGAGGAGTTCTTTATACGAACGGAAAGCCCTACGTGTCTACTTTTTACATAATTTTAGAACAATAGCAAACATGGTCCGAAAATGGGTCAAAAATGCAGTTTTATACAGACTATATGTGCTGAATAAAAAGTGAGCTGTGTGGATTTTTGTATTCTGTCCAGGTTTTAGAAATATTGTATAAAATCAACCGTAGCTCTGATAAAGGTCTATTTTATATTGTTGGAAAGCCCTATGTGTCTACTTTCTATGTAAATTTAGAACAAAGATATATATGGACGTTAAGTGAGTCAAATCAACCGTTTTCGGTAACTGCACAGAAATGAGCTACACTATAGAATATTAATTAATGATGAAAGGTTGTATGCATTTGGGTTAAACTTGGAATATTGTTTTTTTAATGGTGTACGTTGAGTTTTGTTGAGCTTTGTATGTGGTATGTCTTGAGATAGAATACTAATGTAGGGTGATTAAAATATTCACATTGTGCATTCTAAATAGTTAAAAGGTGACTTGTTAACAAGCTAGGTAGCGGGATAGCTTGGAAGTCAAGGGGTCAAACGAACGAAGTGTATTCAAACTCCTACAGGCAAAGGTAAGTTTAACTTACATTTACATTCATTTAGTAGTTGGTTAATATCATATAACCGTTTGAAAAATTGCAAATTATGCGTTTTTGAAGTAACTGATTAACGTAACTTCATATGGTGGAAATGGATCGTTCCGACTCATCTAAAGAATATCTTACTAAGTATAGCTTCACATATGGGTCACGGGCTGTTTCAACCTAGTTAAAAAGTCTATGGGATATTTTAGCTTTGTAAAGGGAGAACAGGCTATTTTAGACCCGTTACAAGTGAGTTAACTTACCATGTATTCGTAAGTAGATCTTACGCCCTATACACATGTGAATCTAGTTATTTTGATTAGTGCAAAACATTTTGATTATTTTGGGTGGATGGTATAATGAGTTGGTGCAAAACATTTTATGATTGCAGGTTTTATACCCATGTAGTAATGGCATATGCTATTACATTTTGGACATGCTATGCTTTGAAGAAGGAATATGAGACAGTTGCAAATATGAGGTTACATTTTCTTCAATCAGAAAAACGTCGCCTTGATCAGTTTACAGTAAGTGAAATCATCAAACCAAAAGCGCATGCACGTGAGCAACAACGTTTATATAATTTGTTATGTAACACTAAAGATGAATGAAACTGATTTTCTGTAGGTTCTCGTGAAGAATGTTCCACCAGACACGGATAAACCCGTCAAGTAATTTCAGTATATGACTGCTTGCGTGACGAGATTGCTACTCAACTAATTTCAAATTAATAAAATTAATTTTGTATGCGAAGTATTAACTTCTATTTGGATTTTCATGGATTTTGAAGTAATAATGTGTAATTTGGATTTTCTATGATGTGTTGTATTTTCTTTTTATACTTATTTATCATTCGGGGTTCTAAACAAACAGATACATTTCATTCAGCATAAATTAGTTTAGAGGGTAAGATAGTCATTTTGTATAGTTATTCGGATGTCCAACCAAACAGACTTTAGCTTGTTCAGATCTTACTGGCTCAGACTCTCTTAACCATTCAGACCTTTTTATGGTTCAGCAGTTAATAATTCAGCTTGACAATGTTCCAAGTTCACCTAGCTTCTTAAATCTTAACTAGTTGCAAAGCAATGAAAAGCTGATGATACAAACCTAATCGTTAATCAAATCATCCAAATAAAATAGATAGGAGCTTTAGAGAAACTTAGAGAGTCTAAACTAGATTTTTACTAATCCATTTCTTTCATAATTTCATTAACGAATGAAACACCTTCTATAGGCTTACAAGGAAATAGAAAGACACGATCCACTACTTCCTAACCTTCGACCCACTATTGCAAAAATCAAACAACTAACCACTACATTAACTAAAAGGAAATGCATACTAGAAACCCATGTTAGTTATTTAGTGTTGTTGGATTAACTTGTCGATCGAGGAAATGACGTTAAGATTAAACAAGCCAGGTGACGCGAGAGTGTGAGCTCGGTTTAATTCTAAATGTTATTTGGGCTAAATAATAACACTGGGTTTATTATCTATTATTATTTAATTAGTATAAATGAGGAGTTTGGCGCCACAAAAGATTTTGCTAAGTTTTGTATATGTTATTATTTTATTTTTGTTGTGTTTGAACAATAAGTTTCGCCTAGGTTGGATAGTTCTGTCGTTAGGTTACACCCTGTTTACGATTCGCAACGGGAGTTCGAGTCTCTAGTTTTGCAAACGTAGGTTTTCATTTATTTCAATATTTAGGTGGGCCCATGTTAGGGGTGTTCAACGAATCGAATTTCGAATATTCGAATTTTGAAATTTTGAAGCTGGATTCGAATTCGATATAGATTCGACAAATTCGATTCGAATTCAGAATAGCTAACTCGAAATTCAATTCGATTCGAAAATGTAGCTCGAATTCGAATCGATTCGAATTCCATTAAACAAATATATTTTAATCGATTCGAATTCCATTAAACAAATATATTTTAATTTCAAAACCACTATAAATTTGAGCTTTTTAACAACAAAAAGTACAAGTCTATAAAATAAATAAATAAATCATTTAAAGTTAACACATCCTAAATATTTAAAATGATACTGTCCAATTACATTAATTATTAAAAATAGCAATGAACATTCAAATTTTAATCTCTATAACTCAAAAGATTTATGTGGTTTATCTTTTCATAAGTATGTATGTATATAAAAAAGTGTATAATTTGAATTCGAATTGAATTTAAAATAATAAATTCATATTCGACTCGAAATTCGATTACTAAAATCGAGTTCAAACCGAATCAAATTCGAATGATTGAAAATCGAATTCGAATGCGAGTCGAATCGAATTTCTAGTTATTCAAGACGGATTCGAATGCAAAACACCCCAAGCCCACATTGTTTTTATCCTCTTGTATAAGGTAGAAAAACTATGGATGCTTTGCGTTCCTACGCGTGTTCTTCTGTCTTGCCACAATGTTCCCCTCTTTTCTTCCTGAGTATACATTTCCCTCTTCATTACCAAAGGCGGATTTGGGATTTCATGTGACCGGAGGTTGGGGTAGTTGTCTCGGTGGCGTCGGAGTTTTCAAGTAACGCCTTTGAATGATCCTAGGTATTTTAGACTGCTTGTTGTTAGTGTTCAAATTTGATGCATACTTTTGTTTGCAATTGGCGTAATCGAGTTGAGGTTTTCAAAGACATTCAAGCATGTTGTTAATTAATTTTAATGTCTGAATATACAATTGGCATTTATTTATCCTGATAATATGTTTAGATTTATTCAGCGGCGTAGTTACAATGGTGACTGAAGTTACGAACCAAAAATTTTGTCGGAGATTCGGGTTGGGTCATACAATATGAAATCTAAATATTATTTTTTCTTCATTCAAAGTTCAAACGATTGTTCTTACAATAATAAAAAAAAACTAAGTATTTTTAACCAACAAATACCTAAAATATTCATGATAATGCGAGTAGAATAATGAGTACCTAGAAGAAGAATTACCCGTTTATTCATCATCTAAAAGAATGAATAGTATCTTGATTTTCCATGATTTATATCTAATTAAAAAGATTCTATAGGATTGAGTTAAACCAAAATTTCGCCATACAATACCAATTATAAGCTTAATTGATTAATTTCCCTAAATCCCCAGTTCCATAATTATAAACCATAATTTTAATCCTTGAACAATAATCAATATAGATACAATACAATGTTTAACAACTCAACAATGGTGAATAATAAACTATAATTAACAATTACCATGTTGATTTGTGATTGCAATGTGCGGTTACTCGGTGCTGCAACGCGTGTGGTGTCTCCAAGGCTGAAAGCGTTATCCTACGTGTGGTGGTTGGTGGTCTTTAAGGCGATGGCCAACAGTGGTGGGCGACGGACGACGGTGTGTGCTTAGTGGTGGCCAGTGGTCTCTAGTGAGACAATGCCTTTGAGTTATGAACTAAATGAATGTTAGATAGTTTTCAAACCCTAACCCACTGGTAATACCTTTTTTTTTTTTGTTTAAAAAGTTTATTATTACTGTTACAAATAGCCCCCTTCAAGTTTGAGTTTTATAAAAACAAAGCTTTTAGTATTTGACAAGTATTTGCTTGTAAAAAGGCGAGGTTTGATAAAAAGAAAAATCAAGCATGGGGGTATTAAAAAAATTAGCGGTGATCGTTAGCTTTTTGAAAAATAAATTGGGGGTGAACGCGCTAAACACCTATGAAAATTTTTGGACAATAATCGCGAAATTTACCCTATTTACCAAAAATGGTAGTGGCCGGGGTCACCCCTGGTCCCCATGAACCTTCGCTCTTGGATTTGTTCTCTATGCAGGGGTTTTTTGAGATAATAATTGTATTCCCATACAACGTGTTGACAGTTATGACCTGGAATGTCTTATAATAAGTTTTTGACAGGCGGAAAGAAGGGTTAGTTTCTCCAGCAAAGAGACCGATACCGGTTGTCTTATAATATGTTTTTGAATGCAGATATTTCACTATTACAGTATCTGTGCCTTTCTGTTTCGTAGATGCAAATAGAATTCTGGCATGAGATTGGTAATAGAAAGACAAGGTATTCAATAAGCTTGTGATGTTGATGATAATGACTTTTTCTATTCTCACTTCGCAAGTAGCAAATGGAATTCACAGATTTTCGTTTTGTAACATTTTGTTTTGTTTGTGACAGTGGTAAGGCTTAAATTGTAACTTTTTGTTTGTTTGTGATAATGTGAAGGCTCAAAAATTCAAATATTTGTTTGTTGTTTGCTAGCTGCAAAATATTGGAGCTGGTGGTAGTCATCTGTTGCTGAGATTCACGAGTTTAACTAGAGTTGGTGGTATTTTGTTAATGGGGGCGCATGGTACTCAATCATGTGGGCAGCAGGCGTAAATTTTTAGCTTAGAAATACATTAGGGACCGGCTCTTTAGATGTTGCATAGTTTTTTTTTTTTTTTCTTTGCATGAATTAATTTTAAGTCTACCAAGTAGATTAACATTATAGCTTTGTCTGAGTTTGCTAACAGCTTGGGTTAATAAAATTCTAAAGCAGATGTTAGTCTACTACAAGTCTATGACAATAGAACTCTGTTACAATTCAGTTAAATGCATCCAAATTAAAATTTGTTTCTAAAGTCTGAATTGCCCGCATAACACGCGGGTTGAAAAAACTAGTTGTTTTAATTAAAAAAACAGAGGTTGGAATTGGTTTATATAGACCGATGTTTTTGCCCTGCATGCTGATTGATCATTCGATCACACATACAGAAGAGAACCAAGGTTACTGGGTTCTCTCTAGGCTCTTCATCAATACCCGGAACTATCATAATCCAATTCCATGAACAGTTCACTGTCTAATTCGATAAATCATTGTGTGTAACCCCACAAATAGGTTTGCCTGATAATGATTAATCGGTTTAGAGAATGATCCACGTTGCAATTCCTACATCTGCAGTCGCATACAAGATTATCAAGTTTGTTTGTTTGTTTGTTCAATTGATTGATTTTTTATTGTTACAACAGCCCACGTTGTGGTCATGTGCACAGATGTGGCACGCATTAATTTATCGCTTCCTAAGTCAGGTGTGTTCGTAGATGTATTAGTTAAACTATAGCCCATAACAATGACCATCCTTTTTCTTAATTTTACTGTAATCAAAAACTTCAGCCAACCCACTTGATTATACGTTAGTTAGGTTGTTAGATTTTCTTTTTATTATTATTTTTTTTTGGCCTTCAAAATTTAGCCAAGTTTTCTTTGTTAACTAGAGGTGCAAACACCGGTTAACTGCTTTCTAAGCTATTGGTTATTAACTTAACCGGATTTTGGTCAAACAGTAAAAAGGGGTTAATCTTAATAACCAACTTTTGTTCCTAACCAGTTTTTTAGTAAAAATTTCCTAACTTATGTAGCTGGTTCGGTTTAATTATTAACCAGTTAATCGATAATAACCTGCGTGTTGTTTGTTTTTTTAAAAGTATAATCTATGCAGTATACGGACAAAATCTGCAGACATCTGTAAAACAAAAGGTGGACCATACCTTTGCAATATGCAATATTGTCTGTTTTTTAACGTCTGTGGGCTACTAAAATAAACTGGTGGTGATGGACGGTGGTAGTAGTAGTGGGCAGTGGTGGTGTACAATGTACGGTGCTGGTGGTGGAGATGGTGGTAGACGCTAGTGGTAGGTGGTGGCGCTGGACAGTGGCGATGGTGGTGGCGGACAGTGTGCGGTGGTGGTGATGGAAAGTGGTGGGTTGTGGCGGACGGTGGGTGGTGGACAGCTGGTGTTGGTAGGTGATGGTATTTAACCCTCTACAGACTTTAAAAGTTCTTAGAAGTGGATGCGTAAAGAAAAGTTTGCCCAAACGTTTTTTAATTAAACGTCTTCGAAAAGAGCAGTCTGCAAAAGACAATGCCTGCCCAACGTAGACGCTTTTAAAAGAACAAACACCACACCTTAGTGTTACATTTATAAATTTTATTTATAGAACTTTTTTTTGTTTTAGGGTTTAGTGTAATCAGTTATAGAATATATTTTCCATCTAAATAAACTGTTGTGGAATAAATAATTAAGAAATAATAATAGTCCAGGATCAGATATAAAAGAGTGCTGCTGCACTGCACTTGCCATCTGATTCAATTTTGCTCTCTCTCGGCTGCATCGACTCACTCTCTGTTATCCTCAGCAGGCAATCTCTCTCTCTCTCTCTCTCTCTCTCTCTCTCCGTCTTATACATATATATTATATAATATATATTGTTGTATCTGTTCCTGTATCTAATCGCTAATTCACGATCGTGTTCGTTTCATGCTCAATTGTGGTTATTCAACTTCTTTTGATTTAATGCCATCATTATCATCTAAATAATATGTCTGGTTCGAATTTTGAATATCAGGTTCTGATTGAATAGTTTCACGTGATCGCTATCGTCATGATTTGATCTATCCGATTTAGATGATAATTAGTTGTATCTGTTTCATGATTTCAATTACTTCCGCATAATGTTTGCTTATTTTGGATTGAAATTAGGGCTTTATTATGTTATAAACTGATGTTAAGTTAAGTGATTTAACTGAAGTTGTTATCAACTTGTTACTTGTTATTTTATTCAGATGGCTTCGATTTCGCTACCATTGGTTTGTCCTTCAGCTGCTCTGTCTTTCCAAGACAAGTGCAAGGTATATTATATTATTATTAATTAGTTTATTTATATTTCTCACTGAAAATACTTATAATACGGTTTAAAGATGGTCGTTTGGTTGATTGATCAGGACAAATTGAAGTCTAATGTTTTCTCTGTGAAGGATAAACAACCTCTCTCTATGAAAACAAAGGTATATATTCGGATTTCATATGGTTGTGTATGCTTCAGATTTAGTTTTGGAAAATGGTATATTATTTTATTAAGTTGTGTATGTTATTTGCAGTCTCGTGGTCAAATAACAATGGCTGTAGCGGTCAATACTTCACGGTTTGATAATATAACAATGGCTCCTCCGGACCCTATTCTAGGAGTTTCTGAAGCATTCAAAGCTGACACGAGTGATTTGAAGCTCAACCTTGGTGTTGGGGCGTATCGTACCGAAGAACTTCAGCCGTATATGCTAAAAGTTGTCAAAAAGGTAATAATTCATTAGGTTGAATGTGCAGATTATTATTATTATTATTATTATTATTATTATTATTATTATTATTATTATTATCTCTTATGGAAACAACATAATAGTGCTGAAATTCAATGTATTAGGCTGAGAATCTTATGCTTGAAAGGGGAGAAAACAAGGAGGTAACTTTTAATACTCAAATAATTTTGTTTAGGCTTGTAACAAACAAACATGAACGGAGCATGTTTATGTACACTCGTTTAACATTAACCAAACACGAACAATTAGACGAACGGGTTTTCTTTTTCATGTTTGCATATAAACGAACGGGCTTAAACTAACATATACTAACAAACATAATTGGTTCACCAACACAAATGAATGAACCAGACTTGTGTTCATTTTTGTTCTTTAACTAAATGAACAAATAAAGCTGTTCATGTTTGCTCGTTTATTAAGTAAGCAAACATGTTCATTTATTAAATAAGCGAACATGTTTGTTTATAATTAAGCGAACATGTTTGTTTATTGTTGTTTTTATGAATTTATTTCACCTTATTTGCCCATGCAGTATCTTCCCATCGAAGGTTTGGCTGCGTTTAACAAAGCCACAGCTGAGTTATTGTTTGGAGCCGATAATCCAGTTATTCATCAGCAAAGAGTATGATTTAAGAGTTTCTTTTATTAATAAGCGATTTTATAATCAATGTTTCTGTTTTAATTTCTTTTTCTTCACAATGCAGGTTGCCACCATTCAAGGTCTCTCAGGTACCGGGTCCCTTCGAGTTGCTGCAGCACTGATTGAACGATACTTTCCCGGAGCAAAAGTTCTAATATCATCTCCAACTTGGGGTGAATATTCTACTGTCAGTTTGGTTTATGTTTTTAAATCTTTTAGATGTATAAAAAACTGATGATCTGGCGTTATAAAAATGATGTTTTTAGGTAATCACAAGAATATTTTCAATGATGCCAGAGTTCCTTGGTCTGAGTATCGGTATTATGATCCAAAAACAGTTGGTCTAGATTTTGATGGGATGGTTGCAGACATAAAAGTAACTTCCACATCTCCGTAATTGTTTATACTTCATATCATTTTTATAAATTAATTTCACTTTTGATTTTTGTATCTGAAACATTTAAAAAATATATTATATATGTATTCAGGCTGCTCCAGAAGGATCATTTGTGCTTCTTCATGGGTGTGCTCACAACCCAACAGGCATTGATCCAACTCCTGAGCAATGGGAAAAAATTGCTGATGTGATTGAAGAAAAGAACCATATTCCGTTCTTTGATGTTGCTTATCAGGTTTTTTCTCTTTTCCTTTAAGGTCTCCATATTTTTGCGTTTACCACTTTCATTTCATACCTTTGTGAATTAGCAAGTTTAGTAATCATTTCAAATTTTTTATTTTTTATGGTCTCCATCTTGTCGCTCTTTGCACTAATCTGTATTAGAGATTGAACTAAATATCAATTACACAGAATGACTTGTGACACTAAAATTACAAACATTTTTTTGTGGATTGTTATTTGTTTCTGTATTAATTCGATTACAATAATTTAGGGATGGCAAACAAAACCGGACCTAACGGGCAAGCCCGATACCGAAATTTTCGAGAGGGGTAACGGGGCGTGTATTTGGGTATGGGGCCGGATATGGGATTATTATTTTTATTTAAATTGCGGGTATGGTGTTAGGTGATGCCTGACCCCGATTGCCCAAAACAGCATAGCAGTTTACCTGAAACATATCCGTAAGCATTTTCTTGCTTTTTGTTTATTTTCATTTGTCCTTGGGTAATAGAAAAATCTACTAATTCACTAATCTTTGGTTTTTATTAATTTTTATTTTCTTGGGTAGTAAACTCATATAAAGTTTAAAATAGTAGGAAATGTATTTGGAAATCCCAACGAGTAATTTTTAACAAAGTAACGGGTATACCCAATACCTGACGGGTATTGGACCGGGCATGGGACCAGTTTTACAATCGGGTCTTAGACTGGGATTACCTATATCCATTCCAAACTTGTGCCATTGCCATCCCTATTCTAATTGCTCATGATTTTAGGTTTTTATTATAATTCTAGAGTGGTATTAAATTTTTTTTAACTTTCCGTGTATAATTTTTGAATTGCTATTACTTCTGTTAGTTTGTCATCTATATTTAATTTTGTAAGTATTCTTGAATAGCTGATGCATCGTGCACCTGAGGCTAGCACATTGCCACATAGCACCTCATGCCTTTTAAAACCAAGTGAAAACTCACCGTCAGTTCCGTGAAAACAATTTATTGAACAAATAGTTACTGATGCATACACTCAAATTTCATGGAATATAAAGTGTGCAGCACTTGATCACATAACAATTCAAATTCTACATTGGACAATCCTATAGTCATTAATCATCTTTCATCCCAAAGAAAAAAGTCCATCTTTGACTTTTAAGTGTGAAATGAAACTATACATATATAAACTCATATAATTTATATAGGGATTTGCTAGTGGAAGCCTGGATGAAGATGCGTCTTCCGTGAGGTTGTTTGCTGCGCGTGGAATGGAGCTTCTAGTTGCACAGTCATACAGTAAAAATCTAGGTCTTTATGCCGAAAGGGTCGGTGCAATTAATGTCTTATGTTCATCAGCTGATGCAGCCGTCCGGTATCATATTAACTGACCACATATAATCTTAGTTTTAAATGCTTATCCAAATAAATAACGGTTAAACTGAACCTTGCATACAGGGTGAAGAGCCAATTGAAAAGAATCGCAAGGCCAATGTACTCAAACCCACCCGTTCATGGTGCCCGGATTGTTGCTAACGTTGTCGGAAATCCGGATTTTTTTAACGAGTGGAAAGAAGAAATGGAAATGATGGCGGGAAGGATAAAAACCGTGAGGCAAAAGCTGTATAATAATCTATCTGCTAAGGATAAGAGTGGGAAGGATTGGTCTTTTATTCTTAAACAAATAGGCATGTTTTCTTTTACTGGTCTGAATAAAGCCCAGGTAAGTTATTTCCTTTTGCCTTTTACCCATTGTGAAATGACCTTTTTATCCTTTTGGGAAACACTAATATGTTTCGTTTTTATTTGTGTTGTAGAGTGATAACATGACCGATAAATGGCATGTGTACATGACAAAAGACGGGAGGATATCATTGGCGGGTTTATCTGCAGCAAAATGCGAGTATCTTGCGGATGCTATCATTGATTCATATCACAATGTCAGTTAAAAAAACGATCACTGCGAATTTAAGAAATGCAATCAATAATTAGACAGGTTAGCCTTGTTTATTCGGACTTTATATGAGTTTGCAGAATTGTTAAAATAATGTGAAACTTTTAGTGAGAAACCCTTTTTTAGTTGAAGTTGTATACAAGTTGTGTTTCTTCCCCCTGGGTTGGGAAAGGTTTATGTTGAGTCTTTTAGTGTCAAAATTTCGATTATTCTTGGAGTTTATGGTTCAATCAATGGATGTTGTGGATTTGATTTTCAAAAGAAAGATAAAAAGGTCTGATTAATGCTTAGGCCATAAGTAACGGTTAATACCCCTTAAGGGGTATTTTCGGTCACATTATCATCACCTGTTTTAGTAAAAAGCACGTGTAATGATCACTACAAAACACATATAGGCTTTATTGTAAAAACGTTTATGTCCTTATAAACCTTAATAATGCCTCGGGGATTGTGTAGGGGTATTATCTACCCTTCCAATGCCCCATTACATGGTGCGCCTTTACAACCCGCGTAGTCCGTTAGTGATCGGATTTGTGATCTGATATATTAATGATCCAATACAATGAAGTAAGATCCAATCCACAATTGTGAATTTCTTTTAATTGTTTTTTTAGCACCACAGGGTAGAATGATAAGAATCCGGTTCGGTTTTCGGACCATTTAGGTAGCGTTTGGTATGCATGAATGATAGGGGGAATGGAATGATTCATTACGTAAGAATGAAAAAAGTGATGTTTGGTTGCTCAATGGAATGGAATCATCCATTACGCATGGAATCCCATTCCATCAAAACCATTCCTTCCTACCCCCCTCTTTTTTTTCATTACATTCTTCCTTCATCATACTTTCTCAACAACACCATCACCACCTAACAACTACCACTACCATCGCCATCACCGACACCTTACCGCCACCATCGCCAACACCACCTTACCACCAGCGCAACCACCGCCGTCGCCACCATTGTCGTTGTAACCACCGAAAACATTGTAACCGCCGCCGCCTGACCATCACCGCCACCCTACCATCGCCATCACTACCAATGCTACCCCCACCACCACCGTCGCCATTGCCACCACCATTTTCGTCACCGGAGCTAACACCACCACCATCGCCATTGCGATTTTTTTTTGTAAAAAAAATTATTTTGAGAAAGGAGTGTTTTTATTATTTCTATTTCAATCATATAATTTTTTAGGATACCAAACAACATAAAGTAATAATTCATTTCATTCTCATAGGTTAACCAAACAAGACAAAGGAATGAAATGATCCATTTCATTCCCTTGTCTATTCCATTCCTTCTTTCATTCCATTCCCCCTTTATTCCATTACCTCCAACCAAACATACCCTTAAAGTATTCATATATCTCATTCTTTATAATCTTTTATATCTTTAAAATACATGGAAAATATACTAAAAAGGTAAAAAAAACTGGCTTGATCCCAATCTTTATAGTTTTCCACTTTTCCTTATCCACAAGTTATATTGGATTAAAAATATAGGTTGACTAGTGATTATCTCTATATAGTAAAGTAGAAACTTGGTGCCACAAACTTGTTTTTTGATAAAGTTTTAAATTTAGTATATAAAAGACAGCTTTCAGATAAAGCATAAATGAAGTTATAGCATAGTGGTTATTACGGGTTTGTTACAATGTCTCTGCTCGGGTTCATGTCTTGTAAGTTAAAATGGTGGTTGTTATTACTTGTACTTTTTTGCCAGCTACTGGACTATTGTTATTATCATTAATTAGTGCCGCAGGGACTTTGTTTAGCCGTTGATGGCACCTTATTGAAAGGTTTGTTTTTGTCCTTTCTTTGTTTTTGTTATTCGTTTTTGTTTTAGTTCTGATAAGTAACGAACGTAACAAAAACTGACCGAATATCAACTCTGGTATCGTAAACGCAACACAAACCGATCGAATTCGAGTAGACTCATCACGCTTTGTTTTTAGTTCTAGTAACGTAACGAACATAAGCCGACCGAATGTCGGTTTTTGTTTTTGTTTCAGTTCGAGTACCATAATAAATATGACGGGAACCAACCAACTTTGCGTAGATTCACTACCTCAACGACAAGGGTAGGGTTTTACCAACGCTCGTGTTTTACCAACCGACACTACCCTATTGGTCCACCTCAATTTTTATAAATTTTTTTGGTTTTATTTTTCGTTTTAGTTTCGGTGCAATAACGCATGTAACCGAAACCGATCGAATTTGCGTCGACTTACCACTTCAACGTTTGGACCGCCAACACTTTAGTTTTACCATGGTTTTAATTTACCGATCTGCCCCGGCGCGTTACGCAGGGTAAATCCCTAGTTTCTTATATTTATGAACTCAGTATTCATCAAATATGTTGTCTGTCCCTCACTCTTTCATATTATTAGCCACTTTCTTTCCTCGCTCCATAAGATGAGCCCAAAACTACCTGAAAAACATGTGCTATGGCCTTAGGGATCTAATGACGGCACCGACAAAAGGCTGTGAATAGCAATGGAAGGTGTTGATGGAGGGTTTGGGTGGTGAAGAGGTTTAAATGAACAAAGTTTGGAGTTTGTATTGTAACCGGTGATTTACCCGGCAGGCCGGTAAAACCCGGGCAATGGTAAAATACAAGCGTTGTCGGTCGCAAGTGTTGGCGCGATCAGTCGGCGCAAATTCAGTTGGTTTAGGTTACGTGTGCTATTGTACCAGAACTAAAACCAAAATAAAAAAAATTAATAAAATTTGAGGTGGACCAACGAGGTAAAGCTCGGGCGTTGGTAAAACCCGACCGTTGTCGAACTCGGGCGTTGAGGCGGCGAGTTTACGCAAATTCAGTTGGTTTCTGTCATGTTCGTTACGTACCGGAAATAAAACAAAAAAAAAAATCGGTATTCAGTCGGTTTTCGTTACGTTTGTTACGCTACTGGAACTAAAACAAAGCGCGTTGAGTATGCTCGAATTCGGTCAGTTTCGTCATGTTCATTATGGTACCGAAACTAAAACAAAACAAAACAAAAACAAAATTGACATTCGGTCGATTTTCGTTACGTTTATTACGGACCGAAACTAAAACAAGCCAAAAAGGACCAGACCAATAAGGTGCCGCAAAGTGGCTAAATCGAGATTTTGCGGCACCAAACTTCTTAATTGTATTATATAATAACTCTTGAACCAAACTTCTTAATTGTATTTATATAATAATTCTTTAACAACGCATCATGAGTAATGATGCGTAACAATAAATTTACTTGTATTTAAGTAGTTAAAAGAATTCAATGTCTCGCTCACACAGAGTGACGGCTTATTTATGAGGGCACTGCCGCTGTCGGGGTTGACTCTATATACATTTAATGATGGTTTTTTATAGGAATAAAATATGTTCTGATATCGTCCATCCCATTCGTCCCTTGTTCTCCGCTTCCTCATCTAGGTCTGTAATAAGACTCGATATAGGATCCTACCGGGGATATCTCAGCAGTATCTATTACCTAAAACGATGTTGCAATCGCGTATTGACTTGATAGAGCAGTTTTTAATCCACCAATGGAGTGAATGAGTTATAATTTAAGAAAGAGACTCTAACATTGAATAACTAAAACAAAATGATGTAAGAAATTATATTGCTGACTAGGGATGAGCATTTGGTACTTGGTACCGGTACTGGTACCAAGTATTTTCAAATTTCGGTATCGGGAAAATCGGTATCGGTACCGGTTTTTTTCGGGAATACCGATGTAGTACCGATCTTTGAACTTAATAGTAATTACTATATATCACTAAAATCTACAGATACATACATATTACATAACCCAAACCCAAAACCCTTGTTCACCACCGTCTCCACCTTCGATTCCTCTCCCCATCTTCTCCCCACCATTGATTCCTCTTCCCACCATCAGATTCCTCTTCCACCACCGTTTGTCCTCTTCGGATCGTCAGAATTTTGAACCAATCAGTGCCCTATTTTTCACGTGTAAGTTGCATTTAATTCTTTACATTTGATTTTTATTAACAAAATAGCTTCTATTGTTATAATATACAAACCCTAATAGCAGGTTACACATCAAAATATAGTTTATCAGTTTGTATGTTATTTACACTAGAAAATTTTGAGTTTTGTAGGTCCATTTACAAACCGATCAGTAAGTTTAAAATGACCATGTTGAATGAACCCCGTCATTCTCAAGTAAGTTTTTTTATTGGCTTTTAAAGTTACCTTTGTATTTTAGTATAAAGCTTATTGTTTTATGTGGTTTTGTAGGAGGATGATGATGATGAAACATATGCTGATGATACCCTTCAAAATGACCATGTTGAACTTAGTGATGATTCAAAATCGATTAATGCGGCGAAACCAAAATCAAGTCGTAAAAGAAAACAACCAACAAAGAAAAATGCTTCTAAAAAGAAACCTAAAAAAGGAGGTGAGAGATCCGTGTATTGGAAGCCTTATGATGTTGTTTATTTAGAAGAGGATGATGGAGTGCGCCGAAAGTATGGAAAATGCAAGTGGTGTAAAGAGCATATTAGAGCCGATCCACACCGAAACGGTACGTCGGGTCTTAAAAAACACACTCCGGCTTGTGTCAAAAATCCCGCGTTAGTCAATAACCAAACTAATTTAGAGTTTCAAAAGGAACCTAACGGGGAAGGTAGCGTGACAATTTGGAAACATGACGATTCTATAATCATGAAAGCTTTACTAGATTTGTTTATTGTTGTCGAATTACCGTTTAAGCTTGTGGAACATCCGGCTTTTATTGAATAAACCAATGCTTTGAATGGAAAGTTTGTTTTGCCATCAAGACATAAATTGTTTAGAGATATTGCAAAGTATTATATTGAGGAAAGGAACAATTTGTTATCATACGTAAGTAAACCTACCAACACCGTTCACTTGACCACCGACACATGGACTTCCTCATGTCAACGGGTTAACTTCATGGTTCTGATGGCACACTTCATTGATGATGATTGGGTAATGCATAAACGAATTATTAACTTTAGACCCATTCATAGTCATAAAGGGGAGGATATTGGTCAAGAGTTATTGCAGTGTATTCATGGTTGGGGTATTAAAAATGTTATGACTATGACGATTGACAACGCGTCTAGTAATGATAAGGCGATCGCTTATTTGTTGAGAAAATTGCCTAATTTGTATGGTGAAGGGAGACATTTTCATATTAGGTGTATGGCACACATACTAAACCTGATTGTCAAAGATGGTTTATCAGAAAACATTTATCATGTTGAGTGTATACGAAAAGCAGTTAGGCATATTCGAAACTCAACACAAAGAATAACCAAGTTCAAAGAGTGCATAGAATAGTCGAATGTCGAATCAAGTAGGTTTTTGTGTGGAGATATGCCTACTAGGTGGAACTCCACCTATGAGATGTTGAAAAGGGCGGTGGATTTAAGGGAAGTATTTTTCTCTTATGAAGTTCAAGATAGCAGCTATACTCATGATTTAGAAAGACTACCTGAACATTCAGACTTTGGTTCTTGCGAAAAGTTGGTAGAATTTCTAAAAAAGTTCAAGACTAAAACAGAAATTGCATCGGCCACATCAAAGCCCTTGGCCCACATATTTGTTAGAGAAATCCTAGATGTAGACGAACATCTACGGGTGTGGGATTGCGATCCAAGTTTTTCCGCAATGGTTAGTTCAATGCGTAAGAAATATGACAAGTATTGGGGGAAGTTTGACAAACTTAATGACTAGATGTATTTTGCTATCATCTTGGATCCCACCATGAAATTACGTTTTATTGAACATTGTTACGAAGATATGATTATCTCTAACAAATCAAAGGATGATTTTTGGAGTGTGGATGACATTAAAAAGATGGTGTCGGTGAAGAAGATAGAGCTTGTAAGTAGGTTAAATGGGCTATTTCAAACATACAAAGAAAGACTTGAAAAGGTATATCACAATTCGTCATCCCAAGAAGCACGTAATGACGATGTCGTTGTATGTGATGATGACAATGAGTTCTTTATGAAGTTCCTAAACAAGGGTGGAAGTCAATCAGCTAGTAAGGACACTGAGTTACAAAGGTATTTGAACGAGCAAATTGTGGATTTTAGTATGGGATTTGACATACTTAAGTGGTGGAAACAAAATGCAATTAGATTCCCAATTGTATCCCGGATGGCTCGTGGTAAATTGATTTACCTTTTATCATTTATTTATCATTACTTGTTATATCTTAGTTGTTTATTAAGTTTGTATAATTCTTAGACATTTTAGCAATTCAAATTTCTACGGTTGCATCCGAATCGGCGTTTAGCACCGGCGGTCATGTACTAGACGCTTACAAAACAAGATTGTCAACTAACATTGTTGACGGCGGTCGTGTACTAGACGCTTACAAAACAAGATTGTCAACTAACATTGTTGAAGCTTTGATTTGCACCCAAGATTGGGTGAGAAAGTCAAAAAAACCGATTGTGGATGATGTGGACGATATATTAAAGGATGACGATGTTGCCATAGGTAAAACTAGAGTACAAGTTCTTGATTGATTTTGTTATATCATAATATATTGGTTTTATAATGGGGCGTTAACTTTATTCGGTTCTTGCTAATTCTATTGAGATTGAAGATGCGATACGAAAGCAAAATGAAAAGGGGAAAGGGACGGCGCATGACAAGGCTTAAGCAAACTCAAAGGAAAGGGATAGCACATGAAAAGGTGCTCATGTTTTGGTAGAAAAGTATGTTCAATGATCTTAGTGTTTTTTAACTTTTAACTATCCTGATGTAGTGTCGGGTTTTTGTGTTTAGGTAGAAAAATATGTTCAATGATCTTAGTGTCTTTTAACTTTTAACTATCCTGATGTAGTGTTGGGTTTTTGTGTTTTGGTAGAAAAATATGTTCAATGATAGGTGCTCATGTTCTTTTGATACTTGATTCTTGAAATGTTTGCAAGTTTTATTACTAGTATTATCATTAGCTGATGTGGTTTAAACTCCAAAATCCAAACAGCCCTTCAGGCCAGTTGCATTTATAGAAAGTCAAACGAGCCAGTTGCATTTAAGAATGATATGAACATGGATTCTGAACTATGTACTTATTGTTAACGTAGACAATAATGCTATAAACAGATACCGAATGTAATTGGTTCGGTACTTTCGGCATCGGTACCAACTACCAAGCACCAAATGCTCATACCGTCATTATCAAGAAGCAGCCAAGCAGGTATGCATGCAGCATGTGTAGATATATATATATATGTGTGTGTGTGTGTGTGTGTGTGCCAATTATGTATATAGAAATTATTCAATTATGCAGCATGTGCAGGTATGTTATAGAAATTGACTATGTACTTATTGTTAACTTAGCCAATTATTAATTGTTTGTATATATATATAAACAGGAGACAATAATGTTATAGAAATTACGGAGCCAAGCAGGTATGCATGCAGCATATGTAGGTATGTGTTAAGCTTTTTTTCTAGTCATCATGCCATTTTTATATAGAATGTGCATGTGCAGTGCATCTGCAGTGCATCCCGTCATGGTCTGCTGACCGCATTAAAGTTTAATGTGCATTTGCAGCGCATCTTCGTGGTCTGTTGATCGCATTAAGATCGTTTTTCTCACTGATCCCAAAAGCTAAAACCGCAAAAATCGTTAGGGGAGTCATTGAGTCGGTTGCATGTGCTAGTATGTCAAACGGGCCCAATTTTGAATTTGTTATTTTTAATATGGAACCAAGTTTAGTTGGGTCCCAAAACAGTACCCCAAAAACGAACTCGATACCGGGTTTATATAAATCACTATATTTGTTTTCTCAAATTCGGTACCAAATCGGTACTACCGAAAAACCGGTACCGAACTAGTATTTTCAGTACCGGTACCAAAAATTTCCTAATTTCGGGATCGGTATTTTCGGTACGCTCATCCCTGTTGCTGACCACTAATTATTGATATAAAATTTTAAAAATGTATTTCATTAACAATACTTTATACAATAAACGTTAAATAAATATTAATAAACTATGGGTAGGTGAGGGGGAATTGCTATAGATCAAATCCTTATAACTTGCGCACCTTATCATGTCATTTCGCAGAACCGTCTTTAGAAACAGCAAAATGAAGCTATGACTTTAGACCTTCACATCCTATGGCCTTCAATTTTCAAAACAAAACTAATAATCATACATTTGTAATTCGAGATTTAGATTTTAGTATGCTTGATTTGAGCAAC
Organism: Bidens hawaiensis; assembly: GCF_021521415.1. Taxonomy (NCBI): domain Eukaryota; kingdom Viridiplantae; phylum Streptophyta; class Magnoliopsida; order Asterales; family Asteraceae; genus Bidens; species Bidens hawaiensis. The sequence continues at coordinate 374,194 of NW_027492078.1, read as the reverse complement.
ATTTAAACTCAATTAGGTCGAAGAATGTGTAAGAAACTATATTAATTTTGTATTTACAAAAAATGATAACATTTTTGATTTATTTGGAATGAAATAAGATGACTGTTTTACAACAAGGCTTTGTTTTTAAGTATCGATTTAGGCCACCAAAGAACTTAAGCCGGCCCTACCATTCCATATTTTATAACTAAATCGAACTAACGTTTATTGTTTACTCATCATATCACTTTCAAGTTTCAAAAAAGGAAATTTAATTAACTTAAAACAAAAGATAAGACTTTTCTCGTAATTTTAATTTTAAAATAGTATAAGAGTCAATAGAAGCTTGAAAATCTCATTTAAACTCTTCTAAATAAAGTTAACATAAGTTTGAAAATCTCATTTAACCAATGGTCCAGTTTAGTTTGCACTTTGGTTCAGTCAGGCATTTCGTCAAACAGGTTATATGCAAGTGCAACCACCAAAACTAAAGGGGTGTTTGGCTTAGCTTACGCTTATATTTTAAAGTAGCTTATAGCTTATTTTTTATTATTTGATAAGCTGTTTCTAAGTGTTTGGATTAACTTATACTCTACAAGTTGATAATAAGTTGTTAAATCCACCATTATTTAATTTGTTACACTAATAAGTTGTTTTAATAGTTATTAATCCACCACCACTTAAGGGCAAATAAGTAATTTACATCCTTACACAAATAAACTTTTTTAAATAAGCTAAAAAACCATATTTAAATTAACTTATAAAAGCTTATAAGCATAAGCTCAAAAAACTAAACCAAACACCAAATTAAGCTTATTTTATTAAAAAACAAAAGCTAAAAAAAACTATAAGCTTTGATTAAAAAACCTACGCCAAACATCCCCTTAACCAATGGTCCAGTTTGCGGGTTCAACCTGGTCCAGTTTAGTTTGCACTTTGCAGGTTCAGTCAGGCATTTCGTCAAACAGGTTATATGCAACCACCAAAACTAAGAAGAAAATTCATTAACGAATAAATCGAGAAAAAAAAACCCGCAAAAGTTATCAAAATCCTTTACATTCTTCTTCATCTTCGTCTTCATCTAATCTAATACCCACTTCCTATTCCTCCTATACTAAACCACCTTCTTAGCTTAGCAGCTGCCATATAGTTTACAACCGCCATATGTAAGTATAATAATATACCACCAAATCAAGATCAAGATCAAGTCTTCCATTTTCACACCATCAGATCTTCTTCACTCGGTATCATGTTCAAATCAGGCACCACAAACCCCCTTTCTTCACCCACTGATTTACCCAATTCCATCTTCCTCCTCTTGTTTCTATGGTGGCTGGAAATCGATCCAATTTCATTCGCCTGCATATTTAAAAAAAATATTATTAATAAATTATAAAATAAAGTCAAAAAGATATAACCGACAAACTCTCACGCCCAAAGATGACAAATTTCGTGATTATTCGATTCAACATTTATTATCACTTTATAAATAATAATAATAATAATACTTACAGAATGAGAGGTCACCGCCAGGGGTGAAAACGAGTCGAGCTCAAGCTCGACTAAGTTCAAGATCGGCTATTTTAACTTACATAAGTTTGGCTTGTTTCGAACTCTATTTTCAAAGCTCGAGCTTGGCTCGTGAGTAGATTTTCAAGCTCAAGCTAAGCTCGGCTCGTTTACTATATATAAACTGTTTTTTATATAATAATTATAATTATTTTAATATATTTTTTTCTATTATAACTTTATGTATAAAATAATATATATATTTATTGAATATATATTTTAAATGACAGGCTCGTTGCGAGTCGGCTCGAGCTCGATAAGTGAAGTTTGGGCTCTTGCTTGTTTATTAAACGAGCTTCTCGTTTAAAGCTCGGCTCCATCAAGTTTTTTAACGAGACGATGTTGAATAGCTCGGCTCATTTGAGCCCCTCGTGAGGAAGATAGATCCGAGAAAAGATCCGGATTCACAAAGCGGGTGTTCAATAAAAAAGACGAAAAACAAGGACAAAACTACCCTCCGCGTATGGGGCTGACCACCTACCCCACCAATGTAATTAACTAGGGTAAATTCGTCTCGAAAAATAATAATAATAATACAGTTAATTCTTGGATCTTGATACGTTTTAGTCGACGTCTGTTTTGACGAAAACACCCTTCGAAAAACAACCCACAAGAAACAGGGGAAATTTGCTTTTGGTCTTTTCGCACCTTTTCCCGGTAACCTGAGGGGTATTTTCGTAATTAACTTGTCACCGGAATAATAACATTTTCCGGCGGTCAAATTCACTTTTAGATCTTTACAAAACAGAATATTCCGACGTAAAACGGATCTAATAAGCTTAAAAAGAGGTGAAAATCGGATAATACAAACCTTTACAGATCTGCTACCGGAGGAGAGATCCGACGGACCGTCGCTGGCGCTCCACGACAGATGCGTGGTGGGACTCCCACGGTGGTCTTTCGCCGGAGCGGCGGATTTGGACCGGTTCTTCCGGTGGCCCCAGCGAGGCGGAAGAAGAACAGTGGTGATCGTAATCGGCTTCTGTGTCGCCGGAATCCGACGAGCACGAGATGAAGCTGAAACTGAACCTGAAGCTGATGAACGTTTGAGGTGTAAGAGAAGGTCAGCCACCAGCACGTCGTTGGTGATGGCCGACTGCAGCCAGTGGTCTTTCGTCATGAATGGATGATTCGAGAGCGTTGGAGATTTAGTGCAGAGAGAGAAAGAAGAAGAAGAAGATGATGATGAGATTGGAAATTGGGGGATGAAAAAGGCTTTTAGAGGAGGTGTGGAATGTGAATGAATTATATATGTATGTATATGTGTTGTCGATATAATTTCTGATTTTCTTTCTTTATTTAACTTATTATTATCAAAATAAGTTTAAATCTGTATTTCGATCTAAGTATGTTATTAATTATTAGCTTATTATCATGTTAAGTGGTTAATCAAATGGTAATTGAACATACCTCTAATTTTATTTTTAAAAAAAAGCTCAAGTTACGTTCCATTGTTTATTACGTAGAAGCTAGAAATGCTGAATAGGTGAATAAAATGCGTTACGAGAGAAGTATATGTGGAAATGACGATCTGGATCTATTGATGAAGGCTTAAAGGTCAAATTTCTCGGAAAGGAATTAAACGGTTATTATGGGGATAACACAGTCACGTGAATTTTCACATGGAACGGGTGGTTTCTCCTGAAACTAAATCTCTTTCTTTGAAGGACGAAAGTGGAGAAGTGAAACGAATTCTCACGAAAGATGCGCTAATTATTAGAGATGTTTCGGTCCCTAACATTGATTGTGTGTGTTATGGGATTTCTTAGGATGTTGCTAATCATATATATTTGATCTCGTGTATTGTGACAAAATCTGTTTGGTGGCAAATTTGTGTGTGAATAAAAGTCGAGGTCCAACTCAATTTCTTCAATCAGACATATGGTAGACTTTGGAAGGAGTCAAAGCGGGTCAAAAGCAAAGGTGATATTAACGGTTTTGCTCACTCTTTGTTGGAGATTGTGGAAATTGTGTAACGAAAGAATTTTCAATAATAGGAAGATAGTGGTGCGGAAATAAGTAGAAGCAAAAGAAGAATCGTTTTTTTAGGGTGAAACATAGATCCAATCTAAAAGATTTATATTTGTTTAGATGGTGTAAAAATTTCTCATTCGTTACGTAATTCTTTATTTTAAAGATTAAATTGCTTTTTGACTCATGGGGTTTGTGTTCCGTAGCCTTATTATTCCAAAATGAATCTTTTAAATGAATGAACCCTATGTTTAAACTTGATCGCGGTTTGATCAATTAAACTAAGTTCTTCCATTACAAAAATGACATAAAATTATGTTTAGGTTTAAATGTGCCGTAAGAATATTATATAATCTAAATTTGAAATAACTGTAGAAAATGCTAAATAAATTCCAAGGATTGTCGACGGTAATTAGTTTCGCAACATGTGATTCAAGCTTAAGGTTCCTTGTGGTTATGCACATGTACTCCATCTAGTATGAGATGTATTATTTATTTGATTAAGATAGAGTTTCGTCTTCGAAAATCCAGTACGACAGGTTAAATTTACAAGATAGATATTTATTTCAGTTTATTATGACTTGTTATGATTATCATGATACGTTTTTTATGTTTTGATTTCGTTAGCATGTATTAGATATCCTATAGAAATTGTATTTTGGGGAGGCGTATATATTTATTTAAGTTTTCAAAGAGATGGTTGAAGCATATGCCCACAAACAACATTTCACGTGATTGATATCTAGGAGTAACTTCATATATATTATTCAATTTTTTTCGACTTAATAGGTTGTGTGAATTTCGACTTCGTTAACTGATAGGCAAATTGAATTTTAATAGTCTCAACTAAATGCTATTGGTCGATAATAATTCTAACTTAGTTTATTACCACTGGTGGTCCTAAAATTTAAAAAATTGGCTCTCAATGATTCCGGTTAAAAAAAACTTAACGACGCTAAGTTTTTTACGAATTTCAAACTGATTTTTTAGGGTTTTTTTATCAGAAAGAGGATACGAGTCGATTGATGTAAAACTTAGCTCGAAACGATGCTCCAAACACTTCATTTTTGTTAATTTGAAGATCAAACACCCGATTTGAAGCACTAATCAATTCGTATTGGAGCATCGTTTCGAGCTAAGTTTTACATCAATCGACTTGTATCCTCCTTCCGATCAAAAGCCCTAAAAAATCAGTTTGAAATTCGAAAAAAACTTAATGGCGTTAAGTTTTTTTTAACGGGAGACCATTGAGGCCAATTTTTAAAAATTTGGAACCATCAGTGGCAATAAACTAAGTTGTGATTATTAATAAAAGAAAGATATAATCAATATAGTTAAAAGTAAATGAATATTTGATGTTAATATATAAATATAAATATAAATAATGAAATTATAATCGAATGATGTAGCATGCCTGCTTGAATCTTACCAAATATAGTGTTATCTTTTTAGACTTTTAATGCATTTAAATAATTTACGGTTTACGCTTTAGCTATGATGTTGTTAAGAAACCTTTTCACATTTTAAACACATGATGTAGTTATAATGTTAAAAAATAAGTAAAAAAAGACTGAATATCCAAACCACTTACAAAAAGACATGGCGTCTAAATATTATTGCATTATGTATTGAGCACCACCGATAAAAGAAGATGGTGATATAGCATGTTGTCCAACGTTAGAGATCTTTTATTTCACTTAAATTTTCAAAGGACTCACATCTAAGAACCTTGTTGATTATTTATATATGTAATAGCGTCTCTCACTTTCGGTCATAGTATATGCATTAACTAAAAAAGTTGGAATAGCCTCCTTGAATTTAGAACAAATGACGACTAGTTTAATCCATCTTGAATTCCATAATCAAAAAATTCTTTAATTGTACAGTTTCGTCGTTTGCATTTACATAAATGAGTAGCAACTCTATGAGGGAAGTCAATTCTGTAATCATCATCAAAAAATGGAAAGAACAATGGATATTTAGGAGTACGACAAGGATGAAGTTCACCTCTATGTTGTAGACTTCCGGACTGAGTAATAAGAATTATATTCTGACTCTGAACCGAATCACCAATATCTCCAACGATAAAGCAGCTAGTTCAGAAGCAGTTGGTAAGTTATATGTCCAGTGGCGGAGCTACTCATACGGCACCGGATTCGTCCGAACCCATTTTATTTTCGGTTTTATTTAGTGCGTATAGTAGTGTATTAACGAACGAATCCATTCATTTTTTGCGACCGAAGCCATTAATTAAGAAACGAAAAAGCAAAGAAAGCATATCAGAAATATTTCCGGTGAGCGGAAGGAACATGATTGAAGGAATTGCTATCTACGTCTATTTGCCGAAGAAGAAATAAATTAGGTAATTTAATATTTTAGGCTAAGTAGGCTTTAAAGGTACTTAATAGTCAATACCTGTATTCACTATACATCACTAAAACACTGACACGATATAGAAAATGTTTCTAATTTTGTTTTATTTTATTTTTGGAGATAATAATACGCTAGGTTATCTTTTTAGGATTTTATTTTTCATATATTGGTATGGTAGTTTTTATTTAACCGTAACTTTATTTAAGTAGAATATTTATTAGGTTATGTGATTTTCGTTACCATTTTTTCTATTTTTTCTCACAAATAATTGAGCACTACCTTTTGCTTTTCATAATTAGATTTGTTAAACTTGTTTAACCTTTTCTTTCTTTTTTTTTTAATCATTTTAACAAGATACATAATCGAAGAGTATTTTTATTATTTACATATGTATTCTTAGAAAATTACTTTGCTAAAGATAAACAAACTAAGTTATTGGTAAAACGTTCGGGTTAAGGTTATTAGCTAATAATTGTTTTTGTGTTTCTAGAGTTTTAGTTACGGTATAATAATTCTGGAGTTAAAAGGTTATATATATGGTTCCGCTAGCAAATGTATGTTATGTGACCTGACCCGATCCGACCCAAAAACTTTGACGTTGGATAGTAATAAATCAATTCCGTAAATGACAGCGAACCAGTAAGACAATTTTTCTGGCTCCGCCATTGGATATGTCCTTCCGTCTAGATGTTTTTTACCAATAAAATGTAGTTTTATGCGAACACACGGAATTTCATTAAAACAATCTCTTGCATTTCCGTCTAGATGTCTTTTACCAATAAAATATAGTTTTATGCGAACACGCGGAATTTCATTAAAACAATCTCTTTGCATTCTATATTCTATTCCATTTGCAGTTAATAATAAAGAACGTAACCCACTTTTTAGTAGTATATGATAGTTAGAATTTTAAAGGTTTAGAAGATGTGATACTAGAAGCTTTGCATTCTATATCACTATTTTTTTAACATATTGCCATGGAAGCTTTGGTTTGTCCGTCGAGGTTGGAGCCTATATATATAAGGGTGTGATGTATGAAACCAAAGTTTTGTTTTCAAACACTTGTAATGTTTTATGGTAAAATATAAGGTAGGGAAGGTGGGTGATCAGAGCCGTCTTCAAGAATTTAAATACCTCAGACGAACCGAAATAAAAAGGCCCGTAGCCTTAATGAGTAACGAAATATATAAGGTAATTTTTTTAAGCGAGGCTTAATATTATAACAATAAACATAGAAAAATATATTATTAAAATCAAATACCGTAATAACTAACGATTAACCAATGATTCGTGAAACTCTTCTAACATTGGGAAAAAAATAGCTTGGTCCTTGGTGGCTAGCTTGGTCAACCGAAGAGGAGCCTGGTGGTTAACAACGAACCAACAGTGGTGGTCGACTGGGTTGGTCGTTGTTTAGAATTTGCAAAGAATGAATGAACCAAAGAGAAATTTTAATCAAACGCTATTTATTTATTTTGCATCGGGTTTTTATTTAATTTTTTTAGTTTTGAGTTTTAGTTTAGGCCCAATAATCTATACTTGATTAAATGGATTATGAATAAAAAACAATTTTGGGCGTAAAAATTATAAGATGGTAAAGAGCAATTCATACTTTTAGCGCTTTTGGGATTTCTTATTTTTACCTCTTTATAACTTATGACTTATGGTAAGTTAAAAAGAAGTGTTTGGGTTTCCTTATCATGTGAGAGGAAATGTTGATAAGTTACACATTTGTAACTTATGACTTCTCCTTATAAATTATAAGGAGATAAAAATAAGGAATCCCAAACAGCCCCTTTATAAGTTTTATATTTTTAAGTGTATATATAAAAAATATAGATACAAAAATTTTGACTCCTAAAAATTACGTACTCCGGCCGATGGTCCGACTGGCACTACCCTCCAGCCGACCATGGGTGGGTCGCTGTTTCGGCGGCCTTCGAAGGAAATATAATAATTTAATGTTAAACTTTTGAAAAGTTCATTTATTCCTGATTTGTCTTTTTAAGTAATATAACTTTAAAGTTTAAACTCACGCTTTGCAAAGTTTTGCACCGTCTTATAGTTCTTTCTAGTCGTTTGCTTTGCTAAAGGAAATTTCACATTCTTTGTAATAACTCTATATTGAAAATGAACTTTTAACAAGATATAGATGTCATATCATACTTGTATTCTCAAAAGTGCGTGTAAGTGCGCGTAAATGGTTGAGGCCCGAGTACCCCTGCCTCAAAGACAATCAGTTAGAGCCGCAATCTCAAGTTAAAGTGTGAGGGATGGTGTTGCGGCTGCTGCTGTTGGAGCTGTTTTTAATGCATATGGTTCCATTGACAACACCAATTTTCGAGTTGGAGTCGGTGTAGGTGATGCCATGGGAAAGGCTTGTAGTGGTGGGTCGTTGTGTGTTGATGACTTGATGATTTAATGTCGTGGTAATTTGTAAATTTAGTGTTAAGATCACATGGTGTGGGCGGTAAAGGAGGTGGAACAGCGCGCCGAGGTGGTGGTGTTTGGGGGGGGGGGGGGGGGGGGTTCTGAATATTGAGGCCGTAAGGGGGGAATGTTTGTGGGGCTATCTCATTTTCAACGGTAACATTACCGTTATATGATAAAAAAATAAAATTAATAATTAATAATCAGTATAATACACAACCCACATTCTTTAACATACACTATCATCTTCTCATCCAACCCACACACACTCTACTCATCTCCAAAAGTTATATATATATATATACAACCCTCAATTTGAAGCATAAACTTGTCGAGATTGTCTAGTTAAATAAGAAACAAAATATGAAAACACAAGAATGCACGAAGAAAGAAAAAAGTGTGATCGGAAGGAAACAAGAAAAGAAACTAGAGAAGGATTTCAAGCTACTCGCAAAGGATCCATCGCATTTAGATCTGGCACGAGCTTTTTTTGGAGAAAAAAAAGTCCAAAATCTTAGCCAAATATACAAACGAAGACGAGGACGCGAACTTGGAGTAGTTTATTTAGTTAATTTGAAGTTTAATGGTTTTATGTTTTCTAATTTATGTATTGTTATATTATTATTTACTTTATATTTTATTTTGATGTTTAAATTTATTAAAAAAATATATATAAATATGTTAAAGCTTCTTGGAACTTTGAACCACAACGGGGCTTTATAGCCTTGGGGCTTTAAAGCCTCAGTAGCCACACGGTAATGATGTGACACTGTAGAGGGGCTTTTAAGCTCCCTCCACAGCATATGGTCTTATAGGTGATTACGTGAGCCTCTCTAGAAGAAGTTGGCGGTCACTTCAACTTGTTTATTGAGTTGGGATGAGACAGCCTCGTGATACATTGTATCTAGGTAGCGGAAGTGGTGGTTGCTAAAAGAAGTTGATCGAGTTTATCAAGCATGCTGACCACAGTATGTGGGGGTTTCTTTGCATAGAGGCATAATAAGACTGTGTGTTGTGGGATAACTAGCAAGAGTTAGTTATCGTGTCACGTCACTGTCATATAGGCAATGCAATATTAACTTGTTCATATTTAATTTGTGTGTTTTAAGGTAACTTGATATAACTAATGTTAAAAATAAAAGAAAAAAAAATAGAAAGCAAATAAATGTGTGTTTGCTTGCATATTATTGGTGAGTTTGAAGTAAACCCCACCCACCAAAAGAGATAGCGAAGCCATGGAAATAGTGCTAAAGGGTTTATAATGGATTGCGTCTCAATGTTGTTAGTGGTGTTGTGGTTTAACCCCTTTTTTGGCTGATGACATGGAGAATAACGCTGCTTCAAGAAGCCACAACAAATAGCCTAAATGTCAATAAAAGCATCAACATCAGAGACCGGTTTAAAATAATCAATCTTTCAAGAAAAGGGAGAGAGAGAAAAAATGTTTGAAGTAATTTATTTATCTTCCTTTCATGTAACTTAAGAGTCCCTTTAAAAAGCTTCCAAAAAGGACAAACACGTCTAGATCGTCTTTCTATGTGTGTATGTGAATGAAGCTTTGATTTCATAATCAATAATACATTAAGAACTAAACGATTTATATAATAAATTTGTATTGTTGCTTTGAATGTAAAAAACGGTTATTCACTTATTTGACCATCTATATTTTGGTCTTATATTATTGATTATACTTTATGCAGTAGAGGCTTTTTATACGTGAAACATCATAATACATAGAATATTCAATTTTCCATAAATATTAGGAATCAAGACAGAGGAATTAAATATTATGTAATATTAAGGCATATAAGTTTAGGATGCAATATACATTTTGAAATCATGACAGATGAACCAAAGTGGTACCAACGCATGCACTAAAATGGACACCGTACTAAAATATGTGTATAGATATCCAAATACGATATAGTACTTGGCACCCAATTTTACTGATTTTCTGATATAATTAATTTTGATACAAGCAGAAGTATAAGTATCGTGCCAATCTAATCCTTAGTGGCTATCAAACCTATTACTTTGGGTTCATCTTTATAAGAAAACAGAAGTATATGTTTAGTGATAAATTTTTTAATCTACTTTTTTTTTTTTGTAAAAGATTCCAATTTATTAAATTTTCCAGTAGTGAACAATTAAACAAGACAGGTAAATTAGTGAGTTTTACCCACAAATATAGTTTAATTAATATAGTAAAACGATTATTTATGAAATACCAGAAGATTGAGGATTGAGGATACGTTAACTTAATAAGCATGCTTACAAAATAGCTAAACACTTTCTAAAAGGTTTTTCAGTGGAGATCGCATAGTTTGTTACGTCAGCTCCAAAAGGATAAGTTGCTTTAGAATCGATAAAGTTAAGTGCAATTCATAATTGCATAAAAGGAGAAGTAGCGGTTGCGCCGCGTTGAGGCACTTCTTCAACGGTTCCCGTACGCCCGGCCTGCTGGCCCGCTCTAAAGAATTCATAGGTCGGCAGGCAGGAGAGACAGAATGCACGGGCACTACTAACCAAGAGAAGCTCAGTTCCCGCCGATAGGCACTGGTAGCTTGTACATATGAGGTGTTGCTTGATACCTAACAAATTTTTATTTAAGAATTGTGATAATCACATACGCATTTGACTGACTAGGAATTATGGTAGGGAAAAATATCGGTCTATGCGATGATATAATCATCTTACGTGTCATGTGAATCTCGTTGTTTGCTACTTGAATTGGTTATGTGCAACCAACTTTATCATCACTTAATATTTGTTTTTATTGGTAACCAGAGAATAAGCAGTACCAGGACATGCAGTAGAAGTGAATAAAAGACATATAATACGCACAAACAATACCCCCTGCCATCCACGCATCAACATAAAAAAGACCCAACAAACCTGGGTCCACCTAAATATTGATTAAAAAAAATTCTAAGCATTTGCACGATCAAAGACTTGAACCTATATTGATAGCCATAAAACGTGGTACAAAGTAGCAACATGACCATCCGGCCAAGCCTAAGTATTATTGCTAAAGAATAACATAATTTTAATATATACAAAACTTAGGAAAACAATTTTAATATATCTAATTTATGGGGAATTTCATATATAATACTGTTGACTTCAAAATTGCATATTTCTATTTAAGCATGATTTAAAGAAAACATGCCATTTATAAGTTTAGAGATTGGTATATGAAATTAATTGTCTTAAAACATGTTATTTAATTGTCTTTAAAAACTCAGTAGATGTTTATTTCTAGGGCTTTTTTTAATCAAAATACAATAAAAAAAAGGATCTTGATATATTTTTTTTCTAATTTATTTTCTAGTTGCTGGGATATTAACTTGTTGCACTTTTGTGGGGTTTGAGAAAGGCCACCGCACGTGACGAAATTAGAAAGTGGTCCCAACTAACCCAAAATACACGCATATTTCGTCACCGCTAAACCGGCGGGTCACCGAGATGGGTAACACATGAAAATGGATCTGAAAAATTAATTAAATAGTTATTTTTCTGGTACATACTGAAATGGACCGGGTCAATTAAGTTGAACTAAAATAAATTTCTTTATATTGCTTTTGTTTAATGATTACTTTATTGATTATGAAAAGTATTTGAGTAATAAACTTCCGTTTTTCTATTTGATGATTTTGAGCATTTGTGATAATGGGAGGAGGGGTGTAATATCAGCCTCACCTTCGCAGAACATCACGTCACAGTTCTGTAAACGAGCCATGAAGAGTGGTATTGTAAGCTAGATAACGGGCAAGAGAACAACAAAAGAGTCATTGAGCTTGTAGACCAAGGGTTGTGAAGCAGACTTGTTTAAAGATTGTTGATGTGCTAAAAGTAGTTATATAAAAACACGCTAATGTAAACACTAAGTAATAAATTTTAGACTCTTAAACTTAACTAAACTACTAACCGGTAAGTGAACTGATCGACTCTGGTATAGCTAAGTAAGTCCGGATATCGAACCCACAGGACTCTTTAAATTACGTTAACTAGCTAAATTTAGACTTAACTACAGACACGACTATTTATCTATTATTATTAGAGGGTTTTACTTAAAAACTAAAATTAAACTAATTAATAAAACTAAATACTTAAAAACGACTTAACCCTGGACTTAATTCAAATGAAGACAAGATAACTACCTAAGCTAGAATCCCCTAAATTTCAGTTATCAATTAACCTGGGATAATACTTAGTTATGGAACTGGGATCGTAAAATAGACGCTTAAGAGAAAACCCGAACAAGACCCCTGACCCTTCTCAAGAGACACCTATGGATTTCTAATAAGTTTTAACGCACACCAGTATTAAAAATCAAGTTTCCTTACGGTCACCTAATTAATTACAAACTAGTTCCTTTATACGAAATTCTACCTTACAGCGCGGAAATCAAAGGCAGTCTAATATATTCAATTGACTCGATAGACAAAGTTAACCGATCAAACCTAGGCAGACTCCTTACGAAGAACTAAATCTAGCAATCCTGATCAACAAAGACCTATCCATAACCTAGCACCTTACAGCTATTTAGGTTAGCAGCACACTAAGGTTTATTTGATTAACTAATATTATTCCTATGATCTTAATGCATATCAATCATAAAATAATCAAGAACACGGAGTAATTGACCTAATAACGACCTATCATAATGACAAACAATAATCAAGGTAACTATGGAATAATAATAATTAATCAAACAATCCTAAATATCCATATGCATCAATTTAATATAATTAAACTTTTTAACTAGTTCATAAAAACCATAACGATAATTAAATCCCAAGTCAAAATCAAACGTCAACAAAGGTTCATCATAAACATAGGCAGTCTATAATGTTTAGCCTAGCATCTTAAAATCAAACAAAATAATAATAGACGAAATCATGACGAAAATAAATAAGAACGGAAGATTAAAGGCGATAAAACCCGTGGTCTTCGTTCTTGGATGATAAGCACTTCGCCGGCTGATTCCTAGCCTTCAAACCCACCAAATATTGCAATCCTAAGCTCTAGGAAACTCCAAATTCGGCTCTGGTTCGCAGGGTATGCTCAGGATTAAGTTTAGGGGTGTTTAAATAGGTTTCCTGGGCTCAAAACTGATAAAAACCGAAGAAAATACGCGGGATGCCCGGTGCGCCGCGCGGCGGGATTTGGCCTCCTGGTCGCGCAGCGCTCTGGATGAAGGGAGCTGACCGGTCTAGTTCGTTTCCTGATGCGGTCCGGTTCAATTCTGATGCTCTGATTTACCGGTTTGGCTTGTTTTAGCTCTTTTTTCGCCCTTTTTAACCATGAACAAATCTTGAAACCTACATTATTCAAATATGTTAGTAATATACAAATTCTAATAAAAACTGAACGAAAACTAATAAAATATTATATTAAATATACAAGGGATTCATGTATATTAAGTATTATATCAATTGTTAAAAAATCTACAAACTAATTTATAAGTTTAAACGATTTCAACACCTTCTTTAAACATAAATTCAAATTATCCTTTCGGTCCAAACAACCTTTTTTTATTTATTTATTATAATCGTCCATTCAACAAACCAACAAATTAACCTACAATTTAACTCAAACGACCTCAACCAATTTAACCAGGACATTTTTGACCCTTAAACCGCCCCCAATGAAACCAAACCCAAGAATTTCAGCAATCAATGAAGTGGTATAGGTAACACAAATATTTTTCATGACTCGGGTGTCAAATATAAAAAAGAGACGAGTACAACATTTAGTAGTATTAAAGTTTTGAAGAAATTTCCCAAAGTGGCTAACGTCATGTTGATGGGACAATCGTCAAAACGAACGAAACATCATCCTCCAATGAATATATTAGCCAACCTATATTGGATGCTTACCATCAAAATAGAATGCAAACGAAACAAAAAATGAAAACACGATACATGGGGTGCAAATTTCTTCTATTCGTTTTTTAAAAGCTTGAAATCGAGCCATTATGCATTGTTCTTTTACTCTATCGAACGGTTCTTTTTGACTGCACAAATTAAAACATTGTTCAAATACTTATCACCCATTCGTTTACGCAAACCCGTATTGATAAGTTTCATTTTTGAAAAACATGTTTCAACAGTTGCGGTTGCAATCAATAAAACCACGCCAGCTTCAATATTTCATAAACCAAAGAAAAGGAGGTGTGCTTTCCAATTTCCACCATTACACGAGCAAGGTTATACATTCACCCAGCTTTGAAAATTTATCATCTTCCTTTAAAGTGTGACTAAAGGTCGTATGATCACCAAAAATACACCATCTTTCTTCATTACCAACATCATTCTGATACATTTATAAAAATGTCACTATCTTAGATATGTCAAACTTGGAAAACAAATATCAAGATTTAAATCATACATATTTTTTTAACAAACTAGTTAAAACCTCACTAAATCTATTTCAAAGTTCTTGAATTTTGCATATCCAAAATCATATTAAAAATTTCAACCTCGAAATGATGATTATGTTGAGTCTGTTTCCGTTTGATGTTTCTCATTCAAACAAATGGAAAAAGGTTAATGGTTTATATTTGCTTTAGGTTTATGTGATTTGAACTTATAAAAAATGATGATTTCTTAGAGCCTGTTTCTATTTAGTATGTTTCTATTTAATGTTTCCCATTCAAACAAAATAAGAAAAAGATTAGTTGTTTTGCTTTAGGCTATAAATTTGTTTGGGCTTTATTTAATTTGAACTTTAAATTGGTTGGCCTTTAAATAAATAGGGGTAACGTAATATTTTTAAGGGGTGGCGAAATAGGAAAACCGGTCCAAAAAGGAAAAAAATTTACACCGCTAACGATCCGCTACCCCTGCTTATAATTGTGACACACCACTCACATTTTATCATGTCTAGCATTTGGCTAAGCGGTGTTAAATTTGTGTTACGGTTTCTTTTTATTCTTATCTTTCTTGTGCCGGTTTGTGCATTAGTGGTACTAGTTCTCATTTCCATGCACTTTTGTGTCGACTATTGGAAATGCTAAGTATGAAAATCAATTTTTTGCTTTAGGTCTGATTAATGCTTGCTTTATATATCTTTCTGTATCACATTAAGAGCTTAAGTGGACCCTACCCGTGTCCACGATAATCTATATATGTCTTTGTATGTTCATGTTAGTAACCTTTCGGCCGGTTACCGGACCACTTGGGTGCTTAAAATCATTGTTCTTTGTTCCTTGCCTTTTCTTCTTCTGCGAAGATACATTGATTTCAAGACTCGTTTGAAGATCGATCTACCGAAGTCGAATGATTTTAAATCTGTGTAGTTTCACGATGAATTTGAAGAATTAATGTAAATGCTATTTTTACCTTTTCTTTTTTGTCCAAAAGCATAAATAAATCATTATAGTTGTTTGAAAAGTGAAAGCAACATGATTGAGAATCAAAATAATCATGTAAGGTTCTTCGGCTTTTTCTAGGATAGGTTTCGACTTTATGTGATAAATATATGGTTGTATTATTTAAATTTAAATTTAAACAGACAGTATATACAACACAACGCTCCAACAAAACATTTATATTTAATCTTCAAACAAAAATAGTCTTAAACCCGGCTAAAATACAAAGTACAGAAACGACAACCCAAGACCACCACCTAAACGGACAGATCCAGAAACGACGTCGTATCAGATGAAGAATAACAAAGTAACGGAGTTCTTCGCCGGATCTGCGTTTGTTGAATCACCGCCTCCGAGCTCGCTTCCGATACCTGCCTTTTTCTCCAAGAATTTTGCACCTGTAACTGTAACCGATCCAACCACTGAACTCAGACGAATTCTCGGTTTGAGCTGATCTGGTTATGTATATGATTAGGTTTAACATCTAAGTTAGTTTTCTCTAGATCTTGTTGTTCAGACTGTAATCATGGAAGGAAGAAGCCGGATGATAATAAAAATATGTATGTATGTATGTATGTATGTGTGTTTATAACCTTATTTTCCATTTTAAACAATCAATCGATTTAATTTTTATTGGATTCTTACGTAGGGATAACCAAATTCGGATACCGGTACCAAAATCAGTAATGATTTGGTACTGTCGGTATCGAATCGGTACCAAAGATTATGTGATTTTCGGGATCGGTATTTTTGGTGTCGGTACGGTACCGAGCTCATCCCTATTCTTAGGATTGCGTACAAATCTACAAGAAATTTTTTTTGCATACTATTTTTAGGCCTTGTGTAGTGGAGAGGTCTAGGGGTGTTATTCGTTAATCCCTTTTTATATATGGGCTTTAAAACTGCCATGCAACCATCAAGGAGGGCGCCAAACTATCATCCATCAGAATAGGGCTGTTCCCTAGTCGAGTCAGAGTGTTTTTGAGCTCGGGCTCGAAATTAAACGGGGTAACTTAGTTAGGCTCTAGCTTGATTTTGAAGTTAAACGGGCTTA
Source organism: Bidens hawaiensis (assembly GCF_021521415.1). Lineage (NCBI taxonomy): Eukaryota > Viridiplantae > Streptophyta > Magnoliopsida > Asterales > Asteraceae > Bidens > Bidens hawaiensis. The sequence goes on along the minus strand of NW_027492078.1, from coordinate 357,443 downwards.
AGATCGAGCTAACGAGCCAAGCCAGAGTCGATTTTGGCTCGGTTACAAAAATGATCCAAATCAGTTCAAGACGTTTCAAATCAACTTTTTATAGCTAGTTTTAATCGAGCGTTTTAAGAGCGAGCCCGAGCCTCGAGCTTTTTGAACAGCCCTACATCAGACTCCATGCTATGGGGCGCCAAAGAAAGAGGAAGGGGGCGCCATACATCGCTGTGGGGCGCCGTCGATGGGGGCGCGGAGGGGAGAGGCGGGGCTGGGACGACCAGTGCGGTGCTAGTGGTGGTGGGCCCTCTCTTTCTTCATCACACACACACACACATATATATATTGGGGGCGCCCAAAGGGCATTAAACCATAGCGGGATGGGCTTCGATGCATTGTTTTTTACAAGACGATGACGTGACACTGTTGATGGGTTTCGAAGCACCCCACCATAGCGGATAGCCTTAGGGCTTTAACGGAGGTAAAAGGTGGGTGGGTTCCATCCCAGTCAACTAATCAATCATCATTATTTAAAAAAATAAAAACCTTTTAATATAATTTTTAGTCAAAACTACTACTCGACTGTTAAAGAGCGGGCTAGTTAAAGCACAACTGCCTACGTGACAGTGATCAATGCGATGCTTTAACTTGCTCTACTACAAATAGTTTTAATGATTTTTATGAAATCCTGACTTAAACTACAACCAGGGCCGGCCATGGCCTATGGTAGGGTGGTCGACGGCCATAGGCCCGACTACTCGATAAGCCCGAAATTTTTATTTTTAAACATTTATATATATTTTTATGAAAAACTATATGTATACTTAATATTTAAATTCAATTGCATAACAACTAACTTTGTCTAATGGTAAGAAGTATGATTTCCAACCAAAAGGCTGTGGATTCTAGTCTCATTTGAAATATGTTTAAGCCTATTTTTATACATTAGTTTTTATACATCTTAAATCATAACCAAGGAAGCCAATTTAAAAATTAAATTGTATAAACCAAACAAAATGCTCTTTATACTTAAGGCCCAAAATATTCGTTTTCGGCCCAATTTTTTTTTTCAATTCTCGGAGCCGGCCCTGACTACAGCATGGCATATATACAGATTACTTTTGGCTAATGTTTCGTTCATTTAAATGGTTATCGTAGTTGGATTCAATATTGAAACCAAACTTAATGGAACCTTAACAATGCTTTTATTTTTGTTCATGCTGAAAGTTAGAATAAATTTAAGTATGTGATGTTTCATGAACTTTAATTTCTATGCACTCAAATAATATTGTAATGTTTGATATAAAAACTATATTTGTAATCAAAAGAGGGGGTAAAGGGGTAATCGATAAACATAAATCTAGGAAGAATAGTTCAAATTCCACCAAAGGTTTAAACTTAAAAGGCATTATAAGTCATTTTCTGATTTTGTAAAGTGTGTCAGGGTGTTAAAAAGTGTTGAGTATGAGCAAGTCAAAAAGGCATTGGAATGGAGAAGAGCACGGATCATGCTTTTAGACATTGCCCAACATTCTAATAAAAAAACTTACTTAGGAGAAGATTTAAGTGCAAAAAAGGTGAGAGAGAGCTACACTTAGAACTATAAGATGCATGTTGTGACATACACCATTTGATTTTATATGTATTATATAGACAGTGATCTTGTTCGGCGGAGTATGCATATTGTAGTGTTTCTTATGAAGAGCAGAAGAAAAAATATGAACGGGAATAAACTCAACAGAAAAAGGTGACATATTGATCCTCCTCCTCCTCCTCCTCCACCACCACGACCACCATCGACAAAATCGAACCTAAACCGAGACAAAACCAGGTTTTTTTAATGAACAAGAACGACGGGAGAAACATTTTAGTTGTTTTACTTTTTTTCGTTTTTAATTTATATTTTGAGTTATGGTTTATTTATTTATTTTATTTTTTTTGAATTTTTTTGGATGGGTTTTAAAACCCTTTGGTATTTTAACCTTTACTTGGGTCTAGAGGTTAACTTAAGCCATCTTGACCGATACCCATCCTAACCTTTAAAAGAAGAACCCATCCCTAACCCAAACCCATTATGACCCATCACCCAATCCAACCTAACTCATTCATTTTGCCACATTTATTTTAAATGGTGAAAAAAAAAACCAGACATGAAATAAAGACGGCGATGGGTTTTGTTCGAAGTTTGAAGTTTTAGAGCTTATAATGAAAAATATATATATATTCCTTTATAATTGGTTTAATTACGTTTTTGACATAAAAATACCAAGTTGATAGAATTTATTAAGAATTTCGGTTGCGATATTTGTTAATCGGTTTTTATGAGTTCGACCGTTCAAGAAAGTTAAACGGGTCTAAAGAGTAAGAAAGCGGTTTAAACTGTAAACGAAAAACATATTTTTAATAAGTAAATCATCATTTTCTTATTTCTATATAGTTATTACATTTCAAATTCAATTTGAAATAAGTTGTTAATGGATATACAATGCATTAATTAAGCTCCAATTACAATATAAGCTTACATTATGATAAATGGATCACAATTTTACACCTAGACCCGTTAAAAACTTAAAATATTGAAAAAAATATGATGCATAAATTATATTACGTTTGACTTTGACACTACTAAATCGAATTCAACTTTTAACCTATTATAATCTTAGGTTGATAATGATATAAAAGATAAAATTATTTACTTAATTATTCGGGTATCAAGTATGTTTTTAACTTGGTTACTAATATTTCATACCATCATGGAATCCACTCCAAATGATTAAAGAGTCACAACACAAGTGGGCTAATTGACCCATGCATAATTCATCATTTCATTGAGCTTTAGGTTGAACATTAAAATGGGCTAGTAACTTGTGGGCCTTCACACAAAATCCACTTATATGAAAATGGTACTAAAGTTAAGTAGTTCATAGTTAAATCAATATACAAATAAAGTGCTTCCTTTTTAATATACATTTAACAGATTGATTTAGCGAACTAATAGTTGATTTGTTTGCTGGTGTGACTTTCGAAGTGTTGCTAGGATGCCTTTGAGTATTTTTCATGATATTACGTCTTTACTACATTTTCGGGGTAATTTGGATGAGTGATGCTTCCGTCCATAAGGGGTGTGCGAATTTGTTCCAGACCAACCAGCCAGTCCAAAATCCGACTCTTAGTCTTCGGCCTCCATTTGTCAAAAACTAGCCTGAAATAAATTAGGCCCCTCAATTCCATACCCCATACCACCTTTCTGCGAAATCTAAAATAAAAAACTAGAAACAAGGTCGAGATATGTTCAAGTATGTTGAAATATGGCAATTCGCATCCACCTAGTCGACCACCCCGGATCAAAATAGTAAACATATCTAAGTTGAAAACACAATTGCTCGATTGAAATCATGAATAACAAAAGTCGTTCTGTCGCGCCCTCATTCCCATTCCGTTTTCTATTGGTTGCTACTTTACTTTTTTTAATTGGCATCTAATTGATTTTATAGTAGGCATCAAGTTAAATCATGGGTCGTGGAACTTTTAACTTATTTAAGGTTTTATTTTTGTTTGCTATTGTATTTTGACAACAACTGTTCACTCAATTTAGATTGTTTTGTTTCTATTTGTCTTTGTTGGATTGTTAAGATAGTCTTATGTGTGTTTGGTATTTTGTTCAACTGTATTATATTCTATGCTTTGTTGGATTGCTAGATTACTTTAGCATGCTCGGCTGTTGATAATTTTTAACTATTTGAACAGAAACAGTCCCTTTCAATTTCTTGAATCATGATTTATTTCATGGCAAATTATTAAATTGCAGGTTGTGGAACTATGCATAATGTCAAGAAAAGAGGTCTATGCACAATTTATGTAATGGTTGGTGCAACAACGTCAATTTGCATCTACTAGTGCACCATAACTTATTAGGTGATGCACTTTGATAGCCTCAAACTTATGTGCCTTTAAAATAGTTATTAACGTTGTTTGGCTGTCAGTACTATCACTTACAATAGAGTCGTAATTTTGGGAGTTTGATATTCACGAAGATTTATTGTATCTTTTTTTATCCAATCCGTTATAACTTACCTTATTTGACTCGACAAGTTCTGACTTACACGTTTAAACATGATTTAGTTTTATCCCCCCATTGAAAAAAGTTTTTAATCCGAAACTAATGAGCAGCTAGAGTTACTTCTAACATATACCAATGAGTAATAACTTGGAATATTGTCTAAGCAGCATATTTAAAGATCCTCTTTTGATATCATTTACGTGTGGATCAATAAAATTCAGAAGAGGATACACTTATTTCTGTCTATTAAATACAAAATGGTTAAATTCGAAGATTATAATTATTTTATTTTTATTATTTGTAACTTATAGTACTCTATCCACTGCCTGCCTTGATGGATCCCAAGGATTTATTCATCTATTTTTGTTTTTCATTTACGATATTGTGGTCCAAATAAGTAAGAGTGTGGTCCATGAAGGAAAAGCCTATTTTTGTGGGTAAAGGAACATTGAATAGAGAGTCATGGGCTCTTGGTGACTTGGTGCCGCTTAAGTTATATCTTATCTTTATATTTTTTTTCCGGTTTAATATGTATTAAAGTTAAAAAAAAATGAAGTGAAATGAAGAAAAATATAAAACTAACTTATTCCTTGGTCTTTCATAACACGGATGGTCGGATGGAGTGTTACGGTGAGGGCATTGACAAGGCCGGCCCTAGGCTAGGGTGAATTGGGCGGTCACGCAACGCAGCCATTTTTTGAGGGTCAAATTTTTTTATATATATTTTAAAAGTTTTTTATAATATAGGTATGGATTTTAATAATCTTAAATTTGTTTGACCCAATTTATTTATTTTTATATATCCATAATCTATTTAAGTTATTGGGGTTAAACTAAGATTAATAACTAAAAAAATAACATTAGTCGTCGTTTAAAAAAATAGCTTATATATTTCATTACTCGTTAAAGCTTACAGGCCTTTTTATTTTTGCTCGGCCGAGTTACTTAAATTCTCATAGATGGCCCTGTGCATTGGCGCCCCTCACCCACCACATTGGCCAAAGTTGATTGAGTAGCATGCAATATGGGAGCTTTGCCGATGGTAATTGGCTGTTATTTGCTTGGCGAGAGGGAGAAAGAGGGTGGCGCCAAGGGGGTTTTGATTGAAGGTTGGTTGAGGTAGAGATGGATTGGTGTCCCCTACACCTCCATAACACTTACTACCCTTCATTATGACAAATAACATATATTAGACTAGTTATGTAACTATTATACCTAGATGGCATTTAAGTGTATAATTATTTTCTATATATAATACGTTTGTAACATACACACTCAACATATACTTATTAGGGATGAGCAAAACGGGTATTTGATAAAGATTCGTTGTTGTATCGAATCAATACCAAGTTTTGAGTAGCACTACCGGTATTTTAAGAATTTGCCTTCAAAACTGGTACTAGTACATTTACCAAGAATTTGAAAAAATTGGTACCGGTACCTACACATCTCTAATACTTACTCTTGATGATCTAAAATAAGACCCCATCGTCAATTTGGGACAATCAATGTATTATAAGTATTGATTGATTTATAAACTAAGGCCGTTCAGGGGAACAAAAAGCACACAAAGTAAGAGCCGTTCAAGGAAGAAAAGTAGCCATATAATAATAATAATAATAATAATAATAATAATAATAATAATAATAATAATAATAATAATAATAATAATAATAAAAGAAGATTGGAGTGTTGTAACTTTTTTTTTTTTTGGGTTTAATTATGTTTCACGGCATGTGCCGATAATTTTCTCTGTTCTCTTCTTTTTTTATATCTATAGTGCATAAACGGTTATTAAAGAAAAGAATATATGTCTAGTTACCTAAGATATTTGATAAGCCATTATCATTCACCCACAAACTTTTTCTTAAACATTCTTCCGTCTCAAAAATACCTTTACATGTTTCATATTATTACCACCTTTTACGCTTGCTTGTCATAACAAAATTATTTATTATGATAAACCATTTAGTTTTACATCGTGTAACAAATATATTAAATTCTGTTATAAATATTTTTAGATTCTATAAAGTCTTAAATTTTATTAAAATTCTTGTAAAATAATTATTTTTACAAAGTTTTCAATTAAAAGTTTACCAATATTAAACTTTATTAATCTCTTACTTTTATATAAAAAAAAAAGGAAAGAAGAATTAGAAAGGAGCCATTTGCTTGTTGATTAAACAAACTACAAATATTGTCTTTGTAAGGCCTAAGTGTTATGGTGGGCATGAAAGAGGGTGAACCCCAGCCAGGTAGGCTTAACGAGCGCGAAACACCGCCACATTCGGGGCACAAAAAGACGAGGTATAAGACGACTAGCAGGAATGAGGGCGATGTTTTTTTAGAGATTAATCGTAAATTAATAATATAAAAAATTATTTAACTCCACCGCATCTCACAATCATATTTCACATTTCATTCCACTATAAGACATTTTTTTGAATGCGAAATGAGAAATCTCACTACACATGTAGCGCGTACATGACGAACTTACATTTCACACTCTCCCATACACATAGCTTGGTGCAGGGATTATGAATTGCCCCTTTGTGAGGGCACCTGATCGTTTTTTTCACAAACATACATTGATGTTCTCTAACATAATAAATATAGGTATATTGGTTTTAAATAATCATAATATTTTCTTTTAGTCGCTATCGGTCTCAACTAACTAAATGGTTGGTGATAGTCCCACTTTTTAATATGTTTGCTTCTAATTATCTACGACTAACGTTAAGACCGGCAACGATTAAAAGATGATAGATGAGATTAAAACCAATATAACCTAAATATATCATCACAAGTTATATTTAAACTTTATTTCATATTTTATAACATATATTATATCAGTCTTAAATAATTAAAAATATGTATAATGCTTTTATCCAAATAAAATAACATACAGAATAATAAAAGTGGGCTGAGAAATAACATAATTTCAAATAAATATTCATTCCCACGTCATTTTGTCATGACTTAAATTGGTATCGTTTGAAATTTTATACAATTGTTGTAACTAATATGGTTTCTACCTTTTCTTAAATTGGCTTGGTTTGTCATAAAAATAATGCTCATATAATAATTATAGCAATTTTGAACGTAGCTGTCGTTACCTTAATTTGTTTTATCTTATACCTTTTACTATATATATATTATATACCTTTTAGTGTATATTTTACATAGGTGAGGCACAAGCTTGAGTATATTGAATTAACACGACGACTACCATTACTATGACTACGAGTACTATTACGAAATGCATCGCCATAAACCAACACCAACATTTCATAATCTATTTAATTATTAGTCGATTATACATAAACGACATTAACTTAATCATAAAGAGGAAGGTAACAAAATAATATTATCTTACTATGGTAATGATAATTAATCCTAACCATAACATTCTATCTAATATTGTTTTGTAATCGAAGAAGGAAATCGGACGCTCAAACTAGAGCGAAAACGAGTACGGTATATTTTAGGACCCCTATATTAATGTAATCAGTAAGAAACTTTGTGACAACAAAAACATTGGAAAGACATCTACAACCATAGCCGCAAAGCTATGGTGATGGTACGACTGCACAAGAGCGACAAAAAGAGATGAATAAATAAAATCTAATTCATATGCATGTACCGCATGTAAAATATTGAAGAGAATTTATTTGATTGATTGCTTTAGAATGACACAAAGGCCCTATATAAATACAATAGTTGCCTAACCAAACACCTCAAACTATGAAAACATAATATGCATACAATCAATTATGATCACGCGTGATCTCTTCTTTGCATGACATGATATCATCTGTTAATATCCCAGTCCCCAGCTAAGATGATAAGAATAAAAAAAGTTAAAAAGAAAGAGGAGAAAGAAAATCGTTATACAAAAGAACATATCATACCAAGTTTAGGTATAATGAAAAATGATTACAAAGGGAGAAAAGAAATAACAAATAATTTTTGTAACTTAGAGCATTCTTATCTCACTCCTTATTTATAAACCAAAAATTATATTAAAATTCATTATATTTTTTCTTTCTATTTCAATTAAATAATACTTTTTATAAATTTTATTATTACCTTTTCTCTTTCCTTAACTCACAACCACTTTCAAAATATATTAAAAAATTATAGAGGGTGAACAGTAACTTTTCAAATATACAGAAAAATCACTACTTTTTCTAAAATATAAAAACTCTTCACTCACAGCACCCTGGATCACTCTCTAAATTATAAAAAAACACCCCTCACATAAAATGAATGGTTGGATGAGAATGATCTTAGTAAATGAAAGATGTTATGAACTTGGTCAATTAAATAAAAAATCATTTTATTTGTACACGAGTGACCGAATATACAATCAAATGGTAAACTATTAACGTATATCCGTAAATGTTTTTAAGTTAGTCAATTTATAATTTACTCAGTAAATTCAGGAGTAAAATTCTGCGGACCAAGTCTAGGACAATGAAATAGTAACCTGGGCTAATTCGTACGATGATGTGGGACACATATAAAGTAACTCACTATAGATAGGTGGGGCCCCATGTTTAACCAGGTCTATTTTACAGGTACTGGCGGCGGACCACAACTCTACATCTAATTGTCCTACATATTCGCCACATGTCATTGGTCCCTCTCTCTGTTTAGGATTCTATTTTAGGCTGAGGGGTGTGGGGCGCAAACCTGGGCGCGAGAGCCCCTCCGCTCGCGCCTGGGGGCGCTAACCCCACACCACCGGGGCGCGAGCCGGGGCGCGAGCGCGGAAATCCAGGCAGGCGTGAGTGTGGTCGCGGGAGAAGAGAGAGAAAGAGCCGTTGGGCCCGCCCAAAAGAGCCGTTGGAGCTCCGATTTTTTTAAAAAAAAACCCTTAAAACCTATATATAATACCCCAAATTACTCCCATTTCAACCATATCAGAACACAATTTCACCTTACAAACCCTTATATAATATCCCAAACTCCTATATAATACCCAAAAATGTCTGGAAATTGGTACCCAAACCTAGATTCAGCTTATAGTTACGACGATTTATGGTCGTCACCAGACCAACCGATGTTTTATTCGGGGCCGCAAGAAACATCCGGCTTTCAACCATCCAACATACAACCGTCTCCTAACTTTGTTGTTCCAGAGACACAAGAATCACACGGTGATGCTACCGGAGCAAGAAGACGCGTCCACCGGAAAAAAAAACCTGCAACGGACGGGCCGGGACCGGCTTCGACTCCGAGGACGAAACGGAAAACCACTCCGTGGTCATCGGATGAGAAGGAAGCCTTGTGTCGGGCTTGGATAGTCATTTCTGAGGATCGGCGTTGCGGTAATTGTTTTAACGTTTTTAAAAATGATTTTTAATAAAAAAGTTAACTGGAAATCTAATTTAATTACTCATTTTGCAGCCGACTACCAAAAAAGCAAGGTTTTTTGGACGAAGGTTAGGGAGACGTTCTATACGCTCGTTGGGAGTACAGAGCGAACCGCCGATATGATTTCGGGTCGGTGGTCCGAAATCAGAAAATTTGTCGGCTTGTTTACTAATCTTTTCAACAGGAACGCCGGTCGTATGAGACCAAGTGGCAGTGATGATTTTGCGGTTTACAATTTCACTGTCGAAGAGTGGAGGCAGGAGTGTTTGCGGAGGTATGGGACGGTGAAGACGTGGGACGATTTAAAGTTGTGGGAGAGGTTGAAAAGGTGTTCCAAGTGGGTTGAGCTTGTGGCGCCGGACCATGATGCGGAAGTAGGGCCGAAACGGACTAAAACTAGTTCGTCTGGAGCGTATAGCACTTCCGCCGGGTCGGATTGCCGCGTTGGATTCGACCTAAACATTGCGGGGGAGGAAACGTCTTCACCGCCGAGGAGGCGGCCATTGGGACGGGACGCCAAGGGGAAAAAACCGGCTGAGGGGGGAGCCGTAAACATCGTCGATCTTGTTGAATCCCTCAATAAATTCAACAAAACCATGGAGGTGGTCTCTAATGACAAAAAGGAAAAAAGTCGAATGAGAGATTTGGACTTCCTTACAAGAGACTTCAGTAACCTAAATCCGGTCGATCAAATGCTGATGGAAAAGCAAAAGGAACGTATCCGAAAGAGGTTGATCGAAGAAGACCAAGCCGAAGAATAAGAATAATGTTTTTTTAGTACTTTAATTTTTATTTTATTTTTAGATATTAATGTGTTTTTTTTTTAATGTGTGTTTTTTTTAATAATTTATGAGTTTTTTTAATAATACGTTTTTTAAATATATTTATAAAAAAATAAAAAAAAAAATCCGCTGGAGCCCCTCCACACCAGGGCCAGGGGCTCCAGCGGGGGCTCCAACACCTACCTTATCCAGTTTCTCTCTCTGCCACACGTCACAATATTATTGGCTGGAGCCCCCACTCGCGCCCCCGTTAGAGCCCCCCACACCCCTCAGCCTTAGTGGTTGGATTCGTCTACAGGGTGGTCCCTTAGTAAATTTAAATTATTTTATAATAGAGAAAATTCTGAAAATAGTCCAAAATAAGATAGAGATTCTGAAAATAGTCCAAGAAATTTTCATATTCCATAAATAGTCGAAGTAATTCTATCGGCGCCGATAGGTTTGAAAAAAGTTGAAAAAATCCGATTGTTTTTAAAGATCCAATACAAAGCTGCCAAGTATCTTACTATCCACCTACGCAGATGGTTTTCCAATGAAATCCGTCTGGACCGATAATTTTGGAATGAAAATCATCTCCAAAAATCATGAAAATCCGTGTTTTATTGAAATTCATCTGAGCCGATGAATTTCAAATGAATTTCGTTTTCGAAGATAAATTTCAAAAAAACATGCATCACCATCACCACCATGATCTCAACTTTCTGGCCACCACCCCACCCACCGCCGCCATCACCACCACTCCCACTTTTCCGGCAAACATCACCTCCATTACCCGCCCGTCATCATTTCAACTTTCCGGCCACCACCCCACCCACCACCACCACCAGGTACAAAAATATGTATACATCACCTCCACTTTTCCGTGTAAATACGCCTAATTCTACACACAGTACACCTACAAAGAGTGTAGGTAAACCTCCAAATCTAGGATTTTTTAATGGAGGTAGTTCTAGGCCTCCTGTTAATGGAGGTGTTCGGACCGGGAACTTTGCTGCTTTATCTAAAGGAATTCCTGTAGCATTCAACACGTGTACAACTGTAAATACTGTTGAGATTCCTCATTATTTTCTTAGAGAAGATCCATCTTTCTGGATGGATCATAATGTTCAAGTAAGTTTCATTCTTATAACTGTATACATATTTTTGTACCTGGTGGTGGTGGGTGGGTGGGGTGGTGGCCGGAAAGTTGTAATGATGACGGGCGGGTAATGGAGGTGATATTTGCCGGAAAAGTGGGAGTGGTGGTGGTGGCGGCGGTGGGTGGGGTGGTGGCCGGAAAGTGGAGATCATGGTGGTGATGGTGGTGCATGTTTTTTTGAAAATAATCTTCGAAGACGGAATTCATTTGAAATTCATCGGCTCAGATGAATTTCAAAAAAGATTTTCATGATTTTTGGAGATGGTTTTCATGGAAGATGATTTTCATTCCAAAATTATCGATCCAGACGGATTTCATTGGAAAACCATCAGGGGTATTGGATCTTTGAAAACAATCGGATTTTTTCAACTTTTTTTAAACCTATCGGCGCCGATAGAATTACTTGGACTATTTATGGAATATGAAAATTTCTTGGACTATTTTCAGAATCTCTCTCCTATTTTGGACTATTTTCAGAATTTTATCTTTATAATATCTTAAAGTGTTTAGTTGACAAGAGAAAACATTTAAAGTTTAAATAAGAGAGAAATCATATTTTTGTACATGTGATTTGTTAGATTTTAACTATTTTCATCCGGTCAATTTTGAGTTATTAAAGTTTTATATTATAATGTTTCAGTCCAACTGATTAATGAAGTCATAGTTCTCTGTTAAACCGCATCTAGGTGAGGGGTACTTTCGTTAATTTATAATTCTTTTAAAGTTCATTTTTTTTTTCAATTTGATAGAAACTAAATTATTGTTAATTAATATTATAATGCTATAGGTTATGTTAACAGAGTAAATGAATAATAATAATTATAACTATTGTTATGTATTATGTTATAATTGTTATATAATATGTTAATATTAGAATAATTGTTAACAAACAATAAACGAGCCGAGCCTAAGTCAAGGTTGAGCTTGAAAAACTATTCACGAGCCGAACACGAGCTGTGTGACATAAAGTGATTATTGTGGCACATAAACTATAGCTCGCATAAGTCTTAAATCAATTTCGAAGCTTGACATGTCTAGTTGGATGCATATATCCAACTCTTACATATATTTTTACAACAACTTCTATATGCGTAAATATAAAGTTATAAACAATATTCACTTTTATCAATTTTTTTGTAAGATATTATTACATGTAATAACGTTATCATCCAAATTATTATCATTCAAATTTCCATATCCAACCGACAACTAATTACATTAATTTTGAGTTACAACTTTATTTTGAACTAACTCTAGTGTAACTGGTTGTTAGGAGACTCCGGAAACCTTCCACCCACCTTACCCAAGTTTGAATCCTAGAAGAGTCGTGTTCTCCTCTATCCTATCAGTGACACACACTTGTTATAATTAAACCACAGCCTATCAGGAGGTTCCCACAAAATTTTTGCTGCATGCGTGATTCGAACCCTAGTACATCCCTCTTGCCTCACACCTAACTTAGCTAACATTTGCCAACTGAGTCAAAGATCATTGACGGTTTTAAGCTACAATTAGCTTAACTTGCTAGTTACAACTTCCTGGTACACACTTTGTTACATACCATGTCAGACGTTTTTGGGATGAAAAAATATATTAGACTATTTGTGGTGGTGTATGCTTTTATGGAGAAGTTAAAAACCGTTGGATCTTTCACACGTTAGACACTTTGAAGAAACACTAACCGGACCCCGGACAGATTACTGGTAACCTGGGGGTTGGAGAGATGTTTCCCACGAGGGGTTAGACCCTTGGAAGATGGTTCTTCTGATAACCTGCAAAACAGACACCGTGAGCTCGTCACTGAGAAGGGGGGGTTCCTCCTTGTGACCACCCTCCGGCGTGAGAATCAGACTAGATTGCTCTTTAAATATAAAAGTATATTAAGAGATTGCTAGAGCAGATATCAGGTATAATATGATGATAATGTAATGTAATAATGTGTTGTGTTAATGTTCTCTCGATGATCATACCATTTGGGGTATTTATAGCCGAAGGTAGGTTTCCAAGGAGGTATGGCCGGCTGCAACAGTGTTCCTGTTCATCAACAGTAGCCTACGCACGTGCCCTGCTGGTAGTTGGTGGGTAGGCAGCGGCTGATAGTGACCAGGCCTGCTGTATACTATTCCCTTTCCACCAACTGCCGGCTACGCACGTGGTATGACAGTAGTTGGTGAGTAGGCAGCGGCTAATAGTGATACAGTACAGGAGCATGTTGCTCGCCATACTGTATCAGTGAGCTGTCGTATCTCTGATCAGATCTTTCGCCCATACCTCGTCAGGTACAGTAAAAGATCCTTCAGTATACAGACTGGCTTATTTGGGCGGGAGTATTCCCCCTCCCGCCTCTGTGCGGGATTGCTCCCGGCTTTGCTCATTCCTTCAGGTGACACTGAATGATCGAGAGCTAAGTACCTTGTGCGTGTAGCCATGCTGCGCGGGTGGCCTTCCCTCATGGCTTGTATCCGAGGCTGCGGGAACAGGCGGAGTCCTTCACCATGGGAGGCATTTCCTGCGGGAACAGCTTGCGTACTGCGCGTAAGGACGTCACGTCTCTGAGCATGGTTGGTCCTGCGGATCCAGTTGGTCCCTGCGCAGACGTCCCTGTTTAAGGTGAGTCTTGCGGGTCCAACTGGGCTCTGCTGGGACCTACCTCTTCAAGTCCCCCCAGTCCAATGTTCTTCTCATGCGTGTTTAATAAAGTGAGGTGAACTTTTGGACTTAAGCAAAGGGTTTTGAAAAGGGGTTTTGTAAGGTTTTCCAAGGGGATTCTTTCCGCGGAAGTCCTTGTCACTTGCAGAAATTCCCGAGTTTCCTGCTTGGTCTTTGGGTATGATGCGGGCCGGTCTGTAACCTCCTCGCAAGTCAGGAGCGTTGAGTCCCACTTGTGTGGTCTTTCCATGAGGTTTTGGTAGTTTTGAACATAGTGATCAATTATGTTAAAACCATCAATTCCACCCTGGAACTTCCAACAACGTAGTTCTCGACGTTCCCGCTATGCGGGGATGTTATTTCCGTTTCCGCAAGCATTGCCCAGAAGATCCTTCTTGGTTTCAATTCCCAGCGGAGCGCTAGGTATGTGAAGGGTTTTGCCTTAACACTGTACCTGTGCTCGTCTTACGGTTACTTTACTTCCAAGGTATTCCTGGCGTCAATTCCCTGCGGGTGCTAGGTATGTGAAGGGTTTTGCCTTTACACTGTACCCGCACCCGTCTTATAGTTACTTGGTTGCCGAGGAATACTTGGCTTCAATTCCCTGCGGGTGCTAGGTATGTGAAGGGTTTTGCCTTAACACTGTACCCACGGACGTCTTACGGTTACTTGTTCGCCAAGATTTTCTTGGCTTCAATTCCCTGCGGGTGCTAGGTATGTGAAGGGTTTCGCCTTAACACTGTACCCGCATCCGTCTTACGGTTACTTTTTTGCCAAGGTTTTCTTGGCTTCAATTCCCTGCGGGTGCTAGGTATGTGAAGGGTTTCCCCTTAACACTGTACCCGCACCCGGCTTATGGTTACTTGTTTGGCAAGGTACATGGCTTCAATTCCCTGCGGGTGCTAGGTATGTGAAGGGTTTTGCCTTTACACTGTACCCGCACCCGGCTTATGGTTACTTGTTTGCCAAGGTAAGGGGTATTTTCCCGCTTTTTAATATTTTCGAATTTTGAATTTTGAAATTCGAAGAGTTGGTGAAAAGATAAGAACAGTCCAAACCTCTGAAACGTCGTGCGACGGTTTCTTCTGACTGTGTCAGGACGTGCAGGAAGTTATGGTGACGTGACAGAACATGGTCATTCCAGACGCTTTTTCTGGCGCGTGGGCACGATTTTTCGGGCGCGTGGCCGCGAAATTACTGGCACGCGTCCTGTCAACAGCTGTTGCCAGCTTGCTTTTTGCCACGTGTCATAGTTTCATTGCACCTTCGATTTCTCTCTCCTCCGCATTAAATTCACCGCATTAATTGCGATTACTATATAAAGGGGGAGAGGGTTATTTGCAATTCATACTTTTCACTCTTCTCTTCATCTTTAAGGCGATTTCCGGCGAATACTCCTTTATTCAATCGAGCATTCTCTCGAAATCGTTCTCTTCTTCCTCTTCAAGATGTCTTCTCGTGATGCTGAAGCTATAGCTGACGACAGGGGTACTGCTGGCGAGTGCCAGTGTGCTCTGCCCGGCGATCAGTACCGGTATGTTGTCAGGAAGTTCATGCTCGATCATCTCGAGCCTGAGTTTCCTGAATCCCACCAGACCGTGTACGATGCCCCCAGAGGCAAGATCGGGGTTTATGCTGCATTTTTTGTCTATGGGAATCTTAGATTCCCATTGACTAAATTTGTTTACCGTGTCCTGGAGAGGCACGGTGTTCATTTGACCGAGCTGCACCCCATGGCGATCGCCAAGATTCGCCATTTTGAGTGGGTGTGCCGGATTTTGGGCATCGAGCCCCATGTGGACCGCCTGATGACCTTCTATACCTGGAGGTGCATCCAGGGGTGGTACACCCTGACGACCCGTATTAAGGGTCTGAAGATTTGCGACACCGAGCGCAGTCTTCGCGCGTGGAAGCAGGAATTCTTCTATATTTCTGCCCGCGCCATCCCCCTTGCCATGAAGTTTAAAAATGGCCAAGCGATACCGAGCCTTCACGCCCCCAATTACCAGGAGGCGGAATGGTTTTCGAAGATATCCCGGGTCCAATCTCCGGTTTACCGGTTTGCGGAGTCCGGGATGGTCATGTTAGGGATGAGCCGGGTGTGGAAGAATGCGTCTCAGGTTCCCATCCTTCTCGAATATGGTTTGAACTCTATTCCCTATGGTATGTCTTGTCTTTCTTTTTGATACGAGTTTGTCTTCTAACTGTTTCTTTTCTTTCAGAGGGAAATGATTTGGAGTCGCTTCTGTACCCGCGGGAAACCGACGGTCCCGCGCGGATGGGTACTCGTGCTCTGGACGAGGGCGAGTTGCCCATCCTGGAGCAAACGGCGGATCGGTTTGTGGAGGTCTATCCGCTGGGCCACGAGATCCTGAGCCTCCGGCGGCCAAGTAAGGCGATATTCTTTCCTCAATCCCTCAATGCTGTACCCGCTGCTGGAATTCCTGACCTGTCTTCTTCTGAGGAATCCTCAGATGTTCCTCCGTTGGTGCGGAAGAAGAGGGTTGCTGGCGGGAAAGGGAAGGAGAAGGCCTCCACAGCTGATCCGGTGATTCTATCTGACTCCGAGTCAGATAATGAAGAGGTGGCGGGGAACCCCGGTGGTAAGGAGACCACTGCTCCGGAGGCTACGACTGTTACCTCCGGAGATCCAGCGACGACGACGGTGATCGGTACCAAGAGGCCGGCTCCATCGGGTTCCTCCCCGCCCGTCCGTAAGTTCAGGGTCAAGAAAGCCCGTAAGTACAATCATAGTTTCTTTGTAGATTTATCACTATAAATTTATCTAACACTCTTTGTGCAGGCGTGGATGTTGACGCATTCCGGGGTGAAGCGCAGAGGAGTACCCTCCCGCCAATGACGGTAGGCTTGGTCAGCCTACCTGAGGCGTCGACCCAGGTAACCGCGCCTGCTTCCGCTGGTTCAGTTGCTCCCTCAGAGCAGACTGTTCCGGCTAAGATGATGTCACCGCCGGCTGTGAGTGCGATTTTTACAGCATCCTTCACAGAGCCGGCGGTTACTGCTGCTGCTTACGAGGCGGCGACCACGGCGGCGACCACAACGGCGACCACGGCGGCTGCCACCATGCCCGCGCCACCGGCACCGATGGCCGGACCATCAGGTACGCGCAGGGCTTCCCGCCGATCTTTGCCACCTTCCCGTCTGCCTGACCTGTTGGATGGATTTCCTTTAGGTTCAGGTGATGGGTTTGGCGGCTATCGGCCTGTCATTGACCCTACAGGTGCGTAGGGTTCCTTTCTTTTTCCCTTGTTTTTTATCATCTTTTCCTTACTGCCTTTGTTTCTTTTGCAGTGTCGGATTCCAATGAAGTGTATGTTCCGCGATGGAACATACGCCGAGGAACAACCCTTCGTACCCCTGTGGAGTGCGTGGACTGGGCTCGCCACGCTGCTCCTCATGGTGCGTTGGGGGAAGCAATGGCTAGCTACCAGGAGGGTAGGCTAACCAATGAGCTTCGGGTTCTCCAAGCCCGGATGCAGCCGCGCGTCGAGCTGCTTTGTCGTGAAAACGACAAGTTGAAAGCAGCTCGCGCCAAGGACATATCTGAGGCGCGTGCTCTTCGGGAGGAGAACCAACAGCTGGCGGCAGCTGCCGCCGACAAGGAGAAGGCCTTCAAGGCCCTCGAGGTTGAAGTTCAGGCGCGACTCGAGGCCCGCTCCAAGGCTGCCCAAGCTGTGAATGAACAGCTTCGGCTGGCCAGGGAGACTGCGCGAAACGCAACCGAGAGGGCTGCCAAGGCTGAAGCCGTTGCTGAGCCTTTGCGTGTGGAGAATGAGGAGCTCAAGGCCAAATTAGAGGCTCTCCAACGCGCTCATGATGCCTTGGCAATGGAAGATGCCAAGAAACTCCAGGAAATCCTGGACCAGAGGGGGGTGCTTGACCACACCGAGCGGAAGCTTAAGGGCGTCGAAGAGGCTGCCGCAAAGGAAGTTTTACTTGCCAACCTCAACAAGAGCGAAGCCGAACGCGCCCATAACGAAGCTCAAGCTGCCCTCCAATGGCTTCTTCGAGAAGCGTTGCCTCAGGTATGTTTAGTTTTATCTTCACGCTTTCCTTTTGTAAGAAAAGATTCTAATACTTGTGTTTTCTTTGTAGGTTGTGCGTCGGGTCTTTTCAGAGACCACTTACGATGATGCTATGACCGCAGCCCTCAACGCTTCTCATGAGGATGGGGAAAAGGCCGGCTTCCTGCTTGGTCTAGGGTTTGTTGAGAAAGGCGTCCCGCCTTCCAACTTCCCTTTGTTCGATGCGGATACCGAAGCCATTTATGACCAAGCATTGAACCAATACGCCGCCTTCCCGCATCCAGTAGTGGAAAAGGTGGACGAAGTAGCTGCTGCTGATGATGGGTTAGCTGTCCTCAAAGCGTTCCTCGAACCACCCCGTTCTTCTGACGGAGCGGGTCCAAGTGGAAGCGGCCCTGAAGCTTGATCCTGAAGATCCCTTCCCATTGCTAAGATAGACATAGTTTTATTCTTTTAGGCGGGTAGTTACCCGGCCATTCTTGTAATATATTCTTGAAATATTAATCTTTTTGCGTATAAGATTGTTATTTCCTTCTTTGGGTTCCTTGCTTTATAAACTTATGACTTGCATACTTAGTTTAAATTAGCAATTTTCCAAAGTGTTTAGAATAAGAACCTTTGAACGTGGTTGATGATGGGTTAAAGTTTCGCTTCCTCCTTCGTGATTGTGCGGGTAGAACCGTCACTTGCACTTGGTAGGATGGCTAAACTTTAACCTTCATCTGACCTGCGTGTAGGTTTTCCTTTTCGAAATTTCTAAGGCATTAAGATAAGTTAACCTTTGAACGTGGTTGATAATGGATTAAAGTTTTCGCTTCCTCTTTCGTGATTGTGCGGGTAGAACCGTCACTTGCACTTAGTAGGATGGCTTTAACTTTAAACCTCTATCTGACCTGCGTGTAGGTTTTCCTCACCTTTTGAGGATAAGTTAACCTTTGAACGTGGTTGATAACAGGAAGTTTTGCTTCCTCTTTCGTGATTGTGCGGGTAGAACCGTCACTTGCACTTAGTAGGATGGCTTTAACTTTAAACCTCTATCTGACCTGCGTGTAGGTTTTCCTCACCTTTTGAGGATAAGTTAACCTTTGAACGTGGTTGATAACAGGAAGTTTTGCTTCCTCTTTCGTGATTGTGCGGGTAGAACCGTCACTTGCACTTAGCAGGATGGCAAAACTTTACCCATATCTGACCTGCGTGTAGGTTTTCCTCATCCTTTGAGGATAAGTTAACCTTTGAACGTGGTTGATAACAGGAAGTTTTGCTTCCTCTTTCGTGATTGTGCGGGTAGAACCGTCACTTGCACTTAGTAGGATGGCAAAACTTTACCCATATCTGACCTGCGTGTAGGTTTTCCTTATCCTTTTTAATTTTGTTTTGAACCGTTCGACGCGCGGTTGTCGATAGGTTAGTGTTCAGTTTCCTTTCATGATTCATGCGGATAGACCGGCACTTTCATTTAATGGGATAATTGAACTCTTCCCCTTCAACTGACCTGCGTGAAGGTTTGTCAAGTTATTGGGTTCGTGCGGGTAGGACCGCCTTCCCACGCAACGACTTCACGTAATGTGAACGCCGTCACCAGTGTTGCATAGTTTAACCGTTCGACGCGCGGTTGTTAGGTAATTATTCAGTTTCCTTTAATGATTCATGCGGATAGACCGGCACTTTCATTTTTGGGTGCTGAACTTTTTCCCAAACTGACCTGCGTGAAGGTTTGTCACGTTATTGGGTTCGTGCGGGTAGGACCGCCTTCCCATGCAATGACTTCACGTAATTATGCGGTGAAAACCGGCATATTAGTGTTCAGAAAAGTATAAATGTAAAATCATCAGCTTCGATGTTCTTAAAGAGAATCATTTCCATTAGAAGTGGCTCTTGGCCTTTT
This sequence comes from Bidens hawaiensis, assembly GCF_021521415.1. Classification (NCBI taxonomy): domain Eukaryota; kingdom Viridiplantae; phylum Streptophyta; class Magnoliopsida; order Asterales; family Asteraceae; genus Bidens; species Bidens hawaiensis. The sequence goes on along the minus strand of NW_027492078.1, from coordinate 337,522 downwards.
CTTTACAAATTGGAATTGATTTACATGCAAACTGTGTAAATGAGCTCCCTTCCATGTTGTTGGGATGGGAGTGCCATCGAGCCGATACGCACCTGGTTCGGGATCTCGTTCTTTACGCAGCATGTAGTCTCGATATTGAAGCTGGAATTGATTCGTGATTTCCCCAGCTGGGGTTCTACACGCACCTGCCTGCTCAGCCTTTATTGCGCCACGAGGTGCGCGAGCGTCCCATCTCTGACAAATGCTTCGACCATGTCTTTTACGTCTGTGCATTCTTCAGTGTTGTGGCCTTTAGTCTTGTGAAAGTCACAGTATTTGCTCCGATCAGCATCGTGACGATGTCGGATTATTGGAGGCTTTGGCCACGGGAGCTGTTCAGTGGCGAATATCTCAGTGACGCTTTTGCTGAGTGGCGTCCATCTGGAGTTCCGGTGCGGCTGTGCATTGTCCCTTCCGCCCAATCGATGTTGCAAGCCGGATGAGGTGTCAAAGTTTACCCTTGGCTATGCATTGTCCCTTCCGCCCAATTATGTCAGACGTTTTTGGGATAAAAAAATATATTAGACTATTTGTGGTGGTGTATGCTTTTATGGAGAAGTTAAAAACCGTTGGATCTTTCACACGTTAGACACTTAATACCTAACTGTGATGGGCTTGGGTATGAACTATGAAGACATAATATAATTGCATTCTAAAAAAGTTATATTAAAAGGGACGTGCAACCACTTTTTCAAAACTAAACCAGATTTTACAACCCCATGTGTTACGCTGGTTTGTGATAGAAAAAAACAAACGGGTGAAAATCTAAAATGTAACATTCTTAAAATTTTGGATCAATAATGTCAACTTTAAAAGTTAGAGGACTAAAATGAAAATTCTGAAACTTTTTAACTTCGCGCGGCGTAAAGAAAATTAGCAAATGCTTTGCTCTACGCGAAGTAGCCACGAAGTAATCAAATCGTTGACTGACATGTGGCAACATGTCATAGGACACGTGTCATCACGTGGTGACACATGGCAGGGGCAGGTCTAGCGGTCAACTCACCAAACGTACAAGTCTACTTCGCGCTACGCGAAGGATAAGAGAAATATGAGGCGGTTAACTGGCTGTTCGCGCCACGTGAACCAGCCAAATGGGAATGCTTCGTGCTACGCGAACTAGCACTTTTCTTGCTTATAAATAGGTGACCATAGGATGAATTCTCATTTGTCCAAACATACTCCGATCACACATATAACCTTGAAATACGTGCCACGATCCCGACATTCCGACGTATTCATTGTCTTGAAGTACGTGCAAGTAGTAGAGCTTCTGTTGGTTTATTTCTTTTGATTACCCAACGATAAGTAGAAGTACTGCCAAAGTGAAACTTAAGCATTTCATATAAACAAGTCATACAAGATAGGGGTTATGTTCGATTATTTTATTATATATGGCTTATCACCTAGTTGGGGATATAGCCATGCCTTGATCATATAATAAGTGAAATATAGATTTCATAAGACGATGTTATAGATGAAATATTATTCTTTATTTCACATAAAGATCTTATAAATGTTTTATAAGAAAGAAGAAACTCGATATACACGTTTTTCATAAAGAAGAAACGTATGAAGAAACGTAGTGTATAAATCATGAATAAAGAAGGGACTAGAGATCCTTATGTTTTATAAAAGAAATGTATATCAAGGTAAATGTTACTCAAACAGACTAAAGGTCCGAAGCTAGATAGTTGATCTAGTATTTATAAAAGGTTCTCGCACTATAGGTTCGGGGTAACAAGAAGCATAAATCAGTGAGACACACTGATCAAGAACAAAGGTGAATACGTCTAAACTCTTTACAACTTTATAAATCAAGTCTTTAAATGTTTACATGGGATTACGTATATCTAAAACTTTATAAATAAAGGTAATCGCTGACCCTCAGGCTATCGTTACGTATGTCTGGATCCTTACATATGTGGGTAGATGGTGGGCACACCGCACCACACTTGTTAATGCCACCGTTACATTGGGCCGGACCTAAGTAATGTCCGAGAGGGAATTATCTTGTGTATATTGGTAGTTGCTAAGTTTTCGAACGCTGCGGTGTTCGCTGAGTGGTTTCGAGTTGAGCTGGAGTTTGTAATAGTAATTCATACTTTAAGAACTTGATTATTTTCTAAGCCACGTTGGCTGAGGCCTACGATGTCTCGAGGCAATAATTAAGTATTAAAATTATTTTGTGTCAACGTGTTCACCAATATGTGTTGCTGACATATTTCATAAATTGTTTTACAGGTAATCAAGAATAGATGTGTAACATCCTAGGAAAATTCCACATCGGCCGTGGACAAGAGAGATCCTTGGTTCATAAGTAAATGTCTCGCCTCTTTAATCACCAACGCGTTTTGGGCTTAATGGTAATGGACGAGAGAAGAGCTCCACAGTTAAGCGTGCTTAGGTGGGAGTAGTAGCAGGATGGGTGACCTCCTGGAAGTTTCCACCTATGCAACCAAAAACAAATCCGTGAGCTCTTCGTGGGCAAAGCGGACAATATTGGTGGTGCGAGGGGCCGGATGTTACAAGTGGTATCAGAGCCACTCTTGTACCGTTCGGGATGGTGGGGCAAACCTCATCAGAGATGGTGAGTCACCGAGGGTGTCGCGAGGTACATCTTAGGCGAATCCCACATTCTGGATTGGATGGTGGGGCAAACCTCATCGAGGACGATGAGTCCAAAAAGGGGGGATGTTTGTAACATCCTAGGCAAATCCCACATCGGTCGTGGACAAGAGAGATCCTTGGTTCATAAGTAAATGTCCCGCCTCTTAAATCACCAACGCGTTTTGAGCTTAATGGTAGTGGACAAGTGGAGAGCTCCACAGTTAAGCGTGCTCAGGTGGGTGTAGTAGCAGGATGGGTGACCTCCTGGAAAGTCTCCACCTGGGCAACCAAAAACAAATCCGTGAGCTTTTCGTGGGCAAAGCGGACAATATTGGTGGTGCGAGGGGCCGGATGTTACAAGATGATTGGAGATGATGACTAGCCATTAATCGATCTGAAGGCTCAGATGGAGTTTTGATAATAAAATAATGTAAATTATGATTTTTGTAATTCAAACACGTTTTGTACCAACCACCGGGTGTTTAATCCCCGTCTTTTGAAATATAATAATATTTTAAATCAAGTTTCCACTTTGCAACTTTAAACTCTAATATATTTACAAAACAGGTATCAACTATTGCTCATACTCCTAGGCCCTAGATTGGGGTGTGACATAAGAATGTTATGTTGCTCATAATACAAATGAACCCCAAAATCAGTAATCAAAAAGTCATAATAATGCTTGAAAAAACTCGAAATTTGAATTAAACTGCTCAAAGGTTCAGTGCTCTACCATGGCTGCGACATAGGTTACCATGCCAAATAGCGGGGATGCCATATTAGCATAGACTGAAGATTTAAACCACAAACAGATGACAACATAAAGCTATACCCATCGCTGCTACTGACGGTTAGAAATAGCACAGCCAAATGCATTGATGCATCAACCATTAATTATAAAACAACGCTACACCACGATAACATCAGCCTAATAGCCATCACCACGGCTCTTGCATACCATCGTTTGTCACCGGCACCATCTCACCAACATGATGTTTATCGAGGCGACATCTAGGGTTTCTATCTACCACAACGACGAATCGAGAGGGACGAAAGTTAGGCGAGGCCGCATCTGATGTTTTGATCAACGATTGCAACCAACATGGACAGTGACTTATGGTGATGAGTGGCGGTTGGGAGGTTGCTAGGATTGCATATTGCATCTATGGTTTTGATCTACGCCGGCCACCAACGTGGACGATGAGGTTATGCGAGTTAGTGGTAGCTTGTGATCGCGGGAGGTGAGTGGTGGCTACCAAAAGTGTAGTTGACGGTGGCTATTGATGACTTGCAGAGTTGACTAGTGGCTACCTGAAATGCAGTTGAATAAATATGATAGGTGGTGTAAGGGCTGAGTGAACAGGAGTAGTGGTGCAAATGGGTTTCAAAAAATCGAATTTCAAAAGCAACGGGTTTCGTAAAAGTTTGTCAAATATAACGGGTTTTGTAAAGTCATTTGAGCTGTGGATTTGGAACACGTGGAAGATTTTGATTGGCTCTAGGGGGTGCAAATGAGCCGAGCTACTCGCGAGCTACTCGAGATCGGCTCGTTAAAAAGCTCGATCAAGCCGAGCTTAATCGAGCTCGAGCCTAAAAATAAGCTCGTTTAATAAACGAGCCTGAGCCCGAGCTTCACTTATCGAGCTCGAGTCGGCTCGCGAACCTAATTGAGCCTGCCATTTATATAATTTTTTAAAATATATATTATATAATTATTAATTAATATATATAAAATGAAAAAATAAATAAAAATAACTAAATAATATATATTATTTTATACATAAAGTTATAATAGAAAAAAATATATAAAAATAATTATAATTATTAAAAAATAGTTGATATATAGTAAACGAGCTGAGTCCGAGCCGAGCTCAAGCTTGAAAATCTACTCATGAGCCGAGCTCGAGCTTTGAAAATAGAGCTCGAAACGAGCCGAGCTCGAGCTCTGTGTAAGCAAAACGAGCCGAGCTCGACTCGGCTCGTTTGCACCCGGCGTAGACGGATTTGGTCAAAACTTGTCTCTACCGACAGGTTTTGGTGGAACTTTTATGAAATCTTGAAAAATGAGGGTTATTTAAGGATTCTCTCTCATCTTTTGGGCCATTTTAAAAATATTTCCTCAGTACAATGTTATTATGAAAACTGACCTGACAAATATTTAGTAATTATATGGTTAAATGAACCGACCCAATATATATAACTGAATGATTGTGTTTAATCGTAAAACTCAAATTATTAAAGCAAAATGTAAAATAACAATTTAACTATTAGTTAAAAAAATTTTAAGTGTAAACTTTTAGACTAATTACATTATTATGGGCCATTTTATTCAAAGCCAAACATAAGAATTGATCTAGTTTACGGGTTAATCGAAGTTGGCGTGAGTTTGAAGGGTATGATTTGAGAAGAAGATTCGTGTGAAAATAGTGTAATGTATTTTTTTTTTGTTTTTGTTGGACAACTAGCTGTTAGACTACACGTTGTGTTACTCGTTGGACAACGACATGTTCGACCCCACTATCCATCACATAATTCAAAACTGGAGGTACCGTGTGGGTGGGCGGTGTTTCCACGAAAATCGACTCGCCACATCCTCCATATCGCCTTTATCATTATACAATCCCACGGCCTGAGAGTTTCATCACTATTTAAGGGTTTGTATATGTTAGAGATGGCAATTGTTAGGTTTGGGACTAGTCTAGATAATATCAACTCCATCCTCTATTAGAAAAGATTGTCCTACACTCGGTCCAAATCCGCCAAGTATTTATTAGACAATTACATGCCGGGTACCTGCACATCCATGGGTTTCAGAACACGCCTATAAGTTTATTGAAATATTCGTTGGGTATACTGTCACCCTTAAATAGAAAACAATCATGCATGCCGAGCATATAATCGTGTATGCATCCATACACAAACCCTTAAATAGACCTCAATGTTTTTTCCTCAACACTAAGTGTTTTTTTTATTCTTAGAACAAGGAAGACGGGAGAAATGTTTTTAATTTTTTTATTTTTTTTGTTGTTTTTTTTTAATATTTTGAGTTATGATTTTTTAATAAATTTTTATGGTGTTTTTTTGTACCTACAAATCCTCCATATCCCTTTTATTTTTTCCCCCTTTATAATATATCTTGACCCAGCAAACGAAATTATCAATTATATATATGAAATATGTTAAACAAATGATGGTATTCGTAATTTTAATTAAACATAAGAATAACACAGTATAATTTACTGTGTCTGTTTCTTTTAAATAAACACAGATCGATCAACTCAAGAAAAATGACTATGACTAAAGCATTTGAATAAGGTGGCTTATTTATTTATTTTTTAGTTTTTTGAACGGCAACAAGGAGACTTAGATACCCAAAGTTTAGAAATAAAATGAGTTAAAAAAATGATAATAATTAAAAACATATGTTAAAATGCTAAAATAAAATATATGATTATACTATATATTAAATAAAACATACTGCTATATTGTTTCCTATAATATATATTATAACTAGATTTTATCCCCCGTATTACGGGGGTTGTTTTACATTATTCGTTTTTAATATTTATATATGTATATTTGGATTTTAATTTTATTTATTGTAAGAATAGTTAATAATTAATATACATGAGGTTTGATGATGAAATGGTTTCACAAATAAATGATATGTTATAATCCAATATTTGATGAGATTATTTTTTTTAATATAATGAAATATTATAACTCGTTTAAGAGCTATTTAGGTTTGGTGAGACCTTTACCCGTGAATTCGTTTAAAAGCTATTTGAATTTTGTGACCCATGACACGCTTATGTTTTTATTACCATAAATTGTTTATTAATTATAAATAATATCTTTTTCTTTTTAAATTAAATATTAAATTTTAGTATATCCCTATTTTATAAGATTTTCATATCAAATAATTGGTAAGATTAATTTTTAATTTAATGAGATATTATAACCCGTTTAAGAGCTATCTGGTTTTGGTAAGACCCATACCTATGAATTTGGGTTAAATCAATGAGAGACCTTCATTTAAAAATCAAGAAATCTAATAGCTTCTATAAAAAAGGAGAGCGGCCACATCGCGACACATAGGATTTTAGGGTTTTCGTTTATATATATTATAGATTTTGCACCTTAGTCATTGAATTTTAAATTGTTTCAATTTAGTCCCCCAAGTTTTAAATTGTTTTCGTTTTGATCCATGGCATTTCTTTTTGCTAAACTTTGTTTGCTTTTCACTTTAGCATCATAAAGTTTTCATGGTTTTAGTATGTACTTTAACATGTGTTTTTCTTTCTATATAGTTTTTTATTATTACTTATACATTTAAGTTATTGATTCTTTGGTAATATTTAGCATACGATATTTTAAAAATTTTAGTATGTCGTTACGATATGCTCATATTTTTATATGTCATGCCGTTAAAACGAAATTGTATTCGCAACAAGTTATGTAAGTTCTGATGAAAATGGAGTTTTTTTCGCAATAGAATATTTTTTTGTATTGTAACCACATACCGAGTGTCGGTACCACATCAATGCCGTAATGAGCCGAATCAATACCAACCAAGTTCTTTTGATAGTTAGATAAACTTTTATTTTGTTGTGCCGAAGTGATATTCGTTACAATGTGTTTGTGTATTCGCGTTTTAATATGCGGGTCCGTTGTCGAGTTCCCTGCACAAAACGCGTCGGAAACACCCTAGTTTACTTTATTGAAAGATGACAAGTTTAAAGAAACCTAGAATAAAAAGTTGCTTCGCAAGGGCGGTGCCAAACATAAGTTAATATTTAAATTTTATAAATCAACCCGTTGTATTCTTCATTTTTTTTTAATTTGGTCAACAAGTATATACTTATTGTTCTTATGAATGTGAATACAAATTGTTAACAAATATACATTCTTGTTTAAGAAATCCCTCGAGGGAGGTCGTAAACTGATTACGAGGTATCATTATACCTTACCAAACATAAAAAAACGACTATAAAAGTTGGTCTAGGCATAAAATATAATAAGTAAAAAGCTTTGGATTGACAGATTCACGGCACACAAAATCGTAACAACCCTGTAAAGAATAATCTTACTAGATGTGGAAACGGCTAATGAAATGACTAGCGAGGAATCCAAGAATAAACAATGCATACAACTTTTCCTCAGGAAAAGCCAAGTCAACTTATTACGCAAAGAAAGCTGTTGAGTTTGAGTGGTTTTATTATGAAAACCGGTTTCGATAATAATTGGTAAATTAATTAATCCGGTTAATTAATATAAAAACGCAGTGGAACAAATGCAAGTAATCAACCCCAGAACAAAACCTGACATGATCCGGTTACAAGCAATACGAGCACAGTAAATATAATAAACAATTTTATTATACTATCTACTGATGAGAAAAATCATACTATGGTTAATGAATAACCGGTTGAGACACTGAGGTATAACAAGCTTCGCTATGTGATTATACGAACGAGACCCGCTGGTGGCGGTGCACGGAGGCAACGGACATCGGCGGTGGCGGTGTGGAGAAGCGGCGGCTATGGTAGAGCGAGGAAGAGAGGGAGAACTTTTGTAACATCCTAAAATTTATAATGTTGAATAAAGAAAGTTATGTTAGTGATTTTCGCGTTTTAATTATTAATATCGAGTAGGAGCGGGTCATGGACTTGGATTAATTGAGATAGGATAAATGAGAATGGGATTTCAGGGATATAAATACCCCCAAAATCCCAAAATATCTCATTTCTCACCAAACTCCACACACTCCACACACTCCTCAAAACACACATACTAACCGATCAAGATTCGAAGCCGAAACCCGAGATTTTGTTGATAGATCTGAGTTGGTAAGGTAAGAACAATCCAACAAAGCTATTATTACTGTAAATGGTTAGGATTGGATGGGTTAACCGGACCCGAAACCCAAACTGCCCAAATCGGACCCCTAAAACGTCGATTTTAGGCCGATTTGATGGTTGGGATTTGTAGGCGCCGATCATACGATTCCGTGGGTACCAAAATCGAGTTATTTGGCTAAGAAACGAAGGAGTTATGGGCAAACAGATCTGCAGCGCGATAACTTCGCCTGCAAGATTAAGTTCGCCTGATGAACTTCGCCTTCAAGCGTAACTTCGCCTTCAAGCGTAACTTCGCCTAAGGATAACTTCGCCTGAAGCCAAGTTCGCCTAAGGATAACTTCGCCTGAAGCCAAGTTCGCCTAAGGTTTAACTTCGCCTGAAGCCAAGTTCGCCTAAGGATAACTTCGCCTGAAGCCAAGTTCGCCTAAGGATAACTTCGCCTGAAGCCAAGTTCGCCTAAGGATAACTTCGCCTGAAGCCAAGTTCGCCTAAGGTTTAACTTCGCCTGAAATCAAGTTCGCCCGAGGTTTAACTTCGCCTGAAGTGAAGTTCGTTCAGAAAATAAATTAAAAACCTAATGAAAAATGTGTTAAGGCAGTTATCGAAAATAAAATTTTTCCAAGCTGACCTGGCAGCTTAACCCCAGCCAGGGGCTCTGCCCCTTGGACCCCGCTAGGGGCTGCCGCCCCTAGAACCCCGCTGCCAGGGGCGCTGCCCCCGGACCCCCGTTCGTTGTGGGTCATATATAGATAGAAATACAAAACGAGAAGTAGTAGTTAATTGATATGTGTAAATATTATACAGTTAGCCGAGCCCAGTTAAAGAAAGGAATTACGATCAACGGCGAGCGTAACAGGATCCAGGTGAGTTTCTAGCCCCATTCCTTGTTATGTTTTCGGGGCTGTGTGCATACTTGATGTGTTGTTAATACATTTATCCTAAGTGATAAGTGTATGCCATATGTGATATATGTGATATGTATGAATGATTGCTTGATGGTACGTGAACGATCTTCGGATATTGCACGTACTGTCAGGTTGTAACGTTATAAATATGGCAAGTATGATATGTATGAATGATTGCTTGATGGTACGTGAGCGATCTTCGGATATTGCACGTACTGTCAGGTTGTAACGTTATAAATATGGTAAGTATGATATGTATGAATGATTGCTTGATGGTACGTGAACGATCTTCGGATATTGCACGTACTGTCAGGTTGTAACGTTATAAATATGGCAAGTATGATATGTATGTTTATGTGTATGAACGTAATAAAGTTAATAAAAGAAGGAAATGACGGTTGTATGGTTGTATGGTTACGAAAAGGGTACCGAGCCCTAATAATACTCGAGGTATGATGTATGGTTGTATGGTAACGAAGAGGGAATCGAACCCTACTAATATTCGAAAACAAGGGACCAGACCCTAATAATATCTGTGATGTTAGGGACCAGACCCTCATAATATCTGTGATGTTAGGGACCAGACCCTTATAATATCTGTGATGTTAGGGACCAGACCCTTATAATATCTGTGATGTTAGGGACCAGACCCTTATAATACCTGTGAGGTTATAGGGCGAAAGGCTCTTTAAAACGTATGATTATGAATGTAAAGAAAGTATGTAAGTAAGAAAGAAAGTATGTAAGTAAGAATGAAGGCATGAGTACTTATGTGTGTATGAAAGAAAGTTATGAGGTTAAGTACGCATGTATATAATAAGGTATTGTATGGTATTGTATTATTAACTAGAACTCACTCAGCGTAGCTGACTTTTAGTATGCACGCAGGTGAGTAGGTTGAGACAGCTGGCTTGAGTGGAGGACACATGGCAGAAGACTAAAGCCTGGCATCTGAAGATCTGATATGTTTATTAAGTTATGTTTTGATTTTGAAAGACAAGAGGAATGTTTTAAGACATGATTATGAATCGATATGTAATGTTTTATGAAAGTTTTATATTCCGCGTAAAGTTTTTAATTAACTCTGATATTTAGAACTGTGTTTATGAGTAAATCCAACACGAAAGTAGGGTTACCGGTAACGGGGCCTTACAACTTTGGTGGCTAGGGTTAATTGCATCATCTACTAGGGTTTCATTAACTAGATAATAATATACTAGTTAGTTTAACCGGGCCCCCAAGTCCATTAAAGCCCATCTCATCCTAGCCCAGTTAGTGTTAATTTATCAAATAAAATAACATTATAACTTCGTTAATAAATGTCAATACCGGTTAACTAGTTTAAGAGGTTTTATGCTCGTTATCCAAGGAGTAACTCTCACGGGTCATAACTCGGTCGCCCGCGTTGACTTAACCGAACCGGTCCACAAATTCCAACAGCCTCCCACTTGGACGGGTCTAATTAGATTCCTTAACACTGGCAGCCAACGATGTTCTAGCTACACATGGCTGCCCCCAACAAGTTATGACACTTTAAAGTTATTAACCAAAACATCTTGGAATACACCATTGCAAGATAATGAGCTTCTGGTAATAGTTGTCATCTATCCTTTCCATATAAGACATCAATTGAGCAATGAGACATGGATCAAATTCAATCTCACATGACGTTCAATTATTATTGTTCTCGATGTAGCATCGACGTGGTCCAATCAAATATACAGTAAGTTTGGGTTCCAATCAAACACTTTAAGTTTAAACACTCAGAAGACATGGTGGCTAGCATGAGGCCTCACGTAAACTTACTGTGTGTTTGATTAGACCACTTTGATGCTATTTCGAGAACAATAATAATTGAACATCATGTGAGATTGAATTTGATCCATGTCTCATTGTTTAATTGATATCTTATGCGGAAATGATAGATGACAACGAGTACCATAAGCTCATTATCTTGTAATAGTGTATTCCAAGATATTTTGGTTAATGACTTTAAAGTGTCATGACTTGTTTGGGGCAGCCATGTGTAGCTAGAGCACCGCTGGCTGTCAGCGTAAGGAACCTAATCAGACCCGTCCAAGTGGGAGACTGTTGGAATTTGTGGACCTGTTCGGTTAAATCAACGTGGGCGACCGAGTTATGACCCGTGAGAGTTACTCCTTGGGTTACGAGCATAAAACCGCTTAAACTAGTTAACCGGTATTGACATTTATTAACGAGGTTATACTGTTCTTTTATTTGATAAATGAACATGGATTGGGCTAATAGGATGAGATGGGCTTTAATAGACTTGGGGGCCTGATTAAACCAACTAGTATATTATTATCTAGTTAATGAAACTCTAGTAGATGATGTGATTAACACTGGCCACCAAAGTTCTCCCTCTCTTCTCTCCCTCCACCACCGCTGCGCTGTTGTTCGCTGCCTCCGTGCACCGCCACTAGCGGGTCTCGTTCGTATAGTCAACCAGCGAAGCTTGTTATACCTCGGTGTCTCAACTGGTTATTCATTAACCGTGGTATGATTTTTCACATCGGTAGATAGTATAATAAAATTGTTTATTATATTTACTGTGCTCGTTTTGTTTGTAACTGAATTCTGTCAGGTTTTGTTTTGGTGTTGATTACTTGTATTTGTTCTGCTGTGTTTTTATATTAATTAACCGGATTATTTAATTTACTAATTATTATCAAAACCGGTTTTCATAATAAAGTTTGACTGATCATCACTTAAACCCAACAGAAGCTTCTGTGTCGTGAGCCACATCATGAAATCCGTTGTCGTCTCACTGTCCTTTTGATATTGTAGATTTTGATGCTTCTTCTGTTGCACAATAATCCATCTTCAAAGTTAACTATTACTCCATATGTGAGCCTGTTGAACCATAATCGAGTTGCTCATGAAATAGTTTGAATGAACTTGTGACGACATAGGGGGCCAAAATGAAATGAGTTTTTGCTTTCCCAAATATTGTCTTTATGATTAAGCCAATTAAAACAATATCGAGGAAAATCAAATAAAAGATTATACAGTTCTTTGTATTCAAATATTCATCTTTTTATTTGATTTGAATTGTATAGGGCTCTAAGCTATACGGACACATGGATCATCGTTCCACCATTGCAGCAGTTGCAGAAGATCACCTCTTGATCATCTAGGTCTATGATGCCTTCATATATCCCAGTGGTTGGCAACATTTTGAGAATGAGCAGAAACTTGATATTCGGATTGAGTCCTATAAATATGTAGCAAAAAGTATTCTTGAAACGACGTTGACTCGTGAAAGCAAGATTAGGACAACTAAAGCGAGAAAATGAATTACGAGAAAGCAACAAAGCGAGAAAATGTGTCGTATGTAGGATGCTCTTCAACGGCTCAACTGTCCAATATTGGAGGGGATTAAATAGTCAAATATTCCACACATTGTAACTAATGTTATACATATGATGGCTCGCTTATACAAATGACTCTAAGTAATCACAACATAGTCGCCCGCCAAAATGCAAGATCTTGTTAGTGTTGAGATCTTCCTCGACTTCTATGGCAATAAATGCTAGGAAGGTTGCGCTTGGAGATTGACTTTGGTTCGGTTGTTCATGTTTAATTTTAAATGTGCATTAAACACACTGGTGTTGATTTATGGCTTGAATTTGATGATTTTGGTGGTGGTCAACCAGTGGTGGTACAAGATAAACCGATAGTTCTTGGACCTATTTGATGCAAACGGTTCACCACGACAGGTAAATAATCTCTTAACAAAATACTATGTTTTCTAAACCCTGGTTGGTCTAAGAGTCAATTACTAAGGTATGACATCTAATGAAATAAAAGCCGTTACGTTTCAAAACCCAAAAGGGTTGCTAAGACTGTCTCGACATCTAACCATGCGAAAAAAAAGCATCTTAAAACATGCGAAAAATGTTACAATATCTGTCAAACCTTAAAACAATGTTGGATCATCTCCTCATATCAATCCAAATAGCACACTTTATCTGAAACACGAACAAGTAGAAAGATTTTTAGTTTGCAAAATCAATAGAGTTATAAATTATATTTGAACCAAAAATAAAAAAACTGTCAGTTTACCTTGTGTTGAGCTGGTGCAACACAAACGAAAGTCGTGTATATAATTCGTCTGTAAACCCATCATCCATGAACCAACAGATGTATCTTCATGAGCATAAGTCTTCAGAGATGCACTATATGAAAAGCATAAGTTATTCACAAATGTTTATAGTAACAAACTTTAATTATGTGTATGTGAAAGTTTTGAATCATCACTAACCTGTTAATGTTAATGTACTGAGCAATGTTTCTTGTTAATATAAAAAGTGAGCCCATTGCATGCTGAAAGTACCTGACCAAGTATATATAGATATATCATATGTGTATGTACGTATGTGAGCTCGTTTTGCCCTCATTTAACAAATGTTCATATGGTTTAATAACAAAAGAGAATATAACTCATGATTTCTCATCACCGAACTTCCACCATTCGGGTTCATACCACTGCTTTCCCCTAAAAAGTGATGCACATTTAAACAGTTAAAACTGCGGTTATTAGTAAAAAATATAAAACTGCGGTTAACGTCATAGGTGTGCATGAGTCAGTTTTGCGTTAAACCCGAACCAAAAACCCAAAATTTGGTTTTCGGTTTTTAAAAGTATTGCAACTCGGGATTGAAATTTTTGGCCAAAAGTAAAATGGCCCAAAACAATGAATTTTTGACCAGAAACTTTGTGCCTAACTTTCTTTGTTAATTAATTGATTGTTAAACATTTAGTACTAAAGTTTGTTGCCTACACCATTTCTTAGTTTTCGATAAATTACTTTGCATTCAAATAAAAAAATTATAATCCATAAGTTCAATAACTAGAGTCGGTTTTTGACAATTTGGTTCAATTCGTTTTTTCGGTTTTCTATACATGACCAAAAGCAAACGGTAAGCTTGGTTTTGGAAAAAAAACATACTACCAAACCGTCGGTTTTGGGTTGGGTTCGATTATTTCGGTTTCATGCACACGTTACTGCATATATTTACACAACTAAATAAATGTACTTGCACTTCAGAAACTACTTCTCCTGATTTCATGCATCCAATATAAAGACTATTTTGACCACGAAAGCTTTCAAGAAACTGAACCAACTCCTCTAAAAGATAAACAGCAAAACAAAAAAAAAATCACTACATGCAATCTACAACACGAATATAAGGCACAACAAATGTACATATCAGAACGGAATCTAGACTTACCAAGATCAAGTTGAACATCTATATCAACTTTGACATAAAATTCGGCATCCCAGTTTTGAACAGCTTTACTGAAAAAGAACTTTGCTTTCTTTGATGATTCGTCATCAGTCTCCTCATGATCATCCTAACAATAATATTATTATTAACATTCCATGCTACTACACTGGTGGTACAATAACAAGTTAAGTAGGTCTATAAACGAACCAAACGTTTAGTTAACAATTCAGCGAGAAGTTCTATTTAATTAGTTAACAAACATGAACAAAAACCTTTGATCATTTAGTTAAACGAACGCACATGAACATATCTCGTTCATTCATTATGTTCATGAACGTTCATTAATATATTCATTTTTTTTGACCCATTGCTACTTAGTCTAGTTTTGATAACCTTTAGGCTGAACATATTGTTCTTCATATTACTTTTAACTGGTTTTAGCTCAGTTATGCTCGTTCACCTATGTTTATTTATGTCCGTGAACCATAATTTCATCATCATCATCATCATCATCATCGTACTCAGTATATCCCACCAATAGCAATGCTATGGTAGGGTCTGAGGAGGGTAAGATGTAGACAGCCTTACCTCTATCCCATAGGGATAGAGAGGCTGCTTCCGGTGAGACCCCCGCCGTGAACCATAATTTATATACTATTAATGGACGAACATAAACGAACACGAACAAGTAGCCCCGCTCGTTTAGCTCTTCATGCTTGATCATTTGTTTGGTTCGTTTACGAATTACAAACCTAAACTTTAACTTACAAGAATCAAGAAATCATTTGTCTTTTGGTTTTCCTCATCAATGCTGTGGTCCAAGCTATCGCCACGATTAGGACTGAAAATTTTCAAAAAACTTAATATTGACAACAAATATTATTTTCGAAAGTTCAAGTGAATAAAAATTAAAAAGATTTAAAAAAAAACCTTCGGCCAATGACAAAACGTATGATTATTCCTCTTTCTGCAAGCTTCTTTAAATTATCAACTGTCAAACTCAAGTGTGTTGGAAAACTTTTAAAAGGCTGGAATTTTTATTTATAAATTATAAAAAGTGTATTGCGAACCAACCGTTATTCAACCAAGCTGCTCTGAAAGCTTTTCTTTGTCGATTCCCGAATCCAGTATATATGCCAATTACAGCAAGAAGCTTTCTGCTAGAAGATGAATCACTAAGGGCCAACTGGTTCATGAGAAAACCTTGACTTTTTGCTAGTGTGAATTCCATCTCAGCTTCCACAATTCTTCTTTCTAAATCCCTTAAAATGGACCATTTGTGTTAATAATATAGTTAACACAACAAATTAATTCTAGAAAATAAATAAGGAAGCTCAAGTATTACTTGCATCCTAGAACCATTAGCTTTTCTTCAACAGTAAGAGCCTTTGGTCTCTGCCATAAAAAACAAACAAAATAAAAAAAAATTAAAAAAATGAATATCATATACTGGCCAAATATGTTGATAATAAAACAAGGGTGGACATAAGCTTACCTGGGCAGGATTCTTCGTAAGAAGATTAGACAATAATGTTCTATTCTCGGCATCTTGCCACAACCTGGTACAATCAAACATATATAAGTGTCTGAGTCCTACAAGTCTATGACTACATTTATTTTACCGGTATAATGACATCAGATTATTGCGGTATAATATCCTGGAAATCCAACTCTTAAGTTAATAAGGAGTCTTAACTAATCAAATTTGCGACATTTTGGTCATGTATCACATGAGCTTAAGTCATTATTAAGGAATAAAAGCCTTACGCGACCAAAGATTCGCGTATCTCATAACTACATGTGTGAAATTCTTCTGGCAGAACCATTATAACGCACTCATAAAAAATGACTACTTTCATGATTTTCTTTCTTGGTTCACTAGGACCACCTTTCAGCGTGAGAATCTTTGATTTATGTGATGAAATATTAAAACTAGGGATGCTCACAGTTCAGTTTGAATGGGGCAATGGGCTAAGTAACGACAAACCAAACCGGCCTGTTTGACATTTTAACAATCATCGGTTTCTGTTAGTTTTTCCAAAATCGTTCGTTTGTATTATAATTTTTAATATATATTCCAAAATAAATAAATTATGTTAAACGGCCAATTCGACTACGTAGGAAGATACATTCAACAAACCCTAAAACCGCAAGAAACCTAAATCACACACACACATATGTAATTCATAAGTAGCTTGATCAGTTCACTCCAATATTTTTAGATAAATAAATTAAAAGTTTGCGACTACAACGAAACAAAAGGCAAGCGGGCAACAAGCTGTGCCGCTACCCCCTTTTGAATTGCAAAAAGAGACGTAAAATGAATAGAAAAGTAAAGTAAGCGGAGTGGATGGATACCTGCCGGCGATGTAAAGCCATGCAAGACAAGAGAAGAAAACCAAGTGGATTGAAGGTGTAGTAGTAGAAGTTGTTTTTAATGATGATCGCCAACGTTGTTGTTTAGATAATATCATCGACGTTGGCAAGCCCTCCTTGTAAAACGGAGGAGGGCTGTTATCCATCAAATCCTTGATTGATTAATTCAACGATTTAAAATGATGGCGAAAACTGGTTTGTTTAGTCGATCTCACAGACGATGGAATTTGTGTAACAACAGCCTGATGATGATGACGAAGAAGAAAAACAGCACTCGATATCAGTTTTGGGCTGAATTTCAAAACGCTCTTTTATGTAATTAACAATATATTAAATCCTCCAAGTATTATTTTTCTCTTCCTTTGGTTTTCATTAACAAAGATGGCTAAAGGTGTTTACTATTTTACCTTTTTTAAGGATAGACGTGTATCTCTTTAAAATAATAATAATAATAATAATAATAATAATAATATTCTTATGGATTAAATAATAATATAAAGTTGAAATGTTTTTATTTTTGTTATTATTATGTGGCATTTAAAATTTTTCTGTTTTTGTCTTCTATCTGTTAAAGCATACAACATAGCACAAAATAATGAAGAAGCTGAAATAATTTAGAAAGAGAGTGACGACTAGCCGTTGAAAGTATGTGTTGTTTATCTAAAATTGAAATATCAAGTATAATAAATTTTGAATCTCTCAAATACAAAGTCGTAGTCTGATTCCATATATGCGGTTGGGCGTTTATAGTTAAGATTTAGGGCGTGTTTGTTTGAAAGATGAAATGGTATTGTGGTGATATTATAAATTGTATTCAATAGAGTAGTAAATATTGAAGTTAATTTTAGTACTTTTATTTATTGTATGTAGATTGTAGTGATATATTTAATTTAACTTCTTTCTATTTAAAATATATCACTACACACAATCAATAAAAAAATATCATTATATATCTGGTTTAAAAGATTATATTCACTACACACATTTAAAGTTTCATGATTTTTCTTTTTTCAGATAAATAAATACCAAAGACTAAACTATTTTTGCAAAGACTAGTTTTATATGTAAATCTAAGAACGTGACAAACTCCATTTTATATAATTTTAAAAATATTGGTATTATTAAATGAGTTTAGTCTTTTTCCTAATCAAGTTGATCATTTCTTTAAGGCACTATAGACCCGGTCAATATTAAAATTAGTTATGATGTTGAAAATTGAAGTACTACATTAAGTATGAAATTGATAGAAATAAATTATAGAAAAAATACAACTTTTTACTACATGTTATTTACGTAAAATAAAAAAGAAAAGAAAAGGTCATGATCCGATCACCATCAAATCAAAAGTTGGGCTGTTCAAAGGGTAAGTCTCTACCTAATATCCTATCCGAACCCTTTACCCTTTAGGAAGAAATGTGGACCCGAGACCCCACCTTCTAAACAATAAAAAGGTCGGGTATAAATAAGGGTTTTAAAGGTTCAACCCTTTACCCTTTAAATCAGTAATCGCAGCTCATTTTCTGTATTTACTATTTGCATATCTCATATTGACTTTAATATATGAATCCTAGAACAATTATACTTTCATTTAATAACACAGTAAACTCTAACTTCGAAAGTTTATCAACCATTTGAATTGATGAAAATAATATTCACACTCACAAATTACATAAATTACATGTAGAGAACAATTCAGAGATTTTCACACACACATATATATGTTTTCAATCAGTAGTATGGTCTTTTATTTTTATTTTTCTTAGTAGTTAGAAAATTTATGATGAATCAAATATAAAATACAAACATCTCCTGCATTTCAGATTAATCGCGAATCAGATGTATATTTATCTGGAAACTAGTAAACGGGTCAAGGGTTTGAAAAAGGGTCAGACCCTTGAAACCCTTTACGGTGAAATTTAAATACCCTTTACCCGACCCATATTATATATTGGGGTCTAATTAAGGGTTTTACGAGTCAAATAAAAGGGTTTCAAGGGTATAACCCTTATCTTGCTCACCCCTGACCAAAAGTATATCAAACATTTTATAGGATGCGAATAGATTCATCCATTTTTTATGCCCCCAACGATTCTAGAACATCAGTTTTATGGAACAGAAGAAAATATAGCTGTAAAGACTACTTGTTCTCTTTGCTTTGACACTAGAATCTGAAAAAAAAAATGTTATATGCAAAAAAAAAATGCAAAAGAATTCACGTGTCTAAAAAGTAAAAACACTCAAAAAGGGTGTGAACATTAGTTTCTTTCTTTGTGTCACTAATAAATAATAATTATTAAAATAACCACCACTTGCTTTTTTGTTTTTACATTAGTATTTCACAATAATATTATTTTATTTCAATAAACTATTACTTTTATTGCAATATAAATAAAATAAGCAAACTTTATTTTAATATATATCTTATGTATTTTATTTATATAATTTTCAATAAAATAAGTTAAACCTAGTCGTACTCGATCTCGGCTCGTTAACACACCCATAATTATAACTACAACACTATACTGTATTCTCGGGTTTAAAATACAAAGAAAAGAAACGATAAGATTGGATGTGGGAAGAAAAAAAAAGAAATTATATATTTATAAGACATTCTCCAGTTAAAATAAAATAATAGAAAAAAAAGTGTTAATTGCATTCTTGAGTTAGATAGGAAGAAAAAGATAAGAAAAATATTGTAACTTTACAATCATGTCCTCATTATTGAGTTAAATAGGAAGAAAAAGATAGGGTAAACTAGTAATATTGTACATGACTATAAACTTTCATTCCGAATCAAACCATATTTGATAGGAAAGTTTTGAAGGAAAAAAACCCTAACTTTTCTTTCCATTCTCTTTCTTTTCTTTTAATGAAAAAACTCAAGAATAAAAAAAGAAAAATTTTCTTATCTTTTTTTTCAAACCATTAAATAAAAAACTCGAGAATAAGTGTAATTGTTTTCAATTTTGAAGTTAGCACTTTTGCGGCAGTTGGTACCAAAGAAGTAGGGCATCGTTGACGCATTGGCAAGTCGACCTTATATAATATATAATTATATTTTTTTATATTACTTAAACGAGTTATACATGTTAATCCATACATAGTTTAGTGTAATTAAAAAAATTAATCATGTTAACCCAAAACCATATCCTTTGATGTTAATTAGAATAGAAATGACATAAAACGCTTTCCCATATTTTCAAGTTTCAACGAATTTGGGCATCAAGAACACCACAAGTCCACCACCATAAATCCAATAATCAGGCCTATTGGGCTTCTCACAATAAAAGGCTCCTTTATCTGCAAACCAAGGTAAATAAATTGCATAAAAACTTAATGCATAAATTACTAAGGTGACCAAACTGACCTCATAATATTGTTCCTCTCTTAAAAGGCTCCGGCAGGAGCTCGTTTAGACTACGGGTGCAAACAAGCTGAGCCAAGCCCGAGCTTAGCTTGTTTTGATTTATGAGAGCTCGGGCTCGAGCTCCGTTTGTTTCGAGCCCCCTTTCCTAAAGCTCAAGCTTGGCTCGTGAGTTGTTTTTTCAAGCTTGGGCTCGTCTCATTTATTATTTATTATTTAATTTATATACATTTTTTTATTATTTTTGTTTATTTTTGGAAAACTTTTAACAAGCCTAAGCACGGCTTGAGCTAATGTAGCACCTTAAAGGCTTAAACGAGGAAAAACTTAAAAAATAAAAGCCCAAAAGAGGAAAAACTTAAAAAATGCAAAAGGCTTGTTAAGGCTCGACGAGCCTAAAATAGCTTTCTATACAATGCCCGGGCTCGGTAACTAAACGAGCTTTATTTTAGGCTCGGGCTCAGCTCAAGCTCGAAATAGCTCGGCTCGTTTTGAACTTTTTATAAATCTGAGCTCAAGTAGCTCGCGAGCACCTCGGCTCGTTTGCACCCCTAGTTTAGACCTTTTATGTTTTCGGTCAGTGCTGCCTGAAGTCCTGAACCTTACCAGGGTTTTGGGCACTCACATTTACACGCACCTGGTTACAATGAGCAAAAAACTGAATCATCAGGGGTAAACAGGTCAAGTTTTAATGCAGGAACAAGGGAGAATAACTGACCGGTGAAAAGCAATAACCGATTACATCAAAATCAACAAGGCGAGTTCAGCTGGTACATTGTGACTTGAGTGTATTATTAAGGAAATGTACTTATTATAACTTTGAATTATAACTAAATATCTACTTTGAATTATAACTTTTTAATTAATCATGAAACTTGCAATGCAAGAAATTACAGACCAGGGATTTTAATTCGACCTTTGATAGTATAACCACTTCTACTCCTGTAAATCAACACAAAATTAACCGAGAGTGTCAAAATAGTTTAAACAAAGTCTAACAAGTAGTTTAGACCTCTATATGGTGTGGTTTAATTTACAATTATAGGTCTATTTCAAGGAATATTAGTTATGGCCGAAATCAAGGTTTGATGTATGGCTATGTGATTAAGGAATTGTTTGATAGGAAGATCCAGCAGCTGTGTATTGCATCGTTTAACATTATTTCTTTAACGTTTAATTTATAAAAGTTAGCGTTATCGATATTTTTTGTTAACTATTTAATCCAATTAACAATCGTCTTTGGTGTGACTCCATCATTGTAGTTCTCATTTTGCTTGACTCATTACTCAAAAGGTGCGGCTACGATTTTGGAGGTTTTTGCCCTACCACAAAGGTGTGATTCGAATGTATTTGAGATAAGTGGATCATGAACCGTCTAGATAGTGTCTAACAATGACACCTAGGAAAGAGCACAGACAAAATGGCAGGACAAGGAAAAACACCGACAAATGGAAGACAAAATTAACGTGTATTCATAGAAATCCCTGAATTTATCGTAGTCTCAAAGAACTCCTAGCGTCGATCATGTTTTCTAATAAAATACGAATCAAATTTTTAATATTTTCCAAAATTTTGTAAAACAAATTGAAATTTTATAAACATTATACAAACCAGGCCCATGGTGTAAAGTGGCTGGTTAGAAGAATATCTATCCTATAAAGGAATTGTTCCTAACCATTTTGAGAAATTTGCTCCTTGTTTCACTTGTTTAACTTAAAATCTCTAAAAATATTTTTATTTTTAATAGTCAATATGGTTATTAAGTAGCGGTCACATATGTTATTCATTTTATACTCGCACTCTCGTGAAAGGAAAACCACCAATTTACGCTTCGATAAACAGAGATGCACTGGCTCTAGCATAAATAGTTATCAAAGTCCCAAGTTTTAAGTTCGGGTAACTAGTCGTTCGGTTAATGACATTGTGTGCATCAAAGTTCCAAGTTTTAAGTCTCCGTAACTAGTCATTCAACTAACAAGATCGTCATCATAAGTTTGGGTGGCGGGTGGTATTACTTCTCAAGTTAATAATAACTATCGGAACAAGCTGGAATGTCTAGCAACTTATTTCTACAAGTGACAGGATGCCTAACCCAATGCAAAAAACTCCCAGATGCGCGGAGTACGTATCTTTACCCTGCATTCCTGTAAATGGTTGTTTCCACGACTTGGACTCCTTACTTCCAGGTTACGTGACAACAACCTTATCGTTGCTCTAAAGAATAAGACAAAACAATCTCAAGAAATAAATAAATAAACCAATACAATCAAAAGTGACTGGAGAATAAGTTTATTCCTTGGTATATTAAACTAAATCAATACAAACCAGTATAAAAAAATAATCAATTTCTCATAACAAAAGAATAAATATATAAATCTATGATTGCTTGAGCATAAGAAATCAACTCATTCCAATAAATGATTGAGAAACTGAGAATCACGACTCAAACTCGTTTTGGTTCCGGTCCTCAACCTAAACAACCGGGAAGTGCGGGCCCACCGCAAACAAACGCCACAACAAGATATATAATCATCAGTATAAGACATGCGAATCCAATCCTGCAATTTAAACAAAAAAAATCAGTATGAGAATCTCAAAGTGAAAGCCCATTTTAAAGCGGGCCCATTTAAAGGCAACCCGTTATGGTTAGAATCCGTTTTGATCAAAACCAAAGTGATATATCCTTTTTAAAAACTACCCAGTTGAACCCTAGCCCACCCGACCCATTACCCGAACCGACCCGTCTATTTTGTGAGGCTTGGTTTAGAGAAAGTACATGAGTTTGACATTTTGCCACCACATTGTATTCCTGAATCTGCGCGACTGCTTTTTGAACCGAAACGTGTTATTTTGCATACTGGCGGTTTTATCCACAAGCGACTCTAACCGATCACCCCTCTCAAGAACTTTGTCAATATTTTGTATCATCACATTGCGTACCTGTTTATATATCATAACACCACAGTTAACAACAACAGTCTGCAACTTATTATTATGTGCATCAACAATTGTAACCATTTGACTCAAAACTTTAAACTCACCTGACTCATTTCACCTTTTAAACGGTTCATTCTATCCGCATTCGGATCATTTGAATAATACTCCATCTGTTGGCTCAGAACCCTTGAAAACTCATCGTTCATGCCATAAGCCTGCGCTGTTAGAACTGCTCGGCCATAAGTTTTAACAAATCTTTGATGAATGTCTTCAAGAAACGCAAAAGGAATTCGTCCTGTAAAGCATACAACAGCACCAATATTATACATATATTGTGCCAACCATCAAAGCTGGTAATTCAAATAAATAAGGTGCTATGAAAAGTTAACTTTAAGCCTTATCTCTTGCATAGCCACATTTAGATCGATATCAGGTTTATAATTCCATAAATGCCAACTCAACTTATACAGAAATGATCTTTCACATTGGGTTTAGATCAAATTCAAATGAGTTATGACTTTTATCGTGAGAAGTGCAATTATTATTGCATTATAACTTTTGAACTAGAGTAATTATTATTACACTGTATTATTTTTTATAACATAATTATTCTAGTTCAAAACTGTAATTACTCTAGTTATATGTATATTTAGTAAGTTAATTTTATTTGTACCAGATCCCACCCTTTTCACCTTTGGGGCTTCACAAGTGTTCTACTGGAAGAATATTATTCTGTCGATATGCTAGTTAATTTGTAAAAAAATCAACAAAAAACATGTAAATGATATAATCGACATAGCAGTACGTACGTATAATATAATTGATAAAGGCTCCTGCTGACCAGACACCATGTGTCAACTATACGACTCGTGTATATGTTCAGTCAGACATCATTGATTGTTAAATATACGAGTCGTATGGATGCATTTGAGTTGTATAGACCTATACGAGTTATATAGTTCATCCACGAAGAACTATACTAGGTGTACAAGACCTATACAAGACACATTGTTCTTCAATGATGAACCATATGCATCCATCCCGTACTATAAGATCTGTCAGGGTCTATACGGATCATATATGCAACATGAAACACGCTAGCAGATAACAAAACTCAAAACACCTATAATATAATAACAGACAATGAGGTAACCCTCTAACAACCCTCTAACAAATAAACGAATATTCAAAGCAAATAAACGTAAGAGAATATTAATAGAAGCGATTTAGGCTTACTTCCGGCAAGGTCATCAGCCATGCAAAGAATATTAAGGCCATCAGTACGCTTAACGTGAAAGATATACCGATCCTGCGAGTACGACACGTTCATGTCATTCGTTCTGGGGATTTTGTCGAGAATCTGTCTGGCGATGGTGCTGGCGTTGGTGGACGTACCGCTGAATTCCGCTAATATGACCGAGCCTCTGGCCACGAGTGTGTACAGAATCGTCATCTCTCGATTTCAAGGTGTAACCTGAGGATATGGGGATGATTTGATTGTGTGAATTAATGGTGATGAGATTAGGGTTTGTTTGGGTGTAGATTGAGATTAAGGTACGTGCAGGTGTACGTATTAATTGTAGTGTGACTGAGATCGATTCAGGGAGTAGTTAGTTAATATATCTGGACCCGCCAAATATAGTAACTACTAACGTCTAACCATATAAACAATAATATAATGGTTTAAGGTTAGGCGTTTTTGGCTTCAAGAAACAACAAGAGGAAGAGAAACTAATTACTATTATTTCTTAAAACAAAGACTACAATAGCAATTTATAGGAAAACAAACTAATAGTTACTTGTCTTACAAGCAAAGTCGCCATCTCCTTCGTCTTTATTTGTTGAAAGACGGTATATAATATTAACAAACCGCTAACTAGCAAAAAAAAAAACTAACTAGTTGCAAGCTTACGTTTTACGTATTATGGGGTGCGCTAACGTACAATAATTGCTTAACGTACATTAGGTACGCGAAATACATTTAAGCCAAATTCCTACCTTAAAACGTTCAAATGTTAAACCTTTAAACGTTCTGGTTTAAAAGTTAAACGTTCAAGCAAAAAACTTAAGCGTTCAGGCTTAAATCTTAATGCATTCATGGTTAAAACATAATTCAAAACTTAAAATTGATCAATTGATGATTAACTGAATCGATTTCAAAGATTAATCGATCAATTGGCTTCGATTTCAATTTCAATTTCAATTCTTATAAAAAAGCTAAACAAACCTATGAACAAAAGGGAGCGACGTTTTTCGTTTTTCCGGCGAGTTCGTTGTCGACGGCGATGATGGTGACGAAGAGTGTTGATGGCGCCGGCGAACGGTGGAGGTGGAGATGGATTGAGCGAATATCGTCTTTCCAGTGACGGTTCACATAGAGGAGATCGTTGGGCAGAGGAGAGGTGATTTAGGGTTTCTTAAAATCAAGGATAAAGGAAGTCGCGTACCTATTGTACGATAAGGGATTAATGTATCTGATCCTTTATATACATATTACAGTGAGACATAAGATTATAAATCTAGTACATCAAATTTGCATAATTTCTCCCAATTAACCCTAATTTCTTTAATCTTGACACCACTCACAGAAAAGTTAGAACTTTTACTTCCGCCACCACTTTACTTAAATTCGTATTAATCCATTGAAAATCATGTTGTTTCTTATTTCCATGTGCACCAAATCGTGACCCGAAAGATTGCCTGAATTATCTTTCTTTGGCCACGAATCAAGTGATCTTGATACTCCATGACATCGGATATTGAGAAAAGCATAGAAATGCGGAAGTTTACACCATCTTGTAATGCCTTGCTAAACAATGTCCGTCAATGAGAATGTAACTATCATATGTTCAACGGTTCCTTGATGTTTCGAGCATAAAGGGCCAAATATCGAACCAATTTGGATGTTCCTTCTTCATAAGAGCGGGTCGAGTAGCAATCCTTTCCAATAAAGTTTTCCAGAAAAAGAAGTTTACCTTTTTGGGTATCAATTGGTCAACTTGTAAAAGATATGTGTTATTTACCTCGCATTCATTTTCCGGTAGCTTGCGAGCTAAACTAGCCGTAAATATAACATATAGATCTGCACACCAAAGCCACAACGCAGTCTGTTTTTAAGTGGGACCGAGCCGTGCCAAACATCCAGCCAAAAGCATATATTTTCCTATCGTTTCCCAATACACCTTTAATGTAGTTTTGCAGAACCAGGTTATATTCCAAGAAGTTTGTTATTGCAATTTGCCCAAGTACCCGGTATTATGTTTTTCTTTAGAACCGGCTACCACGATCTCGGAGTCCAATGTACTACCTTTATTACCCCCCCCCCCCCCCCCAATTAAACCATTGTCTTCTATCCTTAAACGCCACCACCATTTTGAGATTAAATTGTTCACTATATCTTTTTTGAACCCATTTCTGGTCCACCAGTGTCCTTCAATGCTATGGCTTTCTCCCATGCCCCCCAATTTATCGTCTTCTAACTTCCAAGTCACCTCCCACAAAAAATTAGCTTTTTAGTTTCTCCAAGTCATTTAAAACTTCAATCGAGGCTTTATATATGGAGAAGTACTACAACGACAAACTACTTAAAACCGACTTTATTAGACTTTCCAATTGGAAAGCTTAATTATCTTCGAACGTATAAGTAACCGATCCCAAATCGCTATCAAGTTTATGTTAGATCCAATAGGTAGTCCTAAATATTTGAAGGAAAAAAACACCTTTTTGGCATTGAAGTAACTCGGAGAGCTTGTTACACCCCGATCTTAGGCGGATTATATGTCGAGGCAATATGTTGATTGATCATAAGCTCGTAACACTATTTAAGTGACAATAATATATTGATTCAATTTCAAATAACATAACATCGAAACAAACATGTCAAATTTATTTTAAAAATCCTAAAGGTAAAACTAATTTATGGTGGTTGGGTAAAAGTTAGTTATTGTTATATATTAATTAGTCATATTTAGGTAAATAAATGAATGAACATTGGTACTTCAAGTATTGTTATGTGTTTTCAGGACATTGGACGTTATGGAGCTTAAACGAGCTAATTCAGAGCCATCCAGATGAAGATTAAGCAAGTCTCGAGATGATGGAAGCATGGGGAAACATATTTGGATGGTTAAGAGGATTCGGGAAAGGATTGGATGAGAAACTTGAAGCTGAAGTGAAAACTGAACGAGATGGGTTACCATGAAAGTGTCTTTTAGTAAAACGGGCATATCTCGGCCTAGAAAATGAGTTACGGAATCCATAATATATGAATTTCATGTTTCTCAACAAGACGAATCTGAATACAAAGTCAGTTGCATCTTCGCGATACGAGTAGATGCTGGACATGCAACTTCGCGATACGCGAAGATGCTTAAAGTCGGCAAAAATTAGGGTTTGCCTTATATAAACCCATTAACCCCACCATTCGGCAGAGAATGACTTCCAGAGGTAAAAGAGGAGTTCTAGGGCGATTTTCTATCATTCCAAGGCTTCTGATTAGTTCCAGGTTTGCATGTTCATCAAAGATAAGTATTTTGCATAATATTTTTCAAGGATTTCGTGTTCGTTCTAGGCTAGGATTTTTTGTTATTCCTCTTGAGACCAGATTTGCTATGCTTAATGTTATGAACTTGATGTGAGTTATTGCTTTTATCTTGTTCAATTGATTGCTTGGTTGTTTAAACAATTTATATTTGCGATTATTGATTAGTGCATCACTTGTTTGGTTTTGTTCATCAACACTTAGGGTTACGCTTTTGTGTGATTGAACTAATAATCATCGGTTAATGTTACTTAATTAGTTGTCATAAAACATAAATTGGCGATTGTGTAGATCGAGTTCAATTGTGTCAACAATTCGGTTAGGGTATCGTTTGCCATCATAATCAAACTACTAGGTCTAGTAATTACTGCGCAATCAAGACAAGTAAATCTAGGATTAAGTTGACTAGCACATTACCTGAACCTAGAATGAATGCTTTCATTAATATTGTTTACAAATCGTTTCAAAGTAACCGTTCAGTTTAATTAATCTTTTCTAAAAATTGCTTGACATCGTCTGTCCGCTTTAGTTTAATAATTAATTTAGTAATATTAAATTAGCACTTTCCTTGAGTTCATGTGGAGACGATCTTACTTACCCGTACTTATTATAGGTATTTAAGTCTTAAAATTAATTGTTTGAGTAGACCGCGACAGCCTACGTCAGTTTACTTTTTCCTTGCGAACGTCGATCAACTTGTCGCACGTTTAAAATAATAATATTTTGTCAACAAACATGTTGGTGATAATTCATAAGATTGAACATATATCTATGTAACAACCAAATTTTCAAATAAATAATAAAATGGATTTTTATTATATTAAGGGGTTTAATTATTTAATCAAGTAGATAATTAAAGTGAGCATAGATTAAAGAATAGGCTTAAGGAGAAATGGCGAACTTAAAGGTTCACGGGCTAGGAGTATAAATATAAACCCTAAACTCTTATCCTAAACACCATTTTACACCATTCTTTTCACACACTTGAGTTCAAGATTTGAAAGGTTTCGTTTTAGTCGGTTCCGTGATCCGACTTCATGATTGGATGATATATCTTGTTAAGGCTAAAAGAAAACGTGAAAGCCGCGTCACCAAACAAGTTTCTCATTTTCGGATCTAAGCTCGATAAAAGTATATTTTGTTAAAAACTTTAATTTTAGTGTTCGGTTTAATATGAAAGTTGGTAGGATGATAGATAGATCGGGTCATGATTAATGATAAAGTAACGAACTTGATAATAAAAGGGTTAGTTGGGTCGGTTCGTGTTAAACGAGTAAAGCTCAGTTCATAAAAAGGATGAGTAAATGAAGTCGGTTTTATAAGAAATTTATTATGCCACTAGATGGGGATTGAACACTTGTTAAAGTCACAAACTTTATAATAACGAGCTATTTGGACTAGTTCGTGTTAAGCGAGTAAGGTTCGGTGCATAAAAAGAATGAGAATGCTTATTTGCAAATGAGAATGCTCTTTGTAAATGGGAATGGTCATTGCATATGGGAATGCTCTTTGCAAATGAAACACTCTTTGCAAATGGGAATGCTCTTTACAAATGGTAATGGTCTTTGCAAATAAGAATGGTATTTACAAATGGGAATGGTCTTTGCAAATACGAATGATCTTTGCAAATATGAATGGTTTTTGCAAATGGGAATTGTCTTTGTAAATGGGAATGGTTTGCAAATGGGAATGGTCTTTGCAAATGATAATGGTCTTTTTAAATGAGAATGGTCTTTTCAAATGGGAATACTCTTTGCAAATAAACCTTGGGAATACTCATTGCTAGATATAAAACCGTTATAGACACCTTTGTTAAGTTAGTAAGTGTTAGTAAGATTAGTTAACACTGCATTCTTGAGTTTTTCATTTAAGGGTTTGGAAAAGAAAAGATAACAAAACTTTGTTTGTTTCATTCTTGAGTTTTTTTATTAAAAGAAAAGAAAGAGAATGGAAAGAAAAGTTAGGCCTTTTTTCCTTCAAAACTTTCCTGCCAAATATGGCCGGATTGTGAAGGAAAAGTTTATTTATTAATAATTTACCCATCTTTCCTTCATATTTAACTTAAGAATGAGGCATAATTGTAAAGTTACATTTTTTTTTCTTATCTTTTCCTTCCTATCTAACTCAAGAATGTAATTAACACTTTTTTTTCTTTTCTTTTATTATAACTTGAGAACGTCTTGTAAGTATATAATTTCTTTTCTTTTCTTCTCTTATCCAATCTTATCATTTCTTTTCCTTGTATTTTAAACCCGAGAATGCAGTATAAGTTAATAGGGTTTGAACCCGTTGGCTTAGTTAACTTAATTAAGTATAATTAAGTTGTAGAATTATAAATTAACAACTAATTGTTTAACAGTTATGCATGGTCAGTCAAGGAATGGAATTACTATTAATTATGAACGCAACAAGATTTCAGGTGAGTTTCAAGAACCCCTTTTTTATATTTTACATATGTTTTGGTGTGCATGCGTAAGTTAAACTAGTAAAGGTTTAATGAAAGTGTATAGTCTGTTAGTTGTCCCACTCGTGGGAAGATAAAGTAACCCTATATGGGTTAGAGCTAAAGTAACCATGCATGGGTTAAAAGATAAAGTGGCAATGCCTTCGTGGCGTGTGTCGAAGATTGCAATCATTGATAATTTTGCTAAAGTTACTTGACCGTCCGACAATTATGTTTTATGCATTATTGTTATATGGTGTATGTTGTGTCTTAGCACGAAAGTAATATTATTATGTGTTTATGTAATAACTGTTTATTGGTTAAAGCTAGAACTCATTCAACATATAGCTGACGTTCTGTATGTACAACAGGTTAGAAGATCGACATGATGGAATACTCTGGTTATCCGTGTTTGAAAACTGGCATCCATTAGTTTATGTCTGGTGAACCCTGGTAATCCGTTCAACTAATTTTCACCCAATTCAATCCCTCTTGGCTCGTTTTGAAAATTTCCTATGTATCTAGACCTATTAGTTTATTACAATTCCTAGTACATTCAAATCTTTCACCAATTAGGTCAACTATATAATAAATTTCGTAATTCTTGGCTAAAAACTAGCCTTTTGACTAGCTCGGTCAATTAATTTGAATTCACCTAGTTATTAGCAATATTTTGCCTATAATTCCATGCTCTACTCCTACAAAGTACAAACTATTTAATAAATTTTAGGTATATTAGTTTTTAATGATCCCAACTATTAACTTTTGGTCACTGCTGATCCCAATTAATGAATTGTTTACTGATGGTCCCAACTTTTAAAGTATTTGTTACTAATGGTCCGCGACTAACAGAATCCTAACGCCGTTAGTTTCATGTCGTTGGGAAACGTTTTTGGTCGGAAAACACCACCTGAACACTACAACCACCGCCAATTGGCTCACCGCTAACCAACTACCACCATTTGAGCACCATCAACCGATTCCGACGATGGTTCTAAGGTTTCCGGCGACCTCAGTAATTGGGGCTTTTACTCGAAAAAGGTTCCTAAAGGTCCGATACGAAGTTACCAAGACAGTTGGGATGAAAATGTTGAGTTTTCGGGAAAAAAATTGAGTTTTCCAGCCAAACACGTTTTTCCGGCGACCTGAAACTAACGATTTTAGGATTCTGTTAGTCGCGGACCATTAGGAACAAATATTTTAAAAGTTGGGACCATTAGTAGCCAATTCATTAGTTGGGACCAGCAGTGACCAAAAGGCAATAGTCAGGATCATTAGAAACCAATATACCTAAATTTTATAATTCTCATATAAAATTTTCACGCTGCAAATTAAAAACTGGTAACACACAGTACAAACTAAAATCCGAAAAACTACATACTAACAAAATCACTCCATAAATTTGTTGATCCTTGATTATTATAACCTCTTACCACTTTCATTGATGGACCACACTACTTGCAAAAAACTGTCGTGATAGTAAAGAGTGGGAAATTATGAACTTTGAAAATGGTTTCTTTAAGGAAATTTTACCGAATATATGATTTACCATGTATGGTTTTGTTTACGGAGAGGTACACCAAAAACCACAAAATTCATCCGTCTTTGTTTTGTGATGTGATTTAGCATGCACAGAAGGGAAAACCACAAATAAAGATAACAATTCCAAAACCATTTTTGCCATGTTTTAATTTTGTGAATGTCAATTACAACATTTTAGTTATACCATCAAATAGACAAAAAGAGTATAAAAAGACAAGGTTTGGCCGGAGGACGGAGGTAAGCAATGGTAGTTATAGGCATAGAATGAAAATGACCAGTCAATACTATTTTCTAGGGGGTGTTTTTTTTAATAAAGCTTATAGCTTTTTTGGCTTTTTTTGTACAAACTAAGCTTAACTTGGTATTTGGTTTAGCTTTTTAAGCTTATGTTTATAGGCTTATATAAGCTAATTTAAAAAAGCTTATTTGAAGATGGTTTTTTAGCTTATTTGAATAAGCTTATTTGTGTAAGGGTGTAATTTACTCATTTGCTCTCAAATGGTGATGGATTAATAATTTTAAAGCAACTTATTACTATAACAAACTAAAAAATGATGAATTTAACAACTTATTATCAACTTTTAGAATATAGGCTAATCCAAACACTTAAAAAGAGCTTATCAAATAATAAAAAAATAAGCTATAAGCTTCTTAAAAATATAAGCATGAGCTAAAAAATAAAAGCTAGGACAAACACCCTACTAGTGTGGTTCATGTTGGGTTGCTTTTTTTAAGTAAAAGAACATAGTTATTTATAAAGAAACTTATCGACGGATATTACGTCGGTAGCTGGGTCAACAAAGACAAGCTCTAAAAAGTTTGAGTGGGCTCTGATGTGAGAAAAAAATATATGAAAATTAATTAAATTGCTATTCCCAAGTTAGGTTTTAAAAGGGATTTACCAAACTAAACTCTCGTTATCACAAGTGTACCGATCGTGAAATAGTAAAGTATCGGCAAGTCCATATTATCGAACTGTGGGCGCCTAAACGAACAAATGGTACCGAACCTCTATCAGGAACTAATAACATGCTTTGACTGTGATTTTTATGAGAGAATAAAACTATATTAATTAATTAATCTTATTTGTAATCTAGGTGAGAACTAAGACAAAAACTTGCACACTATGATGTTACTAATAAATAAATACTACTATATGTCATTTGTCAATTTCTTAGCAATTCTCATCATTTTTAACCCATTTTCAAAAAAAATGGTATCTCTTTCGGTTCAACCCGTCCCAATAATATTAACCTGATCCATTTTTATTATTCTTTCTTTCTTGAGTTATCAAACCCTAATTCACGCTATAGTTCCAACAGCCGTTCCTCTCTTCCATAGCCACCTGTGACATTCGTCAATTTTCGTTTCGTGTTCGTATTGTAAACCCGACCCGTTGGGTCGTTTCGATGTATTAAATATATTTTAATAAAGTGATTCCCGACATTTAATGTTCATTATTCGTTGTTCGTTGTTTATAAATTTCCGAACCTTAACGTTAATCGAGCCGCGCACCAGAACATCATGGCTAACATTAACCCTCCTCCTCCCCCACCTTCAGCTCCCGTTGTAACCTACAAGAACTTTACTGATGCCAAACCTACCAAGTTTAATGGAACTCAAGGTGCCACTGCCCTACTTCAGTGGTACGAAAAGATGGAAAGCGTGTTTTACCAAATTGAATGTCCTGATGATAAGCGAACCCGATTCGCTACAAGTATGTTTGAGGAAGGTGCACTTACATGGTGGGTCAAGGAAAAGTCGACCCGTGGTGTTGAAGCTGCCTTGGCCTTGCCATGGAATGAATTGAAGGATTTTATGACCCAAGAGTTTTGTCCTCCAAACGAGCTCATGAACTTGGAGGCTGAGTTTTGAAACCTCAAACAAGAGGGCGGTGAGCACTTGGCTTACACCACCCGTTTCAACGAGTTGAGCGTGCTAGTGCCGCATCTTGTTACCCCTACCTCGCGTGCCATCGAGAAATACATTAGGGGACTACCAAGGCAAATCCAAGATAGTGTCTTTAGTAGTTCGCCTAAGGAACTTGGCGATGCGATTAAACTAGCCGCAACCCTAACCAACAACCATGTCAAAGTCGGGACTTTGACATTAAAATCATCCAAGAAACCGATCGAAAGACCCGCTGCTGAACCCAAATAACCCAAACTCGAATCATCCAAACCCGCATACTCCTCCCACAACCGCAACAAGAAGCGCAAAACTACGTGCTAACCCAACAACCCGCACCTTCAACCCAAGCCAACCCCGTACCACCTCTCAAGAAACCTTATGGCGGACCTCACCCGTTTTGTAGCACCTGCCAACGTCACCATCCCGCCTATGCCTCTTGCCGACAATGCACCCGTTGCAACCGTTACGGGCATCTTAGCCCCACTTGTCGTGAAACCACCATAGCGGCTCCCTTGAGGGCTGCTCAACCAAATCCCCGACCCGTGCCATATGCCCAACCCGTTAACCAAATGCGGGCTTGCTATAATTATGGTGAACTTGGCCACTTCGTAGTGCGTGTCCACGACTCACAAACGTGAACACACTTCGGCTGGCTCCTGCTCCGCAATTCCAGCTCCAAGCTTACCAAGCCTACCAAGCGATTCAGCCACAAGTTCCTCAATTGATGGCTAATCAAACTCCACCACTGCTAGCTATTCAAGCACCTGCACCTCATGAGGCTCAAGCCGCTGTTCAAGCTCCTCAAGATAACCGTGGGCGTGCTTTCATGATGAATGCGCACCAAGCGCAACAAAACGGCGATGTGGTGAACGGTACGTTTCTTGTAGACGACCACTTTGCTACCATTTTATTTGATACCGGTGCCGATATGAGTTTTGTGTCTTTTGAATTTGAGTCCTTGCTTGCTAAGCCCCGATCTAGACTTAAGAGCTCATACACTGTTGAAGTAGCGAATGGTAAATCCTTGACGATCGACTCTGTTATTCGAAGTTGCAGGATGAATCTTAATGGCCACACGTTCTCAATCGACCTCATCCCAATGCAATTGGGAAATTTCGACATCATAGTAGGCATGGATTGGTTGTCCTCTCACCGTGCCGAAATTGTTTGCTTCGAGAAGATAATTCGTATTCCGATTGCCGATGGTCAAACCCTTCGTGTTATTGGTGAAAAGCCTTCTCCTTCGAGTCTTAACCTCATAACGTGTTTTCAAACCCAAACATACTTACGCAAGAAGTATGTAGCATTCGTGGCTCACGTTGTTGAAAAGAAGGAGAAAAATATTGAAGACATTCCGGTTGTTCGCGAGTATCCCGAAGTGTTTCCCGATGACGTTTCTGGTCTTCCTCTAGTTCGAGAAGTCGAGTTCCGCATCGATCTTGTGCCTAGTGCAACTCCGATTGTGAAGGCTCCTTACCGTCTTACACCCTCCGAGATTCAAGAATTGTCTACCCAACTCCAAGAACTTTCGGAAAAAGGGTTCATTCGCCCTAGTTCGTCTCCACGGGGCGCACCCGTTTTGTTCGTCAAGAAGAAAGATGGTTCCTTCCGTATGTGTATCGACTACCGCGAGCTCAACAAGCTTACGGTCAAGAATCGTTACCCCTTGCCTCGCATCGACGATCTCTTCGATCAACTTCAAGGAGCTTCTTGCTTCTCCAAGATTTGATCTTCGTTCGGGTTATCATCAACTACGCGTGCATGAAGATGATGTACCCAATACCGCCTTTCGGACTCGATACGGACATTACGAGGCATGTATGGTTGACAGGGCATGCATGGTTGTATGGTTAAACGAGACAAAGGGATCAGACCCTAATAATATCTGAGATTGTGATAGAAGGGACCAGACCCTAATAATATTTGAGAAAGTAGGGATCAAACCCTAATAATATCTGAGATTAAAGGGACCAGACCCTATTAATATCTGGGATAGAAGGGATCAAACCCTTGCAAATATCTGAGATTGAGGGACCATACCCAAATAATATCCGAGATAGTAGAAGTAGCATAGTTTACAGTATACCTTAGGAAAGTAGTAAAGAAGATGTGTAAATATGTACGTATGAACGTAAAGTGTATATGAATGAGTTATAGCAAGTAAAGTACGAAATACGTATCTTCGGACGCGTATAAGTATGGACATGAATGTATTGTATGTTAATTGATTAACTAGAACTCACTCAGCGTAGCTGACTTTTAGTATGCACGCAGGTGAGTAGGATGAGACAGGTGGCTTGAGAGAGACACATGGCTGATAAAGGAAGACTGGCATTGAAGGAAAGAAGAGACACGTGTTATTTATATTTTATGTTTAAGACTTATGTTCTTTCTGTTTAAGACAAGTACTTATGTTATATAAGAATGATTGACGTTTATGTTCCGCGAAATGTTTTAATTAACTCTAATTTTACGAATTATGTGAATGAGTAAATCCAACCAGCGAGAAAGTATGGCACCCGGGTCGGGGGGCCTTACAAGTTGCGTAGTTGAACAAACCACAGGTACCAAAATGACACTTAACTCTTCTTTTTTATTCTTGTAATATCCTGAACTAATCTTGGATCTTGAGTGAAATATGAAAGAAGAAGAAGAGAGGTTTGTGCGTGTACAGGAGGTGTGTATGTATGTCTAATGTTGAAGATGGTGAAATGAGAATGTTTAGGGTTTTAAGAAGGTTTATGGGTTTAAATACTTTAGGCTCATGAACTTTAGACCCGTAATCATTCTCAAGTCCATACAACAATTCTAATAGAAACTGAATATGAAATTGAATTAGGAAGTATAAGAATGATGAAAACAACGTGTAAGCTATATTGTATTGAAGAAGATAGGATCTACAATGGACAACTAACCACCGAAGTGGTCCCGGGCTATGCCCCTCTCATGCTAATGCAACGAGCCTAACAAAATTTCTATTATCTCTTCCCCTTTTCTCAATGACTATTGATCCTTACTGATATAGAAATTACACTTACCCCTTCACACAATAACAAATGACTATTAAGTATTAAGTATCTATCTACCTATACTAATAAAAGAAAATAATTTAGACACATGGCATTCTGAGGTTAATCCTCACTATCAAATTCCCGCCTAAATTACTTCTCTTCTATTGATGGAAAAGAAAAAATATCTTGGTTCTAAATATAGTATTGATTATAAATTTAACATACCGTATTAATTGGTCAATCTCCATTAATTAAAATATTAATGCTATAAATTATATTGTTAACATACTTAATATAAAAAAATATTAATATATATAATAATTGCATGTCATAAAGATATTTTCTTTAAATTAAAATGTATATAAAAAACTGTGTTTAAAGAGTACACAAACATTTAATTTTTGTGACATCTTCTTATTGAAGAAAACTATAATAATTTTGTTTACTTTTTACAAATATCCAATGTTTAATTAGTCTTAAAAATCATAGACAAATTTTTCATTTTTTATATTTAGAATAAGAATACTGTGACAGTTGAACAACAGTGTGTTTATAAGGACATCATAAAAGCTGTTAAAAAAGGAAAATTTGGTGTATTTTTTGGTTTATGATTTAGGGTTTAGGATATGGGGTAAAAATCATTTTTGAGAAAGGCTTTAACTACATTATTCAGATCTAAAAACCTCATTGTTTTAAATATTGCTTCCAATGGTATTGCTTCAATATTGTATACTGATGTTAGAACAACCCATTTTCAATTTAAAATTCAAATGCATTTGATGATATAAAGCGACTATATTTGTAATATATTTTTTGTATTAATTATCATTTATTTTATTTATATTAAAATATTCATTTTAATACATTAACTTAGACCTTGTAATCTACGGATTTCTAAAGCTAGTTAAGTAATAAACTATAAAATATGTAGGTCTACCACTCTGCCCCAAAATTAAAAAATAAAGGTGGATGAATATAATTTATTAATTTCTGATATGATTTAAAAAGCAAAGCGAATAATAATAATAAAAAATAATAGTAGCTCCTGATCCTGGTTGTTGTTGTTCTGAGCCCTATTTGTTGATCAAATTATACTTGACGACGACTGCTTCCGATTGCCGATCATCATCAGGTAATCTAATCTAATCTAATCCTGTCGATCTCTCTGTCTGTGTATATTGATTTGTTGATCAACTGAAGCATTGTCATTATTGTATACGTTTTCCCCGATCTAGCGACTTGACTGACTGACTGACTGACTGACTCTTTCATGTATACGCCGCAACGCAAGGTTAGGCTAGGTCAGGTCAGGTCTGCTGCTTCCCTTCTGCCTGCCTTCTGCCTTCTGAGTTCGCCACCGCCGTCCGCGCGCCGCTCGTGGCTCGTACACGGTCCACCGCAAGGTAATTGTTTATTTGCTCTACCTTTGTGTTGTTAAACATAGTTCAAGGATGAAAGATTATAAAATTAGGGTTTGTAATTGTGAATTGGGGATTTGAGGAAATTAGTCGATTAAGCTTGTAATTGGTATTGTATGGTGAAATTTTACTCTCACTTGCCCTATTGAATATTCTTAATTAGGTAAATCATTATGGATATTTTAGGTCTAGTTTTTTTTTAATGGCAAGAACAATCGTTTTGAATGAATGAAAAAAAATTAGATATATAAATGCCATATTGTTTGATCCGACCCAAACCGAACCACCGACACGGCCCGAACCACCGACACGAACCGAATCGCGGACCCTAAAATTTTTGGGTCCGTGACTTCGGTCACCGCCATGGCGAAGCCCAAGCTTTGCCACTGGCTGCGCCGAGGCTATTTCGGTTCGGTACCAAATCAGTTCTATTTTGGTTCGATTGATAACCATTTTTCATCTGCATCTCTACGAGCAGGTCAATTTAGGTGATGCTTCATCTTAGAGTACACTATATTATTGTATATTTGTTAAAACATACATGAGTTGACAAAACTACAAACGGGTCAATGCAGTTGGTTTTTGGGCTCTGTTTCAGTGTTTTGTTTGGTTTAGTATTAATAAATTGGTATCTGTTTTGTTTGGTTTTGAATTAATAAATTGCCCATTCAAAAAGATATACATGCTCTGTTAATTGACTGCTCACGTTTAAAAAGTTGCATATGGGTTCCAAAGATAAATATGGACATCAGCTTGCTTTGATTAATTTGCAAGACATTTAATTGTTATGTTCAATTAAATTTAAGGTTTTGCATGTTAGAACATGGAGACTAGTTTGAGACTACAAAGGTTGGAGAGTGTAACCACAATTAGAGAAACTGGTAATGGAGAATGGAAATTAATGTATTTTTATTTTAATTTTACCTAAGGGTATAATGGTAAAATTATAACTTTCTTTTCTTTTCCATCCAACTAGGGAACGCATAAAATGTTTACTTTCCTTTCCTTTTCATTAAACTAGGGAACACGAAATAATAACACTTATCTTTAAATGAAACTCGGGAACAGGGTGTTAGTTTAGAGAAGGAGGGAAGTTGTTGCAATGGATGATGCCATGGAAACTGGCAGTTTGCCTCTTTACCAAGACCGACCCAGGACCACCTTCCCTGACATGCGCACCAAACCTACCATGCCTCTGGTATTATTCATACATGCATAATCATCATCATCTGTATTATATTATACTATAAATAATAATAATAATCATAATTCATAAACCTGCTGCTGCTGCAGATGTTCCGATTTCTCATGAAAATGAATGTGCGCCTTCTTTTTGTGCTTCTCTTTTTGGGCTTTGGAGCTATTTTTTATGTTGGTGCTAGCACCTCACCCATCGTTGTCTGTGTCTTCTCAATTTGCATCATCAGCTTCCTCCTATCTATATATCTCGCTAATTGGGTACTTGCCAAGGATGAAGGACCTCCTGAGATGCTTCAGGTACTCAACACTCTATATGCTCAATTAATATATTTAACATGGATGGATGTTTGTTTAGTCTACTAACTTAAAACTCAAAGCCTTTTGCTGATATTCACTTTTGTATGTTAGATATCAGATGCAATACGCGATGGAGCTGAGGGTTTCTTTAAGACCCAGTATGGATCTATCTCTAAGATGGCATTCTTGCTAGCATTGGTGATCTTTGGCATATATATGTTTCGTAGTACAACTCCTCAACAAGAATCATCAGGCTTAGGGAGGTGATGAGAATGTCAATGCTGATTCTCCTTTATCATGCGTGTTTTGTATCTTTAGTGTTGAAGTTGTTGACCAGGGCAATGCTGATGCAGGTTAACTTCTGCATCTATCACTGTCTTCTCTTTTCTTTTAGGAGCTGTATGTTCTGGTATGGCTGGCTATGTTGGCATGTGGGTCTCTGTGCGTGCTAATGTCCGTGTTTCAAGTGCAGCAAGACGGTCTGCAAGAGAGGCTCTGCAGGTTCTCTTGTTCCATTTCTGCATAATCTTTTTCAGGTAGGTATTCCACTGACACTTTTTTTGCTCAGATAGCTGTTCGTGCTGGTGGTTTCTCAGCCTTGGTGGTTGTTGGCATGGCTGTAATTGGTGTTGCCATCCTTTATGCGACATTCTATGTTTGGTTGGGAGTGGACTCGCCAGGCTCAATGAAGGTTACTGACTGTGAGTGTCAACTTCTTCTAATGGATTATAACATTAGTTGATGCACCTGTGCATTTATTATGGAGTCCGTGTCTCAAAGTATTCATTGACTGTTTGGAAATTTTAACTCCTCATGTAGATGACATGGCATCCCATTGCTAATGTTGCACAAATAGGTCTGTTTCTAAAATAGGTGTGTGAAGTGTTAAGTTTTAGAAAGGACATTTTCCTTGGCTTAGGGTCAGCTTTTGCACCCCAAGGCTCTCAAATAAAAAAAAAAGAGTTATTTACACAAAAAGTCAATGTGGTTTGGGCCTAGTCACGGGCCTAAGTTCTTCAAAGAGTTGCATGTTTGAGTTATTTGGTTTTTATTTTGTGCAAGTTTGGGTTCCAGCCCTAACTTCCATTAAAGTTTGTGTTAAGTTTGGGAAAAATGACAGTAATATTCTTTTGAGAGACTACTTGTGTAATCACATAACTCAAATATGCAACTTTTTTAAACCTATACCCCAAAGGTGTGACAAGGGCCAAACCACAGGCACCATTTGTGATTCTATAAAAATAACTATAAATACTAACGATTTTGGCTTTGCTGTGTCTGGTGTCAAGTTTTGCAAGGTGATATATATATATATATAATATGTGTGTGCGTGTGTGTGTGCATATATATATTTTGGTGAGGTGGATTTGGCAGAATCTTGCTGTCAAAAAGTAGCCATGTTAAACTTTGCTGCAGTCACTGGTTTTTTTGTATAATTATCAGTTCTTACTAGGAAATCTGTTATTCTTGTCATCTGATCTAAAACAAAAATACATTAACATTTGTAACAATGTGTCCTCAGTGCCTCTTCTTCTTGTGGGATATGGTTTTGGAGCTTCATTCGTAGCCCTTTTTGCTCAGTTGGGTGGTGGAATATACACGAAAGCTGCTGATGTTGGTGCTGATCTTGTTGGAAAAGTAGAGCAGGGAATACCCGAAGATGATCCTCGAAACCCTGCTGTCATTGCTGATCTGGTATACATTTCTTACTTAGTTTTTTGCTTATTGAATAGAAATACATGTGAATGAAATACCAAACAGCTTGAGCTTCAGTTTGCCATATCGGTTCTGGTGCAAATTATAATATGGAATCACAAAAATAAGATGGAGTGTTAAAATAAACAAAAAGAAAGAGGCCACCAACACAAACCACTTGACTGCCTCCCACTCCCTTTCTCTGCATGTTTATATTTCCACAGTGACTGTAAGGTTTTTTCAATGATTTGTGACTAGTAAAGTATTGCTTAAGTTGCCCTAGAAAGTTATTGAGGAAGGAGACTTCTAGTTTACAGTGTATCTGCTAGTTTGCCAGCTTAGATTTTCCTTTATTGTGGTGTTCTTTGTTTTATTTATTACCACTTCTTTTGATAGTAAGGGGAGGTTTGGCAGTTTCTTTAGGGAGCTCCAAGCGCATCCTGGTATGAATCTAAGTTGACCTCACGGTTTGTCTTGAATCAACAAATCTGCGAACGGTGTCTTTTATGCAAGTATTTTCTGAATTCAATTGCTT
This sequence comes from Bidens hawaiensis, assembly GCF_021521415.1. NCBI lineage: Eukaryota > Viridiplantae > Streptophyta > Magnoliopsida > Asterales > Asteraceae > Bidens > Bidens hawaiensis. The sequence goes on along the minus strand of NW_027492078.1, from coordinate 295,586 downwards.
GGATCTTAACTGCAGCAATGCGTACCCACTTTCGGTTTCTCATATATTTGATTATCATTATTTGTGTCTGACTTATTAGTCTAGCTTGTGAAAATGCATATTATTTTTCTTATCATGATGATTATTTTGATCTAATTGATTTATGTTTCTTTTGTCATACAAGGTTGGAGATAATGTTGGTGATTGTGCAGCTAGAGGAGCTGATCTATTTGAGAGCATAGCTGCAGAGATAATCAGTGCTATGATACTTGGTGGAACCATGGCTCAGCGCTGCAAAATTGAAGGTAAATCATCTGGTTCTCTACAATTGGAGTTGATTCCTAAGTCTCTGAAATTATGCGTTTATAATCAGTTAAAGAGTGTTGTTCATGGTATCTTCTAGACTTGCTCTTTGTCAGCAGCATATGTTTCTTCAACTCTGTGCAGTTGTTTGTTAGTTAACTAGATTAGTGTTCTACCTCTATCTCTATGATATTGGAAAACATTTTCATATGAGGCAAATTGAGAGTTGAGACACGCTAACTTTTCTGATCTGCTACTGCTGATAACTTTTCAATGTTATAGCTCATGACAGGGAGCTAAAGTTAGTTGCTTAATTTGTAGTTAGATAATGAATAACTTTAGTATTGTGGTTCTATATTGCAACATATGCATGTTTTTCTTACATTATGTTATGTGATCAGTCAATCATCTGTCTATGAACATGCAGATCCATCCGGTTTCATCTTGTTTCCTCTAGTCATCCATTCATTTGATCTCATAATATCGTCAGTGGGAATATTTTCAATACGTGGCACACGTGATCCTGGAGTGATTGGTGTTATGGAGGATCCTATGACGATACTTCAGAAAGGATATTCTGTTACAATAATTTTAGCGGTTGTTACTTTTGGTTTGGTAAGTGACTTGAAGCATGCTGCTGTTTTCTGTTGTTTGCTACAGCTTATAAAATTGTTTGTTGCGTATACATGTAGTCTACACGGTGGATGCTGTACACAGAACAAGCTCCTTCTGCTTGGTTGAATTTTGCCCTGTGTGGTTTGGTAGGAATCATGACAGCTTACATTTTCGTATGGATTACTCAGTATTATACTGACTATAAACACGAGCCTGTACGCAAGTTAGCTCTTTCAAGCTCAACAGGCCATGGGACTAACATAATTGCGGGCATTAGCTTGGGTCTAGAGTCTACCGCTCTTCCTGTCCTTGTGATAAGCGTGTCTATTGTTTTGGCTTTCTGGTTGGGGCAAACCTCGGGGTTAGTTGATGATGCCGGGAATCCGACAGGTGGGCTGTTTGGGACGGCAGTTGCAACAATGGGCATGCTTAGTACTGCGGCCTATGTTCTCACTATGGATATGTTTGGCCCAATAGCTGATAATGCTGGTGGAATTGTTGAGATGAGTCAGCAGCCTGAAAGCGTTCGGGAGATCACTGATGTTTTGGATGCAGCTGGTAACACAACGAAAGCAACCACAAAAGGGTTTGCCATTGGATCTGCTGCACTTGCATCTTTTCTTTTATTCAGTGCGTATATGGATGAAGTAGCATCATTTGCTCACACCTCATTTACACAGGTAGGTAATTTCTGATTGGCTTCTTGTGGTGTGGATCAAGTGCTTAATCATCATTTGCAGGTTGACATTGCCATTCCAGAAGTATTTGTTGGTGGATTGTTGGGGTCCATGCTTATATTTCTTTTCAGTGCGTGGGCCTGTGCTGCAGTTGGCCGCACCGCCCAAGAGGTTGTTAACGAAGTAAGAAGACAGTTTATTGAGAGGCCAGGCATCATGGTACGTCAAACAGATTTTTTTTTTTTAACGCAGCCAGATATTACTTTATTCTTTTATGAGATTCTCCTATGTTTATGTTTATAGGACTTCAAAGACAAACCAGATTATGGGAGATGTGTCGCAATTGTCGCCTCTGCTTCTCTGAGGGAGATGATAAAGCCTGGAGCCTTGGCCATTGTATCACCTATATTTGTTGGTATAGCAAATCACACTATTTAAATGACAAGATATATATATATATATATGTATATAGTGTTGTTCATGTTGAACATTTTTTGTTGTTTGTTTTCCAAACAGGCATTCTGTTTCGGATTCTGGGTTACTACATAGGGCATCCTTTACTTGGGGCTAAAGTGGTGGCCGCCATGTTGATGTTTGCTACGGTTTCTGGTATTCTGATGGCTCTTTTCCTCAACACTGCTGGTGGTGCCTGGGATAATGCTAAGAAATATATCGAGACGGGGGCTCTTGGAGGCAAAGGAAGTGACAGCCACAAAGCAGCAGTTACTGGTGATACGTAAGTCTCCATCCATAAAATATCTTTATCTTTTTTCCATTTCTAACCCTTGTTATTATTACAACAGTGTAGGTGACCCCTTCAAAGACACAGCTGGGCCTTCCCTGCATGTTCTTATCAAGATGCTTGCAACGATAACGTTGGTGATGGCGCCAGTCTTTCTGTGATCAACACAGGGGGTAGTAATGAGAGCTTTTTTTTTTTTTTTTTTTTTTAACTTGCTGTACTTGAAGCAAAATGCATGTGAAAGATGGCTCTTATTTTTCATTTCCTTTTTGTTTACATCTTCTTCTTACCTTGGTTTGTCTGTATATGATGGATGATATTAGCTGTGATTTGAAATATGATTAACCCACGGAATAAGTTGAATTTTTGATTTAAATAATTGTAGAGTTGGATAAGAGTGTGAAATGCGGATAATGAAGCAGTCTTCCATTTTTATGTTATGGTTATTCACTACTAGCAGGGGCAGATTTAATACGGGTTCACGGGAACCCATTGATTTTCAAATTTTATGTTAAAAGCATATATATAAAAAGTATTAGTGAGCCTGTAAGATTTTTAGAATTGAACCTATATCAAAAAATTTAAAATGGTGTGGTTGTAAACTCCTTTTAAGCATTTCCAGTCTTTTGAATTTTGAAAGGTCTTAAGTTAAAGTCTATCAAAAGTTCATTTTGATAACATATTTTTTTCTTTTTGATAAACAATCAATGCCCTGTCAGTTTGAGTTTTATTTGAAATGTCTCAAGTTCAAATCTTTCTAAATCTCATCTTGGTAACTTTTTTTTTTCTTTTTGGTAAACCATTGGGCTTTTAATAGCTAGAAAAAAGAGCGTTTTCGCTTCTGATTATTTCCAGACCTATTCACACATCATGCATCTACAACACATTTATTTTATTGTATTTTTCTTTTTTCATTTTTAATGACGTTGCATGTTGTTTAAATTAACATATTGTATAATTATGGTATCGTATTATATAATATTTTCCGACAAGACCCGACCGGCTTAAAAAATTTAACGCTTGGTCGTGTGAAATTTGAATACCAAAAAAGGTGTATCCATGGGGAAAAAAATTGTGGATCCGCCACATTGGGTTCACAAGCAGACTGTGTTGTGGTAAATTGAATTGAAATAAAAAGAAAGCACACACAAACACCCCAAGACCAGGAAGGAAGAAATAAAACCTAATCCCCTTCCTTTACAATGGTAACTGCAACGCCAACGGTGGTGTGTAGCAGCAGCAGCTGCCGGCTGTCTTGGTTTAAGAAGCGCAGACCACAACCGGTGAAGAGTAGTAGTAGTAGTAGTAGTGCTTCACTTCCACCTCGACGCTTGATTTTACTTCGTCACGCTAAGACTTGTTGGGAGGATTATCGATCCCTCAAAGGTATTAATTAATTAATTAATTAATTATATAGCCCTAGCCTTAGATCTACTCTACTTTTACTTACTTGGCATATATAGACCATGATCGTCCTTTGAGTAAAGATGGACAAGCTGATGTGATACAACTTACTTACAACCTCCAACACCTCGGTTGGATTCCGCAACTTATATTATCGAGTGACGCCACACAAACAAGGCAGACTCTTCAAATCATGCAGCAGCAGCTGCGCGCCTTCTTGGAAGCTGAGGTACACTTTCTCTCAAGCTTTTACTCTGTTGCGGCAATGGATGGCCAGACTGCTCATCACCTCCAACGAGCTATCTGTAAATATGCTACAGACGACATGCTTACAGTTATGTGAGTCACTTATTTGCTGCTATTCTTTCTATGGATCTAACTTAACTTGGTCTCTAAAATGAATCAACCCTGCCTGCCTATAGATATTGTACCCAGTGACAGACAATCTTTGCTACAAATGATTGTATGGCCAGCAGCGGCTGAACGAACATATTCAAGTTACCTCTTTTTCTTGACTTGCCTGTTTGTTATTCCCTCTCTCATACTGCCTTAAGTACATAGCAAGGAACTAGAAGATTCACTTTAACTTCTTCTTTTTATATCTTCTCCTTGGATGATTAACTCAAAAATACCTTCAAAGGTAAGCTTACCAGTTCCAGATACAACTATGACTGATCCTGACCAACTCTCAGACAAAGAGGATGATGACATTCGCAATGCTTGAATCTCATCATCAAATTTAATGTTAGCATCAAACGAGATTAAATGGAGTTCAATTCATTTAACAGACGCACCTTTTTTCATCTTTGGAATTAAATTTGGTGGCTTCTAGGAATGCAGTTGGTGGCAACACAAACGCACACAATAGCAAAATAAAGAGACATGATAATTTAACGTTGTTCAGTCTAACCTGACCTACATATACGAGCTGCAGCTAGAGGGTATTTATTTATTAGGTGATGATGAATTACAAGTGCCTAGACATCTATATATAATACCAACCACCAGGAATTAGGGTTACCTAGCCAAGAAATCCATGTACCCTGCTAGGGTCGGATGTGTTATGCAATGGAGCTTGTGTATTATGGATGTGAAATTAAAGGGTGGATGAAATTAAAGCTTCTTGCTTCTCCAAGATTGATCTTCGTTCGGGTTATCATCAACTACGCGTGCATGAAGATGATGTACCCAAGACCGCCTTTCAAACTCGATACGGACATTACGAGTTTAGGGTTATGCCCTTTGGGTTAACCAATGCACCCGCGGTATTCATGGACCTCATGAACCCCGTGTGCAAGCCATACTTAGACAAATTCGTGATTGTCTTTATTGATGATATCCTCATATATTCTAAGTCCAAAACCGAGCATACAAAGCACCTTCATTCCATCCTTGATCTCTTGAGGAAGGAACAACTTTACGCGAAGTTCTCAAAGTGTGAATTCTGGTTGAGCGAAATTCCGTTCTTGGGGCACATAGTAAACGAAAAGGGAATTCACGTTGACCCCGCCAAGGTTGAAGCCATCAAGAATTGGAAGACTCCAACCTCTCCTACCGAAGTTCGTTCGTTTCTTGGTCTCACGGATTATTATCGTCGCTTCATCCTCAATTTTTCCAAGATCTCTTTGCCCCTAACCGCTTTGACTCACAAAGATAAGCCTTTCGTGTGGGGGCCAAAGCAAGATGAAGCATTCCAAACTCTCAAACATATGCTTTGCGATGCGCCGATCCTTGCTCTCCCCGAGGGCAACGAGGACTTTGTTGTCCATTGCGATGCTTCTAATCAAGGCCTCGGTTGTGTCCTTATGCAACGAGGTAAAGTCATCGCCTACGCTTCACGGCAACTCAAAGTTCATGAAAGGAATTACACGACGCATGATCTCGAGCTCGGTGCTGTGGTTTTTGCGTTAAAAATTTGGAGACATGACCTTTATGGCACAAAATGTGTGGTATTCACCGACCACAAGAGTCTTCAACACATTTTTGACCAAAAGGATTTAAACATGCGGCAACGTCGATAGGCCGAATTACTTAGTGATTACAACTGCGAAATTCGCTACCACCCCGGTAAAGCAAATGTTGTAGCCGATGCCCTTAGCCGAAAAACTCATGTGAAATCTATCTTGCTTCATAGTGTGACCGTCCAAACCGATCTCCAACTCCAAGTCTTTGAAGCTCAACATGTCTCGGTCACCGAGGGTAATATGCACGACGAAATGTCTTGTGGCGCTGAGCTTCAACTTGAAACTAAACGCGATGGTTTGTTGTATTACCTTAATCGTTTGTGGGTTCCCAATCGTGACGATCTTCGTACTTTCATCATGGAGGAAGCTCATAAGTTGCGATATTCTATTTATCCCGGTGCGGATAAGATGTATTTCAACTTACGGTCCACATTTTGGTGGCCCGGTATGAAGAAAGACATTGCATTGTACGTCGCAAGGTGCCTTACTTGCGATAAAGTTAAGGCCGAGCATCAGCGACCATCTGGTTTACTCGTGCAACCGCACATCCCGATTTGGAAATGGGAAGATGTGACCATGGATTTCGTGTTTAAACTTCCAACCACTCGAAACCGCCATGATGGAATTTGGGTTATTGTTGACCGTTTGACTAAGTCCGCGCACTTAATTCCGATCAATGAAAAATTCTCGGTTGATCAACTCGCTCAAATCTATGTTCAACGTATCGTGTGCCGTCATGGTGTACCCTTGCGTATTATTTCCGATCGTGATAGTCGTTTTACTTCTCACTTTTGGTCATCTCTGCAAACCGCGTTGGGAACTCATTTGGACCTTAGCACCGCCTATCATCCTCAAACCGATGGGCAATCCGAGTGTCACACCCCGACCAATGAAGGCGGAAACGTTGAGGCGCGACATGATTGCTCATTGCACAATGACACTATAAAGTTACAATATTTAAACAACTTATTTAAATCCATATCATCATAAATAACACAACAATTGTTCATACAAAATGCCAAATAGATAGATAAACAAATAACTTGTTCTTTTATTTTCTAATATCCTAAAGCCAAGATAATAAGTTTCTTCAAGTAATCCAATCAAGCTAACATCAAACCTGTAACATTGCATATAATAAAGTTTGTCAACACGAAGGTTGGTGAGCAATTTTCATAGTTTTGGACAATAAGTATATAATATGAAATCCACAACTAGTATATGAAAACAATAAATAATAGCAACAATTTAGATAATAAAACCGTCAATAAGAATACATTGACGAACCGTCAATAAGAATACATTAACGACAATAATGAAATCGTCAATAAGAATACATTGACGACACCTTTCTATATGGGGATACCATATATACTTGGAATTAACGTATGGTCATACTTTGATGAGGCTACCCGCCTTAGCATTCAAGAGGCTACCCGCCTTAGCATTCAAGAATTTGCACATAATCATGTAAAGCATATAACACCAAATCGAGCATTTATTTAAGTAAACATATACAATACGTGTTGTGGTTTAAGACTCAAGTATAAATCATTTGAATTTGAATAAGTATGCAATGCCACCCCCAAAACGAAAGATGGAAAACGGGGGATGAAAAAGTACTCACATTAACAAGTAACTTGAAAGATGGTGTCGTGAATAATCGTAGAGATCAGTTTAACGAGCAAGACCTATATTAAACGGGTCTTGTGTTAGTAGGTAGTCTTGGAAGGGTTTAAAATAAAATACATGACAAATAAAGTAAATAAATAAAGTTTAGGATTTGAAATGTAAATATTTGAGGAATTAAAGAAACGAGTTTTGTAAAATAAGTTTACTCGAAACCGGGTCTCGGTATTCTATTCATTAGTTTTTTTTTCTTTTTTTACTCAACCTATGTTAAGTAATAATGTGGGTTAAAATGCGATATTGCAAAATAGTTTGGTTATAGACCCAAGAAAGCACAAACTACAAATAGGTCCTTCAAGTCTCCATTTTGGTAGTTTTAGTCCCTGGAGTTCGTTCTGAGCGTTTTCGGGGAATTTTAAGAACCGGAAAGGGTGTTTTTTTTATCCAACAACTATAAAACAAATATTTAACATACAATTCATCATTTTGATAATATCGAAAGATTCGGGATACAAAATGGGTCGAGTTTACATTAAGAATACAAGTATAAAATAACCTGAAATTGACAAATGTCACACCGAGCGGACGATTCAAACGCTTGAGGATATGCTTAGGTCTTGTGTTTTGGATTTTGGTGGAAACTGGGATTCTCATCTTCATTTGATTGAGTTCTCCTACAATAACAGTTTTCATACGAGCATCGGTATGGCTCCATTCGAAGCACTCTATGGTCGTAAGTGTCGTTCTCCGATTTGTTGGAACGAGATTGGTGAGACCCAAATCACCGGTCCCGAACTTGTCCAAGAGACAACCGATCGAATTGCGTAAATTCGACAAAATCTGTTAGCTGCTCGTAGTCGTCAAAAGAGCTACGCGGATAATCGTCGACAACCTCTCGAGTTTAATGTTGGTGATCGTGTTCTTCTCAAGGTATCTCCTTGGAAGGGTATTGTTTGTTTCGGTAAGAAAGGCAAACTATCTCCTCGATATGTTGGACCCTTCAAAATTCTCAATCGTGTTGGAAGCGTGGCCTACACTCTTGAACTTCCGCAAGAACTCGCGAATATTCATCCGACGTTCCATGTGTCGAACCTTAAGAAATGCTTAGCCGAGGAAAATCTCCACATACCACTTGACGAAGTGCGCATCGATGAATCTATGCACTTTGTTGAGAAGCCGGTGGAAATTATGGACCGCATGAACAAAGAGACCAAACGTAGCCGTATACCTTTGGTAAAGGTTCGTTGGGAATCTAAACGAGGCGCTGAATTTACTTGGGAGCGGGAAGACCAAATGCGAACTAAGTATCCCCATTTGTTTGATACGGATTCTTTAACCTAATTTCGGGACGAAAATTTCAAAAGTAGGGAATGCTGTGACATTCGTCAATTTTCGTTTCGTGTTCGTATTGTAAACCCGACCCGTTGGGTCATTTCGATGTATTAAATATATTTTAATAAAGTGATTCCCGACATTTAATGTTCATTATTCGTTGTTTATAAATTTCCGAACCTTAACGTTAATTGAGCCGCGCGAGTAAAACGCGTAAATAATCCAAAACCGAAAACTTTATAATTTAATTATAAAGTCTGGGTTAAAAATGTAAACTTCAAATACTTATTTAAAACTTAAAAGAACTTAAATTATCTTTTAAATGGTTATTGAAACTTGAGGGACCAGAAATGAAAATAATTCAAATTATATTATTAATATACCCAACCCTAGCCGCCCCCCTTCCTTGTTCGTTTTTCCGGCGGGGCCTCCGGCTACCGGAATCCGGTGCTGGAGGTGGCCGCCACCCCTTTAAAACACATTTTTTTTCCAAATTAAATATATAAAAACGATTTGCCGTCAACACTAAACAATAACCAACTATTTAATTGCGTTTAATATCCGTAAATCACCCCGTAATCATTGCCGGAAAATCCGGGTAATCGAATCAAGGCATTTAACGCTTAGACGCTCCTTCCCTTAGTATAAATAGGTGCCTAGACCTCTAACCAACTCGCTCACACTTCTCAATCCCCCCTCTAATACACCGATTTGTCTGTAATTGGGAGCTCTCTTTCTGTTTTTCCAGCAAACTTAATCTCGGCCAAACCAAAACGTATTAAGGTATTTGTTATATGCATTTGATTAGTTTTGATCCAATAAACAAAAACCCTATACTAATTTAAACACACATGAAACAGAAACTGAGATTGAATTATTAGGGTTTATGTTCTTCATGTGAAGAAGATGAACCTGAAGTATTATATATGTATAATGATTCTTAACTCTTAAACAAATATCCTTCTAGTTCAACTGGTTAAAACTGTTACGTTGTGTCCAACAGACCCGGGTTCGAAACCCGGGTCAAGCGTGTTTGTTTGTTTGTTTTTTTTTACTGCTACTATTATTATTATTATTATTATTAATACCATATAACCATAAAACTTATAATATATATATACAATATTAATCAAGTATTAAACAGATGTTCCACCCAGACCAGTTGGTTAACACTCAGAACTCGTAGCATTGAGACCCGGGTTCGAAACCCACCCGGGTCAGACACTTTATTTTTATAAACCAGTTTTATTAATTTAATAATTTTTATCATTTAAAAACCATAAATAAATCATAAAAGTCTTTTTAAATAAAATAAAAATTATGTAAATTTAATATAAAATATAACTCACCATTTCAAACTTAAAAACCAAGTTTCTCGTTTTCATAAGCCACTATTAAAAATCGTTTAATAAACGTAAAGTAAACTTTAAATTCCTAAAAAAAAATCGTTTTGTCAAGACAATAATCATATTTTCAACTTGTAATCAATGGTTCAAGCTTTTCGGAAGTATAAACTCCATATTCTCGCCGTTAAGCTAATTATATTTTATTAACAAACAATTACCGTTAAACATAAATAATATAATAATCAAATGGCCGTAGAATTGGTAATAAATTATATTAAAATAATAACTATCTTCTAAAACTATTATGCAATTAATCAACTTTAAAATCCCGTTAGAATAGCCGTTAAAAGTCGTGTTTATTCTTATTTATAGTTCGTACGGATTGACCGCTTCAGTTTCCTTTGACGCCTTCAAGTTATTCTTATTCCTTTTTCACTTCAATTACTAAGGTGAGTTTTTCACCACCCCTTTTTAATGTTTTAATATTTTTGGGTAGCATATGTATCCTTATAAAAATTCAAGTATTATTTCTTCTATTACCAAAACTACAATTCGTATATGGACTTGTGTGTTACTTGTATTACTTGCACGAATATTACTTGCACGATTGGGAAGCCTCATTAAGTATGATCATACGCCCCCCTTTGCACTCCGGTCCATTTGTATCGAGTGAAAAAGGGCCTCATTATCCAAGTACGTTGGTTGTTACCAATTGGAAATGACCCTACTTGCGCGATTATCCAAGTACGTTGGTTGTACCAACTGGAAAGGACTTGCTCGTTTATCACATGTCTATGAATTGTATGGTTTTTATGTACGTATTTAAATTGTGGAAACTCACCAGCTATATTTATAGCTGACCATATTTTATACATATGTTACAGGTACCGTGATTAGAGGTTGAAGTATTGAAGACACTTAGATTACTTAGGGTATTTCAATAAAAGAACTATTGTTATGGTTATGTTTTGGTTTGAACTTGTATTGTTACTTTCGAACTTGTGTTACTTGGCTTATTAAATGAATTAATGTTATTATGGTCACTTAATAGTGCCACGTGTGTTTGAGCAATCTGTACGTCACACTCGGGCGTTTCCGCTTAAGCCGGGGTGTTACACCACCTACCATCACCATCGTCGTTCCTCTCTTCCTCTCTTCCATCTTCGTCTATGTTGAGTATTGAATCCATGTATTTTCTTCGCTGACATCGCTACATACGGTACCGCCGTCTCCTACCTTCATCGCCTCCGTCATCGCCACCGCCGTCTACCGTCATCGCCACCGCCGTCGCCTACATGTAAATTGATTAACCTACTGTTTTTATAATGTTTTTCGTCTATGTTGAGTGATGACCCTCTATTTTTTTTTTTTGTTTCAGTCTTTCCGTTTTGCTTTTGCGTTGATACTAATGGGGTTGGTGTTCGCGATGATGTCACTTGTAATGCTATCAAGGAAAAACTTGTAAGTTGTACATACTAGTAAAATACTAGATTTTGAGTTTTGACTTGAAACTAATTGTTGTAGCAAATCGACTGTAATATGCTAAATTTTTGTGGTTTTTGAATAGGAACTGATGTAATATGCTAAAGTTTTTAAGTTTAATTGGATCTTAAAAGGATATATCACATAAAAGAGATCATACTTGTGATTTAGAATTTAGATCATGATTTTGTGTTATTTTATTGAAAGATTAATATTGTAGGAAAACATCTAGATGTATTCAATTCTACATCTTATAGGAATCAAGCAAAAGTTGTGTTTAATAATTTTTTTATACAATTTACAGGAGACGATGATTATTACACAGGTGGATCACTATGCTTAAATGATTCGACCCGTTTTCTATCCATTTACGGGTCACCTTGCAAACGTCAAAAGAATCAGTGATTCATACTCTCTTTTTCTTGAAGAAGAAAAGAAACCATCAATTGAAGTCCTTCCAGATGCGCTTCTTTATGAAATCTTAAGGCGTTTGCCCGGTGGTCAGGCGTGAAGTGCATCTGCGTTTGTCTCTAACCGTTGGCTCACGATCCTGAGTAATGTTAGGACCTCGGAGATTGTTCATGAACCGTCTAATGACGTTGAGATGGTTCAAGAAAACGATGGGTTCCTTACTAGATGTTTGGAAGGAAATAAAGCAACTGATCGCGGACTTCAATCGGTTGCTGTTGGTACTTCTGCTCGTGGTGGTTTGGGCAAGCTGTCGGTCAGGGGAAGTAACAAGGTTACCAAGATAGGGTTCACAGCGATCGCACATGGCTGCCCTTCACTAAGGGTTCTATCTTTATGGAACGTCCCTTCAATCGGAGGCGAATCTTTAATCGAGATCTTGAAAGAATGCCACCGGGACCCAGAAGTTATTATGGGTAAGTGTCGTCTACCCTATTATCTTGTAGCGTCAACAAGTAATTACAGTTTTGTTATTTGAGTTTCGTGTTTTGTACAAACAGTACCTAAACAAGCATGCCACTTATATAATTATTAATATATATATATATATATATTTAATTAGCTAAAAAATTAATTAATATATATAATGTTATGAAAAAATAAGTAAATAATAAAATTGTGTTATATATAAAATTATAATTAGAAAAATATAAATAATTAATTCTAAATATATATAATTTAGAAAATTTTATAGAAAGATATAATCAATTCAAATACATTTTTCAACTAATTTAGAAACTTTTATAAAAAGATAAAATCAATTCAAATATATTTTCCAACTACTATTAAATTATCACCTAAGTTAACGGAATTAGTATTTAAATTTCAAATATTCCTAATCTACTAATTGTAAATGTACTATATATATAAGATATAACACAACACTTTACTCTCTAACAAACACTCTAATCAACCGAGAACCACTATGGTCAACAGGTTAGTAGTTATTTTATCTTTTTGTTAGCATTATTATTTATGCTTAATGAAATTTGATAATCAGTTACAGTTGATTACATTATTTGCATGAATAAGTATTACTGTTTTAGGTTTTTAGCATGATTCTGTTAGTATTGTGATTTATGCATGATGATCCTCTATCTAATCGTAGTCAGGCACAGCTGATTACGTGATTAGATGTTGCTGTTTTAGGTTTTGATTATGATTTTGTTAGTGTTATGATTTAAATGCTTAATGATTATGATGATACAGCTGATTAAATGAATTTTGAGGGTTTAACTTGGTTTTGATAGTATTATTATGAAGTATAGTTTTTGTAGGAATGATAAGAAATAATCATGTCCATTGATTTTTGAATATGGAGGGTTGAGATTAGTTTATGGAGAAATCAAATGTGAAAGAAAGGGGATGGCATAAAAGTAATAACGTATTTGTTGACTTTCTCTCTTCACATGCAAGGCACATGCCAAATTCCACCATCATTTTACTACATTTTTATTGAAAAACAAATTCACCATAATAACGAGTGTCTTTTTATCTTTAATATGAGTACCATATTTTAATATAAAAATTAAAAAAAAATTAGTGGGTTTTTTACAAATTGTGTTTTACCAAATTGTGTTATACAATAGTATTTTTCATTGTGTTTTTTCTATTGTGTTTGTTACAGTATGTCATACAATTGTGTTTTTATCGTTGTGTTTTTTTTTCATGGTGTTTTTTTTCCATTGTATTTTTCATAGTGTTTTCCATTGTGTTTTTTCGGACTTTTCCGGCGAGGTGGTGGCGGTGGGTGACGGGTGTGGTGGCGGTGGGCGGTGGAGTGGTGGTGGACGTAGGAGATGAGTGAAGATGTAATTGGGTTTTATGTAAGTGGGTTTTTGAAATTAATGTAAGTGGGTTTTGAGATTAAAGTAAGTGCGTTTTGATATAAAAGTGTTAAGACAAAAATACTCTTCTTTCTAGCCTTAGAAAAATCAAACTTCTTATTTAAACCTAACCCGTATTATGATTTATGCTTAATGATTCTGACAGCTGTTTTAGGTTTTAACTTGGTTTTGATATTAATTGTGAAAAGCTTGCAACTTTTTTATGTGATTACAGTTTTTTTTTTTTTTTTTTTCTAAAATAGTTAAATTTTTTAGGGGGGTTAGTTTGGTAAACAGGGTTGTGTTAATGTTTTTTTATAGTTATAAAGCTATTGTTATGTTAAATACATGATGTTATATGTTTATTTTAGTTGACTTTGTCAAGTTCAAAGCTTTTTAGTTTCAAATGTAGGGATTTTAATAATTGTTTGAATCTTGGTTTTGATGTTAATTGTGAAAGGTTGCAACTTTTTTATGTGATTACAGTTTTTTTTTTTTTTTTTTTTTTTGAAATAGTTAAATTTATTAGTTGGATTAGTTTGGTAAACAGGGTTGTGTTAATGTTTTTTTTTAGTTATTAAGCTATTGTTAAGTTAAGACAGATGTTATATGTTTAATTTAGTTGAATTTGTCAAGTTTAAAGCTTTTTAATTTCAAATGTCGGGTTTTTATGATTGTTTGAATCTTGGTTTTGATATTAATTGTTAAAAGCTTGCAACTTTTTTATGTGATCACTGTTTTTTTTTTTTTTGTGTTATTTTTCTAAAATAGTTAAATTTGTTAGTGGGATTAGTTTGGGAAACAGGGTTGTGTTAATTTTTTTTATAGTTATAAAGTTATTTTTATGTTAAACACATGATGTTATTTGTTTATTTTATTTTAATTTGTCAAGTTTTTAAACTTTTTAATTTCACATGAGTGTCATGTTAAATCAGTTATGATCTGTTGTAAACAGAAAGCAATGAAATATTTTATATTTTCTATGGTAAATTCCATTATATAGTTTGAAGTTGTGTCATTATATTCTATTGTTTGTTTGTTTAATCGACCATTTATTTAATTTTTCAATTTTTTATTGCAACTTGTATGTAATTATATATATAAGCAGATATTATTTACCCGTTAACCACTATCAGATATATAGGCTTGATGATACTGTATCTCATCGTAGTTAGGCATAGCTGATTACCTGATTACATGTTGTTGTTTAAGGTTTTGATTGTTATTTTGTTAGTGTTATGATTTAAATTCTTAATGATTATGATTACACAGCTGATTACATGAATTTTTAGGTTTTAACCTTATTTCGTTAGTATCATGATTTATGCTTAATGATTCTTACAGCTGATTATATGATTAAATCATCTTTTTTATATTTCAAAAACGAGATAAAAACTATTTATTTAAATTTGGTATTTTAATTTTCTTTTGATTCATCTAATTTTAGATAGAATTTTTTTCCAAAGTAGTACGTTAGTATTATGATTATTCACCATTCAAACTTAACCGACTTTGACCCAAACAGGTCGGGCCGGGTCAAGTTTTGGTTGATCAGAAATACTTTGTCATAATGTCTTTACATTGTATTACTATTTAATGCGTTAAAATGATCAAGATACTAACATAATACTATCGCATTATTTATGCAAATTTGCAAGAAATTTAGGAGGTTGGGTGTGCTCGGCCCGGGCCCATACCTAGCACAGACTTTGACCCGAACCCGTTACTTTGGAAAGATAATGCAGTTGGGTAAATACAACTTAATAAAATGACACTTCATTCAGTCATTAAAAAGGAACATTAAAGACTATTTGATATGAGATTCTGATGTACGGGCTCGGGACAAAATTCCAAGTTTTGATTATTATTTTGTTAGTGTTATGATTTAAATGCTTAATGATTATGATGACACAGCTGATTACATGAACTTTTTAGGTTTTAACCTTATTTTGTTAGTATTTATGATTTATGCTTAATGATTCTCACAGCTGCTTACATGATTATATCATTACTGTTTTAGGTTTTAACCATGATTTTGTTAGTATTATGATTTATGTTAGTATTATAAGAACACAACAGAAAGGCTTCGGTTTTTTTTTTTATTTACTAACTCTACTCCTTTTTTTTTAATAAATTCATATTTTATATTTAACTGATATGTTCTAATTTGTGGACAAATTCGAATACCATTGTTCAAAGAGTTACTAAGCGAACATTTGGTTTGTAATTTGTATAACAATTTTGAATGATGTGAAAAAGTATGTTTTGCGATGACCATAAACAAAAGCCAAGGTCAATTATTATCTAGGGTTAGTTTGTACTTGAAAGAACCCGTGTTTTCACATGGACAGCTATACGTCGCCTTGTTAAGAGTTACAAGCAGGTTTGGGCTCAAGATTCTGATTCTTGATAAAAGAAAAAAAAAGTAATCTAACCAATACAACCACAAATTTAGTATACAAGGAAATTTTTTCTTATTTGTAGACTCATTGCGTAATGTTTTGCTTTGTAATTCCTGTAATTTTAATAAAAGTTGTAATTGTATTAACAATATATGATAATTGTGTTATTTTGTATTTTGTTTAACGTTTAAATATTGTAATTTTCATTAATTCCCCGTGTAATACACGGGTCTCAAACTAGTACAAATATACAGAAAGCAACTACCTACGTGAGGAACCCTATTGACTGCTAACCACTCTTGAAATCTAACTACTTGTGTGACACCGCTAATCTAATGATTGGCACACTCGGGAATGCTAAAGATCATCAGACTTCATGTCAGTTTCACTTACTTTCCTAAACACACCTAATGGTCGAAATAAGCACACCGGGATAAGGTTTACAAAGGTATCCAAATGACAAATCTCTTGTCTGTCTCAATGTACATATATCTTAACAGCACTGGTACTAGCAACTCCTAACACAACTCGATCTAGACCAATCAATAACTAGTAATGACACAAGTAACTAGACTAGCTTCCTATCTCTTGTCAGTCTCAAAAGGTGCAAACACCGATAAATAGCATGTTACTAACAAGAATCTTATGATGATATCTACCACAAATCAACAAGAACGCAAAGTATTCGATCTAAAGTGTAACCCTTAACCAACATGATATAAAATTATTCAATCAAAACCACACGGGATTTAAATCAACAACCACAAAAACAAACCAAAAACATAACCACATAATAGACCAGTAAAGATTAAGCTTCTCAATAGCAAGCAATCATACATTTGTTAAAAACAGCAAATCAATATTCAACCATAACATGGATAGTCTAACAAGTTTAGCTACTCATAATAATCAAACATGAATAAAACAAATCCATAGGAGTCGTAAACATCGTGACAATATTCTAGAGTGGAGAAACAACGTTCAAAAACAATAATTAACCAAATGATTAAGCATACTAATTAAGCTCCAAATCTTCAATCCAAAGCTTCCAAACACAATCTCAAACTCCAAACAACTCCTTCTTCATGCCAAAATCGTCTAAGAGGTGATTGAATGTGAAAACAACCGTATGATCTAGTTTTATAGGTGAAATTAGGGTCTAAGTTCCGACAAATCGATAGCGAGCCACAATGGATAGTGGTAGCGATCCGCTATGCCCCTTTGACTGACATAATCATTAATTGACTGCCATGTCATCTTTCTAAGGCGGCTAACCTCAAGAAAATAATATATTTTTTTTTGGGTCTAATTTGCTTTTAAGCCGACCTCGTCCCGTAATCTGCTCAACTCATCAAAACTTGACGTTCTTTGCATGTTTTCCTCAATCCTCCGACTTCACAAAATAAGCAATTATGTACCAATATATCTAAAGAATTCGAGACTAAAACATAACAAATGTGTGTATAATTCGTTGAATAAATATATATATAATTAGATAGACTAGGCTCACATTTCAAAAAACCGATGCCCAAGAAAACAAAGAAATTAGAAGATTCCTGCCCCAAGGTCTCTCCTCAATCAGTTGGCATTCTTTGATATTGCCCATGAAATAGAATCCCATCTATTTACTTTGAATTGGTTTGGCTTTAATCACACTGTTGTTTGATTTTGATTAAAAATTTAAAGAGTATAAATCAATTTTGTTTTCTCAAACTATATTTCACAAAACTGGAACACCTCATATATTATTTGCATCATTCTAAAATTATGAATAGAAGTCGTACTGGATCACGGGAGGCAATAGTGGACCCTTGTGCCACTGGTGGAACCTTTGGATGCTTTCCCTCTATTAATTGCTGTATCACATGCATCTATCAGACAATCACCATGTCTACATTTTCCTATTTGTCTATTTTTCTAATGAATTTATATAAATTCGGTTTATTTTCTAATAAAATATCTAGATAATGTTTTTTTTTTAATTATCAAAAATTCATGAAAGTTTAAAAAGTTGTTGGTGGAATATGAACCGTTTATTTATCAAAGCAAAAAATCAAGAAAGTAAAAACAAATAGATAGATGACAAGTTACCACATTGTAACATGTTATTCCCAACAATGTATTTGACTGGTACTTTTCATGTCTTTTTTTTTTGTTTTTTTTAGAGTTATGTAAAGAAAATATAAGTATTGCGTTTCTTTATTTATTATTTATTTTATTTTATAAATATTTTACATGCAGACAGAAGTATAATTTCAAAAAGTATATGAAGCTTTGAATATTTTATTGGAAGGATATGACAATATGTATTAATTAGATATGCCAACCAACATTTATACAACATGCATGTTTGTTACCAATACAATGTAATTCTCTTATCCTCCTCATCCAATAGACAAATTTTAAAAACTTCAGCCTATAGAATTAATATTATAAAAACTGTTGCAAACAAATATATATCTTCAAAAGTGTAAGAAAATATCTTTTTGTCAATTTGCTAGTTATCAATTTCAATATTAAAAGATCACACTTAAAAACGAT
The DNA here is from genome assembly GCF_021521415.1 of Bidens hawaiensis. Taxonomy (NCBI): domain Eukaryota; kingdom Viridiplantae; phylum Streptophyta; class Magnoliopsida; order Asterales; family Asteraceae; genus Bidens; species Bidens hawaiensis. The sequence continues at coordinate 276,876 of NW_027492078.1, read as the reverse complement.
ATTAGTATAAGACTATAAGATGCTAAATATTCGGTTTTAAACATGTTAAACTGATAAATTGATCAAATTAAAGTTGTATATAGCTTCCTTACATATTCAATGTTCATTCAATCACCATCAGTACTCTTCTTATAACTTAATAAGTTACAAAAGTGTAGCTTGTTAACTTTTCACTCTCACATCAAAAGCAATCCCAAACACCTTATTCTTTCAAAAAGTTAATAAGTTATAAGTTAGTGAAAATAAGCAATCTCAAGCACCCCCTTAGTTCTAGATACCCGACTTAGTTAAATCTCAGAATCCAAAACTACATCTTAGCTCAATCCCATTAAGCCAAATTCAATCCCATCTAGAGACTGCACTCAAAATTGAGTAATCCGAATTGGATTATGACTTTTTCAGGTTTTTGTTAATTTAAATCTTGATTTTCTTGTATACCGAATCCAACTTGAAATTGGTTTTTGGTTAGATTAATTAGCCAGCTTTCAGTTTTGGTTTAGATAAAAAAAAACAAAAGAAAAGAAAATTTGTTTTGTGTATTTTTTGTATATAATGAATATAAAAATCTCTTTTTGGAAACAGATCATTTGTATTATTTGTAAGTCCGGTGTGTATGGGTTGATTCAGGCTCAAACTAAATCAAAAGGTGAAAATTCAATTTTTTGGTTTTTGAAACTGGCTGTTTGGTTACGAATATACACGGTATAACTTAGGGCAAACTATAAAAGTCGCTTTTTGAGAAATACAAAACCGAATCATCTATTTTTTATATGATTCGGTTAATTTAATTAGTTCATTTATGTCAATTATTTCATTCCAGAAGCTGAAATTTCATTCCGCAACCTGAAGCTGTGGAGCTACTTAACCGAGTCCAATGAGTCATGTATAGTAATTTTATGACTTCAAGATCTATCAATGTAATTTTCAAAAGATTGAGTTTTGTAATTCAAAAGGGCTTGAGGTGCAGTTTGTTACCCGTTTGCCTTCTGTTTTGACGTAAACATTATATTTTATTATGAAACTTGAAGTGAAATGTTAAAAAAAAATTCCATTGATTATTTGCAACAAAAACATGTTAATTATGAAAAAGATATTTATTTTGTCAAAATTCTAACATCCACCACACATTCTCTCTTTAAATAGAGCACAACCTTCCCTTCAATAGGTCACCTTACTCCTGAAGAAACCCTAGCTGCATTATTTCCCTCTCACTAGCCATGGCAGCAAGTAACTCAGTTGCATGCACCTTCATCTTCTTCCTCATCTTCACTGTCACAGTTTCTAATGCATGCAATTCATGCACACCAAAAGTAACACCACCTACAACATACACCTCTTGCCCTAGGGACACACTAAAGCTTGGAGTCTGTGCGGACGTGTTAGGTTTGGTGAATGTGGTTGTTGGAACCCCTGAATCGAGCAAGTGTTGCGCATTGCTCGAGGGTTTGGTTGATTTGGAAGTCGCGGTTTGCCTTTGCACGGCCATTAAGGCTAATATCCTTGGAATCGACCTTAATGTTCCAATCTCACTAAGCTTGTTGGTTAATGCTTGTGGCAAGACTCTTCCACCGGGCTTTAAGTGCGAATAATTGCATCCTACCTCGTAGAATTGAAGCAATTAATGAAACTTATTTGCTTTTCGTTTATTCATTCGCTAGTTTTATTATCGCGGTCTCATTATAAGTTATCAAACTAAAAAATGAAAATGAAATGAATGGGTTGTGATTTTTGATGTTTAGATTCTGAGTTGTTGATGTTGTTCTTATATTTTAATTGTTAATGTTTTCTTTTGTGATGTGCATTTTGTTTTATGTTCCTTTTAGGGTTGTTTGTTTGTTTCCCTGTACATTGGGGGCTTGTATGTTTGATATTCATGTGTCAACATTGGGCAATAGTTGTTGCCTTTGGTTATTAATTGATTTATTCATCTTGATTTCATCAGTTGTAAATAGAATTGAATTTACATTTGAATTTGCATGTGTATATTCTGTTATATAAAGGTAGTGTTACAAATTCATCTTGCAAATATATTTTACAAACATAAAAATATTACGAAGTAACAACTTATCGTCATAAGGTTTTAGTTTATTTATGTGCATGTTATAAACTAAAGAAGTTAAATTAACGGTAAAATAATATTTTAAAATTACTAAGTGAGAATGATAAATTAAAACATTAGTTGACTTAAAATATTATAAATACTAAATGCTACTTATTTTGTAATTGGTTGAGGATGAAATATGGTTATGCAAATTCTGGATTCTTAAATAGTTTTACATGTTTTATTAAATAAGTATTTGATAGTTTTACATGTTTTCTGCCTTTGAAGGCAATATTTGCCCACCATAAGTTGTGTTTTACCTAATCTTATTGGTCAGCAAGGTTTTCATGAGACTCGTGAGTTTTCTTATGAAAGTTTTCGCACAGTTATAAAAAAGAAAACACACTTTCAACTAAGTTACTAAAAACATATGCGTATGGTATATATTTATATGTGCATATCTTATATTTAATCATAATAATGAAAGAAACTTGAATCCGCAATCCATCAAAGTGTCAAAATTTGTTGCTTGATTTTGCATAGAAAATTTTCTGGCAATCTGCACATATGTTGTCACTACCAATATCCTGCTAGAGATAAAGAACCAACATCATTTTGCGTTCTAATTATTGGCGGTACTATAATTTTGTCTTGTGGTTACTAGCCTGCCAATGCATTGAAGCTATGCATTGATTTGAAGTAAAAAAGTGCTTTGTTTTCATCGTACAATTTCAGTTCGTTCGTAAGAGAGGGTCATTTACAGCTAGCTGTGTTCACGGTTTGGCTCAACCAATTTTCACGGTTTAAAGTTTATTGTCCGGTCCGGGTTTAATGGTTTTAGAGAAAAAAGGGTCCTTTTTCTTCTAAAAGCATAATTAGAACTTTATAAGGATTTTTAACAAATATAATATGTATATACACACACACACATAACTTTATATTCCTAAAATGAAAAAAAAAATAAAATTGAATCACTAATGTAAAACAACGGGTTCCTTAAGCCGTTCAAAGTTTAGCCTTGGACCGGACTATAGGCATTTAAAACAGCCAAACCAGCCAATTTGCTTTGATTTGAGTAGTTTTGGTGGTTTATGACCTAACCCCAAGTCCAAAGGGTACACATTAGTCGATTAGATGCGGCAAATCGAGCCCATTTTACTATAAGTGGTCCATCAAGGTTGCATTTTACCGATAATAGATCAAAGAGGTTAAATAGAAGCAATTAGCTATCAAGAACCTGGCCAAGTGGGTCTAGTAGTTTAAACGTATTAAGTTGCCACAATGTCAAGTGCACTCAAATGCTTAGTTAAAACCTTTAGCCTTTAAGTTACTTGTAAGAGTAAAGAAATGGGCCAAAAAAGCCACTGACTTGATCAGTCTAACTTGCTTTGGCCCAAACTTAAAATGGCCCGTTAAACCGGAACCGTCCATTGCTCTCTTGATTTTTCCTGCTAATATGAAATAACAAGATTTACTTCTCTCCCTTGATATTGATATAAACAATTTGCTTGTTGAGCTTGCTCGAGCTCTAAAATTCCGAGGTTAAAAAACCATAACAATGTTTACCATATTATTCTTCTAATTAACTCTTTATTTTGTTATGAAAATAAAAGTGTAATATTAAATTTTACAAGGCATATAATCCAAGCTATGATCAATTAGCCAATAATAATTTATAATAATAATTTAACAACAGTTGAACTTTCATGTTAAGGACGATTTCATTCTAGCGAATAAGTAACTTTGTATGCTTCTAACTTAATTTATGTTGTTTGAAAACAGTTTACAATACTTTTGTTAAAATAATAAAAATAAGTAAATTCTTCGCTTTGGATATGCATGATTTTCATTGAATGGGATAAGGTAGGATATATAATAAATGAATATAATACTTAGTCAAACTGGTTATCTGGGTGCTTTGGGTTTACCCGAAACCCATTAAAAAGTACTCAGTACTCAACTCGTATTAGTTCGGGTTGTACTCATGTTTATTATATTCGGGTTCGAGTTTCATGAGTATGAGTACTTTCGGGTTCGGGTTAATAGTTATTGGGGTCAGGTTTTAGGTTACGGATAAAAATGACAGCCCTATACCTGATATGCTTAAGTGATAGTGAAAATGAAATTTAGTCATTGATCAAAATTTTATTATTTTAATATAATCATTAATTATTAATTCAACATTGTGAAGTTACAAATACTTTGAAATTTGAATAATTAATTATAAAAAATGTAAATGACAACTTTGGATACTGAGATTCGAAGTCAAGGGTAACTATTTTTTTAATAGCTTTTGAAACCACCGATACCTAATTGAGTCATTCTGCAATGCAGTCAATTGGCGTTTTAGGCCTTACCTACTTAGGAACATCATCGAAGAAAAAACCCACCTCTTGAATCACGCCACTCCCCTCACTTGCCAAAGAGTTCGAAAGAGCTCAACTCTTCGACTTCGGCCTCACGCTCCCCATCATCGCAGCCGAGTTCTTGTTCCTCATGTTCAGTACTCTCGACAAGTTATATTACTCACCTTTAGGAGGCGTTGTTGAGTTTGGAGAAGCAGAAGGAGGAGACTATTAAGTCGCTTGATTCGCAGATTACGGCTCTTAGTCAGGAAATCGTCAATAAGGTTCTTCCGTTTTGAAGACACTTCAGTATAATTTGGATCCGGATTCAGTTTGTGTATGTAATGGAGCTAGTGTTAATATTTTGTAATAATATTTTTGCTTGGCTATGCACAGCAAAACAATGGAATGAGGTACAATACTTGATACTTCTTGTTTAGTTAGAACTCGACTCTACTAACTTCCATAAGTCAACCTAATAACGCGACTAACTTGCCGATTCTACCTAATCCCCTAAGTAAAAACACTAAACGATGAATGAGTAAAGAAACTGAGGGAAAAGCGCTATTGTGGAATGCTTTTGGTGCAATTTGAAATTTACACCTCGTCGGCGTTGTAAAACAAATAACATCGTATTGGAAATTGAGGGTATGGGCGATAAGGAAGGTGTAGTCACTAGTAAATGATTTGATTTGGTGTGTATGCTTGTGACTGGAATGAGCGGAGAATGAAGAAGGATTGAGGGTGGAGGATGGGGGTTGTGTTGTTTGGAGATCGTATACTTTAAAACTTCCATTAAGGGTGTATCAATAATTTCATACAAAACCAACTATGAAAGTTAACAAACTTAATAAAAAGACATTTTGTGTTACGTTTGATTAATACATTTTGTGTTACATATGATTTAATAGTAGAGACTAAGAATATAATTTCTCATAGTTGAAGAGTCTTAGAGACATCTAATTAATTTGAATTTTTAATATTTTAGTTAGTAAAAAAGGAAAAAAAAAATGTAACATTTTGTGTTACATAACTTTTCATGAAAAGAAACAAAAGTGATATGAATCATCCATGTATATAACGTGATATATTAGGAAATATAATTTAAACAAGCCCTAAAGTCAAGAAAATCACAGATGAAATTATCGAGAGAACATTACTAGAAAGCCGTCGAACACTACCGTCGTTCGATTACAATTACAAATGTTCAAGCTTCTGATTAAACAATTCAAACGACCATTAGATCTTGAAGCAAAATTAAGAGTAATTAGGGCTTGAAGAAAGACATACCGGTGAGATGCTTCCTCCTCGTCAATGCTATGCCTCACCATCACCAGCTTCATCATTGTTGAGGTGGGAGATAAATGTGATAAAGAGGATTTTGATTTCCGTAGCTTGTTTTCATTGTGAAGTTGGTTGAACAGAAGAGTATAGAAGACGCACGGAGTAGTTATTGGTATGTGCAATCCAATCAAAATAGCATGTAATTCAAAAATGTTTTGGGGAAAGAAGAAGGATTGTACAACACGGAAAGCCAAGAATAAGACATTCAAAGCTGTCAAGAGTTGCAAATTAATATATAGGATAATAGAAGTGCATGAAAAAAATATCATTTATGTTCTTTTTATTCAAACACTAACTCGAAACCATTTTTTTTAAGTTGAATATATTTAAAAGAAAAAGAAAAAACAAAATTGAACCTTCTAGCCCCAACACAAGAAAAAAAAAGGGACTAAACAATCAATAACATATTACAAAAGAAAATTAACGAAGAGAAACAATCACACCATTTTCCCATAACATGCTCACCTTTTTACTTTGATTTTTCACCCACAAGAATGACGTAGTCTTGATAGCACTAATCGTTTGTCATCAAACATTCCTTGATGTATACTAGAGGTGAATAAACCGGGTATTTTCAGAAACCGGAGTTTCGGGTATGGTCAACAAATGTGACATCCTACATCGGTTGGGGAGGAGAACTAAACCTTATTTATAAGGAGGTGGATACCTTCCCCATCATAACACGTTTTGGGCGCTTAATGGTAGTGGATGAGAGGAGAACTCCACAGTTAAGCGTGCTTAGGTGGAAGCAGTATCATGATGAGTGACCTCCTGAGAAGTCTCCACTAGGGCAACCAAAAGCAAATCCGTGAGGTAATAGTGGTACGTCCCGGCCAAAGCGGACAATATTATGGTGCGGCGGTAGCTAGTTTGTTACAACAAAAGTCAAAACCGGATCCGTATGAACCGGTTCGAGGTCAGATATACCGGGTCAGATCCGAAACCGGGTATTCTGTGCACTTATAATGTATACCTTCTCGTTTCTAGAATTGTTTAATACAGCTGGTGTATAACTATGTTTATAAACCCTTAGATACTTTTGTATTCGAGTATATTTGACTGGAAGCAATATATATATATATATATATATATATATATATAGTATAAAGTTGACCGTGTTGCAACAACTTTTCCAAAATACATAAATAAATTCCCAATCAAAATTAAGTTAACATCATCATCATCGCCAACACACATGAAATATAATGTCCGACACCGCCTAATTCTCACTTTCTCTCTCTAGATCTCACCGATTCATTCCACCAACTCCCACCTAGTCAACTCCAGATCTGATCTCATCATACTCACGGTACGCTTTAACTTTTAATTAAAGTTTAGTATAATCATCAACTGCATTTGTGTTGTGATTAGCTGTTTGAATTCATATCATAATTGCAAATAATGACGGTGTTAATTACTTAGTAATTTTGATAATTCATTCATTCTGTTTTTATGACAAGCTAGCTAATCAATTATTATTTATTAATTAATATGCTACGCCTCCTTAATATTAATTTTGAATTATAAAATTCTCAGATCTGTATATTTAATTTTTGGTTTTTAGGGTTTTAGGGTTTTGTCTGAAGAAGAAGAAGAATTAGTAATGGCACCGACAACTCTTCGGAAGGCGATTGGAGCCGTCAAGGATCAAACAAGCATTGGAATTGCAAAGGTAGCTAGCAACATGGCACCGGAGCTAGAGGTTGCAATAGTCAAAGCCACCAGTCATGACGATGATCCCGCAGGCGAGAAGTACATTCGCGAGATCCTGCAGCTTACCTCGTACTCTCGAGGCTACGTGAGCGCCTGCGTTCACGCCGTTTCGAAGCGTTTGAGCAAAACTCGTGATTGGATTGTCGCGCTAAAGTGTTTGGTTCTAGTCCACCGGTTGTTGAGCGATGGCGATTTGGTGTTCCAGCAGGAGATAATGTATGCGACTAGGAGAGGCACACGGTTGCTTAACATGGCGGATTTTCGTGATGAGGCGCATGGTAATTCGTGGGATCATTCGGCTTTCGTGAGGACTTACGGGTTTTATTTAGACCAGAGGCTGGATTTGATCGCGTATGAGCGAAAACAAAGCGGTGGAGATCTTGATAAACCTCGTGAGGATCGTTTTAGGTCGCCACAGAACCGTGGGTATGATTATGATTACAATGAGTCTCGTGATGAATATTCGTACGGTGGTAATAGTATGAGGAAATCGAGATCTTCTGGGGATGTGAGAGAGGGATATGAAAAGAAAGATGCTACTCCGATACGGGAAATGAAACTCGAGGCAATATTTGGGAAGATGGGGCATTTACAGAGGCTGTTAGATCGGGTGTTATCGTGCAGACCTACGGGTCTTGCAAGAAACAGTAGGTTGGTTTTGGTTTCGTTATACGCTGTTGTGCAAGAAAGTTTTAAGCTTTATGCTGATATATGTGAGGTTTTGGCTGTGTTGCTCGATCGGTTCTTTGATATGGAACATAATGATTGTGTGAAGGCGTTTGATGCATATGCTAGTGCTGCAAAGCAGATTGATGAGCTTGTAGGTTTTTATAATTGGTGTAAGGATATGGGTATCGCGAGGTCATCTGATTATCCAGAAGTTCAGAAAATAACTGGGAAGCTGTTGGAGACGCTGGAGGATTTTGTGAGAGACAGAGCAAAAGCTATGAAAAGCCCCGAGAAGAAACCCGAGGTTAAAGAAGAGCCGGTTCCTGATATGAATGAGATAAAGGCTTTGCCGGCACCAGAAACCACCCCACCACCACCACCGCCAGTGGTTGAGACACCGCCTTCGCCACCTAAATCACAGGGTGATTTAGTGGACCTAAGAGAAGAGGCGGGGACGGCTGATGATCAAGGGAATCGGTTTGCTTTGGCGTTGTTTGCGGGTCCTGCAGCAAATAACGGGAAATGGGAAGCGTTTGGGTCGGATGGGTCGGAGGTGACATCCGCCTGGCAGAATCCAGCTGCCGAGGCTGGGAAAGCTGATTGGGAACTTGCATTGGTGGAGACCACCAGCAATCTTGAGAAACAGAAGGCAGCAATGGGCGGTGGGCTTGACCCGTTGCTGCTAAACGGAATGTATGACCAAGGAATGGTAAGACAACATGTGAGCACCACTCAGTTAACTGGCGGCAGTGCCAGCAGCGTGGCGTTGCCAGGGAAGACCGCCACACCTGTTTTGGCACTCCCGGCTCCTGACGGGTCGGTTCAACCCGTGGGTGGTGATCCATTTGCCTCCTCGTTAAGTGTCCCGCCACCAGCTTATGTCCAAATGGCGGATGTAGAGAACAAACAGCGGTTGCTGGTTCAAGAACAGATGGTTTGGCAGCAGTATGCTCGGGATGGGATGCAAGGTCAAGTTGGTTTGACCCAGATTAATGGTGGGGGTTATGTTGGTCCGGGACAACCACCTATGATGCCTTATGGAGGTCCGCCGCCTGTAAATGGGTATGGGCACTACTACCCTACTTACTGAATATTGATACATGTGTGATATGTATTTACTTTGCTCTTTTATCATATATTGTATTGTTTAATTAATTGATTCTCCTCTTCTTGGCATTTTTGTTATTATGAGAACACATGAATAACAAGCTATCTGTAATTATTTGCTATAAAATCAAACTGTTTTTCGTTGTTTCTTTTGGATGACACTTGGATGTAAGAAGCTTTATTCTGTTTTGGGTCTTTGTATATTGGTATTGCTTCATGCCTTCAGTTAAAAAAGAAATAGCATTAGATGCTTATTAGGGGTGCTTGGCATTGTGTTTTGGGTGTGTTTGAAGATATGATGATTAGCGAATTAGCGGTGTTTTCGCATGGTGTTTCGTAAAGCTTAATTTCCAATCTACGGCTGTCTCCGGCTCGGCTGGTCTTTTTCTGGTTCCGGACTAGACAACAAATTAGTGCAGACTTTTGTAACACCCCAGCCGGACATGCTGTTTTCTAAAAGATCTGAAATAAAACAAATTGTGCATGATATCTTTTTTCTTTTTTTTTTGAATGGCCAATGAATAAAGCTCGGCTACTCAGGCTAACCCAATGGCAAAAGACAACCTTATACGCCCGCGATCGTAGACAGCGCTGTGTAGCCCAAACCCACCACCTTCTGTTACGGGGAAAACCTGCTGCTTGAAGGCACACTGCGGTAAAACCCGGTTGTTCGAACTGGAACTTCCTCTCCAATGTCAGTTGAGGTAAAGCTTGATTTTTAAAAATCAAGGCAACCTAACATTATTTTAAACTTCTTAATTGATTTTTGATTACGTCAGTAAAGTTAAGTGTTCTCTTTATCTATAAGCTCTCCTTAGTACATGCATGTACCCTAAAAAGCTATTGTTGACAAAGAAAAACAATGGCAAAGCCACTTATGAGTGATATGATAAATGGAACTATAATAATTTGTTAAAAGGTCGAACCAAAGTTTTGAAATATGATACATACATAAATTTTGATATATAAATATATATGATACCTAACATGTTTGCAAAAATATCATTAAATAATTGTAAAGCTGGCACAGTATATCAGACATATAATGGTAGATAGATAGTTGAGACTACCACACAAACAAGGATACAATTGTATCACACATGAAAGCACAGCCACCCACAGCCGAATTCACAAACATATAATTGTGGGATGACATGCATCTAACTAATCCTTTTGACTTTTGATTTCTTACTTTATTCTTAGATCGACCCATGCGCTTTCTATAATAGAATAGTGAATTGATTTATAAATATAACGTGATCAATGCACTAGAGTATTGTATGATGCACACATCATGTCTCATTGTCACGTCGGCCCATCCCCCAAATAGGAACATGCTTAGGTGACAAAACGCTAAAATATCAGGGAGATTCCAACTACCTAATGCTACCTAAAATCATATCACATAAGTTCAAAAAAGTCCTATCATCTATAAGAAAGTTTAACAAAGACTAGTTCACTGTTGCATGCCACTTTATTATAATCGTTTTGAGTTTACTATAATATGTTATTAACTAGGTTTGTACCCGTCGTGATGCAGCAACATCCATTCAGTTGGTAAAAGTTCGTTATGATCGTAACGGTACATTAGCGTACATTCAGTTGGTAGAAGTTTGTTATGACACCAACACAAAATTAAAAACATTAACCTATCAACATCAACGTAGAAAAAAGTACGTTGTGTCACTAGTATAACTTATAATATAGAAAATCTAACTTCTAACTATACTATTAAAGCAAAACGTGTGATGCAGGTTTCAAACCCAAGTCCTCATGTTTCAAACCAAACATGCCTACCAACCCTACTAAAGTAGTAATTGTGTTAGAATTTTTTACTTAACATATATAAATGTAATTTCTCTTCAAGTATAAAACCAAAATTATACTTAATTATTAGCATTTCCACAATTCACAATATCACATTGTCTTCCCATATCTTTTTAACACAACCATTTAGGATTGTTCATTATTTCTTTTTTCATTTTAAAATACAATATATTTTTATTTATTTTCTTTTACAACCAAACTTAGTTTTATAAATTTAGTTTTTAAATATGTGACAACATTTTGTCATAAATATCATATTTATACACATAATATTTAATATAACAATATAGGTATGAATATTTTATTTTTAAAATAAATCTAACACAAACGTTTTATTTTCAACTTAAACTTATAGTGCATAATATATAAAAACTTACTAAAAAGTCATAAATAAAAATTAATATATGAAATAACTGAATATAAATATTACATATAATAAATTTTTTTATTTTTATTATATTTTCACCCGTGTGGAACACGGGCTCTAACCTAGCTAACATATTAGAGAAAAACAAATACAACTTATGATCAATGCGACACGAATTTGGTTGGTATCGATTAGCTTCATTATGAAACTGACACTAAAACTAAAGATTAAATTAGCAAACATCCAGAATACTCGCATAACTTATTATACCAAAAAATAACTCATTTAAAATGATGTTTATTAAGTCAGTAAAACTCGGGCGAACTAAACAAAACAAAACATTGGTCAGTACCCGAGCGTTACGGCGATGAGTAGACGCGAATTGGGCCGGTTTCAATTAGAACTAAAAAATGATCAAAATATTGTATGAAGCGTCACAAGCTAGTGCCACCATGTGAACCAATGATGTTTGCTACCATTGTACAAAAAAACGGTCAGTAAAACCTGGATATTACGGCGAAGAGTCGATCCGATTTGGGTTGGTTTTGATTACATTTATTATATGTAGTTATATATCAATATACCAATTTTGATATATAACTAGTGGTTTACCTGGTGTGTTGCGCTGGGACGGGTCGGTAAAACTCAGACGGTGGTAAAATCTAAGCGTTGAGACGGCAAGTCAGCACGAATTCGTAAGTTTTAAACTTGAATAATAATAATAATAATAATAATAATAATAATAATTATAATAATAATACTAATAATATTCGTATGTCACAAGAAAATATAATAAAGTCGTGCACTTAACTTAAAAGAAATACAAAATGCAAGTATTCATGAAAATAACCGTGAAAAGGAATATGCTGAGAGATATTATTAACCGTTGGATTGATTGATTTATAGATGAGCATTTATCACCGACGCTCCATCAAGATTCTTTCAATCTCCTCTTCACTCTATTTTCCACTCTCCTGCTAAAAGATCACATTACAAAAACCCCTTTTCATTTCACACTTAAAAGATTCAAATTCCTTTCAAAGATCCAATCTTTAAGCCCACCATGGCCTTTTGATCTTTGTCTGCTACTCTAGGTGAGCTTCTTGCTACTTCAAATCTTGAAATGTGGGATTTTTAATAATGGGTATATGTGAATCTTTGGGTTTGAGCAGTGGATCTGTTCATAGGATTAAAGATCTAGTTATGAATTTGTGTTTTTAGTTCAGATTTTGGGTGTGAAGTGATTGGATAGTGGTGTACTGGTATAAAGTTTGAATCTTTAACAAGATTGGTTGATATTTGTCAGAAATCAAGAAATGTAAACTAGGGTTTGGATTGATTTGCATTGTTTGTTTATTTGACTGAATGTGAAAAGGGTGTATGCTTAATATGTTTGTATATTTTTCCCAAATAAAAGTTAGTTAAAATGAAGTTTTTTTTTTATATATATATATATATTAAAATTCAAAAATCTTGAATTTTGTAGCTATGGCGGATGTCGATGATATGATGGTTGTTTCTGGAAATGGGACTACTCATGAGGAAGATCATGATCAATTTTCTAATCATGATGAGGAAGATGACTCGATGGATATTGTAGCGCGAATTCCCGATTATAATTCTGAAATTAAAGAAGGAAATGGGAGTTTTAACAAGTCGTTGGCTGAGCAAGTCGAAGAAAACAATGATGCTTTTATGGTACTAAAAAGGTTTACTTTAAGTCATTTACTAATTCAAGTATGCAAAATATAGTTTTAATTAATTTGACAAATGTATATATGTTTATTTTCTTGTTAACGGTTAGAATACGCGACTAACAAATTAATTTAAATATTAAACATACGTCACTCCTGATTACCAAAGAAAAAACAATTTGGCATCTGGAATGTTTTTATCAACTTTGATACAAATGATTGACAAGTTTTCTAACTATCATCGTTTTCCGGCTAGAAATTTACCATTTTTTTGTACAATACATGTTTTTTTTTAAATCTAAAAGAGTAGGTATTGTTTTACTATCAGGAGCTTCAAGTGAAAGATTCCAACAATTCATCAACTCAACCCAAATGCCAAACTGATACAGGCAACAACGGGTTGGATCATAACACGGGCACAAAAAACAAAACAAATATTAACAATGCAAAGAAAACTAATTCGGTTAAAGGTGGCCTGGTTCATAGTGAGAAGAAGAGTGGTGACTCAAAGCCTGCAATGGTCCAAGTTAAGGCCCATCTTTCTAAGGTACATTTTTTTATTATATGTCGTTTTTCTTAATATTGTTGTTAATGCATCTTCAAAGTAAAACATTATTTTGGATAAATGGCTATTTGTTTACTTTAGCAGCCCGGAAAGTCAGTGAAAACGGTTAACGAAAGTACATCCGAAGCAAGAACACATTCTTCAGAGTATCCTTTTTGTCTTGATTTTTACGGGTTGACTTTTGTGGTCAAGTATTAATCATTTTGATGGTCAACGTTGATATGGGTTTAGAAGCAAATGCATCACCATCCACATGAATAGTTCTTGCTAATCTTGAAGAAAACGTATGCTTATTTTGACTATCTACTAATTGTCATGCTTTGACTTTGAATGTCAAACTTGTTTTACCGAAACTTTTATAATACTTGTAACTTTGATTCTTTTTCAGCATTATAATCCTTATATACTCTTGCATCTTGCTACCAGTAGTTTCTGAAAAAGATAATTACATTCACTTGAAATTCAAAATGAATATACTTTGATTTCCAAAGTCAAAGTAGGACAATATGATGCTCAGTTTATCCTTAATTACTTGCTTAGAAGTTCAACAACAGGAGACGAGAAACCACAAAGACGTGGAAGATTGCCAGCTTATAATTTTAGTTTTAGGTGCAACGAAAGAGCCGAAAAACGGAAAGAGGTTAGAAATATTGACTTTGACTTTATGGGTGTAGCTTATTTTCACCCTAAAAACTTATTTAATTTATTTGCCTTTTGCTTTTGGCAGTTCTATTCTAAGCTCGAGGAAAAGATCCACGCACAAGAAGAAGAAAAAAACACATTAGAAGCAAAAACCAAGGTAAATTTGACTTTTTGCGACATATTTAAAGGTGAATAACTTATAACAAGAATTGTATATAATTTGTACTAGGAACATCAAGAAGCCGAAATTAAAATGTTAAGGAAGAGCCTTAAGTTCAAAGCAACACCTATGCCTAGCTTTTACCGTGAAACCCCTCCTAAAACCGAGTTAAAGAAGGTAAGTTTGACCCTATAAAATCAAACATACTATTTTCAATCCCAAAAGTCAAAATCTAAACAAATTGATTTTTATTTATATAGATACCGACCACGCGTCCCAAATCTCCAAAACTTGGAAGGAAAAAGGATTCACAATCACCATCTGAAATGGAAGCAAATGGCGGTAATACTTTTAGACCGCGGTTAAGTTTGGATGCAAAGAAGTCATTAAACAACAAAGCAGTCACTAAAGACCTTTCTAATGGTCCTGCAAAAAAGCCAACAAGGAAATCACTTCCTAAACTACCATCCGAAAAGACCAAACTGCCCTCCGACTCCTGTGAAGTTACAGTATCGTCGTCCAATGAAACAAATGAACCTGAACCAAATAAAGATTCATCAGATTCACATGCTGTTGAGGTATCAGTTAATTGAAATGGTGAGAAGTGTGTAAATGGAGACATTGTTGTTCATAGTCAGCTGCCGGGAATACGAAGAGCTTTTTTCAAAAATGGTGGTGTGACCATCTTGCTTATGTGAGGACTGAATGTGGTTTAGTTTACTAGTTAATTATGAAGAAACTGGTGGAAAGTGATGTTAATTTGACAAACAATTGGAGTTGTGTTGGTTGTCAAGATCCCTTGAAATGAGATTGTTAAATTTCTGTCATTTGAGGCTTCATTTTTGTCTATACTTTTTCACCCATGATGATTTATCAATCTTTGTGACACTATACTCCTTTAATATGCACCACTTATTATTTCATTTTAGTCCATATTAATTGTTATTTTTAATATTACATTATTATAATTAATTTGATACATATTTGTCATTTTTTTGACAAATTTCCGATTTCCATCATTACATTCACCCAAATTTGAAAATGTACCATCTTCCTTTAAAGTATGATAAAAGGTCATACGATCACCTGAAATACACCATATTTTTTTATTACCAAAATCATTCGGATACATTTTCGAAAATGCCACTATCTTAGATATGTAAATATTGGAAAACGAATCTCAAAATTTAAACCAAACATATTTTATAACAAACTAGTTAAGACCTTACTAAATCTATTTCCAAGTCTTGAATTTGCATATCCAAAACTGTTTTAAAATTTTCAATTTCAAAATGATGATTATGTTTGTTTCTTTTTTATGTTTCTCATTCAGGCAAAAGGGAAAAAAAAGGTTAATGATTTTTATTTGCTTTGGCTATAAATTTTGTTTGGGTTTTATTTGATTTGAACTCTTAAAATATGATATTCTATTAAGCTTGTTTATGTCTGAGTCTGAGTCTGTTTCTGTTTAATGTTTATCGTTTATACAAAAGAAAAAAAAAGGATTTGTTGTTTTTATTTGCTTTGGGCTACAAATTTGTTTGGGTTTTTTTAATTTGAACCCTTAAATTGGTTGGCCTTTTAACAATTAGGGGTAACGTAAAAAATTTCAAGGGGTAGCGAAATACGAAAACAACCCAAAAGGAAAAAAAAAATTACACTGCCGACGAAAAGCTACCCCTACTTATTATATGCATCCTCCACTAATTTGTAAGAGATATTTCTGAAACATTTTATTTAAGGAGAAAAAAAATAAAATCTTCTATTATAATTGGGTCATTTTAGAATTTTCTAAGGATAAATGCATTGATTGAGTTTGTCCTTATATTTCAAGGTGTGGCAATTCCTAATATATATAAAAAAGAAGTTTGTTTGTCTTTTGTTTTAAACTTTGATAATTATATTTCTAATTATCTTTGTTATGTTTGTTTTTTATTAGTTTAGTTCCAATGCCAATATACCGTAACGGATGTGATAAAAACTGACATAATTTGCATAGACTTAACGCATTTTGTTTTAGTTATAGTACCGTAACGAAACTGACCGAATGACAATTCTTTTTTTTATTCCAGTTTTATAACAAACGTGAAAAACCCAACCAAATTTGCATAGACTCACCGCCAAGGACCAACAACGCTCGGGTTTTACCAACGCTAGAGTTTCACCGACCAATGCTATCCCAATGTTCCACCTCAATTTTTATAACTTTTTTTTGTTTTAGTTTCCGTACAATAACACATGTAACAGAAACTGACCGAATTCACGTCAACTTAGCGCCTCAACACTTAGGATCGGTAATGCTTGTGTCTTACCAACGTTCAGATTTACCAACTGACCCGGCGCAACGCGCCAGGTAAAAAACTAGTTATAACAACAAATGTAATTAATGACATGCGACTGCCTGCTTGTGACATAGCAATCCAACAAATATACTTAGGGGCTGTTTGGATTTCCTTATTTTTACCTCCTTATAACTTATTAACTTTTGTAAGTTAAAATAGTGTTTGGATAATATAACTTATTAAACCTTTTTAAGAAGAAAAAGGAGTTTTTCATAAGTTAGGATTGAGTAACTTATGAAAAACTCCTTATTTAAGATATAAGGAGATGCAAATAAGGAATCCCAAACACCCCCTAAAATTACTATAGTCTAATAATGTCAAATCAAACCTACAAAACCAGACAATAAAAACCCAAATGTACAAGTACAAACCTTTTATCACCCCAAACTCAAAAACAAATATTATAAGGTATATAATATTTGATAAGTTAGTAATTCAATTGAGTTTTTCACATTGAAATACAAGGTAGATATGAGGTGCTGCATAAGTTGCTTCATTCTGTCAACTAGATCAAGAACCTTCCAAGTGATATTTAAGTAAAATTATACACAAAAACTTGAAGGTGTTCTCAACCAAAAAGCCAATATATTTGTACCACTACACTCTCAATACAATTTATGCTCACCTTAAAACATCAAATACCAAACGTTTCGAACCCACCCTCGAACCTCTCCCGCCAATCCAAACATACATACATAATCAACATTTCACGGTCATATAATTTGAACATAATAACAAATAAGATGTCGATTATAGTTGCATTACGATTAAGAAAGCAACATATTATGTGTTTGGCAGCAACTCAGTCATACAATCCCTCTTGTTCCCAAATATCCACAAGAAAATTTACCATCTCCTGAGATAATAATGTCACTTTTCTCATCAAAAACTTTTATTAAAATAGTTCATATTTTAAGCTCCAGATGTAATCAGTTATGTAAACTTACTGGTAAAGGGATGGGCCGCGAAAAGGGCTTATTTGTCCCAAGCAAATTATCATAAGTTGCATTCCAACTAAACAAAAATACCATTTAGTCATCATATTAGTCATATTACTTGAGTATGTTTAAACAAATTATTTACCTTATAACGGACGGACGATGTTTCTTATGATGGTCAGCCGCCTTATTTCCAATCCATTGTTGTCTTGTTTGGTTCCAAAGTAAAAGACCTGGAAGCAACAAGATGTCACTATTGATTTTATAAATGATATTTTATAATTATGAATAACTGAACAACATACCTCGGTTAACAAATTCTGAAGGATTGGTGCCAGAACTACATTCTGCAACACTAGTTGATGAAGCACTTATCTGAGACTGAGGTAAGCTATTATCCATTTCATACGTGCTGCTGCTACAAAAATCTTCTAGTATACTATGTCGGTTAGTGATTTGGGGTTTTCCTAGGTTTCCTGTCGGCTTGTTATCGGTGGTTATAAATGGAGTCTTGGTACAACATCCAAGACACCCTCTGCTCTGTTGCAAATAAGGTTTACAACCGTAAACTTGATTAGAACAAACGCCACAAATCAGATTCATGGTAACAAAAACAAGTAATTATGTACCAAATGTTAAGGTCAATTTGGGTCCTACTAATATTAGTCAACGTGTCCGTAATGGCGTAATGGGCTAATCAACTTGTTTAGTAGTTTTTGTCTGAACCATAGGTAGATTAACTTACATTAACCGGAACTAGGAATCACCTTATTTTCTTTGCCTAATAATAACTTATGGAAAAAATGCAAATGCTTAAGCTTATTCTGTTATGTGTTAAGATTAATTTATCAAATTTATTATTTGTCAGCTAAGACGTTGAGATTCAAGCTTCTTACTTTCAAGACATTCTTATTATATCTTTAAATAGGGCAAATACCATAAAAAGAGCCAACATACTTTTTGTTGTTTCGCACCTTTCAAATATTCTGTACATAACATACTTCTTTTAAAACAACTGGTTTTGCCCCAAACCAATTGATACTTTTTTTCAAAGCAACCTGTTTCGACCATAACTCATTTTGCTCAAAACCTATACCCAAACCCATCCGACCCGTCCAGTTTGCTAGGCCTAATATAATTAAATAATAAGTAGCATTACTTTTGAATTTCATAACGAAAGGGGCTCTTCTACAACAATATAAAGAAGAAAGAATTTTTCCTAGAAAGGATCATCATCATCGTACTCAGTATATCCCATCAATAGCAAAGCTATGGTAGGGTCTAAGGAGGGTAAGATGTAGACAGCCTTACCTCTACCCCGTAGGAATAGAGAGGCTGCTTCCGGTGAGACCCTGGCTCAATAGTAGTTTTGCATCAAGCCTAGGACATAAGGCGCATAACACTTAACCATCGGCACACAAGCCGATTGGTGCATGTACCCTTGTCTTTCGGCTATCAATGCCACCACATGATGCCTGATTAACCTTCCACCACTTTTAACGCTATTTTCACGAGATTAGTAAAATAACGTCAAAACTAGTGCAATTTCACTTTTGCCCACCCGAGGGTTCTCACATATATACATTATATGCGAGCACCGCAAGCACGGCACTCCATATTAATTTGAAATTAGAAGTAAACTCCATATTACAATATCAATTAAGAAGCCAACACACTGAAACTACAACTAAATCATACCACTTTAGAAAGTCTAGTTTATCTATTGAAAAAATATTGCTCAAGTCTGCAGCTTTCAGATTATATTCCATTAAAAAAAAGTTTGAGCTTAAATTCTAATGGAAAAAGCATAATAGATGTAAGAGTATAAAAATAAAAATAAAAATAATTAAGGTGGCATATGATGTGAATACATGATATATAATATTGTTCAACAATTTGCAAAGAGGATTAATAAATTAAATTATAATAGCATAATAAAGAATTAATCATATATATATATGTGTGTGTGTGTGTGCAATCTGAAAGATGACTGACCCCATGAATTCGATGATTTTGAGGATGCAACTGGAAATTGATCTGAGAATTTGCATCTATAATAATAATATAACTACAAAACCGATCGCCTGCTTATCAAATCCTCACCTGCATAAATCAAATCGAATCCAATTCGATGTGAAAATTAGAAATTAAAAGGAGATGAGAGAGAGAGAACATACCGTAGAACATGTTATGATTAGTGGTTCATTTTAGTCTCTTCTCTTTCATATTACTTTCATTTATCTTCACTTTCAAGTTATTATTATTATTATTATTATTATTCCACTATGCACTTTTAACCCACTCAACTTTATAATAATTAATTAATTCTTTCCTTAATGGATTTCAGATACAAAATGAAAACAAATTTAGATAATCAGTCTCCCCATTCGTACTATTTTATCTCATTGGACCTTGCTAATTAAAAAACTTAACTTCATTTAGGAGGTGTTTGGCCTGGCTTTTATTTTTTGACTTATGCTTTTATTTTGAAAGAGCTTATAGTTTATTTTTTATTGTTTGATAAGCTCTTTTTAAGTGTTTAGATTAGCTTATATTCTACAAGTTGATAATAAGCTTTTAATCCACTATTTTTTAATTTGTTAGTAATAAGTTGCTTCAATATTTATAAATCCATCATCATTTGAGGGCAAATGAATAACTTACACCCTTATACAAATAAGCTTCTTAAAATAAGCTAAAAAACCATCTTCAAATAAGCTTCTTCAAATTAGCTTATATAAGCTTATAAGCATAAGCTTAAAAAGCTAAACCAAACACTAAACTAAGCTTATTTTGTAAAAAAAAAGCTATAAGCGTAGTTAAATAAGCTAGGCCAAACACCCCCTTAGGTTTATTTGATTTTCAAACTGATATTTAAGGGCTTGTAATCGGAAAGAGGGTATGTACAAATATTCAGATTAAACTTAACGGAGTTAAGGATCTTTTAACGGCGGCTCAATAAGAAAAAATAGTGTAAAGGTGGGACTGACAGTAAAAATATTTTCAAGTAGGATTATTAGCATGCAACTGCTATATAATTATTAAAATTTAATTTTTTATTTATAAATAAGACTCAGTTACACATATGGTATATGTGGCTAGAGATGAAAAAAAACCCGAATCCGGAACCGGTTTTCTTAAACCCGGGTTTTTAATATCCGAACCCGACCCTACCCGTAGGGTACGGATAGGATATGACTTTCAATGCTGAAACGTGAACCCAAACCGGCACCCGATCTAAACCCGATAATACTCGAAACCTGGTTCTAGTTATACCCGAAACCCGGTTCCAGTTATATCCGAAAACTGGGTTTTTTTGCATACCCGGGTATTAGTGTTTGTGCACATGTGTCTGTGTGGTACTTGGCGTTGGCAGTGGTTGTGTGGCTGCCCACAGATCTATAGCCGTTCTTCAACTGATCTTTTTTGGAGCACATATTTGATATAAATAATTGTTAGAGTAGCACGTTTTGATACCGAACAACAATTGAAAACACATAAAATATATGTTTTTTATATCATTATTTGGTTGTTTATATATTTTTGAACGAACTTTTAAGTTTGTATGCAAAAAAATGGAGTTAGGATAAAAAAAACAAAGCAGACCCGTTAATACAAAAACGCTGCAAAAAAAAAGGTTTTTTTTTAATACCGGAGATAGGGTATTCAAATATCCGAAAAGCAGGTTTTTTCAATACCCGGAAATAGGGTATTGAAATACCCGGTTATTGAAGACCCGGTTCAATACCCGACCTGAACGCTATACATAGGGTATGGTTTTTCAAACCATTAGGGCTTGATTTTGGAACGCCTATTGTTCGTTGTATATTTAACGTATGAGCAACATCGGGATTTTGAAGCTTGGTGCTTGGTGTGAAGAAAAAGGGTTCCTTCCGTTTCAGAATTATTATTATTATTATATAAGCACAAAAGTCCTTATGTAAAAAAGTTGAAGGATGTAGGTTGATATGATTGCACGGTGGAGAGAATAAAAGGGATAGTTATTATACAATGAATCAAAGTAAAGAATGTCACTTCGGGCATCCCATTATGTTACTTTATATATAAATCAATAACTATTTTTAGGCGAGATTTTCATATGATGTTAATCGAACTCAACATTAAGGGGGTGTTTGGTACAGAGAAAAAGAATGGGAAGAAATGGAAATAGAAATGGGAGAGAAATGGAATTGGAGAGAAATAGAAATGGGTTGAGAATTGACAATCATTTCCTTTGTTTGGTACAATAGAGAAATGGGTGGAGAAACGGGAGCAGAGACGTGATTAGGGTTCCGCCTCGGCATCATCATGGTGGAGAAATGGTGGCTCAGAGACGCGTCGCAACACCGCGAACGGAGTAGAGGGTCATCATCATCGCCGCGCAACATCAACACTGCGATTTAGGGTTCCGCCTCGCAACACCGCCTCGCGATTTAGGGTTTCGTTTTGGCTCAAAGACGCGAACGGACGTGGCTGCGGCGTCGGCCGCCGTGCCGGACGTCGGCATCATCATCACCATCGCCGGTCGGAGCATCATCATCATCATACGCGAACGGAGTAGAGCAGAGACGCGATTTAGAAGCAGAGAGAATTCCATTTCTCTTCCAAATGGAGAGAATTGGATTTCTCTACTTTTTGCCTACACCCAATTCTCAGAGAAAACCAATTCTCCGCCCAATTCTCCGCCTAATTCTCCCAAACAAGAGAAACCTAATTCTCCACCCTCAAAACTCTCTACCAAACACCCCCTAATAGTTTAACATGGATCATGACCACCGAGTTAAAGAGAGAAATGCCCCGAACAGATAAATCACACTGCACTAGACCGTTTGTTTGCATTGATCAGAATGCTTTTTACCGCACTGAAAATGTTCCCCTTTAACTATAGTTATAATTAATAATAAACAGATAAAGATTATGTCTTAATCTGAGTAACTTAAATACAAGAAAAAAACAAAAACATCACATAAACCTAAATCAGAATTCTAACCATAGTCTACAACGTTGCTCTTGGCTAGAAAATGAATTGACTAATATATTAGTGTTAGTCTTTTGAGTTCCTTAAATAAAGAAAGTAGGGATACCTGCTGGCCACTACCTAGTCTTTTGAGTTCTTTACTAGTGGAAGTAATTAAATAGAAATACTTTTTTTTATTTAGTTATTATTAAATTAAATTTTATCCAGTTAAGTATGGAAAGAAACAAACTTCTCAAAAGCTACACATTTCGGTAAATACTTTCCTTAACCACATCACTTTAAGAGAGAAAAAAAAAAACTCCTATTATTATTAGACCTGTAATTAATATATTTAAAACCCATTTAATATTGAATCCGATGAAAGATTGCACCTTACAACATCAAAAAGAAAAAAATAAAAAGATTAAATTTATCTTCTCAAAGTGGAATATCAAGCCCTTTCCCAATTTCCACTCCAATGATCTCAAGTATGCCTTTGTTCAAGATCTGATCAAATTAAATCAAACAGTTAACAACACATGTACATATCAACCGCTAATGTCATGGATTACTTAACATACCAGTTCAACAATGAAAGTACCAATGAGACCAATCATACAAGCTCTAGAGTTCCAAACCTCAGCAGTTTTGGTGAATCCAAGAAACGGCGCTTGAAACTTAGGCTGTGATTTTGGCAATTCCACCTGAATATATATTTTGTTTTTTAGTAAAATATATATTACAGTAAAGTGGTGGCAGTTAAACGAGCAATAAGCTGCGCGGCAACCTTATAACTAGTTAAAGAAGTTAGAAGTTTAATTTCATTAAAGTAATAATGATGATCACTAAAGATTAATACGTACCCCAGCAGGAAGTTTGGCAGCTTGAATCTTGAAGGAGATGGATTTTTTTGTGGGAATTTGGTGGGGTTTAAATAAGTTGGGAGATTGTAGATTTGGTGTCTGTAGGAAAGATGATGAGATGGTAGCCATTGTTGAATGATTTAGGATTGGTTTGGTTACTTCTGTTTTTGCAGAAGTTTGTGTTGGGATAATGTGTTTGTGATTTTTTTATCTGGTTTTGGAGCTTTTGGTTGGGGAAGCATTAACCACCACTCATTTACAATTGGTGGGAAGGATGGGGATGTGGAAAAGAAAATCTAGGAAAAAGATTATTAGAAAATAATATATGTAAATAAGTAGAAATCAGGGCCGGCCCTTGGGGTGGCAGGGTTGTCGACAGCCACAAGCCTGACACCCTGTTACGTCCGAAATTTTTTTTTAAAAGTTATATGTATTTTTATTAAAAACAATATGTGTATTTAATGTTTAAACTTAATTACATAACCACTAGCTTGGTCTAGTGGGTTCTACCCTCACTTGATACATCTTTAATTCTTTTTTTATACAAAAGGTTTTTACACAATCCAAATTCTAATCAACTAAACTCATATAAAAATTAAACTGTTTAAACCTAACAAAATACTCCTTTTACTTAAGGCCCAAAAAAATTTTCGCCTTCGACCCAAAAGTTATTTTGCTTTCTCGAAGCCGGTCCTGGTTGAAATATGGTCTCGGTATCAGAAAATTTGGAAGGCGTTAAAAGAATTCACGTTAGTTTCGTATAAGGAAATGTTAAAATACAAAGAGAGACAAAAATGAGAACCGTGAGAAGGATTTGTGATCACATAAAAATTCCAAAAAATTGATAAAAAATCATAAATCAAAATATAAATAAAAAACAAAAATGTTTCCCTCGTCATTCTCGTCAAAAAAAAATGCGCCGAAAAGACACAATACAAAGACAAAAGACATAATGACGAAAATGAACAAAATACACAATAAATCGTAAAATATAACACAATGCCGAACAAAATATAGTACAATATCAAGAAAAAAAGACACAATGTCAAGGAAAAAAGACATAATAAATGACGAAAATAAACACAAAACATAATGATAAACAAAAGACACAGTGATCATTTTCACTTAACATTGTTTTTTTTTCTTTTAGAACGAGAAAGACGGTGGAAACATTTTTGCGTTTTTACTTTTTTTTATTAATTTTTGAGTTATGATTTTTTATTTACTTTTTTTAAAAAATTTTTGAAGGGTTTTTTTTTGCATGGCTATAAATCTTTCTCACTATTCTCATTTTTGTCTCCATTTATATAAAATAACTTGACTCTAGTTTCTCTATCTTTGTCTATATATTTTGATTATATATTACATTTTTCATATTTATATATATAAATTTTATTTAGCCTACCAAGTCAGGTTATTATCTCTATTTTTTTATTCCACTCATAATCAATTATTTTATTATTTTATTCTTTTTCTTATATACTCACAAATAATTTTAGAGGTGATGAATAGTAAAACTCTGTCTTTGCTATATTATTATTCATTTAACTCCAAATTATAAATATTGAGATAGAGATAGAGAGCCTTATATAGATTCAAAATATAGAAAATTTTGATATTTTAGAGATAGAGATGGGTATAAAGAAGCTGATGTAAATGCTCTAAAGCCTAGGAGCTAGTGCTATACAAGTCATTTTAGACTTAGTAAGTCTTAAGAAAAAAGAAGGGTCGAGCGGGTTCGAGTGGCATGTCATAATAGGTCGTTTTAGAATGGGTTCTAAGCAAAATAATACTTGCTAGAATGAGTTGTTTTAAAAAGTTATCAACTTGATTCTGGTCAAAAAAAGGTTTTAGCCAAAATAAGTCGGGTTGAAATTTATCTTTTATAAGGTGTTAAGAACCCATTTGAATTATTTTTAAATTAACAAGTTTTATAATAATTAATGGTGTAACGTGTTGACTAGTTTATGTGGAGTTAAAACACCGTTTACTACACTGAGATTACTTATTTATTTTTGTCAAACCAACACATCATTTGAAAAGTAAGTTATAATTGCCGACTATAATTTTAAACACTAGAGTTGGGTTAACCAAATTATATCATGGGAGATTAAGGAAAAGTACAAGATAACAAATTATGTTTGTGATATAATTATATACTTGTAAACTAGACTTATGAAATTACGCAAGTACTTGATCACATGTATAAGTAATATGTTCATCACCTTTCTCCTTTTCGTAAGAAAACTACTTATCTTCTCTCAAACCAATTGTTTCTTTCTCTCGCCTATAATATAACACTTCTATATATCTGTCAAAAAAAAATTTATATTTTCCTCTTTGCTACCTTCTTGTTATATTTGGCCATGTGTGCCATGCGTTATATATGTAGTACTTCTTTTATATATATATATATATATATATATATATATATATATATATATATATATATATATATTATACAGGGGATGGATCATGCGAGAGGTGATATTATAGCGAGAAGTGCGAGAAATGAATCTAGACCATTCATTGTGTTTAATCAATGATCAACAACATAAATGACATTATCGTAAATAAAGACACATATTTATGACATATTTTTAATTAAAAATGGCATACATGTCTTTTATGGTGTTGGCCTAATTAAACCAGGCATTAATGAATTCGTCGGTTATTTTTTCTAGCATAATTAATGCTCATAAGATGATTAATACTAGTTTAATATATATACATGATACATAAAAACATACTCCAACTTGTCTCAAGTGACTACACGACATTAGTTTTACCTACATTACATTAGATATTTCTACACGAAATTAGTTATGACAACGCAGCATTTGAAAGTGTACTTACACTAAATTAAATATGTCCAAAATACATTAGTTATGACTACATAACATTTGAAAGTCTGCCTACACTACACTACATTAGTTTTGCCTACACAACACTATATATATCTACACTACATTAGTTATGACTATACGACACTTGAAAGTGTGCCTACACTACATTTGAAAGTGAGCCTACGCTACATCAGTTTTGCCTACACTACATATGATATTTCTATACCACATTAGTTATGACTATATAATACTTGAAAGTGTGCCTACCCTATATTAATTTTGCTTACACTACATTTGATATATCTACACAACATTAGAAAGTAAACCTACATTACATTAGTTTTTCCAAGACTATATATGATATGTCTACACTACATTAGTTATGATATTACAAAATTTGAAAAGTGTGAATACACTAGATTATGTAACTTTATCTACATTACATAAGATAAGCCTACACTACATTAGTTGATTAAAATCAAACCAAAAAAAATAACACTTCACGTTAGATATCAAATAAAAAAAATTAATTAGCCATTTGTTAGAATAAAATGATTTTAGATCAAATGGATTTTAATTGTTCAAATTTTAGATGAAATAAATAATAATAATAATAACTTATCATTTGCTAGTAACTTAACATTAATTAAACCATTAATGAGTATGAGTTACAAAAAAACATTTTATATTTTACTAACATACCGTTTTATTTAAATAATAATAAATTAAAAAAAGAAATTATGTGATTGGTTATAATCCCTTCTCGCCCTTCTCGCTCTAAGAAACACTTCTGAAAGAGAAAATTACCGTTTGAGTCCCTGTGGTCTTTAAGCGGAGTCACGTTGAGTCCCTGTAAAGAAAAATGACATGTTTGAATCCCCGACATTCAAAACCTGAACTGTTTGAGTCCCTCCGTTAGAATGGCGTTAGTTTTTCCATCCAAAAATGTTTTAAATTACTACTATACCTCTGCCTTAATATAGGTTCTGAATAAATAAACATATGAACCCTAATTCATCTTTCTATCCTTCGTTGTTTCTTCTTCTTCATCGCTGCTTCAATTGGAACCCTAAGTGGCTTCAATTGTAGCCCTAAGTACTAGTTTCTTTTTCTTCTTCTTCAATTCGATAGGTTTTCAAAGTAGTTAACGTCTTCGATTGGAGTCAAAATGTCGCAGTTCACATCCTCATCCTCTTCATCGGCGAATCAAGGTCACATGCTACTGGTTCATCAGATTTGTTTTGCTCTTGTGGTGCAAATACATGCTATCGTATATCCCAGACGGATGCTAACCCCGGTCGTCGATTCCTTTGCTGTGTAAGTATTTTTAATGCTCCAATCTTTGAAATTAGTTGTTTTAGCTTGATTGAATGAAATTAGTTGTTATATCAGTTTGTATAGAGGTTAATTTTGAATGAAATGAGTTTGTTAGCGTTAGAATTAGGGGTGTCCAAAAAGCCGAACCCGATTAAGCTAATTAGGGCCGGGCTAAATAGGGTCAAAAATTATTACTCGGGTTAACCCGATTAATCAGCTACTTTAACTTTTAATGTTATATAACTAGCCATTTAATAATATACATAAACAAATGGTTTGATTGAATTGGCAGTTTCAGCCCCGTTTGTTCGTTTAACTATAATCAAACAAACAACTGAACACAAACAGAAGCAAATTCATTTAAAAGTTGATTTTCCTCATACAAACCAATGTCAATAGTAATTCAGATGAATAAACAAAAAGTTAAAATTTATCTCATTCTAGATTTACAATCAAAATTGAGAGTGTTTGGGTAACAATATAATAATAATAAGATAATAAACTCCTGACCTTTTTAACCAAAGTTGGAAAATCCTCTTCTTTTTTACTTCAATCTACTTAACATGAAGCTTTTAAGGTGTCACAAAAAATTGTATTATTATTTTCTTCTCTTCTTCTACTTGCCAAAAAATTGTGTTAACATTCATTAATAATATGCATAAACAAACTTTTGGTGATATGATATCGAACAAGTGATTGGAGGGTAGGGTGGAGTGGTGTAGGGGTGTTAAACGGGTTGTGTTTGTGGATTGTCGGTCTAAGACACGTAACCGAACACGACCCACATACTTGTCCCTTACTGTGTGTTTGTGATTATTTCATGGTTTTGCTAGACGTAGATAGGAACATTGATTGGTGATTGGTTAGAACTTCATATTCTACCTATCTAGATAGCTGACAGGTGATAGATAGTCGGGTTGTCATTGGGATTAGATGTTTAGGCTAGAACGCTCTGACAGTAGGTTTCCCTAGATTTCCCTAGTTTCATTGTAATTCCGTATCCTATTGATTGTTTTTAGGTTACCCCTTGCACTTTAGTGTGTATTGAGATAGTGAGACCAACGGGTGATCTTTCTTCTAGGGTACTTTAGTATTGTTGGATAGATTGACAGGTAATCCGACCAACCGGTAAGTTTACACGCCTCTTAAGATTTCCTTTTAGGTCACATCCGGAGAATGATCAGGGATCCATAGATTATCTAAGGGTTTAGTATTTTAAGATCCCGATTCCATCATGGTTTCCATATCCAGAAGAGATTCAAGATTCACAAGTAGGATTCTAAACCTAGGTAGTGTTTCTCCTATCTTTGAGTTCGTCTAGGTCATAGTGTTGAAGTTTGTTAGTGTCAGTGTCAGTTTTAGTTAATTAGTCACTTGTTTAATCAGTAAAATTATTAAGTTCTTAGTCAGAGTCTAGTTTAGGTGTCGCTAGTGTCCTTTGGGTTCGATATTCTAGACTTCATTAGGTTTACTACAGTTGATAGGTACACTTACCTGTCTAGTGGTCTAGTATTAGAAGAGTCTAGTTTTATAAATTTAAAACTAGAGTGTCTAGGTTAGGTTAAGTTTTTATAGACCGCTTTCAGCACATCATCTTCTAACTTGATGATTTGCGCATACAACATTTTTTAATAGTATAACATAATACGTTACTAGTAATTATGCTCGAATAGAATACCCTTATAACAATTTTCATTTTGGGGGGCCGGGGGGGGGAGGGGGTGTTGGGGGTTGTTTTGCCACGAATACCATAGTCCATTGCGAGATGAGTGTTATTGTGTTAAGCCTTTAGGTGCTATACGATGGATTGGGCTATTAGTGTACAAGCCCAAAGTTGCTGTAATCCAAAATTGGAAGCCCATTCTTTATTACATGATAATACGAATATACGATCCTATTCAAGCACGAGTACAATATATAAATATAATGTGGGCCGGTAGTTGGTAGGTACTAAACCGTCACTTATGTCGCTCAATCAAACTCGAGATTTCGTAAAATTCCTTTTTGCACTTTGTCCTCTTCACATAATTCCAATAAAATACTGTAGGATTCTAAATAATGTCTAGTTGATTTTGGACACGTATCTTTAAATATTATATTTTTGTTTACTGTTGGCATTAAATATATGGTACAATATACATAGCTAAATCACTTGTGTGACTTCATACTAAAACCCTAAATACTACATGCCTAAATAGAAATAGATCAACACATTTTCAAGTTATAACTTGTATTTGTTTGTTCTTGGTTACAAAAGAGGTCTCTAAAGTTTGCGACTTTAAACATATTATATTCGTACTCGACGCCTATTTCCAGAAGTTTGACTTCTATTATTTAGTCAACACTATAAACTAGTGATGAGCTCGGTAACATACCGGTACCGAAAATCCCGATCCCGAAAATCGCTAATTTTTGGTACTGGTACCGGTATTTAAGGTAAGATTTGGGAAATACCGGTACCGTACCGTACCGAAAACTCAAAACCTTGGTACTGATTCGGTACCAACGGTACCAAATCGATACCGATTACAGTACCGATACCGATTTTGCTCGTCCCTACTATAAACATAAGTAATTAAGTCGACCCACTTCATATAATTGAGTAAATTACACACTTTCTTTCAAGTAACCAAATAATTATTATCCTTACCATTCCGTACACCCCAATTTGGCCCAAACTTTGTTAACTCATTAAGAGCACATGCAACGCTCATAATTGGGTTTCCAATGTTCCATAAAATAATAAAAGGGCCTGGCTTTCAAATTATACGACATTAATATATTCTATTAATTCAAGTATAAAACATTAAAACTTATTAAACAGATAATTTATTAGCTCGAGAAAACAAATACTTGTAGCATAATTAGAAGAATGCATTGCTATGTTTAACGTTGTAATAAGGATCACCCCTATGTTTAAAAGTGCTTAAAAGCCATAATCATCATTTCATTTCATTTGATTTCATCTTCATAGTTCATGTTTCTTAACAAACAAGAAACAACAAAGGATAATCACTCAGTTTTCCTAGCTACATTCATTCATCAGTATGTGCTAGCCTAAATCTACCTCTACTTCCTTTCTTGCATACCCGCCGTTGTGTTCTTCAGTATCTGCATAACAACAAAACTCGGATCTTCACAAGGTTGCAGCAAACACAAAACACATTGACTAGAAAACAATACATACATGTCTAAGCATCTGGTTCTCGTTTTGCAAAGTCGACAAACGCTCCTCAACCTCCGCATTCTTCTTCTCCAACTCTTTCACTCGCACCTCCAACTCACCCAAGTACGCCTTCTTTCTCTCCCGAGCTTGTTGTGCTGAGACCCGATTCCTCAATAACCTGTCAAGCGACCAACTCTTAGCTAAAAGATCAGCTTTTGGATTGGCATATCTAACCCGTTTGAAAACAAGCATGTCTCGGCCTCTCAACCAACTGGTTTAATTAAAAACGTAGCGTCCATTTGACCGGTTTAATAAATCGGGTTGTGTTTTTGTTGCCATGTTTAATTAAACCATTTGTTTTCTGTTTCTGTAATTAAATGGGTCGGGTTCGGGTTGACCAGTGTACCTAAACGGGCCATGTTCGGGCCAACCTGTTCAACTAAACAGGCCGTGTTCGGGTTGACCAGTGTACCTAAACGGGCCGTGTTCGGGCCAACCAATCTACCTAAAAAGGGCCTTGTTCGGGCCAACCTGTTAAACGGGCCGTGTTCGGGTTGACCCGTTTAACTAAAAGGGCCGTGTTCGGGTTGACCAATCTACCTAAAAAGGGCCGTGTTCGGGCCAACCTGTTAAACGGGCCGTGTTCGGGTTGACCAGTGTACCTAAACGGGCCCTGTTCGGGCCAACCTGTTTAACTAAACGGGCCGTCTTCGGGTCGACATGTTTAACTAAACCGTCCATGTTCGGGTTGACCAATTTAACCCGTTAAGTTAAACGGGTCGACCCACCAACCCGTTTACTTAAACGGATCAACCCATCATACCTCTTCAAGCGCTTGTTCTCTTTGTCAGCCGGGTTTTTCCCTTTCCTCCTGGAACCTTCAGCGGAGCCTTGAACCGGTTGTGCAACCGATCCGGTTTCCCGACCCGAAACAGAAGTCCCAATTTCCGGCACTCTTCTAATCTCCTCATCACTCTCCATTCCTATCAAATCAACTCAAAAATATCAATTTTACTCTCATTTTATATACCAATCAAAACCCAGTTCAAATCGATCCCATGAGATCACAAAACAATGAAATTAAATTTAAAAATTGACCTTCTTTGACGTTGGCTTGAAGTGCTGAGCTGGACGATCTCTCACTACTCGACGGTAGACTCGCTGCGACGGAGCTGGTGGCAGCTTGATCCTGCATTATTCTAGACAGAGAAACTATATAGGTTTCTAGAGAGAGAGTGTGTGAGACGTCATAAGGCGGGAGGAGGATACTGGTAATGGTAATAGAGAGAGAAAGAAGATATTATTGGCCGTTTGATGGTGAGTGATCGGACGGTGGGAAAATGGAGAACGTGGACGCGTGATGAGCCACAATGTGTATGTGTTAATCCAAAGGCAGGTGGGTGAGATACGTGGATGGAGTTGGGGCAGTCAGATGGTGGATGATCGGACGGGTGTGAGTTGTTGGAGTGGTGGTGATTTGAATGTTGTATGGGAGTGGGGGCCCACATGGTAGTTTGGCACATCCTGTGTGTCTGTCTGTACGAAACTCGGGATGTCGTCATAATTCTTCAATAAAATTTAAATTTTATTTTTATCAATTTACTTTTTATTTAACATGTTATGTCTTATCATTTGTATTATTGAAGTTTTGGGTTTACGTTTTTACATTTAATCGTATTAAGCTTTTAATATAACCCGTTTCGTTAGCATGTACGTGCAAGTATTTAAAAGAGGGAAAATTTTTAAAATAAGTCAATTAAGAATTGAGATTTTTAATTTAGGTCAAAAATTTTAAACAAATTCCATAATACTTCGTTAACCCTTGAGATTTCAAACTAAATCTGTCTGACTCGTGATATTTGGGTTTGTGCCAAATCCGTGAGATTTCAAGCCAAATCCATCTTATCCACGAGATTTTCAAGCAAAATCTGTCTAACCCCTGAGATTTCAAGCCAAATCCGTCTGGCCCGTAAGTTTTGATACAAAAGCTGTTTCCTTGAAAACCATTTTCTCCGTGAGATTTGGAAAAAGTTTGAATTTATCTCTATCCACCATTAATTCACCACCACCACCACCACCACCACCTCACTTCTTTGAAATAATTCCGATTAATTTTCGTCACCAACTCCGTCCTTCAACATCCAATATCACCATCTCCGCCCACGTCGGCTACACTATCTCTAACCACCGTTGCATTCACCATCTTCGCCCACCGTCATATTCACCATCCAAGATAACCATATCCGGCCACCGTCGCCTTCACCATCCAACATCAACATATCTGCATCACGTCGTTTTCTCCGGTTTCTAGCAAGTTACAGTGGTGGTCGTGGTGGTGAATTAATGGTTCCGCTGTTTTCTCCTATTTCCGGCAAGTGGTGGTGGGGGTGGTGGTGATGAATCAATGGTTCCATCATTTTCCGGCAAGTGGCGGGCGGCGGCGGCGGTGGTGGTGAATCAATGGTAGAATGAGGTGGATTTATTTTTTTTCAAAAACTCACGGATGAGACTGCTTTGGCTTGAAATCTCACAGGTCGGAAAGATTTTTCTTTGAAATCTCATGGGTCAGATGGATTTTCTTTGAAATCTCATGGGTGGAGGTCAACATCTTTACACGTGCCACTATTTCATTTGGGGACGAAAATCATCGCGCGGGAAACCGAATGTCACGACGGAGATAGATTTCGGTGGATTGGAAGTTTTAAAATTTGTGGTCTATTTTGAGACCCTCTCTCCTCAAATGGCCTATTTTAAGAATTTTCCCTTTAAAAGATAACATATTTTGTTAAACATGTCATGCTTGGTTTAGCAATCGGGTCAAATATGTTGTGCTAAACACGACCCGTTTAACCAACGCTTTACATTTTGTTGGTTCAAGTTTATTTTTCAATAATGTAAGTATTATTATCAGTGAAAGCTAAAGAACGACTACTGCTACTCTATCAAAAAGCATTAGGAAACATAACGGCACCAACCATCAGCGATGAGCAAATTTAGTACGAGTATCAGTTGGTACCATTACCGGTACAAAATTGGTGCCAAAGTTTTGAGTTTCGGTATCGGGACTGGTACTGGTACTGGTACTGGTATTTCTCGAATTTTTTACCTTTGGTACCGGAACCGAACCGAAAATTTCGGTATCGGTACCGGTACCAAAAATTTACGATTTTTCGGAACCGGGACCGGTTCGTAACTGTACGGTGCCAATATCGTCCTTACCAACAATGTATTGTAGCCAACTAGTCCCTTATTTTGTGACCGCGCCCCCTTTATATTTAGTTATTTACTAACCTATCATTTAGTTATACATGGGGATTACAAGTGAACGACTTAGTTCTAAAACTTTGACTAGGAAGCAATTGAAGTTTGGTTCTTCAAATTTACTAGCATTGAAATTAGAATTAGAATTGGAATGAATCCTACGGTTTTAGTTTAATTTAAAAGCTTTTAGAATATATTCCAGTAATCCTTCAATATCTTAATAGAATGTCTAATTAAAAAAATAATAATAATCTAGTTTAACCAACATACCACAAAATGTTTCCAACTCTATTGGTTGGCCAAAACTATATCCACAATCAATATTCAATAATCATGCTCCATCACAAGCATCTTTTATTTTCAAATCATTCTATTGTTTTTTTAATATCATCATCATCAAAGTTACATTTATCGATAGAGCCGTACAAAAAATCCGGTTTCGGATTTGATCCGATTCCTACCAGTACTTTACCCGTGGGTAAGTCTTGGTATTAGATTTCTTTCTAAAGGCGTAACATGGAACCGGAACCGAACTGGACCCGCCGGAAACGGAAATACCCGGTCAAAACCGACCCTACCCTACCCAAAATCTGAAATAAAAACCCCCAAAAATCCGATCAAATACCCGATTATACCCGGAACCAGTTCCTATCTGACCTGATTTTAACTTTTATCGACCATACCTGAAACCAGTTTCTATCCGGTTCCGGTTCTTGAAAATAGATCTATACACCTTTATTCATAACCAATGAGGCATGAGCCATACTCTCTCCTTAAGCCCAAAACTTCTTGTAATTAAGTGGGCTTTCCACCCTATAAACACGGGTACGAAGGTTCGTGGACTCACCCACACCCGTATAAACGGGTCATAGTTCTCGGGTTCACCCGCCTTCATTTGCCAGTCGCCACCGCACATCTCACCTGCCTGACACCGTTCTCCGGCAATTACACTCCTCACCGGCCACTAATCTCCAAACCCTCACACAAACCCCGTGTTTCTTCATCAAACAACCCACAACAACAACTAGCGTTAGACTGCGTTCAGCAGTTGCCCACCAAGTGTTCGACGAAATGCCTCAGTTAAAGTAGTTAACTTATTTCATTATAATGAAGGCATTTAGACGTTTAACTAACTGTTATTATGCCCCAAGTCTTCTAAGAGCCAAAAACTTTACTGGGTTTGTGAATACAGATGCAATATCTAACCCGATATCTTCCGAGTGGCGCGAACGAGCCTTCTCGAAACTAATCAAACTGAGTCATTTGCTTAAGGGTTTGGACTTAATAAATGGAAGATTAGTTGATGTCCAGGATGAATGTGTTGCTGTTAACAATGAGTTTTTTATGCAAAGCATGCATGCTTTCAAGTCAATCGGTGCGGCTTTTGTTATACCAAATATGCATACTTGTGCCAACAAGCCGATTTACAAAGAACCCTTTGCTATAAGTTCTCTAAAGAAAGTTTGTGACGTGTTAACCGTATCGGCTCAACATAGGAAGTTAGTCCGTCTTGCGATATGCCCACAGGTTACACTGCACCAGATATGGATGGGTACACTTATTGAGATACTGAATCAGTTAAAAGATGAAATGAGTGTTAAGGGTTATCGAGCTGACATGGCTCAGCAAATAGTGGTTAATTGTCTTAGGTTGTTGGATGATGCAATATCGTATGACCCTGACTCAACGTCGTGGATGCGGCTTGCGCCTAAGAAGGACGCTGACTCACCTCCTTCTGTCAAATGGGCTGATTTTCTCGAAATGTTTAATGATTTAGTTACCTGTTTGCAGGATAACCATAAGTTTCTGTTTTATGTTATGAAGATTGAGATAATGAAAGAAGGGTTGTTGCAGATAAAAGATGGTTTGGTGGATAAGAATATCGGGTACAAAGAGGCTCGACACCAACAAAGTTTGGTTCAGAAGAAGTTGACTAAATCGTTGGGTCATTCGTCACGATGTTTGTTTACGCTTTTATTGTATTATCTATACGGAAGTGTTGATGATATTGAGATTGACGTTTGTTGTTGGTTGTCCGAGGATGTTGGTGGTGATAGAGTTTGTTTGTGTGTTGGCAAGATTATGACATCGGATGGAGATAAAATGTTAATGCATGTGGTCAAGCAGTTGGATCGGGCCCTTGGGGTGGTTAAATTTGTTCATGAATTGGCGGGAATGAAAGAGGTTTTGGAGTTTCAGGGTCATCTGTGGTATGTAGGGTCGGAGAGTAGATCGCTCACTTATAGAGGACACAAGTTCTTTGTTCATGGAATTAGTCTTTGATGAAGGGTGTAATCGAAGGCGTTACATGGAAATGTATTCTTCTGTAAGGTAATTGTTTATTTAAGAATTATATATTTTATCTGAAGATCTATTTATTTATGAAATATACTAGGCTATACATGGGCTGAATTACTTAGTTAGGCTACAAAACTTTTAGGTTTGGTGTGATGTCCAAACCCAAAAAAAAGGCTGCAAAAATAATATTTCAACACATAATTTTTTTTTAATGAACAGCAAATACTTGTTGAATTTGTCATGGTTCTTCAAGTTCTAAAACGACTCCCCAAACTTACGTTAAATATTTGGTTTTTCCTTAGAAGAAAGTTAGTCTGCTCATCTAAAGCGAGAAGGGAACTTCATCTCCTGAACCATAGTAAACCACAAACCATAACCACCTGCAAACTATGCAACCGAAACATTTAAATTAAAAAAGAAAATTTAACATGTATACTTCTATAGATAGACTTGTATGAGTGTCTCTACATATCACAAACATTACTTTCTGAAATAACAAATATTGAGACACGGACCAGCTAAAAAGATATCAGCACCTTATCATCCACTTCAATTTTAATGGTGTAGCTAAAGTGGTGACCAAGCAGATGTCAAGTAAAATCAGAAGTCAAAGTGCAGGTAACGCTAATACAGCATAAGTAACCAATATGCAAATATTTGATATAAATGCAATTAGGGTACTTCAATTTTCCCTCCCTATCACACCTACTATGACAAAATCACACGTGAAGGGTAAAAGTGGGGCATTAAATAAGCAATCAACAAATGGTTCTGAAACCTTAAGTCGAGCTTGACGCTTGTTAATGATCATCATTGCCAACAGATCACTTTCAATGTCTTCAGCCACAAATTAGCAGGGGTCTACCGTCTACGTTTCTGTTTCGTTAACTCGACTGATGAGAAAAAAAATTAAAGAAAAATGTATTAACAAATGAGAGCTTAATCTTAAAATAAGTAGGAGGCAAGTTAATGGTTTGTGTAAATAGTAACTAAACGGGCCAATAAACAGGCAGCCTTGCTAGCCTTCTTACAAATGATTTTAGAAGAAAGACCATAATCACTAGTAACTAATAATTCTGAGAAGCGTTTATGCAAACATCAGTATATAAATATTAGAGACAAGTGCATAAATGTTCCATGTGGTGTGACCATTTTAAAAGTTTGGTCCTTATATTGTAAAAGTTGCAAAATTATCCAAACATTTTTGAGAGGGTTATACGTTTAGTCCATACCATTAATCCCAAATAGTTTTTAACAAAAAACTTTTTGAAAATTTCCCATTTAGTCCCCACAGTTAATTTGGCAACTTGTTTGTGATGAATGATTAAGACTAATTTGGCAGTTGAACTGTTAATATGCAGTCATATGCGTTTTGGACTTGACAAAGTGCATGAAAACTGAACTGTTATATGCAGCCAACTCAACAAAATTAATGCCAACTGTTACAATGCTGCCAAAATGTAAATATTTAATGTGCAGCAACTATAATGTGTGATCCAGTTTTCAGAGGCTGCAACACAATTGACTCATATGCTTTTTGAGTCTGCAACATAGATTGACCCATAGACAACCCATGTGCATTTGTGAGAGTATGCGCAATTGATCCGTATGCATTTTTTGAGGCTGCAAAACTTTTAGATTTATGCACAATTGACCCACATGCATTTTTGAGAGTAAACATGATTGACCTGTAATCATTTGGGAGAGTATGCGCATTACATTTGACAACACATCTCTGCTAAATTAGAGTTTTATCATTTATATCATCGAAATGAAGCTAACAGTCGGTCACCAAATCTTTAGAGAAGTTGAATTTGAAACACAAGTTTATAAACATAGTATTTGAAACTTAAAAGTTGACTATGGTTTTGTGTTCCCAGATCAAGGCCTTGCAAAATGGATAGGGCCGTTGGGGTGGTTAAATTTGTTCATGAATTTGCGGGAATGAAAGAGGCTTTGGAGTTTCAGGGTCATCTGTGGTGCATAGGGTCGGAGAGTCGATCGCTCACTTATAGAGGACACAACTTCTTTGTTCAAGGAATTAGTCTTTGACGAAGGGTGTAACCGAAGGCGTTACATAGAAATGTATTCTTCTGTAAGGTAATTGTTTATTCAAGAATTATATATTTTATCTGAAGATCTATTTATTTATAATATATATTAGGAAAGATTCTATTATATAAAGACATGCCTTTTTCTTTTCCACCATTTGATAAAGCTACACCAGGAGACATGTTTTAAACACATACTAATGCATGTTGCTGTCCTACATAAAATGATGAACAATTTGGTCAATTATATCTTAAAGATTTCATTATACTCTGAAACCAAATGTTAAAATAAAAATTATTGCATTACAAGCTTATTTCAAGCTGTATTATGATATCAATATGACAATCATATCTATAATTTGTAGACAATTATCAATTTGTTTCACAAAAATGATGTCATTGCTATAACACTTTGAACACTGTGGGCAATTAGAATTAATATCAGATTAGTGATCTTTACTTGCCTTTCTAGCGGAAATAGTACTTTCGAGAGAAAAACTCGGAGTAGAATAAACCTTGAGAGATTATTGAAAAATATAGTTTAGTGGTTACCATTTAACAACTATTCATTATTCATATCGGAAGTAGTGCCTCTATCCCCTGAGACTTTGCCTTTATCATGCCCTCCGCATACTCTACTAATAGCTTGGCTGTGTGTGTGATTTTACTGGATACATTTATTTGTGTATTATGCAAAATTTTAAAAAGTGCACCAAACACAAACGTGATTAAGTAATACTCAATTGTATAAATAAATATTTAAGTACTTTATATTATATGGCATAAAGTCATAAAATTAACCAACTGGCAAGCAGTAAATATATAGATTGATAGGCTTTGAGCAAACTTAACTAACACAAAGGCTTTGTACTATAGGAACTCGGGAAGTGGAATTTGAAAACTATGAATGCTTAGCTTTTTTTTTTTTTTAACTTTCATGCAATGTAGATTCCATATGATTATTTACTTTACCTTTGTTATTTTATGCTTCAGTACTTCCTTTAATAATTTCACCCCATAAAGCAACTAATGGCAATGAATGGACCATCAGTTCTTGAAATATCACCATTTCATATCATGATTAAAGTTTCTGGTTTTTCTTTTAGAACAAAAAAGGAAAAAAAGCTTGTGTTGTATTCCTTTCATGATCTTATATGATTGCATCCATGAACTTAATGGTTTTCTCATATTGTTACTTGGCTGTGCATACAATTGCAATGTAATAGTAACCTTAGATTGAAACATTATTTAAATAATATATAAATTAAGTTTCAAAGTGGTGAGTGACTCAGCCAGTAGATTACAAGATTGTGAGGCTGGAAATGAGATATTTATTAGGGAAAAAGAATCTTGTTGTGGAGATTAATTAAAATGATAATGACATATTATTAGTGCTTGACCAAGTAGCATATTAAGGTAAATTATAAAGCTTCTTTTTTATAAGAATCTTGTTAAAGCTAAACAATAATGGCTAGCAGGAGATCACTAATTAATAAAAATGTGTGTTTTAGCTTTTTGACCAGTATTGCAGATTTCTAGGTGCAAAAAAGATGTTAAACTCAAAAGCTTAATTTGGAATCCTATGTTGTCATGTATGCTCTTGCTCAGGAATCCTCTTAAATATAATTTGTTAGCTTGTAATATTTGAAAGGGTATTATTATTTTACTTAATTTGTAGCATTTGTGTAACTTTATTTTAACTGAGAGCAGATAATTAAAGAACAAAAGGAACACATAATCTTAAGGAAGAACCTCACAAAATGAGGGATTAATCAGCCATAAAATCAAACATGAGTCTTACTAATCAAATTAACCATAATTCACCTACCTAGCAAATCGAAAGACCGTTACTAATAAAATAAAAGTAAAAATAAAAAACGAACGAAAACAAACAAAGATAATTAAGTCGAAGGTAGGATTGCATATAATAAGGGAAAAACGGGTCGGTTTAGAATTTGGATCCTATCAACTGGATGCAATTAAGATGCTCTTTCTTTCTTCATTATGTCTGA
This sequence comes from Bidens hawaiensis, assembly GCF_021521415.1. NCBI lineage: Eukaryota > Viridiplantae > Streptophyta > Magnoliopsida > Asterales > Asteraceae > Bidens > Bidens hawaiensis. Next base: position 236,351 of record NW_027492078.1, on the reverse strand, counting down.
TCAATCTCTCATTATGTAGTAGATAGCAAATCTAACAATACCTGAAATTAAGTTACATCATCTGAATAGTTTAATTAAATCTGTAGATTAATTATTCATGTTAATCAATGAGAAAACAAATATATATAGAGTGTTACCTGCAGACTTAAAAAGAAGAATGGCTACCAGAGTCCCTAGGCGCATTGCATCTAAAGCATTCCATTCTGCTAGCAAAGTTGTGCTCGTTACACCCGGGCCTACAAAAATCAAGACATATAAATATGCAGAGGAAAGTTAACGTACAAACTAAAAAAATGTGCTAACTGCGCAAATCAAGTAGTGTAATTACACTATGTTGTAATTACACTATGTTGTAATTACACTACTTGATTCGCATAGTTATCACATTAATTTAATTTGTATTTAATCCAAACTCAAATATATATGCTAAATAATTAATTAATTGATAAATATACAAACTTATATATAATATATAAAGATGTTAATTTTCATGCATGTACGTACTTTATTGTGCATGAAGTAGACAGATCAAAGTTAATTAATTAATTAGTTACCTGGTGCATATCCAGTCACCGGACTTCCACCCAGAACGGCCGCCACCGCCACTGCCACCACTTCCGCCACCAAAGCCGAAACCCCTCCCAGCATCAAAACCACCACCACCACCACTGTTGCCGCCGCTAGAGACCAAGTCATCCTTGAAGGCGCCGCACTTGAAGCAGCTGGAGCGGCTAGCAAAGTTGTGGGCCCCACAGTTGCCCACATTGCAGTACCAGTCACCGGGCCTGACATCAGGCCCGGTATTGAAGCTAAATGCAGAAGCAGTGATCATGCTTCCCCTACCGCCCCCATAACCGCCATGCTTCGTCTCCCCGCAGCGCTGGCAAGACTCCCTCCTCTGGAAGTTCAAATGCTGGCATGACCTGCAGTTCCAATCTCCTGGTCTGCTCATCTTAATTAATTAATTTCTGCAAAATACCCAATAAACTAAATGTATATTAGTTACTAAGGTAAGCAACATGCCTATATATGTATACACACACACACTGTGTGTGGATTAGGGTTTTGAGTGTAACCTTGAGGAAGATATAGTGAGTGAGTGTGTGTGTGTTGAGGGATTGTGGTTATATATATATATACATGCAAAAAGGCCTCGAAATTCGAGGAGATTCGGGCTGCTAGCTGTAGACGTGGTTCAAGCTCAAGCTAAACCACCTTTTTCTTTTTAATATTCTTCTCTACCTTCAACAATGCGACTTTAATTATTACCAAAATCTTATAACCTATTTATTTATTTATTTATTTTTGACTAATTATTTAGAGAAACACATTTAACTAATTATCTTTTATATTTTATATACACAAGATTATATGCTAAGAAACCTATAATTTATTTGTTCATATTGCTTTGAATATGATACATAAACCAAATAGATTATTTGTTGCGTGTTAAAGTGGAGGGGGGCTTGAAACCCCTCCACGTCAACATTCGTGACGCAACACCGTTACAGATTTATAGGGGAGGGTGAAGGGGTGCTACCCATTTTTATCAAGTGTTCTCTGCGTGCGCGTGGGCGTTAGGGCCAAAATTGTGTAACTAATTCTTTTTAATTAATATTTAATATACAAACCGATGATTTAGATTCATCTTACCATTTCTTTTTCAATTTATTATTATTATTATTATTATTATTCAATTTACCACATTTCATATTCCCACAACACGCTTTAGGGTAGGGTGAAAAGTGAAGCCGCCAGTACCTACTTGAGGTTATTTTTTTTTAATATTTCACACACCATAATGGATGGTCTTATGTAACCGTCATTGTTTTTCTTTTTCAGCTACAATTAATTACTTCTTATATAATATGTACAATTGAATTATACAGTTATTATATTATTATACTAGTTCTAAACATTCAATGTATTATGCTAATAGGTGGTCTTTTTATTTGAGAAGTTGATTTAAATTTATTTATTAGTTTGTTGATTAATTGGAAGCAAGTAAAGGACTAAAGGGGCAGCAATTGGCCTTATGCTTTAACGGTTAAGGTTTGAGATCCTTGAAGTCTCAGGTTCGAAAGGCAACTCAAGGGTGTTTTTCCACCTTGATGGTGTTTTTTTGAGCGAGTCAAGGATGTAACATCAAAATCAGTATGAATTGTTAACATTATTTCTTAGAAAGACTCGCTTAGATACTGAGGGTTGTTCCTAACACCGTTAAAAAAAAGGACTAAAGGGGCATCTAAGGAATTTTATTTGAAACGTTGGGTTGAGAACTTGAGATTCTAAAGATGGAAGTATCATGGAGTTTAAGGTGTAGCTTCTTTAAAGGCTTTCATTTTCCCCGTCATGCCCTTCCCTTCATTCTTAAATCACTAAATTTACCATTGTGTAATTTATATTTCGTTTCATAAAATTGTTGGAAGAGATATCACCAGATCAGTGGGTAAACCCGAACCCGGCATGAAATTAAAAGCACGATCTTGTGGTTCATAAAAGTAAAAAAAAAAAAAAGAAAAATGTTTCCTATTGGCCAATTGAAAATACAAGAAGCCATTGTCACATTTCGTTAGGACATTCCTTCATGTGAAGACTAGTGACATGATCAATGATATTACCCTATTATTTACTAGTATAAATAGCATAGAAGTTAGAGAACTTAGGGAGACTCTCATTCTCACTTGTACGTTTATTCTCGTACTTATTCACTGGAAAAGAAGGATACAAGTGTTGATTCTCACAGGCTCACAGTGCTCTATTTTACTGGATTGATTTCGATCACATGCTTGAGATTGATTGGAGAGAACGAATTGTCGAAGGGTTCGAAGCAGCTGGTCTAGTGCATATGTAATTTTGTCTTCAATACTGATTTCTTAGCCAATTAAAAAAAATTTTAGGTTATTTATATTTCGGTAATATAAGTGTTACTTACGTGATTGATCCAATAAAAACGATCATCCAATCTGGGCAAATCAATATGCTTAGATAGTCAGATGAACATAAAAAAGGCTATAGTTTTTGTTTCGAGTTATTGTGTTTTTTTCAACCCTAATTCGAAACCCAAGTCTAAGGTAGCGTTTGGTATGGGGTAATAAAGGATGAAATGGAATGACTCATTCAAACGTAATGAAATTAGGTATGTTTGGTTGACAATTGGAAAGGAATAGGTCACTACCAAAGGAATTGTTTTCCTTCTAAAAATAGCTATTTTCATTCCTCCCGTCCGCCATGTGTTTTTTTTTCATTCCCTACCTTATTTTCATGTTAATTCTTTATATTGCTTTTAAACAATGATTTCATAATTCTATAACAAAACATAACAATAGAAAACATGTTTAATAAAATTTTCTTCTAGTTTCACTGTGATTTGTTTATCATTCTATATCTTGATATACTGATATTTGTTTATATAAATTACTAAACATGTTTAATTATTATATATATTAATTGGATAATGTTGTGAAAATTGGTAAAACAAAATTATTTTGTAGAACGAGATTTTTTTTTATTTTTTATCAATTGTATTTCTTTATTTTGTCTTTTTCTGCGTTCTAAAGAACAAAATGTAATGATATATTTCATTCCCAAAGGATAATCAAACCTGACAATGGAATGATTATGATCCATTTTATTCCCATGTCCATTTCATTTCTCCGTTCATTCCATTCTCCCACTCATTTCATCACCGCATACCAAACATACCCTAAGCCTTATTAAAACTATATCTGTAATTTTAAAGAAAACTACCTATTTCACTCATGAAATTCATTAGAATTGAAATTAATTCCACATAGAAATGCATGTTTGATAGGCTAAGAAAGGGTTATAAATTGAAATTCATTTGTCAATATGGGGCTAATCTACTTGGTAAAGTCGCATGCCTTTTAGATGGAAGGTTTCATATTCAAACCTGAGCAATAGAATAATTTAGGGATGTAGCTTCATCTATTTGATTTTATTATAAAAGAAAGTATAATCCTGTCAAAATTTGATTTATTAGATCGATTTTGGGGTTATGATTTTAAATGTAAATATTACTCATACTATACCACACCAATTTAACAACCTCGTTTCTCTTGCGGATTTCATCGTTTCACGGCCCCGGCCAAAATCAATCTTATAAATCAAATTATATGTTTTATATGTGGCGTCCTACAATAGAAGAAGAACTGGTAATGATCAGCGAGACATGAATAACAAGTCGTTCATAGTTCACGACAAGGATCCGAGGGTCGTCGCCATACAGGGTATCCCAACAGCATGTCCTCGCCATAGAATTGTTGTTGGTGATGAAAAAAGTCTTCACCCTAGGTCGAGCTATGGTGACAAGAAGTCGTCAGGAAATTTAATGCAATTTTTGTTTTCATTTTGTTGTCGATCGATTTAAATAACAAAACTATAATAATGAATACAAACACAGTTCGAATCTAATCCAAATTACCATAACATATTAAAATAATTAAAATGCTTGTCAAATTGTTGAAATACATTTCATAAATACAAGTTAAACCAGACTACCTAATCACTTTCATGTCTCGACCGTGCATATTTTTAATTATTCAACGATGCAAGTATAGTTCATTTAATTGTTGTTGCATATGTTGATTTTATTGTCGATTCTATTCTTTTATTGCTTGCTGTTGCTGCCACTTTTCATTCACTTGTTGCAATTGTTATTACATTAAATCATATTATGAGATGAAGACATATGTACAAGCAGTCATGTCGGCGGATAGATTTTAAAGTTTTCAACCAATACCCCTTGTATGACCACGCCATTCACCTAGGGCACATTTAAGACACACAATCTCATCAGCTGGCGAGACACAGGCTTCGCTTTGGATTTCGTCATACTCATGTTATCATGCATTAAACCATACAATAAGTGTACATTAAGTTTTTTTACTAAAATTCACCATCATAACTGTTGTAATGGATATGCAATTTGTTCAACTATAAATTCCCAAATTTCAATGAACCTACAATAATAGCAACAACGCTAACAATTTCTTGTAATGGTCGAAGAAAATCACACAAATAAATTTACCATTAAGCTTTTAGAAAAAGGACATCACCTTGCCATTCCACTATCTCGATATATGCTTTTACGAGAAGTTGTGTAATAAATAACATGTCATCGGGATCTTTGAAATAATATTTATTTATCTCATCTCATGTTCTTTTGTGTGATAATCTGACTGCCACATATTTATCAACTATTATAGTCTTTCATGCTCGAAGAAATCACATTAGGGTTGATTTTATTTTTAAGAAAACTAGGATAGAGCCCGTGTGATGGGTGGAAAAAACAACAAAAAAATTAAATTTAGTAATATACATGATAACATACGTTATAGATTCATATGATATTAGTAATGATAAACAAAATTTTATAATTCATAAATTTCTAAAGGGAAAAGTGAATACGGTGCTGTGAGACGTGTAACCTTACACGTAAAACCAATCAAAACTACTTAGTTTTGATTAAAAACCCTTATTTAATTAAAATCCTTTCCATATTTATAGAAATTCCATAGTTACAGCTCGTCCATTTTTATGCTTTAGGTGGTGAAAACATGTTAACTCTTTTTATTATAATGTTTGTTTGCTGATCATCCCAAAAATTCAATGTTGAGAAAAATAATTAATTTGGCTATTGTGTATTAGAAAAAAACAATGTTTTCGTAGGTTTTTAAAGATGAATTTTAATGTTTTTATTGATTAATTTTGATTTCCATTTATTTTTAATTGATGTATTATGTACGAAATCGTTGTGAATACAAGGTTTTTGTGTATTTATTATATAAATATGTTTTCACTTATTTATTATTAAACTATTATATATAACCTCATTGTGAATACATAAATTATATTCAACAGAAAAATAAAACAATCCAAGAACGTCAAGCCAATATGTACAAACTGATCCAAAATTTTGAAAACTAAGTTATATTTTGTGGTGGAATTTGGGAAAAACTTAAGAGAAAAACGTTTTGAACATTCAAGATTACTATATAAAGATGATCATAAATAGGGAAAGTATTTTAGTTAATTGAGGGGATTTTTAATCAAAACTACGTAGTTTTGATTGGTTTTACGTGTAAGGTTACACGTCTCACAGCACCGTATTCACTTTCCTCATTTCTAAAAGCCTCTTTAAATACAACATTGGACGTTAACTTAATTGTTTAATGATTTTCTGGTATTAATTATAAGTGAATTAACAATGTATTATTTATAAGTCAAGAAAATCAACACAATAACTACTTAAATGGAGTTGGTAACATCTTTAGTTTGAAACATGAGGGGTATGTTTGGCAATGAGCTTTTAGGGGCTTCAAGCTTTTAAGAAAAAGCTCCTACCCAACAAAAAGTCTTGTTTGATTCAATGAACTTGAAGCTTTTATATTAGGAGAAAAAACTCTTTTTCTAAACGCTACTACTACTTACTACGACGTTTGAGAAAAAACTACAAGCTTTTACAATTGAATTTATAATTTTGGTACTTGAACTTTCATCAACTTTTGTTAATTTATATAATAGTTACATATTTTACCCTTATTCAAAACTAACTACCTCCATGTCTCTTTAAAAATCCATAACTTTTTCACACGTTAATATTTTTTTAAACACATTACATCATAAAAAAGAGCATTTTATTCTCTTTAATTTGAGTATGATATTGATATACTTGTTTACCGGTTATGATTGGCAACAAGTCGAGTCAGACGAGCTCGGGTCATGTGTAAGACCAAATTAGGGTCGGAACGAGTCGATAAAAAAGGGTTAATTTAGTTCCATTCGTGTCGGTGCGGTTTTGGGTCTAAAGGGGCCAGGTCAGAATATGTTTCAGATTAAAACGGTGTCGGGTCGGAAAGGGTTTCAAATCAAAAGAGGTTGGTTTAAAATATTATCTATTTGAAATTCACAAGATTAAAATTACTGCATATTTTAGCTTTGTTTCTTGATTTTCGTCACGATTACACGCTTGCTGTCTTTGCACGAAGTGCACGTCTGCATTCAGGTTATTCGTGCACTAATATCAAGTGAATCACGTACCGACACTGATTATGCAGTTGATCTCAGGTTGCCCGCACCCTTCGCCGCACCGCACTGGCACCCAATTAGTTTTATTAAAAGTTCAAGTTACTCTGCCAAATACCTAAATATATATCTAAAAAGCTCCAGTTACTCTGCCAAACATCTAAATATATCTAAAAAGCTACTAGCTACAGTTACCAGCTTTCAGCTTCCATCTACCAGCTTCTAGCTAACAGCCACCAGCTAGTTATGCCAAACATACCCGAGGTCTTAGGTTCGAGACTTGTATTGCACAATAATTTATTTTTCAAAATTTCACAAAGTGTTATCTTCATATGAAGATGGTTGTACTTGAAGAGAAACGGGGTCATGGTTTTAACATAACTAAACGGGTTCATGCTTCATATTGTGTTTAGAAAAAGAGATGATAAAATAGGAAATTGCTCACATGACATCTATGTGGCATCCTATGTGAAAGCCCTAGAATGATACCATGTAAAAAAATCATGTTGTTTTAATATATAGTTAGATTAGATGTTTCTCAAGATGATCTATGTGTTTAGTTTGTATCTAAAAATGATGAGATTGAAGATTTATTCACAAATTCTTTAGCCACAAGTCGAGGTGAACCACATGTTTAGTTTAAATCTACACATTATGACATCTTCACGTCTTTAATGACAAGTTGCTTTATGTTTTAACATTTCAAGTTAACTTCAAGTCTTAGTTGCTTCCGCTAATTCAGATGCAATTAAATTAACAATTATTATTATTATTATTATTATTATTATTATTATTATTATTATTATTATTATTATTATCAATTGCCTAATTGTGTTAGGTATCTTGTTCACTAAGATTACTATATCTTAAGGCTCACTTTATTAATCCTCATTTTAATAAAACACAATGCTTTCAAAATCTATTGGGTTAATTAATTGTTGATTAAAACCCTAAAAAAGTTGGTTCTAATTTGGATTGGAAAAAGAGTGAATCCATACCCACAAAAAATTAATAAATTATAAGTCTTTTACAAGCTTAAGTAAGCCAGACCAACATGGCCTACATTAAAGCAAAAGATCACATAATGTCACCTCTAAGTAAGGCAATACATGTTTATTCAAAGATCTAATTGCTTGTAGCAAAACTCTTTGACCAACAATTATGCACGTAATTGAAACACACACACAAATATTGATCTCATATACAATTAACTCTCGCGGTCGAGAACAAGAAGCATATATATATATATAAGAGTTTGGAGTATTTGTTTTCGTTTCAAAATTCGTTAAAACAAGACTCAAAATCAAATTAATAAACCAAAACTAATCTTGTTTTAATTGGTAAAATTGTAGTTAAAATTTTATTAGATAGGCAAAATTGTAGTTATAATTTTTTTAGATAGGCAAAATGAATGTACTATGTATTTTGATATCTTGTTTGAATGACTTAGCCACAATATTTTGCCCCCATAACATTAAGGAGGGGTCACCTTGTCACTTTTGTAAATGAATTGCCTAAAACCCAAATTAGAAAATTGATGCTTCCTTTCACAATTTTTTGAATATTCATGTTTTGTACTTGTGGTATTTTCTTTTTAAGATTTGAGTCAAAAAGAGTGTATGGGATGACACCACATATAAAAAGTAATAGATAATATTTGATATTAACTTGCTTTCTTTACGGCATTTTCTTTTCAATATGTTTAGTTTTTAGAATAATTAATATTCAGAATTTGTTGTTTACATTACATTTAGATTATTATAGCTTTAAGTTTTTTTTAAATATTAAAAACAAAGTAAAAGTAGTCATATATGCGTGGTAGCAGTAAAGAGGGGGGTACCTTGAAGATTCGAAATATTTCACGTGTGAAATTCCTTCAAAAATTTTCCATTTGCCGACATGCTGTAATTGGTCTATGCATGCATTTGTAGACAATGATCATTAGCTAAATATATATTTAATTACGATGCATGGATGTCAATATCAAACTAACCTATAAGCATGTAAGCATGGCCGTTTTAAGAATCCTTAAATAATCGAGGACACAGGACTAGTTAAGAATGAGGCTCTATAATACAAACTCACTAACTCGTATATAAAAAGTAAATAATAATATGATAACTGTGATAACAATAAACAAAACAATAGTTGAGATACTTAAACGAATCCTGAAGTTATTCTACCTTTTTTGGTGTTAAATTAAAAGGTCTTTTTCTTTTTATTTATAAAGAAAAATAATATAACTATTGAGGTCTAACAAGAATTGAGCTCATGTCATGGTTTCTATTAATGAAAAAAAATATAACGGGCCTTCATCAATTTTACTTTAGATTTAATGTTAGACCTAAAATTAATGGGTCTAGACTTGTATTGAACAAATGGAAACCAAATAAATAAAAGAAAATAAATAGTAGATGCAGGATTTGAATATGTGCAAGTTATTTAGTGGAAAATAGTTTTACTAGTCAAATTAGATTAATTTTAGGGAAAATTCCCAAAATAGTCTTATTTTAAAAATAGATTTTAGTTTTGTCTCTTAAACTTAATAATTCCAAAAATGGTTCTCTCTAACTTATCTTTAACCATATGCTAGGAAATCTAACATGTCTTTGACGACATGTTAGCATAACACGTTGTCGAAGATGCGTTAGATTTCCTAACACATGGTTAAAGAGAAGTTGGGCCTTCAAACACATAGTCAAAGATATGTTAGCATCAAACGATAGTCAAAGATATGTTAGCTTTTTTGTTTGTTTTTTTTTTAATATTATATTTTTATAACTAGTTTTACTTATATTTGTTTTTCTTTTATAGCTTTTAATATATAAAATTTTATATTATTTCGAATATACCGACGAGAAATATTTACTTTTATCTACAGACCGACATAAATTTTATTTAAAACATAGCGGGGTCAAATTTTATTGAGCATTTCGATATTAATTTGGCATGGCTCGAGTTTGAGTAAGTTTATGTCGGTCAGTAGGTAAAAGTAAGCATTCTCGTCGGTATATTCGAAATAATATAAAACTTTTATATATTAAAAGTTATAAAAGAAAAACAAATATAAGTTAACCTGGTTATACAAATATAATATTAAAAAAAAACAAACAAAAAGCTAACATATCTTTGACTATGTGTTTGATGCTAGCATATCTTTGACTACGTGTTTGGAGGCCTGACTCATCTTTAACCATGTGTTAGGAAATTTAACGCGTCTTTGACGACATGATAGCGTCTTTAACCATGTGTTAGGAAATCTAACGCGTCTATGACGACGTGTTATGCTAACATGTCGTCAAAGACGTGTTAGATTTCCTAACACATGGTTAAAGACGCTATCATGTCGTCAAAGACGCTATCATGCTAGCTTATCTTTGTCAAAGATAAGTTAGAGGGGGCCATTTTTGGAATTATTAAGTTTGGGGGACAAAACTGGAATCTATTTCTAAAATAAGGCTATTTTGGGAATTTTCCCATAATTTTATTGAATTATAAGAATTTGCATTATATATATATATATATATATATATATATAGGAGAAGTATAGTTTGAAAACCCTCTTGAGTTGAGAAAAACCTGCGAAAACCCTATGTAACATCGTTTTTTTTTTACATGTAATATATGTTGTTACATTTAATACTAAACATCGAAAACATAAAAAAATGTTTTGCTATTTTTTTACATTTTTTTAGTAATTTTTATATATGTTTTCAGGAGAGAGAAAATGTAAATAAACTTTTACATTTTTTATTAACTATAATTGTGGAACACAAGATTTAATATTTAATTAAAAACATGTGGTTGAGAATGAGTTTCTAGAGTTTTCACAACTCAAGTGGGTTTTTATTCTAACCTAACTATATATATATATATATATATATATATATATATATATATATAGGATTTGGTTTATTTCAGAAGTTTTTTATTGTGAGAAGTGCGAGAAATGTAAAAAGAAATCTGAACCATTAAATTATTTGATCAATGGCTCAAAAGACTAATGGCATTTTAGTAATTAATTAGAATACCAAGGAGGTTAATAATATAGGATAAGGCTACTAATGTTAATCATCCTTTCCGTTCAAAAACTAATTCTTTATTTCTCTCCAAAATTTCATAAATCTTGTTCTATTTCTGATTTTCTATTCATTGCCATAAAAAAAACAATTGTGGCCCTAACACTATTTTCTAGGCGCCACTGACACGAGGTCAAAGCCTCGCTCAAAAATAAACCAAATACAATTAATTAGATAGTGATAAATGGGTGTCGAACACGAAGAGTTTGTGGAATATGCGTTACTGAGTAGCTTACAATTAAACTAATATAAATGTAAATGACAGAAAGTAATTTTCAAGTTGGTTTTTTTGATTAGATTTTAAGAACTAAATTAACTAACACGAAAGTTGTAAACAGTTGATCAAGCAAGTATTTCTCTTGGAATTCGGATTATCACGCAACACTCTTGTTAAAGTTCAATGGATAAATCATAATATCTTAATTTTGTGTAAATGTGATTATTTGTGATTAATCAAGAACTAAGTACTCGGATTACTAGAACGCGAGGTTGTTACTTGTTAATCAATCAATATGTTCTTAACCCTAATTCCTTCTACTAAATCTCAATTGTCAATGCACCAAGAACGTATAGAACGAAACTAGGTTTAACACGATATGGACAAATTACAAACAATCAAACAAACATCATAGTTATACTAACATCAATAATTAGATAACCAATCCAAATTCAAGAACAATAAACATAAGTGTATTGTGAATAACCTTACATCCAAGAGAAACACCAAAGGGTTTAGCCACACATGATTGGCATCATTGATTCAATCTTTAATCCAAACAATCCAAGATTATAATGTTAATCTCCAATGAAACACACCCAAAATATTGTTTCACAGCACCAAAATCACCCCACAACAATGTCTAGATCGGAATGATCAAGAATGGAGCTCAAAAGCCAATTATAACATAAAAAACGAGTTGTAACCGCCACAGTCGTGCAAGCCCCATGTAAGGCCCCGAAACCAGTAGCCCTACTTTAGCGTCGGATTTACTCATAAACACAGTTCTTGCAATCAGAGTTAATTAAAACTTTCGCGGAAACGTTTACTTGAAGCATTCGATACAAAACATTCAATCTCTTCTTTGATACTATAAAACAAATCATTATATTTAAAACATCTTTTCTTCCATCTTAAGATGCCAGCCGTTCAATCCATGCCATGTGCCATCCTCATGCTAGTTCTTTGGTCTGATCACCTGCGTGCATACTAAAAGTCAGCTACGCTGAGTGAGTTCTAGTTAATCAAGCAACTTATCATACAACCACTACATGCATCATATACGTATCCGCAGACACGTAGTCCACTATCTAACCTGCTTACATTACCACTTAGCCTCTTATTTACGCCTACCACTTTGCCACCTTGCCACTTTAATAACGTATAACGTTATGCCACTTTGCCACTTTAATAACGTATAACGTTATGCCACTTTGCCACTTTAATAACGTAAAACGTTATGCCACTTTGCCACTTTAATAACGTATAACGTTATGCCACTTTGCCACTTTAATAACGTATAACGTTATGCCACTTTGCCACTTTAATAACGAAGGCACGTATAGGCTTACCCTACCACGTACTATCGTTATGCCACTAACACTCTTACTAGACTCTTGCCACTTCTAACACGCTCTACCTCTACTTGTCTACAACACGCTTCATATCATTTACATAATAAGCAAGTCACATCAACAATCATACACACATAATAACGATGGCACGTACAGGCTTTCCCTATCACGCGCTCACGTTATGCCACTAACACCCTTACTAGACTCTTGCCACTTCTAACACACTCTACCTCTACCTGCCTATATCACACTTCATATCAGTTCAGTATTTACGTAATAAACAAGTCACATCATAACATTCATACACACTATCAACCACTTGGAATTTACTATCCTTGGCGATACGTGCAATATCCGAAGATCGTTCACGTACCGACAAGCATTATAAAATATATACCTCGTATAACATCTATAGCATACACTTACCACTTAAGGTAAGTGTATTCACACTTCACATCGAGTATGCACACAGCCCCGAAAACATAACAAGGAAATGGGGCTAGAAACTCACCTGAATCCTGTTACGCTCTCCGTTAATCGTTATTCCCTTCTTGAGCTGTGCACGGCTAACTGTATAATATTTACATATATCAATTAACTACTACTACTCATGTTGTATTTCTATCTTTATACAACCCACAACGAACGGGGGTCTGGGGGCAGCGCCCCTAGCAGCGGGGTCTAGGGGCGGCAGCCCCTAGCAGGGTCCAAGGGGCAGAGCCCCTGGCTGGGGTCGAGCTGCCAGGTCAGCTTGGAAAAATTTTATTTACATTAACTGTCTTAACACATTTTCCATTAGGTTTTTAATTTATTTTCTAATCGAACTTGACTTTTAGGCGAAGTTAAACCTTAGGCGAACTTAGCTTTAGGCGAAGTTAAACCTTAGGCGAACTTAGCTTTAGGCGAAGTTGTCATCAGGCGAACTTAGCTTTAGGCGAAGTTGTCATCAGGCGAACTTAGCTTTTAGGCGAAGTTGTCATCAGGCGAATTTAGCTTTTAGGCGAAGTTGTCATCAGGCGAACTTAGCTTTGCAGGCGAAGTTCATCAGGCGAACTTAGCTTGCAGGCGAAGTTGTCGGTTGCAGCTACTGTTCGTCCTTAATCATCTTCGTTTCTTAACCAAATAACTCGATTTAGGTATCCACGGAATCGTCTGACCAGCGCCTACAAACCCCAACCATCAAATCGGCTTAACATCGATGTTTAAGGGGTGCGATTTAGGCATATAGGTTACGGGTTCTTTTATCAATTGATTAACCCATCAAATCATATCCATTTTCAGTAAGTTTAGCTTTGTAGGATTCGTTTTTACCATACAAACACCGATCTATCATTTCTATACTAATCTAAACCTAAACGAACATGTTCTCGATATAAACGTACCGTAAATGAGTCGAACTACGAACACGAGCTGGTCTTGTTGCTTTGGTTCGTCACGACGATCTAGCACCAACGAGATCGGGTTCTCGCCTTTGGATCTTGGTTCGGGTTGTGTGTGTTTTGGAGTGTATAGAGATTAGGATGGATAAATGGATGGAATGGAAAGGATTGGGGTTTAAGGGGGTATTTATACTCCCTTAAGCCCATGGACCGAAGGCCCATATTTCCTTTTGGTCCATATCTAATCCCATCTAATTATCCTACTAAGTCTTCATATTTTGCTATTATTATTATCATTCCACTAACTCGTTTATTTCACCCGACAAAATAATATGTTAAATATTACTTTAGAAATTTCGGGATGTTACACCCCACCATAAGCTACGGTGGCCACCGTAGCTTACGGTGGCTTTAAAACCACTACGCCAGGTTCTATCTTTTTACGGTAGGTTGCTACGTTGGAACCCTAACGTAGCTTACGGTGGCTACCGTAAGCTACGGTAGCCTCAGCTCCAAAAAGACTTGTTCTTCTTTGACTTGTTGACTACTATCACCAAAGCTCAAGTCCTTTGCCCCTCTCCATCATAGTTCACTTGACTCACCATTTTTAGCACCTGTACCTGCAAACACGAACCATATACAGTAGTAACCTAAATCCTTGAAATAACACGTAAACACTCATGTTTTGCTTAGGATTACTACATTTAAGGGTGGCTCTACAATCCACCCGTCACATTCCCACACTTGCACGTTGCTTGCCCTCAAGCAACTCGTCAAACCAATTGTTTTTAGAACACCACCACCACACAAACCACAAGCCCGGCTCGGTCAAGGTCCCGAGTCATACCCTATTCCCACATAAGTAGAGGTTCGCACTAGCTTACTTGATATTTTCTTTTAAAACATAGAATTCTAATCAACCTTAACATGCTTTCGGTCTTTACTTGCACATAACACACCGTAACTCATTAACTCACTTATCAGTGACCGTTCCAAATATCACAATCATACTCAATTCTTCTCGCATACGCTTGTACCACCATCAAATCTCCACCTAATCGTGCTTTAACATAAATGCAAATCAAGATGTCTTAAACGGGTTGTAATGAGGCTAGGGGTAAAGGTATGGAATGGGGATATTGAAAGTGGCTCAAATGATCCGACCTGGCTTGTTACATCAAAACTAAATTAAACAATAAAACATACTACTATATACATAACAGCTTTCATCACGAACTCGAACCACAAGGCTTTGAACATTGCCTCGACTTTTCCTTGTCTTTTCTCTCTCTCTCTCTATCTCTCTCTTTGACATAATAACTTGCATAAACAATTAACTACTACTCTCTATTTATTACTAACAAAACAACTACAATTACAAAGAACAACCTACTAAGCCGGATCGTCTCATAATTACATCGGGGTTTGATCAAATAAAAAGAATAGGTCCAATAAAGTTTTCTAAAGGAACCAACCCCCCCCCCCCGCCCCTCTCATTATCCACGCTCATATATGTAATTTATGAGGCCCAACCCCCAAAACCCACACTCACACTCATCCGAGACGAGGCTTTAACCTAAGTGCCTTAATCACTTTTGCATTTATGCCAAGCTAAGGTCTTGAAGTGCATTGATGGCACAAGTTCTAACGGAGAATAACTATTCCGTCACTGCTCTTCGTTTTCCCAATACCCAAGTGACTGTGGCATGTTATGTGATTGGATAAACCAAAAGGATGCTAACCTTGCCTAGAATACTACTCGACCACACTTTAAACATAGCTAAGCAAACTTGATTTTTGGGGAATTATGACCATAAAAGGGGACCAAAACTTTGCCCCGACAATCTTACCACTTTTCCGGTGTTCTTTTTTTCAATTTTTTTTAATTAATTTTGTTATTATTATTATTATTAGTTTTATTTTCATCTCTCATCCCCACACTTGAGATACATTGTCCTCAATGTAGGGTATTTAAGATAACAAAAGCACCACCACGAGCACGACCCTTAATTTCCAACTTGTCATTACTCCACCCAACCTCCCAAAACCCAAACATAAACAAACAAAATAAAATACAAAAATGTACAAGGGGACACCTGATTTGTTGCCGACGCAGCTCAATAGTAACGTGGTTGCGGTGGTCCAAAAATGGACGTCATCACGTCCGTGAATTCGCCAAAACCAAACGCCCCCTGATCCTCTTCACCAGCTTAACCTTCTCCTTGAGCTTGTCCTGAACCTTGAGTTTGCCGCGGATCCAACCATTCGGAATGATGCAATGGTGGCATGGGATAATTCACAGTACCGTTGTATGGTGGAAATGTGGTGTAGTTAATGATCGGTGGGTCAGCCACCACAGGTTGCCCCGAATGCCATGCAGCGTGCATTTGTCTCTGACGGTCATCCTCATACCGATGGTTGATTTCTCTTTGTTCAGCATAAGAGTGGGTCCGGTTCCACACTTCTTGTCGATCATACATTTGCTTTTGAGCGCGCTCCATGCTTGCGCTTATGAATGTTTGGTGATCAAACAATGTCTGAGTTGTCTCAGCCCAATTATAGAAGTGTGCTGGCCTGTTGTTGATTATCACATCCTGCATGCTGCCTTGGTGCGCCCAATTTGAATCAAATGTTTGCCTCGAATAGTCAAATGGTAGGGCCCATCCCCATCCTCGTCCTTACGCACTTGAACTACCACCTAGTCCTTCACTTTCCATCGCAACCCGCTCACCCGGTTCATCATCATAATCATCCTCTCCACTCTCTCCCTCTTCATCATCACTCTCACTTTTATCTTCTTCCCCCCGGTTCCAAGGGTCGAGCATTCACCTTCAATGCCCTCCATCTCTGTCCCTCACTTTTCAACAAATGATACCTATCACTCGCTCGGTATTCCCAACCAACCCTTAGCTTCGTCACATCAAACGGCGTGTGTCTCTTCCCAACTCCAATATCATTATCTCCAATCACACCAAACCGCATCAACAGTGCGGTAATCAATACAATGTGGGATAATTTTTCTGCTCACATTATTCCGGCTTATCCAAATATTGTTAAGTACTAGATACCGGAACGAAACAAGTGGTCCTCCATGCATCAACGAGTATAGGATCAGAACATCGGTATATCTAACCTCTGTCATATCCCCTCTTCTTGGCATGACATTGTGTAAACAAATGATGAGCAACATTTTTGGCTCGATCTTCAAATTCTTTCTCAATAACTTCCCATCATAAGTGCCGGGTAAAAACAAAGCATCCAACATCATTCTCCAAGTTGGATGCCTATCTGGTTGGTAATACAAATCACTCAGATCTGGATATACATAACTATGTTGAGGCTTACTATCAAATCGTGCAATCTGCCTCAATGTTTCAAATGATATGGTTACTTCAACGTTGTTAACGGTTCCAATAAGCTTCATCCCCGAAGGTTTATTAAACGGAGGACATCTCAAATTTGCCACCCACTCTTCGATTTCATCGATGAAAACATAATTCTCGTTTCGATCATAACACTTGAGGGCTGCTTCCCAACCCAATGTCTTGAATCGATCAAAAACATCGAACGGACCAAACTCACGTTCCGAGACCACTTTCTCACAGAGAAATGCATAATACTTCTTTGTCAATTTATTCATTTTCTCGTGAAACAACTCTGGTTGCCATCTCAAATCATG
Source organism: Bidens hawaiensis (assembly GCF_021521415.1). Classification (NCBI taxonomy): domain Eukaryota; kingdom Viridiplantae; phylum Streptophyta; class Magnoliopsida; order Asterales; family Asteraceae; genus Bidens; species Bidens hawaiensis. Next base: position 218,595 of record NW_027492078.1, on the reverse strand, counting down.
ATCTATTAGTGGCCCATGAGTCCAATCCGGTTTAACATACTGTATCTCTTCTTCCCGTTCTTGTTGTTGTTCTGGCCTCCGTTTTTTTGCTTGTTCGGCGGCAGAGCTGCTAGATGAACCCGCAATCCCTTCTCCTTTATCCTTAGCAGAACGTCCCATTTAAACAAGGACAAACATTAACCAAGTCAGTATTAATCTCTATATACATTCCCACACTTGCTTGTTTTTACGGTTGTGAATATATGAAAGTCATAAACCATTTTTCACAAAATTTTTACAGCATTTCGTTTAAGTATAGAACATATTCCATTTACAACTTCTGTTAAACTATAATTTTGCATACTATAATCACAACCATAACACAATTTCAAACTAACATCAAACTTTCTCATATTCAACAAACAAGTGTAAGCAATGTACAAACATGTAATTTTAACCAATGACTTTTGTAGCAAACGAGTGAAGAGAAACATACCTTAAAGCCGAATTAAACCCTCTAATCACACTAATCACTAGTCACTTGCAAAACCCACTTGTTGTTCAAAATTTTCGGACTAAAAATGTTCAAAATCGAACCCCAAAAAGTTAAGATTGATGAAAACCGAGCAGGATTGTGATTCCTTGTGAAAATCTAGTCAAGTTAGACCCAAAAATCGTTGATTTTGGTTAAGATTTTGAGAAGTTATGAATTTGGGGATTAGGGTTTGGTAGAGAGGGATGGATGGATGAAGATGATGAATGAATGAGGAAAAGAAGAAGATAGGTTTTATGTGGATGGAAATTTTTGGATTTTATTAAAGCTTTTTTGTTAAGGCGAGTTTCCTTCTAAGCCCACCGGATGGCTCCATTTCGTAAAGGAATGACTCAGGTATGTTGTATAGTGTAAATAGTTTTTGTTAAGTATTTATTTTTAAAAATTACCTTTCTCGTGCGAGTGTCCTCGAACCAAGTGTGGGGAAGTTCTTAGGAATCTCTTCACCGTTTTGAGGACAACTCGGGTTTTTCATGGGGGGTAGGGTAATTTTTAAAAATAAATACTTAACAAAAACTATTTACACTATACAACATACCTGAGCCATTCCTTTACAAAATGGAGCCATCCGGTGGGCTTAGAAGGAAACTCACCTTGTCTTTGTCAATTATGTTCAAATCCTTTCCTTCCAAATAAGGTTTGAGGCGATGTCCGTTCACAACTTGCTTAACTTGACTTTGCATGTCTTCAATCTCCACATCACCAAACCTCCCGACTCTTGTGATCACATACGGGCCCATCCATTTGCTTTTGAGCTTCCCGGGAAACAGTTTGAGTCTTGAATTATAAAGCCACACTTTTTGCCCAACCTCAAATGTCCGTTTCCTTATCTTGGCATCATGCACCGTCTTCAATTTCTCTTTGTAACTCGAGGCACATTCATATGCTTCATCCCGGATTTCCTCCAACTCGTTCAATTTCAACTTCCTTAACTCACCGGCTTCCTTGTAATCTAAATTGACATTTTTAATTGCCCATAATGCCCGGTGAGCCAACTCCATTGGCATATGACACCCCTTCCCATACACCAACTGATAAGGGGTGGTACCAATCGGTGTCTTGTAAGCCGTGCGGTAGGCCCACAATGCATCCTCCAACTTAATCGACCAATCTTTTCTATCAACCCGCAGCGTCTTCATTAAAATTTCTTTGATTTGTCGATTCGAAACTTCAACTTAGCCACTTGTTTGAGGGTGGTAAGGCGTTGCAATTCAGTGATTCACACCATAAAGTTTCAACAATTTGCCAAATGAAAAGTTCTTGAAATGCGATCCACCATCACTTATGATAACTCGGGGAATCCCGAACCTTGAGAAGATGTTGGATTGAACAAACTTGCACACCACGGAATGATCATTAGTTCTTGTTGCAACTGCTTCTACCCACTTTGACACATAGTCAACCGTAACAAGAATATAGAGATACCCACATGAGTTTGGAAACGGGCCCATGAAGTCTATGCCCCATACATCAAAAATGTCAACAACCAAAATAGGTTGTAGAGGCATTTCGTTTCTCTTCGATATACCCCCCATTATTTGACAATTTAAACAAGTATAGCTATAATAAAGTTTGTGCACTCTTGTAACTACAATAAGATGAATAAAAGATATGTTTTAAAATTCCCCGAATATTGAACTTGTCTTTAAAATTTTATTGTAGTATGTCAAGAATAGAAAGCATAATTCTCCAAGTAATTGGAAGTAAAAGAAAATCCATCAACGGGATTGAGGAAAGGTCCAGGTGGACAGATTTCAAAAGATAATTTGCTCCAAGACAATGACAGATAAAATATTAAGAGAAATTCTCAAAAGTCTGCTGTTTCAAGAACAAAGATATTCAGAAACTCACATTGTGGTGATGAGATGCATGAACGTATTATTCACACGATTATCCTAACATCATTCTTCAATCAAAGAGAAAGCATCGAGATTGTGCCTTATGCAAGAAAGATAATCTCAAAAGAACAAGATATTTGAGATAAGGAAAGGAAAAGTCAACAAGAGATCTTCTATAAATCCTCTCGAAATACGACAAAACGTTGCATAAATAGATGTTTCATACTTATATATCGTATCATGCAATTATTTGCGAACATTTAGTATCAATAATATATTTCTTTCATACTAAATAAATTATGTTTACAGAAATGTCAAATCCAATCAATCAAGAAAACAATGATGAAGCTTCAAATCAAAGAAGCAACAAAGTATCCGAGCATGCCCAAGAGATTCCTGAGCAATTTATGGTCAAAGTACAAGAAATGATTAATAATGCAATCACTCCTCTCTTCGATGCAATGAAAGGAGGATCACATAAAAGTAAATCTTTGCATTCAAACAAAACTGTTAGACCTCATCCATACCGAAATCCTGTTGATCAAGAAGAAAGCGTTCATAGTTCAAGTGCTAATAATAGTCTCAATCGTGATTTTAAAAAGAAGTTAGTAATTCAAGGTTGTAATTTCAAGAATTTTTAAGTTTATGGACCAAAAGAATTCTATGGCGATCAAGGTGCCATATCAGCATTACGATGGCTTGAGGAGCTCGAGTCCATCATCATCATAAGTCAATGTACCGAGGTTCAAAAGATTCAGTACGCGTCACAACTATTCAAGGGTGAAGCTCTAGAATGGTGGAACGACCTAATCATGACAAAGGGTAGAGAAATCTTGTACCAAATGAAATGGGAAACATTCAAAGAGCTTGTGATACAAAGGTTTTGTCCCATGCATGAAAGAGATCTTATTCAAACCAAGTTTTTAAATCACAAGGTGGAAGGCACAAATCTCAGGGAATACAATACTAAGTTCCATGAGTATTGTAGACTGGTACCACATATGGTAACACCCAAATACAACAAAGTGACCCGGTATATCTGGGATTACCTCGAGAAATCAGAGACATGGTGAAATCTAATCTTCCTCAAACAGTTGACTCAGCCATGGAATTGGCTGGATATCTTATGAATGGTCTTATCAGAAATAAAGAGGAAGATAAGACTGAGAAGCAAAAGGAAAGAGAAATGGAGATAAAGAAAATGAATAAAACTAAAGAGGAAGGGTCATTTAAATTTACTAGACCAATCTGCTCAAACTGTGGAAGGAGACACCATGGGAGATGTTTGAGATCAAATAACATTCCCAAAACCAATCCATTTGTCACATGTACCTTCTGCAAGAAAATTGGTCATTCAGAAGATGATTGTAGAAGAAAAACAGTTATGTGTTTTAATTGTGGATAGAATGGGCATTTCATCACAGAATGTCCGAAGAAGACAAACAATGTAAGTGGAAGCGGAGCCAAGAAAGGAAACGCCAGAATCAATATGTTAAACATGCAAGAAGCATCTGGTGATCAAGAGTAGAAGTAGATAAGAGTATGCTGAATGAATGTGCAAGATTCCAAGGCATTAGAAATAACTAATAGTTAAGTTAGCTCTTATAAACTGCTTGTAACTCGTTTTAAACGAGAAGTTTGTAACCATAATCGGGTCTTTAAATCCCTAAATGTAAATAAAGAAAGATATTAGCATATAGATCGTGTCTTTACACAATAATGCTTATATTCATTAAAGAGACGGTTTTATCCGAAATACAACAAGAATGTAAAGACTATATAATTAATATAGTCCATCATCCGGAAAGATTAAATAAAGGATGCAACAAATCGGATAAAAAAGGAGTATGTTTTTCGGTTACATGAACATGGGAAGTTCAAAGAAATAACCGATGGACATAGACTGAAGAAATCCGTCAAAGTTCATAAAGCAAAGGACAACGTGAGACCAGTAGAAGTATCTTGAAAGTTATCAGGATAAATAAGTTGAAAGGATTTGATAAGTCTGAATCCAAGAAGATATTTTATTTAACATCAGTAAATGATTAGAATACAAAAGGTAAGGTAAATAACTAAACACAACTGGCCATTGTGCTTAGCAATTTACAATTACTTATGATATTCTGAACCATTGACTGATAGTATTAATTAAGATGTCATTTCAAGATTAAACTCGACAATCAGACTAGAAAGAATCTAATCATACAAACCTAAGTCAGCGAATCTCGAGGACGAGATTCATTCCAAGGTGGGGAGGATGTAACATCCAAGAAAAATCCATATTTATTTTGGACTAAAAATGTCAACTTTGAAAGTTGGAGGATTAAAATAACCTCAAAATCAAGTAATGGGAAAAATGAGATAAAGAAAGTTTAAGCATCTTATGTTTAAGGAAGTAGGAAAATCCATCCCACATGGATAGATGGAAGAAAAAGGGAAGCATTCCATGGGTATAAATAAGGAATGGAATTTTCATCCCACATGGAAACAAACAAAGAAATGGGAGCTCTTTATAAGGAAGCAAGTTTCCATAAAAATGTTTTAATGTGGCTAACCACCCTCCATAGTCCTAGCGGAGGGTGCGAAGCAACCAACGCGCACGCGCACGGACTCAGACGATGGGCGTAATGTGGCGTTTTGATGGCGCACTTTGCACTTCACACGTTCGCATCGCCGCATAAGGGCCGTTTTAGTATTTTTGGAAAATGGAAGTATGATCAGGAAGTGGCAGGTTATCAAAGACGAAGGACTATGTAACATCCCAAAATTTCTAAAGTAATATTTATTATATTATTTTGTCGGGTGAAATAAACAAGTTAGTGGAACGATAATAATAATAGCAAAATATGAAGACTTAGTAGGATAATTAGATGGGATTAGATATGGACCAAAAGGAAATATGGGCCTTCGGTCCATGGGCTTAAGGGAGTATAAATACCCCCTTAAACCCCAATCCTTTCCATTCCATCCATTTATCCATCCTAATCTCTACACACTCCAAAACACACACAACCCGAACCAAGATCCAAAGGCGAGGACCCGAGCTCGTTGGTGCTAGATCGTCGTGACGAACCAAAGCAACAAGACCAGCTCGTGTTCGTAGTTTGACTCATTTACGGTACGTTTATATCGAGAACATGTTCGTTTAGGTTTGGATTAGTATAGAAATGATAGATCGGTGTTTGTATGGTAAAAACGAATCCTACAAAGCTAAACTTACTGAAAATGGATATGATTTTATGGGTTAATCGATTGAAAAAAGAACCCGTAACCTATATGCCTAAATCGCACCCCTTAAACATCGATGTTAGGTCGATTTGATGGTTGGGGTTTGTAGGCGCTTGTCAGACGATTCCGTGGATACCTAAATCGAGTTATTTGGTTAAGAAACGAAGATGAATAAGGACGAACAGTAGCTGCAGCCGACAACTTCGCCTGCAAGCTAAGTTCGCCTGATGAACTTCGCCTGCAAAGCTAAGTTCGCCTGATGACAACTTCGCTGCAAAGCTAAGTTCGCCTGATGACAACTTCGCCTGCAAAGCTAAGTTCGCCTGATGACAACTTCGCTGCAAAGCTAAGTTCGCCTGATGACAACTTCGCCTGCAAAGCTAAGTTCGCCTGATGACAACTTCGCCTGCAAAGCTAAGTTCGCCTGATGACAACTTCGCCTGCAAAGCTAAGTTCGCCTAAGGTTTAACTTCGCCTAAAGCTAAGTTCGCTTAAGGTTTAACTTCGCCTAAAGCTAAGTTCGCCTAAGGTTTAACTTCGCCTAAATCTAAGTTCGCCTAAGGTTTAACTTCGCCTAAAGTCAAGTTCGATTAGAAAATAAATTAAAAACGATAAGTAAAAGTAAGCTAATACTAGGCCACCAGATTAAATCATGCGAGTATTGATGCGTGTAACTTATACAGTCAGCCGAGCTCAGTTAAAGAAGGGATTTACAACTATCGGAGGAAGAAGCAGAGTTCAGGTGAGTTCTAGCCCCATTTATGTGTTATGTTTTCGGGGCTGTGTGCATACTCGATATGTTTGTTAATACGCTTATCCTAAGAGATAAGTGTATGCCTTATGTGAATGATGTGATATGTATGAATGATTGCTTGATGGTACGTGAACGATCTTCGGATATTGCATGTACTGTCAGGTTGTAACGCTATGTATAAGGTAAGTATGATATGTATGCTTATGTGTATGAACGTGATAAAGTTAATAAAAGAAGGAAATGGTGGTTGTATGGTTGTATGGTTACGAAAAGGGTACCGAGCCCTAATAATACTCGAGGTATGATGTATGGTTGTATGGTAACGAAGAGGGAATCGAACCCTACTAATATTCGAGAACTAGGGAACCGAACCCTACTAATATTCGAGGAAAGAGGGTACCGAGCCCTAATAATACTCGAGGAAAGAGGGTACCGAGCCCTAATAATACTCGAGGAAGGAGGGTACCGAGCCCTAATAATACTCGAGGTATGATGTATGGTTGTATGGTAACGAAGAGGGAATCGAACCCTACTAATATTCGAGAACTAGGGAACCGAACCCTACTAATATTCGAGGAAAGAGGGTACCGAGCCCTAATAATACTCGAGGAAAGAGGGTACCGAGCCCTAATAATACTCGAGGAAGGAGGGTACCGAGCCCTAATAATACTCGAGGTATGATGTATGGTTGTATGGTAACGAAGAGGGAATCGAACCCTACTAATATTCGAGAACTAGGGAACCGAACCCTACTAATATTCGAGGAAAGAGGGTACCGAGCCCTAATAATACTCGAGGAAGGAGGGTACCGAGCCCTAATAATACTCGAGGAAGGAGGGTACCGAGCCCTAATAATACTCGAGGAAGGAGGGTACCGAGCCCTAATAATACTCGAGGAATGTAGGGCGTAATGCTCTTTATAACGTAAGATATGAAAGTAAGTTAATACAAAAGAAAGTATGAAAGTATGAATGAAAGAATATAAGTTTATGTGTATTGTATAGTGTATGATTAACTAGAACTCACTCAGCGTAGCTGACTTTTAGTATGCACGCAGGTGAGTAGAATGAGACAGCTAGCTTGAGCGGGCACATGGTGGGCGAATAGGAGACTGGCATCTGAAGACTCAAGATGTTTTAATGTAATTGACGTTTATTTTGAAAGACAAGAATGTTTAGTTGAGGCAAGTTTTGGATTGCTGTAACGTTTCATGAAAGTTTTTATATTCCGCGAAAGTTTTAATGAACTCTGATTTGTACGAACGGTGTTTATGAGTAAATCCGACGCTAAAGTAGGGCTACCGGGTTCGGGGCCTTACAAGTTGGTAACAGAGCATAAGTTCGAGAGATTTAAGCATCCTACATGCTTAGACTCGAACAGAGAATGAGATTTAAAATGAGAAAGAAAGAAGATGCCAGTTCAAGATAGCCATGTGTCACTCAAGCAAGCTCAGTAAAGGTAAAGTGTATGGTAAATGGTGTATGTTAATGTTGGCTTATTTGCTAAATGAAGAATGAGTGCAGGTTAGGGATAGGATTAATTGATCTTAACTGATTAACTGTTTAAGGGTATAAACAAGCACAAGTGAAATCATGAAGGGAAGTATATAGAACCTGAGGAGTAACGCAAATAGTTAATTACACTTGATCAACGTCATTAACTACTTACTTACAAATCATGTGCTAAATAATTCCTAGAGTGATGACGTTTGTGTTTTCCCTTTTAGAATACTAATGGCTTGAGCTGGAGAAATTGTTGGAACCGGAGATCGCACTGGACATCGTGGCAGGCCTCGTCTTGTCCGGCAACCCTCGGTAGAAGAAGCTTCCAACACCGGAGACGAAGGAGGCGCAGCTGGAGGAAACTCGAGCAACAACGAAGGACATCAACTTGACCCTGCTGTTCTAGCTGCCATTGCCCAAGCTGTGGCAACTGCCATGAAGACTGGGAATCCCGAAGGATCTGCTGGAAGAATTGCTGAAGGATCAGGAGAGAATGGTAGGAAGGATGGTGAGGGAGGGAAGGGTGACTCGAGTGAAGCTGGATCTGTCAAGGTTGGTGATGGAAAGAGAGGTCGAGGTGGGTGTAACTACAAGTCCTTCAATGGATGCGACCCGCCGAAGCTGACTGGTTTGGGAGACGCAATCGCTACTCTTCAATGGATAACCACTATGGACAAGATTATCCGCATTAGCGAATGCCGTCCCGACCAAGCTGTGGGTTATGTTACTCAGTCATTTGAGGAAGAAGCTATGTATTGGTGGGAAAGTGTGGAGCAGAGAAAGACTAGGGATGAGATCAAGGCGTTGAGATGGGACGATCTGAAAGAGTTGGTGATGAAGAAGTTGTGTGCAGATGCCGAGGTTGAAAGGACGGAGATGAAGTTCCTGAATTTAAAGGCCGGTATGATGACGCATCGTGAGTATACTACTGAATTCAACCGACTAACTAGGTTGGTGCCTGATATGGTTGACACTGAGGTCAAGAGAATCAAATGTTATGTGAGGGGATTGCCACAAAAAGTCCGCATGTTAGTCAGGGCAAATAAACCTGCGACTTTTGACTCTGCTGTTGAACTTGCAGAAGTGGTTTATGCTGACCTGGCTGAGGACGATGTGGTGGTGGAGGAAAAGAAGGAGAAGAAATGGGCTACCTCTGCTAAGCGGTCTGGCGAGATGGTGACAACAACTGATGGGAGGAAGGCCAAAGTTGGGAACAAGGATGCATGTAAGACGTGTGGGCAAGTGCACCAGGGAGAATGCAGGACTGGGACAGATAGGTGCTATCGGTGTGGAAAGAGTGGGCATTACTCTCGAGAATGCCCTGATCGTCCAAAGTGCTTCAAATGCGGAAAAGCTGACCACATGGCTAGGGATTGCAAGGAATCAGGGGCGGGAGGTGCGAAAGGATAAAGACTTGGGGAAACTGCAGAGAGGAACACTTGATGAAGGAATAATTGCTCATGCAATAGTTTTATTAAATTACATTTGCTTAAGAACTTGTTTTGGGTTAAGGTTTAAAACTTATGTTTATCAGTGACGTGTAATATATTGAGTTTGGTTATGAATGATTATTATGTTATGATGAAATGTTGTTTTAGACAATAGTGTTAAAAGTACTAATCGAAGCCTTGGAAGGATGAGATGAGTCTTGGTACATCGAGGGTCTCATGGACAAGCTACCTTAAATAGCTAAAACACATGACCACCATTCGATGGCTGCAAAGTCGGGAGTAAGAAGGATAACTCAGAAAGCAAAGGTGATTCAATAAAGTGTGCGATTATAAAGAAAAAGGTATTCCTTTTACAAAGGTATTCCTTTTAAAGAAATAAGCTAGGTTTCGGGGACGAAACCTCTTTAAGGAGGGAAGACTTGTAACATCCCGAAATTTCTAAAGTAATATTTATTATATTATTTTGTCGGGTGAAATAAACGAGTTAGTGGAACGATAATAATAATAGCAAAATATGAAGACTTAGTAGGATAATTAGATGGGATTAGATATGGACCAAAAGGAAATATGGGCCTTCGGTCCATGGGCTTAAGGGCTTATAAATACCCCCTTAAACCCCAATCCTTTCCATTCCATCCATTTATCCATCCTAATCTCTACACACTCCAAAACACACACAACCCGAACCAAGATCCAAAGGCGAGGACCCGAGCTCGTTGGTGCTAGATCGTCGTGACGAACCAAAGCAACAAGACCAGCTCGTGTTCGTAGTTCGACTCATTTACGGTACGTTTATATCGAGAACTTGTTCGTTTAGGTTTGGATTAGTATAGAAATGATAGATCTGTGATTGTATGGTAAAAACGAATCCAACCAAAGCTAAACTTACTGAAAATGGATATGATTTGATGGGTTAATCGATTGATAAAAGAACCCGTAACCTATATGCCTAAATCGCACCCTTTAAACATCGATGTTAGGTCGATTTGATGGTTGGGGTTTGTAGGCGCTGGTCAGACGATTCCGTGGATACCTAAATCGAGTTATTTGGTTAAGAAACAAAGATGATTAAGGGATTTAAGGACAAACAGTACCTGCAGCTGGACAACTTCGCCTGCAAGCTAAGTTCGCCTGATGAACTTCGCCTGCAAAGCTAAGTTCGCCTGATGACAACTTCGCTGCAAAGTTAAGTTCGCCGAATGACAACTTCGCCTGATGACAACTTCGCCTGCAAAGCTAAGTTCGCCTGATGACAACTTCGCCTGCAAAGCTAAGTTCGCCTGATGACAACTTTGCTGCAAAGCTAAGTTCGCCTGATGACAATTTCGCCTGCAAAGCTAAGTTCGCCTGATGACAACTTCGCCTGCAAAGCTAAGTTCGCCTAAGGTTTAACTTTGCCTAAAGCTAAGTTCGCTTAAGGTTTAACTTCGCCTAAAGCTAAGTTCTCCTAAGGTTTAACTTCGCCTAAAGCTAAGTTCGCCTAAGGTTTAACTTCGCCTAAAGTCAAGTTCGATTAGAAAATAAATTAAAAACGATAAGTAAAAGTAAGCTAATACTAGGCCACCAGATTAAATCAGGCGAGTATTGATGCGTGTAACTTATACAGTCAGCCGAGCTCAGTTAAAGAAGGGATTTACAACTATCGGAGGAAGAAGCAGAGTTCAGGTGAGTTCTAGCCCCATTTATGTGTTATGTTTTCGGGGCTGTGTGCATACTCGATATGTTTGTTAATACGCTTATCCTAAGAGATAAGTGTATGCCTTATGTGAATGATGTGATATGTATGAATGATTGCTTGATGGTACGTGAACGATCTTCGGATATTGCATGTACTGTCAGGTTGTAACGCTATGTATAAGGTAAGTATGATATGTATGCTTATGTGTATGAACGTGATAAAGTTAATAAAAGAAGGAAATGATGGTTGTATGGTTACGAAAAGGGTACCGAGCCCTAATAATACTCGAGGTATGATGTATGGTTGTATGGTAACGAAGAGGGAATCGAACCCTACTAATATTTGAGAACTAGGGAACCGAACCCTACTAATATTCGAGGAAAGAGGGTACCGAGCCCTAATAATACTCGAGGAAAGAGGGTACCGAGCCCTAATAATACTCGAGGAAGGAGGGTACCGAGCCCTAATAATACTCGAGGTATGATGTATGGTTGTATGGTAACGAAGAGGGAATCGAACCCTATTAATATTCGAGAACTAGGGAACCGAACCCTACTAATATTCGAGGAAAGAGGGTACCGAGCCCTAATAATACTCGAGGAAAGAGGGTACCGAGCCCTAATAATACTTGAGGAAGGAGGGTACCGAGCCCTAATAATACTCGAGGTATGATGTATGGTTGTATGGTAACGAAGAGGGAATCGAACCCTACTAATATTCGAGAACTAGGGAACCGAACCCTACTAATATTCGAGGAAAGAGGGTACCGAGCCCTAATAATACTCGAGAAAAGAGGGTACCGAGCCCTAATAATACTCGAGGAAGGAGGGTACCGAGCCCTAATAATACTCGAGGAAGGAGGGTACCGAGCCCTAATAATACTCGAGGAATGTAGGGCGTAATGCTCTTTATAACGTAAGATATGAAAGTAAGTTAATACAAAAGAAAGTATGAAAGTATGAAAGTATGAATGAAAGAATATAAGTTTATGTGTATTGTATAGTGTATGATTAACTAGAACTCACTCAGCGTAGCTGACTTTTAGTATGCACGCAGGTGAGTAGAATGAGACAGCTAGCTTGAGCGGGCACATGGTGGGCGAATAGGAGACTGGCATCTGAAGACTCAAGATGTTTTAATGTAATTGACGTTTATTTTGAAAGACAAGAATGTTTAATTGAGACAAGTTTTGGATTGCTGTAACGTTTCATGAAAGTTTTTATATTCCGCGAAAGTTTTAATGAACTCTGATTTGTACGAACGGTGTTTATGAGTAAATCCGACGCTAAAGTAGGGCTACCGGGTTCGGGGCCTTACAGACTAAAAGTTAAAAATCTAATTTTAAGACCCATCGCGCTACGCGATGGTGCACGATGACGCAGCAACATGTGTCGTGATCGGGGGACACATGGCTGACGCTAGGGCTGAGTCAGCAGCCATGCATCACTTGTCTGACATCGCACTACGCGATGCACTAAGCAAAGGGACCATCGCGCTACGCAATGGCTCCCAGAATCAGCTATAAAAGGGGAGGGATTCGGCATTTCATTCACACATCAAACCACACACTTTTACACACACTTAGTCAAGAAGCGTGCCGACCTCGTAATACGTTCCACGCTCCGAAGTCCCGACGATTTGAGCCTCGATACGCGATAGAAGTAGAAGCGCTGCTCGTACAAGCTTAGGCATATAAACTCCAAATACCCGCATAAGGTAGGGGTTCTGCCTAAATATTATTTTATTATTATATTACATGGCTTAGACCATAGTCAGGAGTATAGCCCAAAACCTTGATCATGATTATGTTTATAATAGCTTTATACATGCAAAGGTTATAGTTAAAATAATGTTTCTTCATGATTAAGAAACATAAGCTTTTACATACAAGCAGATATAGTAGTTTCTTCACAACTAAGAAATGTAAGATTTTACATACCAGGGTTATAGTCAATTTAATGTTTCTTCTTGACGAAGAAACCTATCAGTTGATGTTTCTTCATGAAGAAGAAACTCAACACATGATTTGTAAACAAATGAAAAGATTATGAGTCTAAATATTTTATTCAAACAAATGATCAGTCAAGGTTTAAAGCTATCAAAACCAGACTAAGGGTCTGTAGCTGGATCAAGAGACGATCCGAGTATTTATATAAACTTATGTTACATAGATCAATCATTCATTCACAAGGGTTTTCAAACAAGAGTCACCACATCATTCAGAAAAGACAATCACAATCACAATCACAGGTGAATACGTTAAACCTTTTACAGTCATATAAACGGGTTGTTTATCTTAAACAGTCAGTCAAATATGAGATTACATGATCTCTACATTTTAAGGGATTACGTGATCCCTAAGTTACAAGGTAGATAATAAAAGCAACTCAGACCGAGTACACATGTGTCTGGATCCAAACATATATGTTAACCTATCAATCAAGGCACGTGGCCGCAGGCTAACAGGCATAACAAAATTTCTCCAATGAGCATCAGTTATTGGAGAACCATAATTATGGGTGTATGGTAGTGGCACAAGTTCCCAGAAATAAGAGACGTTTCTGCTGAGTTTGTTCCAAAAACTATCTTGTCAGTCAAATGTTTTCAGAGTCAACGATTCACCAGCATATAACTGACGTATTTTTCCCCTCATTACAGGAAAGCAAGTATAGCACAGATAATAAGGGATAGAAGTCATTCTTGGAGATAGATGCTCGCAGATAGAGATGACTCAGTTTTTAATAAATAAAATATTGTAAACAAGAATAAACAAAGGTTTGTAAATCAAATACTTGATTATTTATTATTCAAGATATTTTCAAAATAAATTAATATAATCAAAAGGCTTCCACTAATAACCCGCAACTCTGATATATTTTCAAAATAGGTACCAACTATGGGTGTCACGCCTAAGCCCTAAGTCGGGGTGTGATATGCCGGCTTTCTTGGGCACTACCTGTGTCAGGCTCACCCATGAGCTGTCTGAAATGGGATAAATAATCTCTGCCTCCAACCATTTGATTACCTCTTTTTTTACCACTTCTCGCAAATTCGGGTTCAATCTCCTTTGAGTCTCCCTTGTTGGTTTAGCCTTCTCATCTGTAATTATTTTATGTATAACAATAGAAGGACTAATACCTTTTAAATCCGCAAGCGTCCATCCAATAGCTGCTTTATGTGCTTCCAACACCTTCACTAATGCCCCGCTCTTGCTCTTGCTCCAAATTCGAAGCAATGATAGCCGGGAGGGTTTCATTCTCCCCTAAAAACACATACTTCAAGTGACTCAGGAGCTCCTTCAACTCCACCTTTGGTGGACACTCCAAAGATGGTTTGGTATGCGAATTGATTTCTTTTAGCAAACTCTCCCATTGTTGTGTCCATGGTGGTCTTCCCTCTTGTAGAGCTAGCGCATTCTGTTTTTGTTCCTCCATCCGCAAAGCACAAACGTGTACCTGTTCAGAATCATCACAAAGACAAGCCTCTACACAATCCTCATCGTATTCATGAGGATTGCAATGATCCACCACATCTGCCAAAAAACATTCTTCACCACTCAAAGAATTAGTTACATTAGTAAAAACATTTAAGCGCATTTTCCTGTTGCCAAAAGCCATGTCAACGGTACCATATCTACAATCAATGATTGTATGGGCCGTGTTCAAAAATGGTCGACCCAAGATAACATTTTGTTGTTGACTTGAGTCACCTGATGAATAATCCAACACCAAAAAATCCACAGGATAATAAAAATCCTCTACCTTTACAATTACATCCCGTAGGATTCCACGGGAAAGTTTATGAGATAAATCAGCCAATACAACCGTAGTCTCCACACGTTTCAAAGGACCAAAGTCGTATTGGTCATATAAACCCCCCGGGAGAATACTCACTCCGGCCCCAAGATCCAATAACGCCCTAGATGTTTGAAAATCACCCACTTGAATGTTAATTAAGGGTGTTCCCAGATCTTGAAGCTTAGGAGGGAGGTCTCCTTTTAAAACCGCACTTACCCGCTCGGTTAAATCTACCCGTTTAGGCACTTTTTGTTGCCTCTTTTGAGTGCATAATTCTTTTAAAAATTTTGCATAAGCGGGTACTTGTTTTATTGCTTCGAGTAAAGGTAAATTCACTTTAACCTGTTTGAATACCTCCCACATCTCCTCCTTTTGAGGACCCCGTTTTAAAATCACGTTTTTCTTACCCGGATCGATCAAGGCTGAAGGAAATGGAATTGGAAACTCTCCCACTTCCTTGCTTTTATCGTTTAAAAGTTCATTTTGACCCGAATCTTTGTTTGAAAACGTGGATGGTTTAGGGGGTTGAATGCGGAAGATGAACGGGATTTGATGTCAATCACAAATGGTACTTTTGGTACCAATTATGAATAAGATGATTGGGCATTTCGTAAAGGAATGGCTCGCGCAAAAATAAACTAAATACAACTAATTAGATAGTGGTAAATGGGTGTCGAACACGAAGAGTTTGTGGAATATGCGTTACTGAGTAGCTTACAATTAAACTAATATAAATGTAAATGACAGAAAGTAATTTTCAAGTTGGTTTTTTTTATTAGATTTTAAGAACTAAATTAACTAACACGAAAGTTGTAAACAGTTGATCAAGCAAGTATTTCTCTTGGAATTCGGATTATCACGCAACACTCTTGTTAAAGTTCAATGGATAAATCATAATGTCTTAATTTTGTGTAAATGTGATTATTTGTGATTAATGAAAAACTAAGTACTCGGATTACTAGAGCGCGAGGTTGGTACTTGTTAATCAATCAATATGTTCTTAACCCTAATTCCTTTTACTAAATCTCAATTGTCAATGACACCAAGAACGTTTAGAACGAAACTAGGTTTAACACGATATGGACAAATTACAAATAATCAAACAAACATCATAGTTATACTAACATCAATAATAAGATAACCAATCCAAATTCAAGAACAATAAACATAATTGTATTGTGAATAACCTTACATCCAAGAGAAACACCAAAGGGTTTAGCCACACATGATTGGCATCATTGATTCAATATTTAATCCAAACAATCCAAGATTATAATGTTAATCTCCAATGGAACACACCCAAAATATTGTTTGACAGCACCAAAATCACCCCACAACAATGTCTAGATCGGAATGATCAAGAATGGAGCTCAAAAGCCAATTATAACATAAAAAACGAGTTGTAACCGCCACAGTCGTGCAGGCCCCACCATAAGCTACTGTGGCCATCTTAGCTTACGGTGGCTTTAAAACCACTACGCCAGGTTCTATCTGTTTACGGTAGGTTGCTACGTTGGAACGCTACCGTAGCTTACGGTGGCTACCGTAAGCTACGGTAGCCTCAGCTCCAAAAAGACTTGTTCTTCTTTGACTTGTTGACAGCTACTACCAAAGCGCAAGTCCTTTGCTCCTCTCCATCATAGTTCACTTGAATCACCATTTTTAGCACCTGTACCTGCAAACACGCACCATATACGGTAGTAACCTAAATCCTTGAAATAATACGTAAACGCTCATGTTTTGCTTAGGATTACTACATTTAAGGGTGGCTCTACAATCCACCCGTCAGCCACCATCACAACCTTTTGCTTTGAACGCAATACCGTAGCCAACCCACCCGCTCGACGATGCCGTTTTCAGCATCACAGTAGCCGCCGCTCGCCGGAGTTGAGACTATAGCCGCTGACAATAAAGAATATAGCTGAGTTTAATCGTTGGTTGCCGCATCTTTCATTTCTTTTAGGACCAAAATCATTTGTTATTCAAGGTAACAATTAGATAATCTATTTTAGTTTATATCGATGTCTATAATTGTCGTCAACATACGACTTTTTTTATTTTGGATTTTGGTAAAAACAATTGGATTGTTTGACTAGCGGTGATAAGATGATAAAAAGTTGTTTATTAACATTTATAAATTTAAATTTTATATTATTTGTGTCATAAATTAAAATTTTACATTAACATTTTGAAAGGTTCGGTTGAGCAATGATCCATTGCATTTAAGAAATCATGTTCTAGATTAATGTTTTTGTTTTTTTTATCTTTATAGGTTATATATATATTTGTGGCTCCATTTGTATCTAGGTAATTACATCTCAATATATTATTATTGTTTCTTACTATAGAACAAAAAGATGAGCACACTGATATTTGGAGCTTTAAAGGTGATTAATTCGTGTGTAGTGTAGGTTATATGTATTATATATATATATATATATATGTTGATGTTGAAATACATGTTAGGGGGTTATATGTTTCTTGTACGCTGTATGCTTCTTATGCAAAAATACAAGTGTAGTTTATATGTTTTTGTGTAGATTTTTTTTTTAGTTGACATTGGAAGTGAATATTTTATGTTTTCGTGTAGGTTATATATATGTTTTTAATGCAAAAATACAAGTGTAGGTTATATGTTTTTTTATGTAGGTTATGTATTTTGAAAGTGTAGGTTATATGTTTCCTATAGGTTATATATAAGTTTTTTAATGTAAAAATACAAGTGTAGGTTATATGTATTTGTGTAGGTTGTACATTTTTATTGACATTGAAAATGCAGGTTATATGTTTTCGTGTAGTTATATGTTTTCGTAGGTTATATGTATGTTTCTTAATGCGGAAACGCAAGTGTAGATTATATGTTTTTTTGTAGGTTGTTTATTTTTGCTGACATTGAGAAGTGTAGGTTATTTGTTTTCGTTTAGGGTATATATATGCTTTTTAATGCAAAAATACAAGTGTAGGTTATATGTTTTTTTTTGTGTGTAGGTTGTGTATTTTTGCTGACATTGAGAAGTGTAGGTTATATGTTTTCGTGTAGCTTGTGTATTTTTGTTGACACTGGAAGTGTATGTTATATGATTTCGTGTAGGACATATATATGTTTTTTTTTATGAAAATACAAGTGTAGGTTATATGTTTCTGTGTAGGCTGTGTATTTTTGTTGACATTGAGAATTGTAGGTTATATGTTTTCATCTAGGTTATATATATGCTTTTTATGTAAAAATGCAAGTGTATGTTATATGTTTTTGTGTAAGTTCTGTAGTTTTGTTGACATTGAAAATTGTAAGTTATATGTTTTCGTGTAGGTTGTACGTTTTTGTATGCAAAAATACATGTGTATGATATATGTTTTTGTGTAGGTTATGTATTTTTGTTGACATTTAATATAAAAATGTTTACAAAATTAGTTTTAAGTTGGTATTATAATGAACATTTATGTGTAGGGTAATATATATATTTGTTGTATTATGCAGGTTTGTCAACAAGAAATATTATATGTTAATGGCCATGAAGAAAACTATGCTTTGATGGTATGACGCTGTATAGATAAATTGAAGATGTAGATTAATTGAGTTGACAAAAATTTGTATTTAACTAAGGAGAAATTGTAATGTATGAAAAAATTGTTTTAATTATTATGTTTTGGTTGATTATGTTGATTGGAGAGATAATATATTTAATGTTACATTTATGCCCTTTTTATTAATTTTTAAACATTTAAGATTATAAAAAAATGAGTGGTTCAGATTGATTTCTCGCTATAATTTCACTTCTCGTATGATCCATCCCATATATATATATATATATATATATATATATATATATATATATATATATATATATATATATATATATCAAGGATCCAATACAATTATCCTTTATCATACATTACGTACGTGACATTGCATAACGTTGATTTTAGAGACCCTAAATCATAATTACACTCATCTACCCGTCCATCTCCCTCAATCCGTCTCCACCACGACTCGCCGGCATCAGCACACCTCCTTCACCATCATCGGAGTCGACAACAAGGGTCCTGCAACTCGCCGGAAAAACAAGAGCGCCGCTCCTCTTGTTTCACAGGTTTTTATTTAGTTTTTGATAATAAATGAAATTGCCATTAAAGCCAATTGATTGGTTAATCTTTGAAATCGATTCAATTAATCATCAATTTTGAAGCTTTAATCGATCAATTTTGAGTTTTGAATGATGGGTTTTGACCTTGAATGTATCAGGATTTTAAGCCTGAACGTTTAAGCCTTTTTGTCTGAACGTTTAAAGGTTTAACCTTTGAACGTTCTAAGGTGGGAATTTGCCTTGAACGTTTTATGCTTTTTAACCTTGAACGTATTTTGCGTATCTAATGTACATTAAGCTATTATTGTATGTTAACGCACCCATATATATATACGAATGAGGGAAAGTTTTCTAGGCCTCAAAAACTGTTGTGCCTTGAGTCGTCGCCTTGTCTGCCCTCCTTATGGGTCGGGCCTACCTATAAATGGGTTATAGTGACATACAACCACCAATACATAAATGTTACAATAGGTGAAATTTGCTATGTTTAACACAACATTTTATGATCAAATGAAACCTCATTCCATACGGTAGTGACGATCTCAATAACATCCCATTAGCAATCTCAGCAACAAGAGAAATCCAGACATCACCAATAAAACAACAACTATAATTCATCACAAACCATATCATTAGGATAACATAGCAAACTTATCAGCTTTAGTTGACGGTTTCAAATTAAGATACGAGATGTAACGACAGTTTCAAATTTTACATGGATATTTGAAGTTGTTTGGTGCCACAAATGGCAGAAGGAATCAGTTTCACAATTTACCTCAACGATAGGTTTAAGCTGTTCAAGAACTAGAGCAGAGCTACCCTTGGTAGGTCGGGTTAGCTGAACACCAACCTTTTATATGCATCCAGTAGAGTGTATATTACCGTATATGATTATTTTTTGATGATCGGACCCGTCGATGTTAAATGACAATTGAACTTGTTTATAAATAGAACTAGTGAATAAAGTTTTAGTAAATTAATTTTTTGATAAAACTCAAAATAAAGATATTATAAAAAAAATTAAAACCCAATATGAATTGCCCAGTTGATCAACTATAGAATCAAAGCAATGGGAAATTGGGAATGGCCCAATTAAAACCCATTGATTAATGACCCAAATTAAACAAACCTTCACAAAAACCTAATTAAATAAAACTAAATCTTGATTTTAAACAAAAACTAGTAGTATTTAGGATCAGCGTTTTGTGGCGTGGCCACTAAATTGAAACAAAATAGACGTAAATTCACTAACAATGTACCGAGATGCGTTGTGTTAACTTGCAAAATTATACTGAATATAAAACTTTTATATACAAATCTATTATGAATGCATGCTACACCAAATTAAGTAGATAAAAGTAGCATATCATAGCGGTATATTTGAAACTTTATAAAACATTATATCTTTAAAAATGCGCAAAAAAATACTAACAAGTAACACCATAGGAAAAAATTCCCGACTACTCCATTGTTCAAGAATTGTATTATTCAATCGCATTTGAAATATTCTTTGATAAGGATAAATATAATCATGGTTTAATGCAAGTGTAACAATTTGGGAAGCAATTAGGGTTTGTTTTGTCAGGGGTAATGAAATAGAGAGGGATTGAAATTGAAGGAAGAATGGAATTGACAATAGATTGAAATGACTCATTATTAGGGGTGGCAATCTTGACTCAAACCATTTTAAATGGTTCAATTTGGATTGCTTTAAAAATTATATGGGTTGGTTAGGGTCATAGATTTTAACTAAATAGGTCACTTGAAATTTCACCTTATTTTCTGGTCAAAATGAGTCGACAAATTTAAAAAAATGGGTCGATGTGGGTTAGTGTCTTAAGGAAAATTGGCAGGTTTGGGTCAAAACGGGTTTTGGATTGGAATGAGTTCAGTTTAGGTTTTGGCTCGAATCAGGTTTCGAGTCGACACGAGCTTTCGTACTGGACGGGTTGGGTTTTTGTTTCTTTTGTTTCTTTCTGGTCGAATATTTCGGATTCGTTTTGGTCGGGTTTTCAGTTTCATTTGTTCGGTTTCAATTTTTTAATTTCTCTTTGACCAATTTTTTTGGTTTCAATCAGTTCGGTTCAGTTTTTTTCATCGACTTTTCGGTCTCGGTTCATTTCCCGGGCTTTTTTAACGAAGACAACAGAGGAAACATTTTTTTTATATTTATATTTTGAGTTGTGATTTTTTTATTATTATAAAAAAATTTGAGGGGTTTTTATCTTAAATAAAATAAAATTAAATCATAACTCAAATTATAAATCAAAAACAAAAAATGTAAAAAAAAAAAAAATGTTTCCTCTGTTGTCCTCGTTAAAAAAACCGACCCGAAACCCATTTTGACCCAAACCTGTTGACCCTAACCCGTTCCAACCCGAACCAAAACAACATTTTTTTTAATTGACCCATTCCAACTCTAACCCGCTCCAACCCATGACCGTTCGACCTAACCCAACCCATTTTTTGCCCCTACTCATTACCATTCATTTGTCATGTTTAGGGTTGTTTACGAGTTGAGCCCAGGTCGAGCCAGGGTGGGTTCAAGCTCGAGTTTGAAATTAACCGAGGCAGCTCAGTCAGACTCTAGCTCGATTTTGAAGTTAAACGAGCCTAAGATCGAGCCAATGAGCCGAGCTATGACCTGGGCCAAGCTTGGGATGGGTTTGGCCCGGTTATAAAAATGAGCCAACTTAGCTCAGGTTGTTTCGAATCAAGTTTTTTTAGCTAGTTTTATTCGAGCGTTTACCGAGCGAGCCACGAGCTTTTATCGAGCGAGCCATGTTGGCTAACCTTAGAATGAATTATTACTTTATGTTGTTTGGTAAACAAAAATAAACATAGAAATGAAAAAGAAATGATAAAAATATTCCTATCTCAATACCGATGGTGGCGTAGGCAACAGCGATGGTGGCAGTGGTGTTGGTCATGCAGTGACATTGATGGTGGTGGTGATGACAACGGCTGTGGTGGCTACAAAAACGGGTCGAAGGCGGTGGTGGCGGCAATAGTAGTTGTTGTCGGGTGGTGTTATCTAGAGAGTAAGGTAAAAGAGAAATTGAATGAAAAAAAAAACAGAAAGGAGGAAGGAATGAATTTGATGGAATGAGATTTTTGAGTATTCACTTTTTCATTCTCTCACAATGATTTTCATTTCAGCCCCTATTATTACGGCATATCAAACATTAGCTTAATGCTAAATACCTTTAATTCCCCTCGTGATCATTACAAAATGTCACATGATATTATCTTTCATTGCGGCAACTGACAATTGTTGTAAATTAACTAGATGATGATAGTATGTTCGGCCTGCTTATTTATTTATCCAGTAAAAGTGTAAAACAGACTTCTTGAAAGAAAGGGAAACAAAATAATAATAAAAAAGCAATTAATTCTGAAGATAAGTTGAATATAATAAATACATTACCCTCAAGTATTTACAAGTGAGAGAATATAACCATAACTAAAAACAAACTCCCGCCTTATTGTATCTATATCTATCTATCAATAATAATATCATCTCACCCACAAGTGAGTGATCAGCAGAGTTAGGGTTTTGTTTTTCATCTCCGGAATCCTCTGATTCCATATTCTTCACGGTATTTCGATTATTTCTTCTCTTCTGTCCGATGTATATATATATATGTGTGTGTGTGTGTGTTTCTTCATTGTTTTTATATTATTCTTCAAGAATTCATGGATTCAATCAGCAACAATGGCGGCCAAAAGGTCTGCAAGTGCAAGAAGTCAAAGTGTTTGCAACTGTAAGTAGTTTTCAAACAACATTTTCATGAAATTAATGGTAATAATAATAATAATAATAATAATAATAATATTTTCTTTGTAGTTATTGTGACTGCTTTGCATCTGGATTGTATTGTGATGAAACTTGTGCATGCAAAGGCTGTTTCAATACTCCTGATTACGAAGACACCGTTGAAGAGGCGCGTAATCAGATTGAGTTGAGAAATCCAAATGCGTTTTCTTCCAAGATTCGGTATCTTGTGGAGCCTTTAATAAGACAGAATTTGGTATGTGAGTTATGTTTAAATTTGCATATTTATTGATAGATTATTAAACAGTAATTGTTTTGCAATCAGGTGGATGAAGATCAAGTGAAGCCGGTTGCAGGTAAACATAAAAACGGCTGCAACTGTAAAAAGTCTATGTGCCAAAAAGGGTACTGTGAGTGCTATCAGGTTTGTTTTCAACCCCGTGTTACGCTTGATTTCATTTCAAAATATAACACATTATCAGGTTTGTTGATTTACGCCCTGCTTGCGGTGCGCGCATATAATGTGTATATGTGTGAATCCTCGGGTGGGCAAAAGTGAAATTGCACTAATTTTGACGTTATTTTACCAATCTCGTGAAAATAACGTTAAAAGTGGCGGAAGGTTAATCAAGCATCATGTGGTGGCGTTGATAGCCGAAAGACAAGGGTACACGCACCAATCGGCCGGTGTCCCGGTGGTTGAGTGTTATGGCCTTATGTCCAAGGCTTGATGCAAAACTACTATCGAGCCGGGGGTTCTCACCGGAAGCAGCCTCTCTATTCCTACGGAGTAGAGGTAAGGCTGTGTACATCTTACTCTCCTCATACCCTACCATAGCTTTGCTATTGGTGGGATTTACTGAGTACGATGATTATGATGACGACGACTTTTTTGTTGATTTGTTCTACTAACTTTCCGAGTTCATATCAATAGGCTAGTGTAGGATGCTCTAAAGAATGCCGATGTTTAGGATGTAAAAACAAGTTCGGCAAGAGATCAGCAGGTAAAACCGATCGATATATGCATATTTTTTTCAAGATTTGAAATATTTCTTGGTTTAATATTATCTTTACGTGCATTGAATTCCAGATTACAATATACTTAATGCACCAATCCATGTGACTGTCGAAAATGAATTCGATAATCCTAACAACTCGTCTCCTAGTAAACCATATCAACATTTTGGGTAAGTTGTATGCATATTATGAATCTTGCATTATAACAATTAAACTAATAATTACCTTTTTAATGATAGCCATGAAAACCGTCCTTCGACAACCGGCAGATACATTGCTTCACCAGGATCCGCAGAGTCTGATATGATGCTAGGGTACTTTGATATGGTTAATTTAGATCAACAAGCATATCTTGATGCTTTCATGGATCAATTCGCACCTCCGGATACTACTACACATGTTAATGCCAGAAATCGCAGTTCTACACCTGGTGGGAGTTATTCCTCTGTGGGAAGTTGGCCCGGTTCACTAACGGGCCCGGTAACTGTATTTGGTGGCCCAGAAGTTATGTACTATGATGAAAGGCCCAATCACAGTTTCGTTTCACCGGGTAGTAAGTGAGAGTCTTGCATGGACCATGGGTTAGCTGTGCCTAAGGCCTAGATACCATCTTTTGTTTTCACAGAACCGGTTAACCGAATGTTAATATGTTTTGGTCCATAGTTATATGATCAGTTTTTTCTTGATTCTTCAATGCTCTTTTGTTATACAATATGTTATGTCTTATGTTCTATTTCATAAATACAAGACAATCTATTTTGGAAGATCATGTTAAACATTAGCAGGGATTGTTTTATGATGTAAGAAGATTTAATATGTCAATACATATATTCCGATTTGCAGGCCAAATCGAAGTCACGGTACATTCTTTATTAGATTCAAACACATAGAACTCGCTCTTATGCTAGATATTGTATAATACATATATTATCCCCCATAACAAAATCAGCAAGCCTCTAGATAAGCAGTGAGCCAACAACAAACATCATTAATCTCTTGTAGGCTTGTGTAATGACCAAGCCTGAAACGAAAATAAATAAAGTAATCGATAAAATAATAAGCATACATGTGAAATAGGTTCGTGACATAAATTTGAGAACGAGAATTACCCATCGTATGTCTGAAATGTTAAATTCTGAAATCCAGCAGAATACATGGTTTGAGCCGATTTCTCACCAAGTTTGTACTCGACCACATCATCAGCTGCAACAAAGAAACATTACATGAATTACATTGTTTCTATCTTAGGTTTTGTGCAATGGTGTGCTATAAGCAATAAAGCAAATACCTTGTCCATGACAAAGCAAAACATGTAACGATGACGCGCGCCTTGCAGCTTCCTGTGATACTCCCACTCTATTTCTTAAATTTCTAGAAAAAAGTTATTTGATCATCAAAACAATGTCAAATTTGTGACCCCTTAAGTGGTTAAAACTTAGAATAAAAATAGTAAGTTTGCAAAGAACATAAGTAAAACCTTGAACATGGGAGCCAACCACTGAGAGCTACAGCAGCACTAAGATTAATGGGGTATCGGTTTCCATTCCCGTGTTGCCCAACAGCTCGACACGTTGCAGAGTAGAGAGCGACAGATGCACCCATGCTGAAGCCCGCAACGCCTAGTTTAACTTTTTTAAGATAAAAATATTAAAAAGAATATATTACTTTTCGGTTTACAATTTGAGCATGCGGGTCAATTTCTGATCATTATAAGTTACAAAATTGAATTCAAATGGTCCCGTATTCTGTGCTCTTTGTATAGTGGCATATGATGATCAAGACCTTTCACTTGTTTCGAAAACGTGACAAGTGAATCTTTCCTTCTAAAGAAAAAGCACATAATTTGGACCAAAGAATAGTATATACTTGTTACAACTTGCAACGTGCCTTGTTATCCTCGTGTTCATCGGTCTGTAACACTTTTTTAAAGTACAAATTCTTTATGAAAATGCAGTTGTTAAGCATGTTGTTTGCTTTCGTGATCACTAATACACTGTCATAATCATTGCGGTTTTAACAAGTAACATAATTCGATGCGTAGTAACTAACATGAAGACATACCATCATTAGGCTCACTAATCAAGAGATTTGCAACATGTGTCGCTGAAGCATCCAAACCCTCCAAATCATCACAAGCGTCTTCTGACATGCTTGCGATATTAAACCCTGAGAATATTGGCATCTAATTTTATAAACTCGATCGTCATATATTTCATAATTGAAAATCCTTGCAGCATGGTCTATAAATACAAAAAACAAATACAACATACACGCGGTGCAAGGATATCCACCATATAGACTTAATAGTCGACTTGGCGCACTTGGACAGATCCATTTGATCTAAATCACACATAAAATTATATCTTAAAACACTAGGTATGCAAGAAATGTAACTTGCAAGAGAGATTATGGTAGAAAAATTGAATCGTTACATTTGGAAGAGGAAAAGTTTCCAAGATCTGCGTCCAACTGCAAATAGTTAAAAAAATAGACATCATTGTCATGAATAATATGTTTGTTTTTTTAAGCTACAAAAAGGAAAGGAGAACATGACTTGATGAACTCTTATGTCCCATGTCTATTGTGGTAGCCGTTAAGTAGAATCACGAGAATTGCACAAGTACTTGTACATGATGATTGTCACATATAACGAAGAGAAAAAAGGCCGGTTATGAGGTTATGCAACCACCATAGGTATCATACTTAAATAGTTAAATAAGCAATATACAGTTCTCACGATATTTCCTCTCTCTGTCTCTGTGTGTGACACGCGCACTATAACTTTTGTCAATTAATTTCTAATAGAAGATAATTATTTTACACCAAAAGCTCAAACATGATATGTAGAGCAAGTCATCCATAATCAAATGTCAAAAGCTGTAAAGTCAAATCAAAAGTCAAAAAGTCAACGGTCACCTTGAGCCCTTCTCACCAATGCCATGTAACCAAACAATAGTTGCTTTGTGAGTTTCTTTGGGCATAACAACAAAAGTCCTTCCAAAGTCAAACACATTTCTTCTAACACTTCTACTTCCTGAAAAAAAAAGTGTATTAAGACTTCCTTATGGCTTGATGCGGATGCCACAGATGATCTTGAGGCAATGCGCCAACGGTCTATTGCTTAAATATGCAAACAGGACTAACCTGGATCGCGGTTAGAGCAGTTGTGACTCATTGTCCTCAACCCCGTTAAGTTATAGCAGCACTCGGTGATATTTGAAAACAAATAAGAAAGCACCCTGCGATGGAAACGAAAGGTCGCTTGTAACTATTTATAACGACATCCTGGTAGTGGGAATTTACAGATATCGGTCGCAAACGCATGATCTGAATCATCGGCTATGTCTACACCAGTTAAACACTTCCTGAAACCACCTGCCAAAGTAGAATCAGATAACAAAAAAGCACATATGAGAATAGGAATAATAAGGTTGGAAACTTTAGTAGTTTTCAATATATAATTCCAACCAATCCAAAACAAAAAAAAATGAAAATGTAGACATAAAATGTCGCTGAGGCTGCTATGGATATGTTGAGAATATATGCTTGATTGAAACATGGTATTATGTGAACACCATTGCCACATTACACAAAAGAAGCTATCTCATATATGTTACCAACTTGTGATCTATAGCGACACGACAATATGTTCTTATGCATAAAGAAAACATGTTGATTCGGTACAAACATGTTGTGAAGTTTCTGAGTGAGATTACATATATAAAACATCGAAAGTAGGTGATGATGTGGATGCTGAGATGAAGGTTTGTAGAGGTTTGCTGTTGTAGAAAAAACGAAGGTTTTTGAGTGTAGCGTTGGAGATGCGCTAAGAGTGTCTAAAAGCTAGTGTAACATGCCTTGGCATGTGTTTACATCTTTCTACTGTATCACGTTCCTACTCGCAAATATGACAATTTGATATAGTGCCGGGCCGCGCCAAGTCTCCAAGAACCAACAAACACAAATAAAATCGTTAGAGCCTAGAGATTGAGACTGATGTACTCATCAATGTGAATAATGAAAGCCTGTAAACAAATCGAACGAACACGAACAAGGGCATGTTCTTGTTCATTCATTTAACTTTAAACGAACATGAACACTTAATCGAACAAATATTTATGTTCATGTTCGTTTATTTAAAAAATGAGCATCTGTGCTTGCTTATGCTCGTTTGTTTAAAATCTAAACGAACATAACTTAACAAAGATAAATGAACATATATGAACAAATGTAAATGAACACAAACGAACATAAACGAACGTAAATGAACAAATCGAACGAACACGAACAAGGACATGTTCATGCTCGCTCATTTAACTTTAAACGTGTGTTCATGCAACGAACATACATTTTTGTTCATGTTCGTTTATTAAATAAACAAGCATAAACGAACTTCCCGCCGAACAGTTCACAAACAGTTCGCCGAACGTTCAGTTCGTTTACAGGCCTACCTGTCGCCAAAAATAAACAATACACAATTAGTCAATTAGTCACATTTTTGTTTTACTGGAAAATTTATGCTTGCTTGCATCTGATTCTGTTCACTGTTCACAGCAGACAGTATTGCTATAAATAAATGAACTTATAAACAACTTTGGATTCTATTTGGTTTGCTTATCCATTATGGCATCTATTAAGGTTGTTATCCTAATTTTAATGTAGTTTTGATTCTATTTGTTTGGTTGTATTTTTATGAAGAGGGTAACTTTGTCTCCTACTTTTAGACTTCACCAATATTGGCAGCTTTCGGGTTGTTCATGTATCGAACTGAGTCAAGTCGGCTCATTTACAACCACAATTTCCATCGAGTTTTGAGCTTGTTCAAATAAATGATTGACATGACAAGACATTTTATAATATGATAAAAAGAACTAAAACCTTTAATAGCGTATAAGATTCTATAAAATAAATTCGATCAACATTTTATGATTTACCTGTTAATTAAAAAGAGAACATTTGAAGATTAAAGCAAAATATATTACACAATGTATAAAGTAACAAAACTAAGATTAAAATAAATTTAACACGATACAAAATATAAACAATTAATGTCAAGGTTCAACAAACTACAAGAGAAGCATATCAATATCAGTCCATGTTATGAAATCCCACACAGTTGATTAAACGAGCAATGGATGAAACTATAGGGAACCAATCTTCACATTAAAACATTAAAAGACATTTCTGTTAAATGATAAACCAGTGTCAAGTGCGCGGGAGCGTCAGGTCCTCTCACATAGAAGAACACGAACGTACCAAATAATAAATATGCTAATAGCAAATACCTATAATTATTTGTGTCCAAAATTAATGAAAAAACACATTTTCGCTAAAATTTCCAACATAATAATGAAAAAAAAAACAAGTCAATAAGTCACCCACCCGTCGCAAAGTTAGTTATTAGTGTGGACCATACTGGTGTGTCCCCTTTTGTCGGGATTAGGGACGCCGGATTTGTTGCTAGGCAGGTCGTGTTAAAGGCAGAATCAGGAAAAATTGCTAAGCACGAGAAGGCGTGTGTCGAGAATCAACACGCCGTCATTCCTTTTGCTTTCGATACATTTGGGTCTCTTGCCTCTAATACTGCTACGTTTCTGAAAAGACTTCAGCGTGTCGTGCATAATAACTCATCGACGCCAACAAAGAACGATAACTTTATTTTCAGTAGGATTGGTTTTGCCATTCAAAAGGGGGTAGCGGTGCAGCTTATTGCCCAGTTTATCTGTCTCTCTATTGTAATTGAATCCTTTTATTATAAATGTGAAGTAGGTTTTAAAAAAAAAGAAAAAAAAAGTAGGAGTATTGGATTGGGCTATAAAATATGGGTGAGAGAGTAACAATAAAGTAGCTAGAAAATAAAACATTAAAATACGGGTTTAACTTAAGCGAATGAATCAAACGAACCGAGCTATACCGAGCCAATTGAGCTAGCTCGTTTACAACTTAGTTAAATTCAAACAGACTAATTCTGAGCTGTTTCAAACAACCTTTGAGCTTGGCCTATTTTGAAACATGTGTTCTTGTGATTTTGTGGGTGTGAGAGTGAGAATTGAGAATGTGAAAGGAAATCCTAAATTAGATTATTATGTTTTACATGTTGTGTGGGCTAAAATCTTCACATGTTTGGTTCTAAAAGTTAATATTCCAAACTGACCATGAGTCATTTTATGTTGACTTGAAGTTGTACCAAATAGTTTTGGGTCAAATAATTTCCATCTAAAAGCCTTCAAGCTTTTCATTTGTAATGATTTGAATTTTGAATCCACAACTTTTGAAAGGGTGCATACGATATTACTAGACCACTATATTGCAAGATTAAAAAGATGAACCTTAATATGGGCTTGAGATGATAAAACAAATAGCCAGTCCTGCTGTTTTGATGACCATTATAATTGTAAATTTCTAATTGAGAAAAAAAGATAATGAAAAAGTGTTTTTTTTTTCACAAGTGTTTCTTTTTTTCCTTTCACAAACAAATATTCCATTTATTGTCAAGTTTTCCTTTATTTTTGACAGGTTAATTCGAATGAATGAACAAAAAGAATCATCTATTCACTACCCATTTTCTAGATAGTGAAATGTGGAAAAAGGAATCAATTTTGTATGTATGTATGTGTGTATGTATATATATATAAGAAATAGTTCATGAGAGAAATTAGATTACTGTGAGAAATATGATAAATTAATATGAACCACTAGTTTTATTTTATGTTTTAAATGTTTAAAAATAAATGAGGAAAGTATTAATGCATGCTCTCTCTTTAATTAATATAACTAATAAATATAATAGTTATCTATTCAATTAATATAACTAATCAAATTATTATAATTAGAAAATAATAAGAATTCATTTATTTTTATAACTTATTTTTTATCTCTTGAATTTTTATCCTACATAAGTACAATTTATTTATACATTAAAATTTATTTCTATCCAAAACTAATTTCTTCCAACTCAATATATTAATATCCATTAACACGTAGTTACATTGTGATGAATAGTACAAAAAACTATCTTAGACGTGTTTGCATTAAATATCAACAAAAAAGTACACAACCTATACAAAAACATATAACCTACACTTGTTCTAATAATAAGAAAACATATAACCTACACACGAAAAACATATAACCGACACACAAAACTCAGCATCAATAAGCTACACACGCACACGAAAACGTATAACCTACACACGAAAAACATATAACCTGCACTCAAAAATTTTATCCTACACAAATACAATTTATTTATATATTAAATTCTTTTTCTATCCAAAACCAATTTCTTCCAACTCAATATATCAATATTAATCAACACGTAGGCACATTGTGATGAATAATACAAAAAACTATCTTACATATGTTAGCATTAAATGTCAATAAAAAATATACAATCTAAACAAAAACATATAACATACACTTGTTCTAAGAATAAGAAAACATATTACCTACACACGAAAAACATATAACCTACACACGTATAGGACATGTGTATCCATAATTAGAGAGTGATTTATTATGATTATATTAGTTGTATTAATTAAAGAGATGGAATACATTTATTGTTGCATTTACATTTTTTTTTAAATATTTAAAACTTAAAATAAAACTTGTGGCTCATATTCATTTCTCACAGTAATCTCATTTCTCTCCTGAAGTTAAACACACACACATATATATATATATATATATATATATATATATGGAATATTTATTTTGAGAACCACTTCGAGTTTTAAGAACTCAACGTAACAATTTTTTTTTATTTACAAATTTAATTGAGATATAGCTATTGCAATTGATCAATGTGTTATGGATTATATCATGTGTTTCAATACATTCATTATTGTAAATTTTCATATCCAAGTCTTTTCTTTTGATTTATTATGCAATTGCATATCAAACATTTCCAACAAAAATCAATGTTTTAATGGACTCATAATCAACATCTTTTGTTTTCAAACTTTTAAAACTTTAACGCCACAGTAGCATTAGCCGTGAGTGAGCTCTTTTATTTGTAACTTTTTTACTAAATTGATAAAAATCAATAAATGGTCATATGTTTTTTTTTTAATTATGTCTTATGGTTTGTAATAATGGGTAATAACGAGAAGGCGTTGGCCGTGGAAATTAAGGTACTGCCACTGATGAGATTGAAGTGTAAGTAGTTACAACTTTGAAAAATATAAGCTTGCCACATCTTGTAAGTCAATTTCTTAAATTTAAGTATTTCTTTAACATTGAACTTTATGTTTGTGTCATCTTACATCTTATTTTATTAACGATACACAATAAAAAAATGTATGCTTAACAATAAGCTCAATGCTAAACAAAATGCATTGTGTGGTTGGGATCATTAGTCCTTTTGGTGGCTTATTTTATTTAACGAAAGATTATTTTTGAGAGACTAACTGCATCTATAAAAAATCTATTTTACTTTCATACTTATGACAATTTCTTTCACGAAGTTGCCAACTAATCATTTTTACTTTTCTCAAATTTGTAAATTATAAACTTCTTAGTCTTGTAGTATATATATTTGAATATATTTGTAATACATTTTTTTTACATAATTATGTTCTTATGCTTAACATTTAGTTTTTTTTATTTATTTCAAATAATTCATTGTATTAATTTGCATATTGACAAATCCCGTATAATACACGTGTTCTAAAGCTAGTATATATCATTGAATCACATGTATAATGTATTTGATTTTATGTTTTACTTTTACTTGTATGACTATATAAAACTCAATAAAGATCACTAAAATCTGAATGTACGTGATGCTAAGAAATAATCATTTTACGCATTTACTCTCGTGCCTTGGTATTTAGTTTTTATTCATTATCAACATCTTTCTTAGTTGATATAGATTCAAGTAATAACGTCTTAGTAATATAATAATGTTATAGCAGTCACTACTTCTCGTCTCAACGAGGTTGTATTAATCGCCAGATGTGCAACTTTGAACATTAATTCAGTAGTAATCACCGTCTCGCCTAAAAAATATGGTAATAATCACCAACTCCCACTTGTGTCACATTGATCACCAAACATAAACGATATAAATGTTGCAATTCAATACCTTGTAAACTACATATAACATTAGATTGCATCCTTATATATTCAAAATGAGGATTGCATGTTTAAGACTTTGTTACGAAACATATATAGTATTATAAGGCCTCGGGGTATACTTTAATGCCAAGGGCGTTAAAGCTGACTGGACATGTAATTGTTCACGAGTGAGACACAACTTTCTTCATGTGTTAAGGGGCTGAAGAGGTAGGTCCCAGCAGAGCCCAGTTGGTCCCGCAAGACTCACCTTAAACAGGGACGTCTGCGCAGAGACCAACTGGATCCGCAGGACCAACCATGCTCAGAGACGTGACGTCCTTACGCGCAGTACGCAAGCTGTTCCCGCAGGAAATGCCTCCCATGGTGAAGGACTCCGCCTGTTCCCGCAGCCTCGGATACAAGCCATGAGGGAAGGCCACCCGCGCAGCATGGCTACACGCACTAGGTACTTAACTCTCGATCATTCAGTGTCACCTGAAGGAATGAGCAAAGCCGGGAGCAATCCCGCACAGAGGCGGGAGGGGGAATACTCCCGCCCAAATAAGCCAGTCTGTATACTGAAGGACCTTTTACTGTACCTGACGAGGTATGGGCGAAAGATCTGATCAGAGATACGACAGCTCACTGATACAGTATGGCGAGCAGCATGCTCCTGTACTGTATCACTATTAGCCGCTGCCTACTCACCAACTACTGTCATACCACGTGCGTAGCCGGCAGTTGGTGGAAAGGGAATAGTATACAGCAGGCCTGGTCACTATCAGCCGCTGCCTACCCACCAACTACCAGCAGGGCACGTGCGTAGGCTACTGTTGATGAACAGGAACACTGTTGCAGCCGGCCATACCTCCTTGGAAACCTACCTTCGGCTATAAATACCACAAATTGTATGACCATCTCATCATATCATATCTTACTACATTATCATCATAATATACCTGATATCTGCTCTAGCAATCTCTTAATATACTTTTATATTTAAAGAGCAATCTAGTCTGATTCTCACGCCGGAGGGTGGTCACAAGGAGGAACCCCCCCCCTTCTCAGTGACGAGCTCACGGTGTCTGTTTTGCAGGTTATCAGAAGAACCATCTTCCAAGGGTCTAACCCCTCGTGGGAAACAGCTATCCAACCCCCAGATTACCAGTAATCTGTCGTGGGGTCCGGTTGGTGTTTCTTCATTGGCGCCATCCGTGCATAAAGCTAGAACTTTATTTTTCTCCAGTTTTTTCAAACTTCTACAAAGATGGTTAGAGAAATTCCGGTAACCACAACCCCAGCTGCTGGGATGAACACCGGCAACACAGTTTTTACGAACACTACCCGGGCTACCGAAGCCGGGGCAAGTGAAGTAAATTTTACGAACACTACCCCACTTATCAAAGCTGGGGCAAGTGCAGTAAATGATCGCTTACTGGGATCCACCGATACCCAGTTTGAGAAACGAAGACTCCCCCGTCAGACTCTCGATGAAGTTAAGGCATGGGCGGAGGCACGACAAAAGGAATTCCAGGCTGAGTTGGACGAACGCTTGCGTTCCGTGCAACAGGCCGATGAATTCGAATACTGGGAGGATGATTCGGAGGAATCCGACTCCGACACGAACCCTCGCCATAGGGCAAAAGGGAAGCGTAAGGAAACGGAATCCCAACCGAAAAGGCATTTTGGACAAGCCTTCAAACCAAAAAGCACAGGTGGAAGTCCACGAGACTTCTCTAAAACGTTCAGACCAAACGTTGCAAATGCAGGAACGTCCAAATTTGCAAGGGACATTGCTGAAGCAATCGCCCCAAAGAGTGCCAAACAAATGCCCAACATAGGCACATATGACGGTATATCTGATCCAGACGATCATTTGAACAGGTTCATAGCAGGGGCAACCGTCAGCAATTGGACGGAACCCACGTGGTGTTACATGTTCCAAATGACGCTGGTTGGGGCTGCTAGAGCATGGTTCGATCGTCTACCGGTCAACCACATCTACGACTGGGCAGACTTCCAACAGAAGTTTAGCCAACACTTCAGCCAGCAACGAAAGTATACCGAGGAGCAATGGACAATCCTCAAATGCATACGAGAGGAAGAT
Organism: Bidens hawaiensis; assembly: GCF_021521415.1. Classification (NCBI taxonomy): domain Eukaryota; kingdom Viridiplantae; phylum Streptophyta; class Magnoliopsida; order Asterales; family Asteraceae; genus Bidens; species Bidens hawaiensis. The sequence continues at coordinate 183,771 of NW_027492078.1, read as the reverse complement.
GAATCTCTGCCAAACTTCATCACTCGCTTCAACTCAAAGAAGCTAAGTTTGGGCAATATCAGCGAAGATCTTGTTCGCGCTGCCTTCATCCAGGGCGCACATGACCCAGAGCTCATCCGCACCCTAACGGGTAAAGATGGCATGCCATCCACATGGGATGGCATCATGACAGCAGCAAAACGCTATGCGGAAACAGAGAAGCAACTGGGTAGAGATCTCCCACATAGCACAAACCTCTACACCCAGAGGACGAGAGAAGACAACGTCCTCACCGCCCGACTAAATAAAAAACGAAAGCTAGGCATTTGGCAGTCAAGGGTAAACTTTGACACCTCATCCGGCTTGCAACATCGGTTGGGCGGAAGGGATAATGTACAGTCGCACCGGAACTCCAGATGGACGCCACTCACCAAAAGCGTCACTGAGATATTCGCCACTGAAGAGCTCCCATGGCCAAAGCCTCCAATAATCCGACATCGTCACGATGCTGATCGGAGCAAATACTGTGACTTTCACAAGACAAAGGGCCACAACACTGAAGAATGCATAGATGTAAAAGATATGGTCGAAGCATTTGTCAGAGATGGGACGCTCGCGCACCTCGTGGCGTAATAAAGGCTGAGCAGGCGAGTGCGTATAGAACCCCAGCTGGGGAAAACACGAATCAATTCCAGCTTCAAAATCGAGACTACATGCTGCGTAAAGAACGAGATCCCGAACCAGGTGCGTATCGGCTCGATGACACTCCCATCCCAACATGGAAGGGAGCTCATTTACACAGTCTGCATGTAAATCAATTCCAATTTGTAAAGAAAAGGCCAAGAGCCACTTCTAATGGAAATGATTCTCTTTAAGAACACCGAAGCTGATGATTTTACATTTATACTTTTCTGAACTAATATGCCGGTTTTCACCGCATAATTACGTCGTCATTGCATGGGAAGGCGGTCCTACCCGCACGAACCCAGCAACGTGACAAACCTTCACGCAGGTCAGTTGAAGGGGAAAAAGTTCAGCACCCAAAAATGAAAGTGCCGGTCTATCCGCATGAATCATTAAGGAAACTGAATAATAACCTATCAACAACCGCGCGTCGAACGGTTAAACTATCCAACACTGGTGACGGCATTCACATTACGTGAAGTCGTTGCGTGGGAAGGCGGTCTTACCCGCACGAACCCAATAACGTGGCAAACCTTCACGCAGAGTCAGTTAAAGGAGAAGAGTTCAATTATCCCATTAAATGAAAGTGCCGGTCTATCCGCATGAATCATGAAAGGAAAATGAACACTAACCTATCGACAACCGCGCGTCGAACGGTTCAAAACAAAATTCTTAAAAAGGATAAGGAAAACCTACACGCAGGTCAGATAAGGGTAAAGTTTTGCCATCCTACTAAGTGCAAGTGAAGGTTCTACCCGCACAATCACGAAAGAGGAAGCAAAACTTCACACCTACTATCAACCACGTTCAAAGGTTCACTTATCCTCAAAAGATGAGAAAAACCTACATGCAGGTCAGATATGGGTAAAGTTTTGCCATCCTACTAAGTGCAAGTGACGGTTCTACCCGCACAATCACGAAAGAGGAAGCAAAACTTCACACCTACTATTAACCACGTTCAAAGGTTCACTTATCCTCAAAAGATGAGAAAAACCTACACGCAGGTCAGATATGGGTAAAGTTTTGCCATCCTACTAAGTGCAAGTGACGGTTCTACCCGCACAATCACGAAAGAGGAAGCAAAACTTCACACCTACTATCAACCACGTTCAAAGGTTCACTTATCCTCAAAAGATGAGAAAAACCTACACGCAGGTCAGATATGGGTAAAGTTTTGCCATCCTACTAAGTGCAAGTGACGGTTCTACCCGCACAATCACGAAAGAGGAAGCAAAACTTCACACCTACTATCAACCACGTTCAAGGGTTCACTTATCCTCAAAAGATAAGGAAAACCTACACGCAGGTCAGATGAAGGTTAAAGTTTAGCCATCCTACCAAGTGCAAGTGACGGTTCTACCCGCACAATCACGAAGGAGGAAGCGAAACTTTAACCCATTATCAACCACGTTCAAAGGTTCTTATTCTAAACACTTGGAAAATTGCTAATTTAAACTAAGTATGCAAGTCATAAGTTTATAAAGCAAGGAACCCAAAGAAGGAAATAACAATCTTATACGCAAAAAGATTAATATTTCAAGAATATATTACAAGAATGGCCGGGTAACTACCCGCCTAAAGGTATAAAACTATACAAGTCTATCTTAGCAATGGGAAGGGATCTTCAGGATCAAGCTTCAGGGCCGCTTCCACTTGGACCCGCTCCGTCAGAAGAACGGGGTGGTTCGAGGAACGCTTTGAGGACAGCTAACCCATCATCAGCAGCAGCTACTTCGTCCACCTTCTCCACCACTGGATGCGGGAAGGCGGCGTATTGGTTCAATGCTTGGTCATAAATGGCTTCGGTATCCACATCGAACAAAGGGAAGTTGGAAGGCGGGACGCCTTTCTCAACAAACCCTAGACCAAGCAGGAAGCCGGCCTTTTCCCCATCCTCATGAGAAGCGTTGAGGGCTGCGGTCATAGCATCATCGTAAGAGGTCTCTGAAAAGACCCGACGCACAACCTACAAAGAAAACACAAGTATTAGAACCTTTTCTTACAAAAGAAAAGCGTGAAGATAAAACTAAACATACCTGAGGCAACGCTTCTCGAAGAAGCCATTGGAGGGCAGCTTGAGCTTCGTTATGGGCGCGTTCGGCTTCGCTCTTGTTAAGGTTGGCAAGTAAAACTTCCTTTGCGGCAGCCTCTTCGACGCCCTTAAGTTTCCGCTCGGTGTGGTCAAGCACCCCCCTCTGGTCCAGGATTTCCTGGAGTTTCTTGGCATCTTCCATTGCCAAGGCATCATGAGCGCGTTGGAGAGCCTCTAATTTGGCCTTGAGCTCCTCATTCTCCACACGCAAAGGCTCAGCAACGGCTTCAGCCTTGGCAGCCCTCTCGGTTGCGTTTCGCGCAGTCTCCCTGGCCAGCCGAAGCTGTTCATTCACAGCTTGGGCAGCCTTGGAGTGGGCCTCGAGTCGCGCCTGAACTTCAACCTCGAGGGCCTTGAAGGCCTTCTCCTTGTCGGCGGCAGCTGCCGCCAGCTGTTGGTTCTCCTCCCGAAGAGCACGCGCCTCAGATATGTCCTTGGCGCGAGCTGCTTTCAACTTGTCGTTTTCACGACAAAGCAGCTCGACGCGCGGCTGCATCCGGGCCTGGAGAACCCGAAGCTCATTAGTTAGCCTACCCTCCTGGTAGCTAACCATGGCTTCCCCCAACGCACCCGGAGGAGCAGCGTGGCGAGCCCAGTCCACGCACTCCACAGGTGTGCGAAGGGTTGTTCCTCGGCGTATGTTCCATCGAGGAACATACACTTCATTGGAATCCGACACTGCAAAAGAAACAAAAGCAGTAAGGAAAAGATGATAAAAAACATAAGGGAAAAAGAAAGGAACCCTACGCACCTGTAGGGTCAATGACAGGCCGATAGCCGCCAAACCCATCACCTGAACCTAAAGGAAATCCATCCAACAGGTCAGGCAGACGGGAAGGTGGCAAAAATCGGCGGGAAGCCCTGCGCGTACCTGATGGTCCGGCCATCGGTGCCGGTGGCGCGGGCATGGTGGCAGCCGCCGTGGTCGCCGTTGTGGTCGCCGCCGTGGTCGCCGCCTTGTAAGCAGCAGCAGTAACCGCCGGCTCTGTGAAGGATGCTGTAAAAATCGCACTCACAGCCGGCGGTGACGTCATCTCTGCCGGAACAATTGGCTCAAAGGAATGAGCAACTGGACCAGCGGATGCAGGCGCAGGCGCCTGGGTCGACGCCTCAGGAAGGCTGACCGAGCCTACCGTCATTGGCGGGGAGATACTCCCCTGCGCTTCACCCCGGCATGCGTCAACATCCACGCCTGCACAAAGAAGAAAGTGTTAGATAAATTTATGAAGTAATAAATCTGCAAAGACATTATAATTGTACTTACGGGTTTTCTTGACCCTGAACGTACGGACGGGCGGGGAGGAACCCGATGGAGCCGGCCTCTTGGTACCGGTCACCGTCGTCTTCGTTAGTTCTCCGGAGGTAACGGTCGTAGCCTTCGGAACAGTGGTCTTCTCACCACCGGGCTTCCCCGCCACCTCTTCACTATCTGACTCCGAGTCAGATAGAACCACTGGATCAGCTGTGGAGGCCTTCTCCTTCCCCTTCACGCCGGTAGCAGCCTTCTTCTTCCGCACCAACGGAGGAGCATCTGAGGATTCCTCAGAAGAAGACAGGTCAAGAATTCCAACAGCGGGTACAGCATTAAGGGGTTGAGGAAAGAATATCGCCTTACCTGGCCGCCGGTGGCTCAGGACCTCGTGGCCCAGCGGATAGACCTCCACAAAACGATCCGCCGTTTGCTCCAGGATGGGCAACTCGCCCTCGTCCAGAGCACGAGTACCCATCCGCGCGGGACCGTCGGTTTCCCGCGGGAACAGAAGCGACTCCAAATTATTTCCCTCTGAAAGAAAAGAAACAGTTATAAGACAAACTTGTATCAAAAAGAAAGACAAGACATACCATAGGGAATAGAGCTCAAACCGTATTCGAGAAGGATGGGAACCTGAGACGCATCCTTCCACACCCGGCTCATCCCTAACATGACCATCCCGGACTCCGCAAACCGGTAAATCGGAGATTGGATCCGGGATATCTTCGAAAACCATTCCGCCTCCTGGTAGTTGGGGGCGTGAAGGCTCGGTATCGCTTGGCCATTTTTAAACTTCATGGCAAGGGGGATGGCGCGGGCAGAAATGTAGAAGAATTCCTGCTTCCACGCGCGAAGACTGCGCTCGGTGTCGCAAATCTTCAGACCCTTAATACGGGTCGTCAAGGTGTACCACCCTTGGATGCACCTCCAGGTATAGAAGGTCATCAGGCGGTCCACATGGGGCTCGATGCCCAAAATCCGGCACACCCACTCAAAATGGCGAATCTAGGCGATCGCCATGGGGTGCAGCTCGGTCAAATGAACACCGTGCCTCTCAAGGCCACGGTAAACAAATTTTGTCAACGGGAATCTAAGATTCCCATAGACAAAAAATGCAGCATAAACCCCGATCTTGCCTCTGGGGGCATCATACACGGTCTGGTGGGATTCAGGAAACTCAGGCTCGAGATGATCGAGCATGAACTTCCTGACAACATACCGGTACTGATCGCCGGGCAGAGCACACTGGCACTCGCCAGCAGTACCCCTGTCGTCAGATATAGCTTCAGCATCACGAGAAGACATCTTGCAGAGAAAGAAGAGAACGATTTCGAGAGAATGCTCGATTGAATAAAGGAGTATTCGCCGGAAATCGCCTTAAAGATGAAGAGGAGTGAAGTGTGAATTGCAAATAACCCTCTACCCCTTTATATAGTAATCGCAATTAATGCGGTGAATTTAATGCGGAGGAGAGAGAAATCGAATGTGCAATGAAACTATGACACGTGGCAAAAAGCAAGCTGGCAACAGCTGTTGAAAGGACGTGTGCCAGTAATTTCGCGGCCACGCGCCCGAAAAATCGCGCCCACGCGCCTGAAAAAGCGACTGGAATGACCATGTTCTGTCACGTCACCATAACTTCCTGCACGTCCTGACACAGTCAGAAGAAACCGTCGCACGACGTTTCAGAGGTTTGGACTGTTCTGATCTTTTCACCAACTCTTCGAATTTCAAAATTCAAAATTCGAAAATATTAAAAAGTAAGCGGGAAAATACCCCTTTACCCCTTGGCAAACAAGTAACCGTAAGACGGATGCGGGTACAGTGTAAAGGCAAAACCCTTCACATACCTAGCACCCGAAGGGAATTGAAGCCAAATAAACCTTGGCAAACAAATAACCGTAAGACGGATGCGGGTACAGTGTAAAGGCAAAACCCTTCACATACCTAGCACCCGCAGGGAATTGAAGCCAAATAAACCTTGGCAAACAAGTAACCGTAAGACGGATGCGGGTACAGTGTAAAGGCAAAACCCTTCACATACCGAGCACCCGCAGAAAATTGAAGCCAAGTACCTCGGCAACCAAGTAACTATAAGACGGCTGCGGGTACAGTGTTCAGGCAAAACCCTTCACATACCTAGCACCCGCAGGGAATTGACGCCAGGAATACCTTGGAAGTAAAGTAACCGTAAGACGAGCGCATGTACAGTGTTAAGGCAAAACCCTTCACATACCTAGCGCTCCGCTGGGAATTGAAACCAAGAAGGATCTTCTGGGCAATGCTTGCGGAAACGGAAATAACATCCCCGCATAGCGGGAACGTCGAGAACTACGTTGTGTGAAGCTCCAGGATGGAATTGGTGGTCTTAACATAATTGATCACTATGTTCAAAACTACCAAAACCTCATGGAAAATCCATACAACTGGGACTCAATGCTCCTGACTTGCGAGGAGGTTACAGACCTACCCGCATCATACCCAAAGACCAAGCAGGAAACTCGGGCATTTCTGCAAGTGACAAGGACTTCCGCGGAAAGAATCCCCATGGAAAACCTTACAAAACCCTTTTCAAAACCCTTTGCTCAAGTCCAAAAGTTCACCTCACTTTATTAAACACGCATGAGAAGAACATTGGACTGGGGGGACTTGAAGAGGTAGGTCCCAGCAGAGCCCAGTTGGTCCCGCAAGACTCACCTTAAACAGGGACGTCTGCGCAGAGACCAACTGGATCCGCAGGACCAACCATGCTCAGAGACGTGACGTCCTTACGCGCAGTACGCAAGCTGTTCCCGCAGGAAATGCCTCCCATGGTGAAGGACTCCGCCTGTTCCCGCAGCCTCGGATACAAGCCATGAGGGAAGGCCACCCGCGCAGCATGGCTACACGCACTAGGTACTTAACTCTCGATCATTCAGTGTCACCTGAAGGAATGAGCAAAGCCGGGAGCAATCCCGCACAGAGGCGGGAGGGGGAATACTCCCGCCCAAATAAGCCAGTCTGTATACTGAAGGACCTTTTACTGTACCTGACGAGGTATGGGCGAAAGATCTGATCAGAGATACGACAGCTCACTGATACAGTATGGCGAGCAGCATGCTCCTGTACTGTATCACTATTAGCCGCTGCCTACTCACCAACTACTGTCATACCACGTGCGTAGCCGGCAGTTGGTGGAAAGGGAATAGTATACAGCAGGCCTGGTCACTATCAGCCGCTGCCTACCCACCAACTACCAGCAGGGCACGTGCGTAGGCTACTGTTGATGAACAGGAACACTGTTGCAGCCGGCCATACCTCCTTGGAAACCTACCTTCGGCTATAAATACCACAAATGGTATGACCATCTCATCATATCATATCTTACTACATTATCATCATAATATACCTGATATCTGCTCTAGCAATCTCTTAATATACTTTTATATTTAAAGAGCAATCTAGTCTGATTCTCACGCCGGAGGGTGGTCACAAGGAGGAACCCCCCCCCCCCCCCTTCTCAGTGACGAGCTCACGGTGTCTGTTTTGCAGGTTATCAGAAGAACCATCTTCCAAGGGTCTAACCCCTCGTGGGAAACAGCTATCCAACCCCCAGATTACCAGTAATCTGTCGTGGGGTCCGGTTGGTGTTTCTTCAGGGGCCTTATAGGCAATATGAGTTAAAATATTAACGAGCTTTATAACCTTCTACACTCATATGCAATAATTTAAGAATTTTTTTTTAATTAAATGGAGAGAGGTTAAGTAGGGACAAACACTCAAACCACATTAATTATTTAGATGAGATGGAGTAAAAATGGTAAAATGGGGATGTGTACATAGAGTTGCTTAAAGGGCAGTGTGTTCCTACAATCATAGATCATGTCTTGCTACTTTGGGAAAAAAATATTTTATTTCAATTTCTAGTTGCTTTTTGGCTTGGTCTTCCGTTGGCAACATCTACAGTTCCTATCTGATGACGTGGCGAGAAACATTGAATCTTTAAAAATAAAACAAAGATTTGATCGGGTTGGTTATATTTGTCACTTGGTGGGTTCTTTGGAGATGTAGGTATGACTTGCTTTTCAAGAAGAATCGTATGACTTGCTTTTCAAGAAGAATCGTGACAACAAACAAACATTTTTTGTTGATATTTTACTTTTTTGTTTTTGTGATACAACAATAGGAATCAGAAATGCAAGATCTCTTAAATCGAGTGGCTTAAGAATCCATAACTGCATATGTAATGTTCTTTTGTTATGTTTTAGCCTCTCGCTATGACACTTCTTAAAATGCCGCGTTTCTAAAAAAAAGTGAATGCATATCATAGATTTTAAATGAAACCATGTCTCTTTTCTATCATTGAAAAAAAATAATAAAAACATCACCACCACACGAATGACATGATTAGTTTAGTAGTCAGCACCTACACGTATAAAAATGGTTAGCATACACCTATATGTATATTGTATCCACATTATAAGTCGACAACCCACAAAGTGATATAACCTCAAACACCCACTAATAATAGAATCTCAAAGAAACTCTACTATGTTGAGGCTTGTAGAATCACATTCTGGGGTTTTCTGTTTAAGCTTTCGTATGCCGATTGCATATCAAAAATGTACGTTCTCGTAACCTAACCATTTTATCATGTCACATACTTTAGATAAACATCCTAGTAATATAAATATTATCATTTTTGGATTTATAGATGAAAAGGTTGAACTATTGAAGACAGTGGCGTGGGAGCATTTTGACTCCCACCACCACCAAACTGTAAAACACATTGTGCTCAGCCAAAGATACTAATAGTACTGGTGTCGCAGTGGTTACGAATTCAGATATATGTTTCTTGAGTTTAAAACAATGTGATACGAATTGTATAAGTACTGACAAAACATGTGATGAAATAAATGATATTATTACTTCTATTAAAAAACATATATCTTTGGTTGAAAGATGAAAGCGAGTATAACCGAGTTTGAAAGAAGTGAGGAAATGGAGGAGAGTGGTGATGTAGTGTAGAGTCGATACGGAATGATCAAAGATAAAAAATGAGTATAAAGGTACCCGGTATTGGTTTGAGCTGTTAATCAGCATGAAGTGGAACCATCGGGACCACCGTCCCACCCTCTAATACCGATTCATTTAATTCTCGCATAGGATTTTACTTCACGAAGGTCCTCCCGCTTGACAACGGTTATTTACCATTAATTGTCTATATTTATAGCCATTAAGGCTTTTGGAAAAAAAATAATTATTTAAAACCAATGCAATTTCCTTATATATACTTTAGTATATTTTTTACACCATTTGCGAATCTATATCTTTTAATATTTCTATTGATTCACAACCCTTTAGATGGATCCAAGGTCCCCTCGTAAAAATACAGTTTAATCAGAACAAAGACAAAGTTTAAGACGGGTCTCACAAAATCAACCTAGAATCCAATCCAAACACAGTATTTGCACAATTACATCACTTTATTGCAAAAATTCATCCCAATTTCATCAATATTCTCGACATCCACAATTTCTAACACAACAATCGTATAATGAATTCCGTCAAAACCTACCCTACCCTACCCTCCCTTGTATCTATTGTATTATCAAACCTCACTTGGATCCATAGTGGATGGACTCTTTTTGTCACCTCTTTTAAACACACCTTGTCCATTTTGGTCATAATTCTTTTTGATCCTTATCAAATTTATATATGTTAAAATCATCTCGCTTTAAACTTAACCAGACACTTACCAACCCATTTTGTGAGGCTTGAATAATATGAATGACATAAGTAGTTGATTAAAACTAATGTCTTAGAAGCAGTTAGAAGATTTGGCCGTTTACCCGCATCAGTTTGATCTTATTATATGGAAACTTTAGTTTTTACCTAAAAAAATTGACTTTCTTCGATGCCGAATGCAAGATAAAAGAACACAAAAGCAGTCCATCCTTACTATACCGGCCCATCGTTCATGGGCCATGGCCCAACTCTTGACTAAGCAACCGTTTCATATACACAAACTTCATTTTGGATTTTTATCCTTTTTCTATTTATCTTTATAAAAACATATTCGATCAAATTCACAAAAGTCATGAATTTCAAGGGTTTTGTCAGTTGCGTGTAGTTACGGGGCCAAGATATATTTCTTTGGATCGGGTTTTTATGATGCTCGAATGTCTAGTAACTCGAAGTCTGAATTCTTGGTTCGAGACTTAGTTCACATATATACTTTCTAACTAGAACCTAAAAATGTTTTAGAGGTCATATACTCATATTGACCACGAAAAAGTTATGTGTAGTTCAATAATTATTTAATCAGAATAAATGAAGTATTTAATCTCATTCATATGGTTTTCTGTTTTTGTTTTTCAAATGTAACATGTATAACTAAATCTTTTTCTTATTTAACAAATATCCGGGGTCCGCATTCGAAAATCACAAGGGTCGGTAAGAAAAACCGCTATATACTTTACATATTGAATAAAAAAAAAAACTTGCAAGTCGGTTTACCCCACACCCTATAGCACACATGGTCCGTTAATGTCGTTCAAAGTTTTGACAACCCTTGTATAATTTTTAAATTTATGAACAGTCTTATACTAGTCGATTGTTATTTAAAAGTCATTCAATCTCATGAATAGCATTAGAATAAATAAATGTTACACCTTATACTTACTTGTGCCTGTTTTCATTATCACGAACCTAACAGATATCAACTAATTTCACATCACTAAACAATTACAACGCGACGAGATCGATACCAAGTTGTTACCAAAAGTCAAGTCAATCTCATAAAAAGCATTGGAATAAATCTAATCTAACAAAATAATAAAATTATTAAGCCAAAATATATATTCGAATGTGACACCAAGTAAGGTACACGTGTCAATGTATGAATAAGTGTTGATCGGACGGTGGATATTGCTGCTTGAGATTAAAGCTAACCACCTTCAGTTGGGCTCTAGGGCATAATATTTTGAAACGCAGAATCTGCACCTGTTTCCGCACTATATATACCAACAACACTCATCATACGCCTTCATCTCACACTCATCTTTCGAAAATGGTATGTATCCTCAAAACCCACAATTTTTAGTCGTTGATTTCATCTGGGTTTGCGTTGATTTGATTCAAAACATTGAATTTATGCTTGATTTAATCTGGGTTTGCGTTGATTTGATTCAAAACGTTGAATTTATGCTTTAATTTTTCTGGGTTTTGTGTTTTAGGCGCTTCCGAATCAGCAGACGGTTGATTACCCGAGCTTTAAGCTTGTTATTGTTGGCGATGGTGGAACTGGTAATGGTTTTTATTTACGTTATCCGATTTGAATCTGATGGTTAATGATTTTAGGGTTTTGTGATTAATTGATGGTTTGATAAAGGGTTTTAGGTTTAGGGTTTATGTTCATGTTCATTATATATTATGAGATTTTAATTGTGGTTTAGATTTAGGGCTTCATGTCTGTTTAAATTATTAGATTATAATATATTTTTTCAAACAATATTTTATGATATATTTTTTCAAACAATATTTTATAAAGGTAGCTGGTCAGTTTACAACTTGATTAAAGGTTTAAAACCCTATTGTTATTGTTTTGCTGCTTTTTTTAAAGCAGATTCTAATGTGTTTGCTTACTGTTTGAAATTTCAAATCTTACAAGTTATTTCTGCCTTTTTCTAGATTAAACTTTGAAAACATTTAACTGTCTTGTAAACATTTTACCCTGAACCTAAAACCATTTTGTAAACTGCTTTTTAACACCAAAAAATGTTTACCAGACAGTAATTTTTTACTTATATCTATATATTAAAGATATGAATGTTTCTGATGTTTTTATTCTGCAGGGAAAACTACATTTGTGAAGAGACATTTGACTGGAGAATTCGAGAAGAAATACGAACGTAAGAATTCATTAAAGTTTGTTACTTTTTTGAGCTTATGTAACTGTCTATTTGTTTGGTAATCCAACTATATTCTTAATTGTCACATTTAGCAACAATCGGTGTGGAGGTTCACCCCTTGGATTTCTTCACCAACTGTGGCAAGATTCGGTTTTACTGCTGGGACACGGCCGGTCAAGAAAAATTTGGCGGTCTTAGAGACGGATATTAGTAAGTACTCGACGGGCCCGTTTTTTAATAATGCTGATCTTTTTTCCATCTTTTCAAGAAACTAACTATTTGTATCGTCCGCAGCATTCATGGTCAATGTGCTATCATTATGTTTGACGTAACCGCAAGATTGACTTACAAGAATGTCCCGACTTGGCATCGTGATCTTTGCAGGTTTGTGGTTAAAGATTATTATTTCTAATGCTATCGTTTAAACCTTGAAGGGGTTATTTAACTTTCGTTGAATATTGACAGGGTTTGTGAGAACATCCCGATTGTCTTGTGTGGAAACAAGGTTGATGTGAAGAACCGCCAAGTGAAAGCAAAACAAGTTACCTTCCACCGAAAGAAAAACTTGCAGTATTATGAAATATCTGCTAAGAGCAACTACAACTTTGAGAAGCCGTTCCTCTACCTCGCCAGGAAACTTGCAGGGTATTTATTATATAATATTAACCGTTAACTATTGGTTATATTTTCATTTATGGGGTTTGATGTGGATATTTGTCGGTTTTTAGGGATGCAAACTTGCACTTTGTTGAATCTCCAGCACTTGCTCCGCCAGAAGTTCAAATCGATATGGCGGCTCAACAACAGTAAGTTTTGATTAACGTCGTCCTACTGGTTGGTTAGGGTATTGTTGGGGTCTGTGTTTATGCTTATGATGCGTTGTTGTGTGTTTTGTAGGCATGAAGCTGAGCTGTTGCAGGCTGCAATTCTACCTCTTCCGGATGATGATGATGATGATGTTTTTGATTAGAGTGGAAGATGGATGGTTGATTTGTTTTTCTTTGAATTTGGAATTGGTGTTAATGATCAAAGTGTTGAATTCTTCTTTTCTTTAGAAGGATGAAATTGTATTAACGGGTCCGATTTATGAGCACTAGGATGTTTTTAAAGAATGCATTTTTATGTTTTAATTTAAGCTTTGGCTGAACTTGCAAATGGAGATTTTGTTCTCTGTTTTTATTTTTTTTCAAGTGAAATGTTTTTGTTTTTTCATGATCTAAAATAGTATGTTTGCCTCTAGTCTGTAGAATGGTGGATTGTTTTTTCTGCATTATGATGGTTATTTATAAATTTTATTTTGTTAGTAAAATCTTACGGGGTTGCGGCGCAACTAGTTGTTCGTTTATCTGCCTCTTTATTTCTTTAACGAGTTATTTCAGTGATCTAGGTTAGAATTTAGAAAATTATGTTTCCGTACCTTGGCCATCCTTAATCTCCAATAACTATACATGTGTTTCGTCCTTTTCTTTAATCGTTGTTAGATTTTCTATTATACGAGCTGTTCTTACAATTAGAAAGCCATTTTTTAAAAATCATGATAATATTGCATGAAGAGGTCATTTCAAGATTTTTTTGAGCCATCCACCATTGATGAAGTCATTGGCACAACTGGTGCCGAGGAAAATCGACTCATAGGTGTCCAGGTTAGCGATTTGTTAGTTTAATCTTGTGTTGATTGAAGTCATTAAGCATTTTTACAAGGGTGGTGCCAAACTATACATGTTCGCATTCAAGTTTGAACCTACCGATGTGTGGGCAATTAAGGATTTCTCTTACTGAAAGACGATCGTAGGTGGGATTGAATTGACTATACACTTCAATATGATTGCTTGCCATTTTTGTATATAAACACTTGTGAGAAGGATATTTGTGGGACCCACCCTCAAGTTTGAGAGTTATGAGTATGTTTAGTAACACCCTTTCACATCAAGAATTGAAGAGAGTTTTGTATGTGATTATTTCAAGCTTAAAAGACAACGGATTACAAAAGATCATGGGTGACCAGGACTTCCTTTCTGGGCACGTTTTTTCCCGGGGCACTAGTTTTATATATATATATAGAGAGAGAGAGAGAGAGAGGATGAATCATGCGAGAAGTGCGAGAAGTCGATCTCAACCATTGATTATCTCTTATTTGTTCAATGCATTAATTCCTCTAACTACTCCTAAAATATTCTCCACATTAATTCTTGTAGAAAGTTACAAATTTGAATTATTTATTACCTTCATATAAAAAAATGTATATGTAGGTGAATTGTATTAAACTGATCACCTGCACAAGTAACATAATAATTTACACATAACTCATATTCAATTATACAAATTGTTAGTTATTCTTATTTTTATCAAAATGTAACTCGTATTTACAAACACAACTTATTTTCTCCTACACTAATTTTGTTTCTTTTATTTTTCACCAACAAATAACTAATATTTACCTACACATATATCGTATTCACCTACACAGCTTGCTAGTTCATTTTGTTTTCACATACATATAAATAATATTCATCTACACATAACTCGTATTTATCTACACATAAAAGATAGATTATAAAATAATTAAAATTATAAAAAAATATGATTTGTTCCTACATTGCGAATATTTTATAAGTTTAGGTTAATACTATTAATTGTATGTGATATCATGAACAAGATTTGTTTGTGTAGGTTAATATTCTGATATGTGTAGATAAATACAAATAGGTGGGCTATAATATGAAGTAAATTTGTATATGTAGGTTATAATTGTAATTTTTGTAGGTTAATATGAACTAGTTATGTGCATGTATAAATATTATGATATGTGTAGGTAATAACATGAACTAGTTTTTGTATGTGTAGGTGAATATTATGATTTGTGTAGGTATTTGTTTTTATAATGGTTAATATATTTATATTTTTTATAGTATGAGTATGATGGTTTTATTTTATGAATTGTTTAAAGATTAAATCAAATTAAAACATAAAAATAAAAGTATAATCATTTGTAACTTAACATTAATTAATATTAATTACCAAAAGAAACTCCTAAACTTTTTACTAATATACTTATACAATTAAATAATCCGAAATTGAAAAGAAAACTTATGATTGGCCAGAATCTTTTCTCGCACTTCTTACACTAAAAACACTTCTGAAATGAACCAAATCATATATATATATATATATATATATATATATATATATTAAGTTTGGACCCTGCAGAGATGCGAGTAGGGAGAAGGTAAGAGCATTCTCATCCCACCCTTTATCCCTAAACCAAAAATTACACTAAAACTCACTACATTTTCTCTATCTATTTCAATTAAATAATATTTTTTATACATTTTATCATTACCTTTTCTCTTTCCTTTACTCATAACCACTCTCAAAATATATTAAAAAATTATAGGGGATGAACAATAACTTTTCAAATATACAGAAAAATCACTATTTTTTCTAAAATATAAAAACTCTTCACTCACAACACCCTAAACCACTCTCTAAATTATAAAAACACCCATCACATTAAATGAGGGGTTGGATGAAAATGCTCTAAGAAGAAAAAAGAAAAATGAATTTTGACTCATCGGAAAAGTTTCAGTCGAGGGCTAAAAGGCAACGGTAGTTCCATGAAGAAGACTATAAGTAAAAGGGATTTTTACTAAAGATTTTTAATTGATTTTTTAAAAGTGAAAACGAGAGTAAGTAGTATGTAAAAAGACCTATATTATTTATTGTTTTCTTTTAACAATAAATTTAACAAATAAGACCGTCTTTTCTATATATTTCTTTTACATTTTTTACTTTGTTTAGTATTAACGGCCTTTAGCCGATGCATTTAAATCCTTAGGTTCGGCTTGCAAAAGATTATGCTAAATAAATATAGCACACCATAAAGTTAACGCAACAAGATATCTGGATTAATAGGGCTGTTAAACTTTTGACACTTGAAAATGCTTCTGCTTGCATGTTAACACGTAAACGAGTATGAGCAATAATAAAGAATGAAACACACGACAAAGGCTAAATGTAAAAAGTTATTCATGTAATTAAAGATTAAGTAACAAAAATAAATAAACGATTTTATCTTCTTCTTTTCTCTTAGGTCGTGTTCATTTCACATCAATTAATGGAATGAAATTGGATTTGGATTTGAAATTGGAAAGAATTGTATTTGGAATCTAAACATTCCAATAAAAATTGGAATTTGAGGGAATTGAAAGGAATTGGAATCCAATTTCATTCTTGATGTGTTCGTTTGACAAATAAATTTAAAATCTATCACCATGAATATCCTGCATCTTTAGCCAAGCCCACACGTTCAAGTCAAGAACCCGGGTCGCGTTCGGGTCAACATTTCGGTCATGTTCGAGTCAACCGACCAAGTCTACGGTCTGGCTCTACGTTTCTTGTTGCGTTCAGGTCTACGATTCGGGTCGAGGTCGGCGTTCCGGGGTCGTGTTTAGGTCGGTGATCCAGATCGCGTTCGAGTCGACGGTCGGTAACGTGTTCAGGACTTCAGGCCGTGTTCGCGTCGACGGTAAGGTTGCATTCGGTTTGACAGTTGAACCAAACGCACTTTGACGCGGAGCGTGGAACCAAATGCTACCGACACAGAGCGTCGAACCGAACTGACCCGGAGCAATGACCAACGCGAACTGACCCGGAAAGTCGAGCCAAACGCGAATTGACACGAAACGTCGAACCGAACGCAAACTAACCCAGAGCGTCGAACCGAACGCAAACTGACCCGAAGTGTCGAGCCGGACGCGAACTGACACGTAACGCCGAACCCGATGCGAACAGACCCGGAGTGTTGAACAAAAAACGAAAGCGTCAAACCGAAGGCAAACTATCCTGGTGCGTCGAACCGAAAGCGAACTAACCCGGGGCGTCGAACTGAAGCCGAACTGACCCAGGTGAGGAACCGAATGCAAACCGACCCGAAGAGCCAACTTGAAAACGCTACGAATCAGAGCGTTAACCCGAATATGAGCACACCCGAATGCAACCATATTGAGTTATTGACCGATCAAAGATTCCAACGAATTTACTTCAATTCCTCCATAGTTTGGAAGGATTTTGATTTCTTTTATTTAAAGGAATTTGAAGGAATTAAATTCCGTTTCCAATTCTTTGTCAATCAAACACACCAAAATTAAAATTCATATTCCAACAAAGCAAACATTCCATGTCATCAGATTTTAATTTTAATCTCTTTAAATTACCACAAATTCTATGAGTGCTTAAATTATTAGTTTCATCCGCATACTTTTTTAAATGGTACTATCATCCACTTATTAATATGTCTCTTTTAGTCACACTTAAAAATTTTTAATTTATTTAATATAACTAAAACACAAACTTTTCCTATCTTAAAAAATTCTATCGCTAAGACCTAACAGAACTATTACTTCACACTTTCTTTTTAACACTTATTTTAATTAGAAGCCAGCCTTTATTTTCTAAATATTTATTTAATGATACAGGTTTCTTGATTTTAACACCACCATTTTTATGTTTACTACTAAAATTCATTTAGAACTCAAGAACATGTCTAGCATAGTTGAAAGAAACACTGATCAAACTCAAAAGGTAAATTATGCCCTAATTAACGCCAAAACCGAACTCAAATGTAACACGTGCAGCGCCCATAAATAGTTTCAACCTAACAAAACTCGCATTTCTACCAAACTACATGGACGATTTATGTAATATATCTCTATAAAAAATCAAGCATCCAACCACCCATATTCTTTCAATCTGAGTCAAATTATGACTGCACACCAAACATGGTATTTTGGTTGCTTCCACAATAAAAGTGAAACAATTAAAAATATAATGAATCTTTATTTTCATTAATTAAAAATAAATTAAAATACATCCAATTAAAAGTTGGTGACCTAGTCTACATCTACAACATATTGCATCATCATCTTGATCATATGATATAATATTATAATCCCATATCAAGTTCATGAAAATAAGCATTGGGGGCTGAAGGGTCATTTTAAAAACCTGCAAACGGTCTTTTCACAAGCGAAATCCAATATCATCACCTTCCTGTCATGAATGAAATAACAAGGTTATCGATCACGCGATATAAATTAAAATTTGTATTGACGTTCACTTACAGTTAACCTGAGGCGTCTTCTCACGATAAACCTGCAGTGCGGTTAAGACAAACCAGATAATATAGGAAAGGTAAAACAATAATTTGTTTGGTAAAATGGCTTCTTTGCAAGCACAAACATTTTTTTAATAAGCCATAAATCATCTCCAGCATAGTGATGACAGATCAAGGCTGGCCTGAAATAGCAACAGATGAGCTAATAATATCAAACAAGCCGACACTTTTTAATTGTTTAGATAAGTGCCAAGAGGCAACAGATTGTCTTATCTGTAGCAAATGAATGCTGAAATGCCCCACTGCTTTTTCCAAATAAAGGCAGCAGAACCAGAATCTTGTTTCGACCCTTTGGAAGCAAGAGACGTATGCCTCCAATTGTGGCTCTGAAAACGTACACCATTCATCAATAAAATTCATAAAAAAAATCAAATCTTTTTTTAATTTCACCTCATAAAAGATTGGATACATTGCATTAATAATTACAAAATCAAAAAGCCTATGCAACTACATGTAATATCTCATATTACTTCTTACAACATTATTGAAATTGTACAAGATTGTCCTAATCTTAAAAGGGGGGAAAAGAAAAAAAAACCCGTCAATTCACAGTTAATCAAGAATACGGGCTCCAGATGAAATTAAATGCCTTAGCTCGGTCAAATGTTCATCATTTGAAATATTGAGGTTAATACGAAGATTGGTCAATAATGCTTCTTTTTCCCAACTTAATGGGCCAGAAGCATATAATGCTTCCAAAGTGGAACGATATGCATGCAATTCTAACCTATGAATACTGGCTGCAACTTCGTGTTCGACCCGTGAAGTATTAAAAGACTCGCCATTGCTAGAAAGACCGTCTGCATCATAATGACTAGACAACTTATTAGGACCAGGACCGTCACTAGGAACACTACAACTACCGACAGAGCACTCGTCGGCATCAGACTCGTTAGGTACTGATATTCTTGTAAGATCACATCCAACACCATATGTTTTTCTTTTCTCCATTTCATAATAACCATTTAAACTATTGTATTTGTTACCCTCAAAAGCATCTACCTTTTGAATTGAATCGCCTGAAACACGCCTTTGACTTTGACCTTGACCGCCATCTTTAGCTATGCGTTTGACTTTCTTAGCTTCAGGAAAAGATGAGCAAAACGGGGACGATCTCTTGCTCCCCGAAATCTATAAATAGTAATCAAAAGTTAAATAAATATACGATTTTTAAACAATAATCATATGTGGAAATAAGAAATTACCTTTCCGACCGGAACCCTTTGACCGTCACCCCACGACTGTCGAGCCCTAACGTTCGTTTTATGGGCCCTAATTTCATAAGCAAACCCACGCGGCCTTACCAAAAACCAACCTCCTTTCAAGATTTTTGAAACCGTTGCAACTTTCCATAAATTTTCATCAAAAACTTCCACGATATCACCGGTGACAAAATTCTGAGAATCGATTGCAGGAGGAAAAGGCTTAACGAACCTTCTAGAAACCTTTTCTCCCCCTTCTGCAACACACCACGCTTTCCGTACTTCCTTGTTCATAACCTCCACTTTGCTACCCTTTTTGAACCTCATTGCATGTTGAAATCCGTGAATAGATTATCCAAACCTGAAAACAACAGATTATACAGAAAACAAATTAGACGCGATCAAAATTAACGCGATCAAATTATACCTAAAACAGCAGATCTGCAAACACCCAAAGTGAATAAATAATCAAAGATACAGAAGATAACAGTAACACCATAACTTCAAATCCTTGTAGTGAAACACTGATTTTATCCAATTTTCTAATGAATATTAATTAGCAGATCTTGCTTTTAAAAACTATAACATCCAAATTCCAAACTGATTGCAAGCAAGCAACAGATAATCTCATAATAATAATAATAATAAGCAACAGATATTATCTGATTGCAAGCAAGCAACAGATAATAATAATAATAATAATAATAATAATACTGCAGGAAGAAAAAATATGATCAAATCAATAACACAAACATCTAATACAAAAATTGACTTAATTCCTTGAAAAGCCAAACTGATTAAGCAATAAGCCACAAATTAAAAAGAGTAAATGAAGATGTTGCATATGCAATTCAATCAAAACAGCTAAATTGGGGGAAACGATGAAAAGAACAAATTGAATGAAATTACTAACCTTTTGTTGAAATTGAAGGCGATAAGCTGATGGAATAATGTTTTGATCACCGATTATGTGATTTGTATGTTTCTAGGGTTTGGTTGTTTAAATTGTTAATAATAATAATTGTTAATAATAAATTGATGATTAAATTAAAGTTGAAGAAAATAAAAGTGAAATATATATGAGATTGGAGGGTAGAATTGTAAAATTGGAAATGGGTTAGGCCTAAAAAAAGGGATAGGGGTGCGTAATGCGCGCAGTCGTAATATAATTCTAATTCAATCGTGTGGAAGAGAAGTTTTATCTCACTCTATACCTTTCATCACCAGATTATCAAGGGCGTGTAGTACACCTCCTTTGCTTTAAGTTTGTATATTAATATCTACTACTCACTTGCCAACGTTTATAATTTTGTTTATCTTATTTCATGCAATGCAAACGAAACAAAAATAGAGACACCATAATAAGTATATTTAATCACATGGGGAGCATATTTCTTCTCTTATGTCCTTGAAAGGTTGAAATCGAGCCATAACATCATCCTTTCTTACTTTATCAAACGTTTCTCTCTCGACCGCACAGATTAAAGCATTGTTCAAATACCCATCACCCATTCGATTGCGTAAATTCGTCTTGATAAGCTTCATTTTATAAAAATAGCTTTCAACTATTGCGGTTGCAACCAGTAAAACCAACGCTAGCTTCAATTTTCAATAAAACAAAGGTAAAGTAGCGTGTTTTTCGGTTTCCACCATTATACAAGCTGGGTCACACATGCCACCTAATTTTGTAAATTTATCATCTTTCATTAAAGCGAGATAAAAGGTCGTAAGATCACCCGAAATATATCATCTTTCTTCATTACTAAAATCATTCGGATACATCTCCGATTTATTTCCAAGTTCTTAAATTTGCATATCCAAAACTGTATTAAAACTTCAATCACAAAATGATGTTGATTAGTAATGACATTCTTTCAGGGTTTTTTTTTCTTTGATTACCTTAACCATCCGTCATATCTAACATCTTAATCTTGTTTTTATTATTTTTTTTTTGCAAAAAAATATCACTCTTGCTAACATCTTGTTAAACCTATTTTGTCTTAGATTATTCAATGCTTGGTTTAACCCGCTTATCAACTTAGACACTTCAAACAAGTCTTAACTCTTTTTTAAAGATGTTTTGATTGAGTATTTGTAAGGCCTAAAATATGTTTCAAGTTCCAACGAGTATTTATAAAACACAAATTCAAGACTCTTAAAATATGATGAATACCTTTTGCATTAGATCATTGTTGCACGCTTTCTCCGTGTTTTGATAGAGCATTTATTGGGTTTTAATTGCTTTGGGCTTCAAACTTTATTTGCATTTTAATTGGTGTGAACTTTTAAATTGGTTGTGCTTTAAACAAATAGAGGTAACGTAAAATTTTTTGAAGGGTAGCGAAATACAAAAACTAACAAAAATAAAATAAAATTTACACTACCAACTAAAAGTTGAGGGGTAATGGAGGATACCCCTGGTTGTTATAGCCTTAAATCTTGTATTGATGGGATGCCTCGGGTTCGGAGACCACGGGTCGTTTTACAGCTGTTCATCTGGGTATCTTCGGATATTTAATAAATAAAAGCTTTTAAGTATAAACTCGCAGTTTACTGCAATCATTACACTCAGTTACATCAATTACAGTGAAGTAAAACCTTGATGATCCAGTGATCATCCCGCTGCTAGTCATACGTGGTCATCTTACTTGCGTCCCATACCATTAAGAACAGGATCACCTAGAGACACGACGTATGTAAACCGACAGATGGAAACTTGTAAAATCACGTGTGGTAATGGGTCCGAGGTATTGCTTGATAACGGGGGTATGTCATGTAGTGGGGAACACTAGCTAGTTAGTTGAATAATTGAACCTTAGTCGTATCTAATGGCTGCTTGGTAGACTTTGATCCTTAAATTTAGGTGGATAAACGATATCCTTGATCGTCTTAGCTGTTCATGATAAATGTGCAACAATGTTTTAATCTGCTATTTATGAGGTTTAAGTCAAGTTGGGGTGGTTTAATCCGGTAAAATTTAAAATGAAACAGGTCTTGACTGTGGGTTCCACTAGATTATATACAAATAATAATAATAATAGTTGGATCTTACTTGTCCCGGTAAAAACAAAGGCATGGGTTGAAGTGGACAACAATATCGGTGATCGCAGTTTCTGCGTTGTTCTAAATTTTAAGATAACCTATATGTTTTTAAAACTGTATTTCTCCGATTCTGATCCCATTGCATTGAAACTTTTTCAGGGACGAAAAATGGTTAAGTGTGGGGATATTTGATATAACGTTTAATATATATAAATCCCGTGTACATTTTATTTATTATTTTATTAGTTTTGTTCGATTTCTTGCAAGATTTGTATACTACTAACATGGTTTTATATTTCAGGTTCCGGGTTTCAATTGTGGTTAAAAGAGGGCGAAAAATGAGCAAAAACGAGCTAAACCGGAGAACCGGACCATCAGGAAACGAACCGGACCAGATCAGGAGTGAACCGGACCGGGACCAAGATTAATTTAGCCACGTTGCGCGGCCAAATAGGGAGTTTTGGTAGCGTAGCGCGTCCAAATTGCCCACGCTGCGCAGCCAAGTGAGGGTATTTTGGTAGCGTGGGCGTGAGCAAACTAATTTCTAGAATATTCCGGGTTTTGGGCTTTAATCACTATATAAACACCCCTAATCTAACCCTTAATCAGACCTGAAGTTGCCAGCCGAATTTGGAGAGTTCCCAAGCTCAGGATTACCGGTATAGGGTTTTCGGGTTTGGGGTGGAGTTTGGGTTTGTTGTTGAGGTTGGGGTTGGGTAACGGCATAGTTTCGGTAGTTGGTTTTGGGTTTCTTGTTGTTGTTGTTGTTGTTATTGTTGTGACGGGAAGAGTTGGAGTAGTTAATGGCTTGTGGTGCGGGTTCAACCTTGGCTTGTGGTGCGGGCTCGGGTTTGGCTTTTTCGTTTGGTTTCTTGAGGGTTAGGGTACCCGCTTTCACATGATTCTCCGATAGCGCACCAGCTAAAGTAATGGCATCCTCAAGATTCACGGGTTTGCTACTCATGACTGAGTCCTGGATTTGCATAGGTAAACCCCCAATGTATTTGTCAAGCTCACGCTCAGCCGGGGTAACCAAATGAGGGATGAGAATGCTCAACTCGTGGAAACGAAGTGAGTAAGCGGCGTTATCACCACTATCTTGCTTGAGGTTCCAAAATTCCTCCTCAAGCTTTTGAAGTTCGTGTTTGGGATAAAACTTCTTCATCATGAGTGCCTTGAGGTCGGACCATGGAAGAGCCATAGCCGTTTCCGACCCTTGGAGATGCATGACACTACCCCACCATGTTAGAGCGGTTTTTCTAAACATGATTGAAGCGAAATTTGCTTTTTCGCTCGGCGCACTTGCTATATCTAAACACATTCTCTATAGACTCGAACCATTACAACAAGGTAGTCGCACAGTTCGTACCCCAGAATTCGGTTGGGTTGGCACTAGTAAATTGCTTATATGGGTAGGATACGGGTTTGGGTTCAACGGGTGCAACAACAGATGGAGGAGGTTGGGTAGCTTGGATTTGAGTTACAAGTTCGGGAATCACAGCGGCCATTTGCTTGACGATAAAAGCAGCCATACGTCGGTTGGTGTTCTTGCGCGGTCTTAGTGGAGGCATGCTAAAAGATTATAAATAAATGGAATAAGTTTTAGGTAAAAGAAATGGATATGAGAGTGTATAAAATAAGAATAAGGTAAGTTAAATTTTCTTTTTGCTTGTGAATCCTAGAGTTAGTGAGGAGTAGATGTTAGTGTTAGATAAAATATAAATCTTTGTATATAAATAACAAACCGGAAACAATCGTAAATGATTTTGCGATTTTAAGGGGTTAAAGCTTAAAAATTTGAGATTTTGAGGTTTATAGAGTCAGAAAATCGTACATGAACCACCATGATTTGATATTCCAACTCAAAAAAAAATTTTTTATAAAACACAACGTTGGAGTCTAAACATGTGCACGAATCACCGCAACTTTTTCATGTTTTCGACTCAAATAACGATAATAACACCATAAATCGGGATACAACGTCATGTCAAAACACTAGTCCACGAATCACCGTAGTTCTATTGTTTTGACACCAAAAAATTAGGA
Source organism: Bidens hawaiensis (assembly GCF_021521415.1). Taxonomy (NCBI): domain Eukaryota; kingdom Viridiplantae; phylum Streptophyta; class Magnoliopsida; order Asterales; family Asteraceae; genus Bidens; species Bidens hawaiensis. Next base: position 159,410 of record NW_027492078.1, on the reverse strand, counting down.
TGGCGACCGGAACGCTCGCATTCGACTACTTAAAGTATTGACATGTATAACACGGTTTGTGGCCTAGAAAACGAGCACTATAATCCCACCATTCCAGGTAAGTAAATCACCTTCGATTCTTGGAATCTTTTTGTCAAATGGTCGTTTTATAATGTCTCACTTCTTATGAGGGCTATGAACCCGATATAAATGCAACCTTTAAGGGATTATAAACAACAGGATCCAAGTTAATCTTGTAATCCATAAAACACAATGAAAATCTATTTTTTGCGTTTTAAGGTAAGGATACCTTGGAAATACTATGAAAGTGTGTGTATGTGAACATTTGGGATATTGGTGAATTTTAAACAAGTTTATAAATAATATGTAATATGAACAATCAAAATAGAGTAAACACGTATGAGCACGCGTATAGGACCCTAAGCATAACAATACTAGGTTGTTACGTCTAACCACCTATCCTATTGTCAGGGCTCTGATACCAATCTGTCACACCCCGACCAAATGCGGTGGAACATGCCAAGGTGTAACGATTGTCCATAAGCACATGACACTAATTAAAGTGACAGTATTTAATAAACTCATTTCATTTCACAACATCAAAAATGTCACATAACAATTATCCATAAAATAACCATAAACAAGATATCACAAAATATGACAAATTTGATATTGTTCATTTTTACTAATATCCTAAGGTCTTTGATGTCGTTTTCTTCACAATCATAAATCAACCAAGATGCAAACCTGCAACATTTCATAAAATAAAGTTTGTCAACACAGAGGTTGGTGAGCAATTCATAAGTTTAATCATATTAGTATCTAATAAAGATAGCCACAAAACTTGCATACGAAACGATAAATAAAAGTGGTAATTTGGATAAATAGATATCGCTAAACACATTAGCGACACCTAGCTATAAGGGGATGCCAAATAGTCTAGGATTTTATAGTTATCGTTAATTGCATTACGTTAACGACACCTTGCTATAAAGGGATGCCAAATACTCTAGGATTTTATAGTTCCACCAACCAAAAGCGATAAACACGTAGGCATATAAGCATAGAACACCAAATCGAGCAATTATTTAGGTAAAGTATACAACTACGTTTGTGGTGTAAGATTCAAATATAAAGCATTTTGTTGAATATGTATGAAATGTCACCCCCAAAATAAAGATGGAAAATAGGGTATGAAGTACTCACCTTCAAGTAGTAAACTTGAAAGATGATAATTTGGAGATTTGTCGGAACGACGAGTTTAACGCACAATGCCTAAAAAGAAAAGAAGTCTTGAATTTAGAAAGGTTGTCTTGAAGGTCTTTAAACAAAATAAATGTTGAGAAATGTAAATAATTAAAGTTCAAGGTTTAAAATGTAACTATTTAAGAATTTATAATAATAACTCTTTAAAAATGTAAGTTTGCCCGAAACCGGGTTAAAGTATCTAACCTTAATATTTACTCAACCTATGTTAAGTAATAAGGTGGGTAAAATGCAAGAATGCAAATCCCTTTGGAATGAAGATACTAAAACGGTTTTTTTTTATCGAGTGTTCGGGTTGTCGGTTCGGGTCTTGATAATTGGTCAAACCCAAAGTCAACTTTCCAAAATATTGAATGTTATGAGATAACTCAATAAAATTTAATAAGACTTAACCATGTATGTAGTTCCATTGTTTTAGAACTAATAACGCACGTTAAGCGAGTGTTCGGTTTTGTCGGTCCAAACTTTGTTATGAGATCAAGTTGGATCCAACATTTCCAAGTACTTAAGAAAATATTTAAAAATCAATTTGTAACTATTTTTAAAGAAATATACAAGCCTTGATGGCTAAAAAAAACACACTTGTGTATCTTAAGCGAGTAAGAATCGGTTTGGTTCGGTTTCCATCTCACAACAAGTTCATAGATGGTTTCCACATGTCCAAACACTAAGGAACTTGTATAATAATGTACAAATAAAAATACTTTAAGTTTTACAACCAAAAGTTAACAATAAAGTCTTTAAATAAAAGTTCGGTTTTCGGTTCGGATCGTGTTTCGGGTTAAGACTGAGGTAAGATTCTACAAACCCATAACCATAGAATTTGTAAAAATGATTTTATAAACTTAGATCTAAGTATGTTTAAACAATTATTTAACAAAACTAGTAACAAAGTTCGGTTTACGGTTTAGAGCTATTTACGGTTAAACCGAAGCATAGACTTTTAAAAACCCATAACCATGGAACTTGTAAACATGTCCAACAAACTAACATAAGCAAGATTAATATGTATGAACAAGTTATATAGATGTATATATATCAAGGACACGAAGTCCTCCATGAAGTCTTGCCTTATGAGGTCCGAAACCTCACCGACCGGAATCGAAGAAGTAACTACCAAAGGTAAACAAGGGGTGTATATTATATATATGTTGCACAACCATAAACAAGTATTAATAAGGCTACATAAACTAATTAAGATGAAAGACTAAAAACCTTCAAGAACACTTAAGAAGATAACCTTGAATCTTTGATGTTTGAGAGAGTTTTTTTTTTTTTTTGGAGTTGTAGCAAGGGAAAATGAAGAGGAAAGGTGGTGTATATATAGGGTAATGTTGGTGGTCAAATATGGGTGTGAAACACAAGAGTTTTCATGCAAAATGGATCAAGACAAAAACACAAAACAACAAAAAAAAAATAATAAATAAATAAAAATAAAAATAGGATGTTTTCAAGACCCAACAAGTGTGAAACAATATTGTAACATAAATCCATCATTTTGATTATAACCTAAGCTTCGATTTACAAATCTGGTCGGTTTACATAATAAACAAATACAAAAACGAATACATACAAGACCCGAAATTAACGAATGTCATATAATTAGTTTTTAATTATAGTATTAAATTAGTATTTTAAATAAAAACCTAGTCGTGTTTGTAGTCGAGTCTAATTAGCTAATAAACATAATTTAGAGAGTCTAGTGGTTCGATATCCGGACTTACTTAGCTTTACTAGAGTCGATCGGTTCACTTGCCGGTTAGTAGTTTAGTCAAGTTTTAGAGAGTCTAGAGTATTACTTAGTGTTTATTTTTAGTTAATTTAATTAATAAATATTAAACTATTTCAAGCACATCAGTAATCAAGTAACAGTTATGGATTGAAAATGTTTAAATCAATCATCACTTTTGGTCAACCGGTTACTAAATGTTCAAGCCGTATAAAGTTGGGCATATAAAATCGGACCGGACGGTAAACTTATTATTGAAGCTCAGTGCGTGAAACCGAACCGTTAGTAACGATTTAGTTTAAATTTTCAACGGTGAAGTTTCGGTTTTCAATGACAAAAAATCAAGCCAACTGTTTGGCTCACGGTTAGGGATGGCAAAAATCCCCGAATCCGACGGGGAAACCCGAAAACCGGCTTATTTCGGGTCGGGTCGAGTTTTGTTTTTTCGGTTTCGGGTCGGGTTTCGGAGATTGTTTCGGGGATTGTTTCGGGTTCGGGTTCGGGTTCGGGTTTGGGTACCCCCGCCCCGACCCGCCCCGATATAATATATATAAATATAAATAAAAATAATATATATATACATATATTAAAAACCTAAACCTAACAATCTCAAATCTAAACCTAACAATCGTGAATCGCCGTCCACTGTCTCAGTACCTAAACCACCAATCCACCGTGCACCACCAATCCACCACCAATCCACCGCCAATCCACCACCAGTGCACCAGTGCACCACCAATCGGCAGTCCGCAGCACCAGTGCACCACCAATCGGCAGTCCGCAGCACCAGTGCACCACTCAATCTGCAGCACCAGTGCACCACCAATCGGCAGTCCGCAGCACCATCAATCTGCAGCACCAGTGCGCCACCGCCATTCCGCCCCCGATTCACTCAATCGCCGTCTGCACCACCATCACCATCCACTCAATCGCCCCGTCTGCACCACCGGACCACCCTCCTCCTCCTCGTTCTCATCCTACCACTCTACCAGGCTACCACCTGTAATGTAAGATCCCTAATTCTCTTATCGGTTTCGGGTTTTCGGGTTTTCGGGTTCGGGGACGGGGCGGGTCGGGGGGGTACAAAAAACCAAACGGGGAATCCCCGAATTAAACCCGACGGGTAATGGGGCGGGTACGGGGATGGTTTTTGGTTTCGGGTTCGGGTTCGGGTTAAGCAAAACCCGCCCCAAACCCGCCCCGTTGCCATTCCTACTCACGGTTTAACTTAGAAACCGTTCAAACTGAATGTGAACACTCATACGTAATATGTTAATTTTTCTAACTAAAAAAAAACTTTAGCAATACCATACCCAAATTAAAGAAAATAAAATGCTTATTTTTATAGTGCATTTTTTTTAAATATTAATGTATGAAAAAGTTACAGTTGTTAGAAAATCGTTAGTGGGAAGTTGGTTTACAATTAAAATTAAAATTAATTTATATGGGGGTAACGATGAAGATCCAAAGTTGTAACTATTTCTTAAATTTACAAAAGTCGAGTAAAGTATAGGGGGCAATGTTACTGTTTCTAGGCATATTTTCTAAAGAGCAAGTTTGCACGTATCTTACACTAGGTTAGTGGCCCGTCATCACACGGACGAAAATTAATAAATTCACCAGGTAAAGATAAACATATATGATTGTTTTTTTTTGAATAAATATAAAATTATAAATTTATGTGTAAAGATGATTTTACGTAAATATTATGTTTTTTTATTTTTTTGTAATTAGAATAAACTGAATGAATAGAAAGCTATGAGAATTACAAGTTCACTATTTAACAAGTTAATGTATTCATTAGTAAATTTATTATTAAGTGTATAAGATTAGAATATCACATAATCGTTAGATGTAAAAATTTGTATGAGCAATTAAAATATAATATTGAAAAACATTAAGTTAAAAAATGTAGTAAAATCATATAGTATAATGAAAGTTATTTATTGATTTTTTTTAGTAAATTGGAAAACCCTAGAAAAACTACATAAATAAAATGTTTAGAAAACAAGGCGTTAGGAACCCTGGCACATGCCACAAGGGCACAAAAAATATACGAATTGCATTTTACTAAGGTATATGAAAGTCATTATGTTTGATAATATTTTGTGAAGAAACTTGAAAATGGAGAAATAACTTGCCAATGTCGATTATCTTATATGGTGAAATGACTTTTGATATTCTATTTTGGCTATTTATTTAGTAACATAATTTAGTAAATTATAAGTAATTAAAAATCGAGGTTATATCCGTGTTATTAGCCGGCTAATTATGGATGAACTGACAAACAAAGAAACATATTAAAACACATTTAATTTTAATTCTAATTTAAATTTTTTAAATAATTGTTAAAATTAGTAAGAGTCTATGAGACATTCTATATGAGCAGGCTAAAATGGTGTCATGTGTCCATATAGTTTTATTTTAATAGTATAGTAAGATGCTATATAAGTTGTATCTTATACATTACAAGTTGTAAATTACTTAAAAAATAGCTTTCTTAATTTGTATACAATGGGGTATTATATACGGTATAAAAATATTAGTTACCGTTTTTAAAGAGATCATGATGAATTAATGATTGTTTGATTTGAATGTTAGAATGTTTATGGAGAAAAAGATGGGAAAAATATGCTAAAGGAGCTTGAATAAAACAAATGAAAAATTGTTGTAATTTTTATAACTCTGAATGAAACTTTATGTGGACATGTAATTTAGTTATTATTTTATGCGTAGCGTAAAGTTTCGGGATAATGGAAGTTTATGCGAGTAGATGTCGTTTGCTAGTTGGATTTTTAAACTGGACGGGTTTTTACCTCATCGCACCGGCGTGCCTTCGAGCGAGTGTTCACGAGCTTTTGGCCTTAGGTGAGGCTTTTCCCCGAATAAAAAGACGAGCGCATCCTGATATGACAAATTTACCCAGTAGCTAATTTAGAAGATTCATTGACCGTTCAAAAGAAAATCAATTATTATTTTATGTGTGAATACTTAAAACACAGATAATATTCATTAATATTAACTTAAATTATTGGCAATATAACTCATATAAGAGAAAATCTTGTCTATTGAATTAACATAAGACATTTGTTTTGACCAACATTGGAACATATACATCGTGTAGAGTTTGTTGATGGAAGATAAATGATATGGTTGGCCTTGTCACTTGGTTAGGTCTTGTGACCAAACTTTGATGTGAGGCGTTGGTTCCTTTTAGGGTGTGAAAGTACAATGTGAGGGGTAAAATGTGTGCCTCAAATTTGAGTTAATGAAGTTATTCATGAGTAAATAATAAGTTTGTCGTGGTAAGTACACCGATGACTATATTTGACACTTTCTGTTGAGAAGTTAACGATGCTTTTGTCAAGGTGCGTTAACAAGGATCTGCCATTTGGCTTTAAGGCTCGAACCATGAGAAGGTATATATATTGTTTGCACTAGACCATTAGATGCTTGAATGTCACATGATTCCCAATGTAATGCTTGCCTCCATATTAATAGTTGTGTATCGTGTTTTATGTAGGGGTGTTATTCAGGTTGTACTTTCGGGTTTCGGGTTTCTCAAGTCGGGTTCCTCGGGTTCGAGAAACTTTTTTCTAGTACTCATACCCGACCCTAATCTCCCTCGGGTTATTCGGGTTCGGGTTTTATGAGTATGGTTAACCAGGTTTCGAGTATTTGACCTAAAAAACTAAAAAAAAATATACGTATGTTAAAATTCATGTAAATATATCATCTTCAAGTTTTAACTTACATAAACAAATAACAAACCATATAATCCAATCGAAATAGTCTGAAGAGCGCACTTCAATTGATGGAATGAATAACCGGTAGACTGATGAACTGAGCCTAAAAAACCAATCGATTGATTGATCAATCATCATATCTAATCTCTGGATTAATGAATGTTGGAATAGGTGGTGTAGGAATCGGAATGGAATAGGCGACTTAAAAAAAGGAATTGCGTAGGCAACGATATTCATTGGATAGGTGAAGGCAGGTGATATAATAATTGAATATAATACTTAGTCAAATGGGTTAATTAAAAAGTAATCGGTACTCGAATCCTACTAGTTCGGGTTGTACTCGGGTTCGTTAGATTCGGGTTCGGGTTTCATAAGTACAGGCACTTTCGAGTTCGGGTTAATAGTTATTCGGGTCGGGTTTCGGGTTGCGATTAAAAATGGCAGCCCTAGTTTTATGGATTACTAAATGCGTGGAAATTATTTTTTGTCATTTGGGTCACACACAACTCAAATTTGAATCCTTAATTTCTTATAAACGGCACAAGAGGATATATACCGTAGCTTATGCATCCACATGTTGATTATTTAGGTAGTTTTAATAATGTCTCAGACAAACATTATAAAGTCGCAACCCAAAATTCGAGTGACTACTTGCTCAACCATTGAGATTATAAACACATTGAAATGCCACACATCCTTATTCGATTATAAACCTAATGGCTATAAGAGTAAACTTTTAGTTATTAATACTAAAGAATAATAATAATTGTCGAAGCACGAAATGAATCTGACCTGATCCATGACGATGTTTCCACGGATTTTCGAGATGAACGAGCCACGCCTTGATCTTCTTCTCCAGCTGCTTGAGACCTGCAATGGTTTTTTGGGGGTGTGGAGGTGACTGCTAAGAAATCCTGAGGGATCTCTTGTTTACAGACACAAAAAAGTGGTGGTGGCTCTTATTGAGCATGACCCCTTAATAAGGAGGTGGAGACCTCCTTATATAGAGTCTCATGGCCACCATCATGGTACCCTAATGGGCCTAGCCCAGTTAGGGTTACCTCCACAAAACCCCCTCAGCCCAATAACATTGTATTAGTCCATATAATAAAATAAGCCAAACATGATAAATTTAGGGTCGTAAAACCGGGTTTAGTACCATACCCCTACAAGCCCCCCCAAGTCCAGTGTTGTTCCTGGACGCGCAAGCGTCTAGGTGGAGCGCTGGACTTTATGAGGTGTGTTAGGCTATGAGGCGGTTTTTTCCCTGTTCTTTGGCCTTGTCTTTATTGTCTTTGAGTTTTGGGAGATTTTCTTCATGATGGTGACGAGCTGTAAAAATAATGAAGCTTGCGCGTGAGGCGGCTTACGAGCTATAATAATAGAGCCTGCGCGAGTTGCGGCTTACGAGCTATAATAATAATGAAGCTTGCGCGTGAGGCGACTTACGAGCTATGAGAATAATAATGAAGCTTGCGCGAGTTGCGGCTTACGAGCTATGAGAATAATAAAGCTTGCGCGAGTTGCGGCTTACGAGCTATAATAATAATAAAGCCTGCGCGTGAGGCGACTTACGGGCTGTAAGAATAATGGAGCTTGCGCGAGTTGCGGCTTACGAGCTATAATAATAATAAAGCCTGCGCGTGAGGCGACTTACGGGCTGTAAGAATAATGGGGCTTGCGCGAGTTGCGGCTTACGAGCTATAAGAATAATAACAGCTTGCGCGCGAGGCGTCTTATGAGCTGTATGAATAATAACAGCTTGCGCGCGAGGCGTCTTATGAGCTGTATGAATAATAAAGCTTGCGCGCGAGACGTCTTACGAGCTATAAGAATAATGACAGCTTGCGCGCGAGGCGTCTTATGAGCTGTAATAATAATAACAGCTTGCGCGCGAGGCGTCTTATGAGCTGTATGAATAATAAAGCTTGCGCGCGAGGCGTCTTACGAGCTAAAAGAATAATAACAGCTTGCGCGCGAGGCGTCTTACGAGCTAAAAGAATAATAACAGCTTGCGCGCGAGGCGTCTTAGGAGCTGTAATAATAATAACAGCTTGCGCGCGAGGCGTCTTATGAGCTGTATGAGTAATAAAGCTTGCGCGCGAGGCGTCTTACGAGCTAAAAGAATAATAACAGCTTGCGCGCGAGGCGTCTTAGGAGCTGTAATAATAATAACAGCTTGCGCGCGAGGCGTCTTATGAGCTGTATGAATAATAAAGCTTGCGCGCGAGGCGTCTTACGAGCTATAAGAATAATGACAGCTTGCGCGCGAGGCGTCTTATGAGCTGTAATAATAATAACAGCTTGCGCGCGAGGCGTCTTATGAGCTGTAACAATAATAACAGCTTGCGCGCGAGGCGGCTTACGAGCTACTTTGTCCCGCGCCACGCGCAGATGTTGCATGCGCGTGCGCGTAGACTTTGGTTTTGTGTGAGCATGTGATGCGTAAGCATGTGTAATATGCGTGAGCATATGTGGTGCATGAGCATGTGGTATGAGGATTCCCAACCCTTAAGTTTTGGCGCGTGTCCATATGGGATATTATGAGGATTCCCAACCTTGAAGTTTGGCGCGTAGCCATATGGGATATTATGAGGATTCCCAACCTTGAAGTTTGGCGCGTAGCCATATGGGATATTATGAGGATTCCCAACCTTGAAGTTTGGCGCGAGGCCTGATGCGCGCATGCACGGCGATGGAGTGGTGACTCGTGAGTGCGCGTGCATGGCGAAGGTCTCTTGCGCAAAACCCAGATGATGGTTCTCGCGGCGGCACATGCACGGCTGCGGAGTGAGAATCTGCGGGCGCGCGTACATGGCGGCGGAAGTCTGGTAATTTCTGGATCTGCAATTTTAGAGTCAGATCTGCAACTTTAGACCTAAAATCCAGATCTGTAATCTAGACCTAGATCTGTAAATCAGACCTAAATAGATCTGAAGCTCGGAGCAGATTTAAAACCATCACAGATCCGGAGACCTGATCATTCGAATCAGGCCGTTTCTTTTTGCACAGATCTGGAAGTCTCTTTTTAAATCTATGGATCTTTTTGAGCTTTAATAGAACAAGCCTTGAAGCCTTTTTCTGTAAACTTCCAGATCTGGGTTTTTCCTGGGAGAGATCTGACAGCCGAGATGAAGATCGATGGGTAGTTCGTTGCCGTCCCACGGATGGCGCCAATGTCGAAGCACGAAATGAATCTGAACTGATCCATGACGATGTTTCCACGGATTTTCGAGATGAACGAGCCACGCCTTGATCTTCTTCTCCAGCTGCTTGAGACCTGCAATGGTTTTTTGGGGGTGTGGAGGTGACTGCTAAGAAATCCTGAGGGATCTATTGTTTACAGACACAAAAAAGTGGTGGTGGCTCTTATTGAGCATGACCCCTTAATAAGGAGGTGGAGACCTCCTTATATAGAGTCTCATGGCCACCATCATGGTACCCTAATGGGCCTAGCCCAGTTAGGGTTACCTCCACAAAACCCCCTCAGCCCAATAACATTGTATTAGTCCATATAATAAAATAAGCCAAACATGATAAATTTAGGGTCGTAAAACCGGGTTTGTGAAGTTTTTTCTCATAACATATAGATAGATAATTTGGTTAAAAAGGTTTGACAATATTCAAAAATTATACCTATGAGTAGCTAATCAAGAAAATAGAAATTAAGCCCGGGCGCGGTTAACCTCATGATCCAGAAAATCAGATATTATTACAAGTGTTTATGTGATTATTATCGTCCAAGTAAGGTCTCCAAGAAACCTCTTAGCAGGCAACAAAATCTCTATCTATATATGAGCTTTGAACAAATATCAATTTAAGTAGAAGATTGTCAAGAGATTCACACATTTATAGCAAATGAAAGGTTTGTCATTATTGATACCATATGCGATTAGAAGGGGTAAAACATGAGACACAACCGAATATACAGTAACATGATAAATATTTTTTTAGTTAACTGCAGATGAGACGAGTTTTGAGGATGCGCAAGTGAAACATGATACACGACTACAAATACAATGCATCAAACACATAATGTGAATCATTTGATGTATACAAGAGAAAAATGAATGCGCAACATGTGCACGTATGTTATGACCATGGAGATGATTCTTTCTAACACAATTATATGGGTATACAAACAACAAGTCTCTAACTTCATAATTTTATCCGATTAATTGTAGTAATACTTTGGAATAAAAATAAAATCAAAATAATGCGAAAAACTAAAATCATTGATATTAAATAATAAATACCTTTTATTTTAATAAAATCTAAACAAATTATCAAAATCCATGTGTCAACGTATCTTATATTCGAAAAAGAAATGTTACAGCCTTTGCTAATTGCTACTTTTATAAGAAAAAAAGATCTATCTTTGTACTAGCTTTTAAACCCGTGTACTACACGAGTTTTGTCAAATGATAAAAATAAATAAGGTCAATTATTTCAGTTTTGATTCTCAAATACTTGCGAATTAATTTAATGTAGACTTAATGGAAAAAACAAACAGGGTTAACGAAAAGTACTAAAATAGCATGATTTTGGAAACATCAGGTGCTGATTTGCAAGAAATTTTAAAAAAAGTACTAAAGTTGTGTAGTTGATCAAACCTTAAGTATGAAAATAACACTTGGTACAATAATGAATATAATCCACACTATGTTGTAAGTTATAATCCATTTGACAAAATGGTTTTGACCCATAACATATAAATAGCTAGAATGAATGAGATAAAAGATTAAAAATTAGATGAAATATGAACTTGACACATATGCTTTAACATTTTCTTTTATTAGTATTGTAAGATAATATAAGATGTAACTTACATACTTAATTGTTAGAAATAAAATTTAAATGTTTAATTATTAATCAGCATTTGGTCTTGTCATGGCAATCTGAGATAACAATGGCCACCTTTTGGATTTTGTACTTACTTTTTGTTACATATCTATGCACCCAATAACATACATGCATAAATACAAACATCCAACACCCTCCAAATGGAAGTACTATCTATATTCACTCAATAACCACTTGTACTTTCACATAATCAACAGGCAGGTTGAACTTGCTTATTGTCATATTCAAGTTTCTATCTTTTATGTAACTTTATTTTGTATTATGTATTATTAATACCACTGTTAAGTATGGTAGTAATCACCAACTTAAAATCTGTTTGAAAAGAAAGATGAGTTTCTCACCACCCTTTGCATTTCCACCCAACTTGGTACCCGATGAAGCGAGCCCGGAATGGATGAACAAAGGCGACAACGCGTGGCAGCTCATGGCGGCAACGCTAGTTGGCCTGCAAAGTGTCCCGGGGCTAATGATATTGTATGGTGGTGCAGTCAAGAAGAAATGGGCGGTGAACTCGGTTTTCATGGTGTTATATGCTTTTGCAATGGTTCTTGTTTGTTGGGTTTGTTGGGTTTGTTGGGGGTACCGGCTTTCGTTCAGGGATGAACTCATTCCCGTGTGGGGAAAAGCCGATGTTGCCCTCACGGAGAAGTACCTTTTCGAACAAGCGTTTCTTGGCATGTTCCCTAACGCCACGATCGTGTTTTTTCAGTTTGTTTTTGCGGCGATCACTTTGATTTTAATCGCAGGTGCGGTTTTGGGTCGGATGAATTTTTATGCATGGATGTTGTTTGTACCACTTTGGTTAATGTTTTCTTACACGTTTGGTGCGTTCACGATTTGGTCTGCGAATGGGTGGCTCAGCAAAATGGGGATTATCGACTTTGCAGGCGGATACGTTATACATTTATCTTCAGGAGTCACTGGTTACACCGCTGCTTATTGGGTAATTCTAGGATTCCTCATAAAGACTATATTGTTAAAACATTTTATGCGACTTTTTTACCCGGTCTACCTATTAGAAATTTTGGCTCGGCCCACCGACTTAACCCGGTCTACATTTTATACAACTTACTAACAAAATATTATTCAGGTTGGTCCTAGATTAACCACAGACAGGGAAAACTTCCCTCCCAACAATATTCTCATGATGTTAGCTGGTGCGGGTCTGTTATGGATGGGCTGGACCGGGTTCAATGGCGGGTCCCCATACGCAGCCAGCATGGATGCTTCCTTAGCCGTATTGAACACGCACGTCTGCGCGGCCACAAGCCTCCTCACATGGCTCATACTCGACATAATATTCTTCAAGAAACCATCAGTTGTCGGTGCAGTCCAAGGCATGATCACGGGCCTAGTCTGCATTACCCCAGGAGCCGGGGTAGTGCAAGGCTACTCTGCAATCATAATGGGCCTGTGCTCCGGCTCGGTCCCATGGCTCACAATGATGGTGGTGCAAAAGAAAGTAAAAATTTTACAAAAGGTTGATGACACGATGGCGATGTTGCACACGCACGCGCTTGCGGGAATATTAGGCGGGATCTTAACGGGCTTATTTTCCGAGCCGCAGTTGTGTAAATTGTTCTACGGGAGTTCGAGTAAATACATGGGTTTGATCCATGGGTTGCGGGTCGGGACAGAAGAAAGTGCTAGGTGGGGGTTAGGCAAATGGGGATTCAAGTGATCGGTATTTTGTTTGTTTTGGTGGTTAATATTGTTGTGACGAGTTTGGTGTGTTTATTTGTGAGACTACTTGTGCCATTGAGGATGAATGACGATGAGTTGGAAGTGGGTGATATGGCGGTTCATGGTGAAGAAGCGTATGCGATTTCGGGTCAAGGAGAAAAGGTCGAGATACCGATGTATTCAAGTTATTATAATGATATTGAAACACCGAGTAAAGTTGGCGTGTATTCTATAGAGTAGAAATGGGAATTGTTATTAGTTTGTTATTCGCGGTACTAAGAAAAAATGATGAGAATGTGTACATAAAATTGATAATTTCTACCTATGATGCCATCTATGCAAAGAACATTTTACCAACAATGATTATTTTCTATAAAACAAGTCAAAAAAGAACAAAATACCTTACAAGTTACAAACGGTTGTCATGGTCACTCGAAAGAAGTAAGTTGCGGGTTGAATGAGTCACACCAAACATAACGGTCATCAAAAGCTGTTCTTGGGCCCTCTAAAATCATACATCCTGCAAAACAACATTGAGCTTGGTGTTATTAGGGATTTAAATGGGCCTAAGACGGATTTGAGTTACGTTTTTATCTTTAATGGGTCAAACAGGTCAAAACTTTATTTTTAACGCATACAAACTCCTAAAGCTAGGGGTGTGCAAAAGGTTTCCAAAACCAAAATTCCAACCCGAAATATCCGAAAATTCGAATACGGAAATCCGAAATTTCAGTTTGGATATCTATTTTAGGAAAAAATGGATAATATGGATATCAAAATATCCGTAATATCAACTATATTTTATTAACTACATTTAATTATTTAACATTTATATTTATACTAAAGTTTTAAAACCCTAAACCCCTACTTAACATTTATATTTTTATCTAACTATTTAATATATAATACCTATAATTATACTTTCAGAATTTAGATATCCGTTTCAGTATCCGAAACCGTATCCAACATGTCGAATACGGATTCATAATACCAAGATGAGTTATCCGAATCGTATATCCTGATTTGCAAAAATCCATATTTTAACACCCCTGCCTAAATCTATTTGTTCATAAATTAGTGTATTATTGTAATAATAATTATTTATGCAATCATACTTGATAACAGTTTATAACTGGTACCAAAAGCAACTTTCCGGGTCAACTCAACGGCTCAACCCAACATATTTCAACTGTAAAAAACTGCATGTTTTGCCCAACCCACCAGACCTACCCATATTCCCACCTCTACAATTGCATTCATGATCTTGAAAATGCTAGCAATCATTAAATGGATAAAAACATCTAATTCAATTTCATGAAATAAAGTAAGATGTGCATCATAATATACCTCTAATGCAGCGCGCTAAACAACCGTCTATCAATTGAAGGGCGAAAGTCCAATCAACTGACCTCACCGAATGCCATCTAAAGTCAAAGCAGTCAAACCATCATGCTAACTCATATATCTAAACCGAACCTTCCATCATCGAGTCAACCCCTTTGAGTTTACCCGTAACGAGTATATCATACGTTCTTTCATCCGGTACAAGACCTCTATCCAACATCTCATCATGCAACTTAAACGCCTCTTGCAACTTTCCTTCCCTAAAATACCCTCCAATTAACGAATTATATATAACCACATTCGGAACCATATTCTTTTTATCCATCTCTTCCAATATTTTCCTTGCTTTCTCAAGTTGACCTTTGTTACAAAGACCATTGACCAAAACCGAATACGTAACAGCATCTGGCACAATCTTCTTTGCAAGCATCTCGGTATACATATTCGAAGCCGAAACAATATTTCCCGCTTTCAGCAACCCGTCAATCAAAGTAGTGTAAGTCGGTAAATCACATATTATCCCCTCATTGACCATTTTCTTGTGTAAGTCAACAGCTTCTTCAATGTTATCAAGATCTCTGAATCCAGTTATCATGCTATTATATATAGCCACATTTGGATACAACCCGACTTCATAAACCTCGTTAAAGATTTCGCGAGCGCGTATTAAATCCCTAACTTTGCAAAATCCGTTAATTAACGCACCGTACGATATGACATCCAATTCAAGTCCTTTGCTTTTCATCTCATTCCTCATTTTCAAAGCAAGATCCATGTTTTTACATTTGCAAAACCCGTGAATTAAAGATGTGTATGTGACAACGTTAGGCAAAACGCCCGCTTCATGCATGTCTGTATAAACCGCCAACGCGTTATTAATTGCACCCTCTTTAACGAACCCATCGATAATACTATTATACGTCATACACGTGGGATTAAACCCTCGTTCCACCACTTTCTTCAACATTAAACGAGCCTCGGATGTTTGACCGACTTTGCACAAACCGTTAATGACTATATTGAATGTGTAGTCAGATGGAAGAAAACCTGAGTCAACCATTTGGTCAAAGAATGCTAAAGCTTCCTCTTTTTTACCTTTCCTAAAATACCCATCAATCAAAATGCTATAAGTGACGACATTAACCTTAAAACCCCTTTCTTGCAACATGTTAAACAAATCTAACGCTCTATCCATATCTCCACTTCTACAATAACCGAGTATCATATTGTTAAAAGTAACAATCGTTGGAAAAATTCCGTCTTTCGTCATCTTATCAAACACCTCGCACGCTTCATCTACTTTATCCGCTTTACAAAGACACGAAATAAGATTATTATATGTAAACACATTCGCAACACCGATGTCAATTGCTTCTTCAAAAACCTTCTTCGCTTCATCTATCAAACCTGATTCAAAAAACCCAATTATTAACGAATTGACATTATAAACATTCGGCTTGATACCCTCATGTTTCATTCGAGTGTACAACTCAAAACCCCTTTTAACATCCCCGTTGTTAACGCACCCGTCAATCAAAACCAAGTAAGTAATCTTATTAGGTACAATACCATCTTTTACAATCGTTTCAAACAAACTTAACGCATTATTAAGCTCCCCGTTGACACAATACCCTTTCATTAAATTTGTGGCAACTATCAAATTCATTTGAACCCCGTTACTAATCATTTCATCTTTTAACCTTAGCGCATCTAACAAACGTCTTTGCTTCACACAAGCTCCGATCACATTCGTATAAGTTCCCTCTGAAGGAACCCATCCTTTATCTTTCATTTCATTTAACAACCCACGCGCGGTAATCGCATCCGGTTTCTTGCAAACTGCATACATAGCAGTACTATAAGTTATCGCATCAAGTTCAATCCCGCTACTCTTTGCATCCCAAAAATACTTTGCAGCATCTTCAACATTACCCTCTTTTAAGCACCCGCGAATCATGACACGAACCGTTGCACAGTCGTACGGAATTCGCAAACCTACTATTTCACTAAACAAAGCGCGGGCTTCCGTGATCATATTATTCCTAACCAATGCATTCAAAAGAACATGAACATACGGCACACACGGAACGACATTGTTTTCAACCATTTTCCTAAAACAAATTACCGCATCCGCCAACTGATCCCATCGAACATAACTACACAGCAAGTAATTAACAACCCTAGAATTTGAACTCTGATCAAACTTAAACCTCTCTGCAGTATCAACAAACTGGGAAACAAACTCACCTGGGCCAGGATCCAAACACTCTGAAACACATTTACTAATCATCTTCTTAGCAGTGGGATAATGATGTTCAGAAGACATTAGAATATGGAGAATAATAATAAAGGGGTCTCCATGGGTCTTATCTGACATAATCTTGAACCTTGTGGCCCATTTAAAGTGCTTCAGAGCTGAATTTGGGTCATTTTTATGAGAAAGAATGAGTTTTGCGAGATGGGTCTGGGTCAAAATTAGATTTGGTGAAACGGGTTTTTCGGTAATAAGATTTGGGGGTTTTGGGTTGTCGAAAGATTGGGTTTTTGAGGTGGGTTTGATCGGAATTTGTTGCTGTGACGGTGGGTCGTTGGTGGGTGTTGAGCAGAATGATGAAATGGGTTCTTTGATTGTTATAGATCGAGATGGAAATGGTGGGATTAATGGAGGATGGAATCGAGTTCTCATGTTTGATGAATCTGCAAGTGTTTCTGCAAAAAGATGAATAAAGATGAATTGAAGAAAACAAAACCCTAATTTTGGTTGAATTCACTTAAACCATATTGTTTCTTTTGTACCCCTCTGTTTCCAAAAGATAAAAACACCCCTGCTGAATGTTCTTATTCTAAGTATGGTAAAAGAATATGGGTAACTAGAGGAGATCAGGGAACTAATCAATTATACATTACAATGAAATAGTGAAATAACTAACTGGGTTAGGTTACGACAGAAAGTATAGTTCTTGTAGAAAGAACAAGAAGTAATCTTGTCCATTAATTTTGAACATGGAGGGTTGAGATTAGTTTATGGGGAAATCAAGTGTGAACATAAAGGGGAGGGCATAAAAGGAATAACACATTTGTTGACTTTCTCTATCCACATGCAAGGCACGTGCCAAATTCCACCATCATTTTGAAACGTCCATAACTTTTTTTACGGTGTTTTTATTGAAAAACAAATTCACTATAACAACGAATGTCTTTTTATCTTTTATATGAGTACCATATTGTTATATATAAATTAAAAAATTATAGTGGGTTTTTTACAAATTGTGTTTTCCAAAATTGTGTTATACAATAACATTTTTCATTGTGTTTTTTTTTCATAGTGTTTTTTCTATTGTGTTTTTTGCATTGTGTCATATAATTGTGTTTTTTTATTGTGTTTTTATCATTGTGTTTTTATATTCATCGTGTTTTTTACATTGTGTTTTCATAGTGTTTTCCATTGTGTTTTTTCGGCAACCGTTTTCCGTTGACTTTTTTTCGGCGATTTTTCCGGCAAAATTTCTCGGGGATTGTTTTCCGGTGACTTTCCGACGACTTCTCTGGCGAAATTTCCATAGACTTTTCCGGTGAGGCGGTGGCGGTGGCGGTGGCGGTGGGCGGTGGAGTGGTGGTGGTTTTAGGAGATGAGTGAAGATGTAAGTGGGTTTTGAGATTAAAGTAAGTGGGTTTTGATATTAAAGTGTTAGACTAAAATACTCTCCTTCCTAACCTTCTTAGGAAAATCAAACTTCCTATTTGAACCTAACCCCAACTACATAATCACATAAAATTATGTGATTGTCATCTTATATAATTTCACATTCACATATAATCACATTTACAACAAGGTTGGAGACTTGGAGTGTTGAATTAACTCATGATTTGTAACCGTTTGAAATTGATAAAACCTTGGATTAAATTCAATTTAAGCTAATTGGCTAGGTAGGAACGAGTTTTAGACTGGGTTTGAGTTGGTGTGTCTGTGTGAGCTTGCTTGAGAGTTCATATAGATTAGCATGACTATATTTAGCTCGTGTAATATCTAAATTAAAAGAAATGAAGTCCACTTCTCAGTTTATAAACTCTTTTACGATATATCACAGATTTTGATCCTGAATCTTTTAAAACTTCAGATGTTTCTGGAAACATAACTAGTTGAACTTATATTTATGGGTTGACTAAATGTTATGTATGATCCTTAACTCGTATCTCGATCATCTACTTTCGTCCATCTGAGGATTTTCACCCAAAAGTATACATTCAAATAATACATTAGTAATGCTAAGTAAGAACACAACTAAAAATACTCAAAAAACTTGGTTAAAACAAAACATTCAAAAATACAAGGCACCGGCATAAACCTATTCCAACTCCTACATTACACTTGTGAGCATAAAGTGTGTCATTGACGTAGTATCAACTCTTTACTCATGTTCATTACTCATTGAATCGTTCTATAAAACACTCACATGTATAGTTTCTATGTAAAAGTTATCGTTTGGATCCTTAGTTAGCAAGCGCCTACTCCATTTACTTTGGAATTCTTGAAATCAACCAAATTTCACATTTAAATTCTTGCTTTTGGGGGTAATGCCCAACTAATCAACATATTGATTATTCTAACCACTTTCATCACTAATCATACCCTGGTTAAGATCACTAAACTATTGGAACTTGTTTAACCTCAATTGGACTCTTAAGATTTGATTTTAGACCTATTGATATATTACTTCAACTCTTTTGACCCATTTAGTGTGAAACTTTCAAAATCCACACTTGATTACTTCCAATTGCATCTTCAACACTTCAAACACATTTAAACATGTGCAATTGACCATTCAAAGTAACTACTATTAGCCAAAACACAAATTTGGCTTTCCAAATCTAAGTCGGTTTAAAACATCATCTTATCCAAACAATCATATTTACAACGATTTTAAACTATGATGTATTTTGGCAACCACAAGGTCTTAACAAATAGCATCTCTCGACCTTGTGGTCGGATCTAGCTGCAAACAAATAAGTGACTCTGCATTTACATAAAACCAACAAGAAAACTAAGGTCTCCCACTACATAACCTTAAAAAACATCAGCAGCTATTGTTATTTATCAATCAATGATTGAGATAATAACAGTCACAATATCTTTTAGATGATCATATGCAAATGCCACGCTCACCTTACATGGCACAAAACTTTGGAACATCTACAGGAGTCTTTCATTGAAACTCAAGACTCCCCTCACTGAACAAATCCATTGCAGCTGATATTTCCCAAATATCTGTCAGGTGCATTTGCGGGTTTCTTTGGGCTTATAGCTCGTAAAGTTCACAGGGTAAACGGGCTGGGGTAGGTCAACAAATAAAGGGTTGTGAGAAGACCAAAAGGGTTGAGACTTGAGCATACAACACACTATGAGGTTGAACCTAAGATGGTCCCTAATAACATTAGGATCTTGAAATGAAAATATTGATAAATGGGTTTCAAGACTAATAACTAGAGGGGATAAACAAGTACATTCCACAGGTTGTAAGATAACTATACCCTAATTTACACATATTCAAGCTTGACAAAGTTAAATTAAAGTAGCAATCTAACAATCAAAGTGTCTAAATGAACAATAAATCAGCTAGTTACAGTCTCAACAAACATACCTCGAAAACAAAACAAAAAACTGCATATTAACAATGTCCATAAATCAGCGTCCAATCGACAAACTCTCAATTCCCAACTCCATATTTTAATCTTATTTGTGAATTCCATCATTTTTCGGATTGAGGCTGCCCAATGTACTTTGTAACCACATAACAGTCTGGTGGAGTAATGCGTACATAATAATTCCGGATCGTTTCCGTGATTTCAAACCCAAATTTCTTGTAAAAATTAACAGCATCTTTATTGTTTGTCTGCACATGCAAGTAAACCTCACCAACATTCTCCTTGCTGCTTAGATCAAGAACATGATTTAACAGCAGTGTACCTGTCACAATATCACGAAATGCGTAATCTTTTGGTGTTCTAATGATCCAATGTTACCATTCCACTTTTAGGGTCAAAGATTTAGCATACTCACCGATACCAAGCCTGCAATAAGGAGCCAAAACACCTAATGTCATTATGTATACACGAACAACCCCGTCTTCCCTCTTCTCAAGGCGGCATGTAATTGAGCCAACACAAGTGTCATCATAATACGCTGAGAAATAAAGGTCACAACCATTATGTGTTTCCAGGCCCGGGCCAAGGGGAGGGCGACGGACTTGGGCCCACTCTCCCGAGATGCTCATAATTGTAAAAAAAAAAATATTTTATATTTTATATATAGTTTTGTTTTAACACAAAAGCCTACAAAATGACTCTTTGGTTGAATGAAAAGTTTCCTAGACTATGGAAACAAAGGTCATACGTTCAATTTTATAGAGGCCCATTTTTTTACTTGTCCCCAGGGCCGGCTCAACGTCCCCGAAGGCCTAAAACTAACTAAAATATTGAGGCCTTTTTTTTTCTTTTCATTATGCATACTATAGAATATGGATGATATGCACTGATAATGGATATGAAGCAATCCTCCTTAGCTTGTGGCCAAGTAACTAATTCTAAAAGAACTCTACTTTCAAAATCTCAGAATACATAACTCTGATTTAAAATGGAGGCCCTTTAAAAATGGAGGCCTAAAGCCATTGCCTCATTTAGCTTACCCACGAGACGGCCATGCTTGTCCCAGGCCCAGAATTTTAAGGGTTCTCGGAGACGGCATGTGTGTTTCAGTCAGGCATTTTATCAAACACCTGGTGGGCATTCATCCAATGCATCCCATTTTGCATACAACAGCATAAAAATGGAATACTGGACCAGAGAGATGAAGGAGAATGATACCTAGCTTAGTAAAATCTCCGGACGCAAGAACATCGGCGTAATACTTATTGTTGTATCGAACAGGAAACAGAATGGAGTTGAGTTTTTTTAATTGGCTTAGGTTTTCGTCTTGCACTCCGTCTAATGAGACTGAAACCATGCTATAAGAAGGCTATGTAATCGTCACAATTTTCTATTCTACTACTTTGATTATCTTCGTGTGTGATATAATGAATACTTGGTTATGGTTATAACTGACTCGTATACAAAATAATCTTAATACGAGAACGCATAAAATAGTCACTCTATGAAAAAAAAAACGAGAATGTATCAAGCAATACCAATCTATAAAAACAAGAATGTGGGTAACAATAACAAAATATAAGCAATGTGCATAAGCAATGTTTTATAATAACAACTATAATACCAATTTGCATAAGCAATGTTTTATAATAACAAAAGAAAAGAAAAAACTAATAACAAAATAATCAAAATCAACGTCAAAATAATAACAACAAATACTTATAACATCAAAAGAGAAAAAAAAACCTTAATAATAACAACAAAATATAAATCAACAAATACTTATGACGTCTCATAACGAAAATTAGCAAATATAGCGAGCCACGCGAGAAGCAAGTTACTATAGCGAGCGGCTGGAGCAGTATGGAGCCGAGGAGCAAGGCACTTGTTTTCTTATTGATTCCAACTGCGGCGGCGTTCTTGAATGAAGGCCCTCTTTATGAATTAGAAGACCCTCTTTATGCTCTCAAAGACGGAATTTTACAGAACTAAGATTTCATAGGCCGAAACGAAGCCTTTTTAGCGTCTCTCACTTAGCTCTGAATAGTGTCGTCGCTCACAGTCCAACAAGAGTAGTCCTTTCATTTTCTAGGGGGATTACGCTTAAATGGGACAAACCGATCATCACTTCCTTTCTGTACTACAGTTTAGTTTTGAAGAAATTACTGGACAATCCATGAGGCTACGGAATCAAAATAGACCCACTTTAGCAAGGGAGAGTAAAAAGGTAAGAAAAGGATTAGTTACTAACATCATCATCATCGTACTCAGTATATCCCACCAATAGCAAAGCTATGGTAGGGTCTGAGAAGGGTAAGATGTAGGCAGCCTTATCTCTACCCAATAGGGATAGAGTTACTAACATCAACCACTTAAAAACAACAAACAAACAAACTGGTCTTGTGGCCAATATATATATATATATCCTTTAAATATTAACAAACTGGTCGTTTGTCATCATCAACGTCAATCGTGATCTCCTCTTTCTCTCTCTCTCAATCTCAACATCTCCGTACTTGATCTCTCTGTACACAGGACGAGCAGCAGATCGATGTCAGGCGCCATTGCGACAAGCTCATGGGCGAGAGCATTGGTTAAGATCTCCCCTTACACCTTCTCCGCCATCGGTATCGCCGTTGCCATCGGCGTCTCTGTCTTAGGCGCCGCCTGGTATTCCCTTAAATCTCTATACATACACACACAGATTCATCATTATATCCACTATTATTATTTGTATCAGGGGGATTTATATAACCGGAAGTAGTTTGATCGGTGCGGCTATCAAAGCTCCTCGTATTACCTCCAAAAATCTTATTAGGTAGGTACCTCATCATTTCAAGCCCTAATTTTTATTTCTATAATTACTTATTGAATAAAATTAATATCCTAAGCTTATAGTGTAGCCTAATTAACCAGAACTTCAATATGTTTCACATTAGGGATTTATTTTAGGGTTAAGTTATTATACACTGTCTCCGAAGGGTACAAAGAATCGTCAAATATAATGCAATGTCAAGGAAAAAAGACACAGTTACGAAAATAATCAAAAGACACAATAATCTGAATAAAAATTCTAAAATCTACAAGCTAGAAATTGAAAAGCGAAAATCTAAAACTAATATTGTAGAGTTCGGTAAGACGGTTCCAATGCCGTTAGGTTGAGTTCAATTGGAGTTCATTTGCCGCTAGGGCTTAATCTGTTTCACATTCGATAAGCTTTGTTTGAATGCTGTATCGCATCGTAGAGTTTAAGCTTAATCGTCTGGAAATACAGCCAATGTTATGGAGTCCGGATTATATTTATTGTGAAGTTAATAACTAATTCTGTTAATATTTACATGCAAGTGTTACTATGATAGTTTTTGTTCATAAGATAGAGATTTTGTATGTATTTTTTGGTATGTGTCGTTACTGTCTTAGAAATGCTTCTTTATTCATTTTCTTTGATGTTTTTAAACCATTACAGTGCTAACTGTGATTAATAGAACTATGTTATAACTATCATAATAATCTGAACTTACGTATTATAAAGCAATTTAGGAGGTTTGTGCATTTGAAGTGTGAATGTATTTCATATTAGCTGACGCAGCTAACCCATTTGCCTCGTTTCTTTTTTAGTTAAATTTTTTAATTTTTGAGAGTTAGATATATAAAATAATCAAAACCGACCACCCATTTGCTTATAAACGGGTTGAACTTGCCACTTCTACATCTCAGCTTATATAAACATGACATGACATCCTAAGCAGAAAAATGCTGCATCTGTTGTTGTCTGCATGCATATGCCCCTAACCTTGCTCTTGCAAGGATTTGAACCCACCAGTACCACCCCGCTTTTGGAGGGACAAACTCCATACCTCTAGACCACTAGGTCATTGGTAATTTTACCAAATTCTAGTCCAATAACACCAAACCGTAAGCTTCCGAATGCTTAATGATTCATTTGCAATTTAACCACCAAAAGCTATGTAAAATAAAATTACCCAATGCATTTCAATTTCATATGGTTTCTTTGATAAAGAGAGTAATATGCATTACTTATTTTAACAAATCTCCATTGGTATTATGATTTAACTCAAGTATGCATATGATCACAGTGTCATATTTTGTGAAGCTGTTGCTATATATGGCGTTATCGTGGCCATTATTCTACAAACAAAATTGGAAAGCGTCCCATCTTCACAAATATACGCACCAGAGTCTCTTAGAGCAGGATATGCAATATTTGCATCTGGACTCATTGTCGGTTTTGCAAATCTTGTATGCGGGTAAATGCCAAATAACTTTTCTTTCTCATTTCTAGTAACCATAAGAGCTTGTAACAGATAACTCACGGCCCCACCAATACACTGCTAATAATTATTGTAATTAATTAACGTTTTCGTTGACAGGTTGTGTGTGGGAATCATTGGGAGTAGTTGCGCCCTATCGGATGCACAAAACTCTTCACTCTTTGTGAAAATTCTCGTGATTGAAATCTTTGGTAGTGCACTCGGGTTGTTTGGTGTGATTGTGGGAATTATTATGTCGGCTCAAGCTACCTGGCCAACAAAAGTTTAATTTTGGCTTCTTGTAGCAGTTGAACACAATATCGTTGAGTACATCTGTGGTTGTCTGTTTTTATTGATTTTTGATGTATGTTAGCCAATAAAGATCAGTTCCCGTGTTTCAATTGTCTTTAGAAGCTTTGTATTCGTGTAGAGACGTCTCGATAAGACATGTTTTTATGTCATTGATTCGATCAAAAGGACAAATAATGTTATTTATGAATACAAGTGAGTGTGACTTGGTTTTGTTGAAGTAACCATTTTAGATATTTCTAACACACAGTGAATGAGACTAAAGATTTGATACTATGTTGCATACTATGCTATTTGCTTTCGGAAAATTTATAACACATAGTGAATGAGGCTAAAGTTAGTCCTCTATGTGTAATTAAACTTTGTTCAGTTAATTAAAAAGATGTTATAAATTTGAAACTTAATTCAATAAAGTTTTTTTAAAAACAACTTGACGGCCCATATGACTTATACGGCCCGTATAAGAATGTCACCAACATAGACTAGTAGCGCTGGCAGTTAACCCGATACCACCTGTATGTCATACAACTTCTATCTGGTGTACCTTTAATGAACCCCGTCGTAATCGATCTGATATATTGACTCATAATAAAAACATTAGTGTGAAGCTTTTAAATTTACATATAAGGTGACCTTGGGCTTGTTAGGAATCATAATGGAAAACATAATTAAATATAATTTACTAGGTTGTCTGTTTGGTTACAGGACTTTGTTTATCTGGGCCAACCCATAACTTGTAGAGTTGTAGGAAAGAGGGTCTATTGGGCGTTCTTGTTTGAATGCTGTATTGCTTTGAAGTTTGGTTCTTCATAGTTTTGCAACCAATTTTCAAATATTTACCTTAACTTTAGTTTAATTATTTAGAGTTTACCATTTAAGTTGCAAGGATTTATCTTTCGATCCCTCAACTAGTCAATTTTCGTAATGAAACATGTGTTCTTTCAACTTTTGTCACAATATTTTTAGTCGTATGATTTTGGCCAAAAAGCTTTTAGCGTTTCAACTTTTAGCTTTAACCGCAAAACTTTTACTGTAACGAACCAAATTGATATAAACCAAGTTCTTGCCGCGGCCCAGCCACAACGCTCGGTGAACATGTAACACCTTTATGCTTCGAAATGCAAGTTGTTTGATACAATAACCTTCCGTCAATAAGGCTGAGGGGTGTGGGGGGCTCTAACGGGGGCGCGAGTGGGGGCTCCAGCAAATAATATTGTGACGTGTGGCAGAGAGAGAAACTGGATAAGGTGGGTGTTGGAGCCCCCGCTGGAGCCCCTGGCCCTGGTGTGGAGGGGCTCCAGCAGGGGCTCCAGCGGATTTTTTTTTTATTTTTTTATAAATATATTCAAAAAACGTATTATTAAAAAAACTCATAAATTATTAAAAAAAACACACATTAAAAAAAACACATTAATATATAAAAATAAAATAAAAATTAAAGTACTAAAAAACATTATTCTTATTCTTCGGCTTGGTCTTCTTCGATCAACCTCTTTCGGATACGTTCCTTTTGCTTTTCCATCAGCATTTGATCGACCGGATTTAGGTTACTGAAGTCTCTTGTAAGGAAGTCCAAATCTCTCATTCGACTTTTTTTCTTTTTGTCATTAGAGACCACCTCCATGGTTTTGTTGAATTTATTGAGGGATTCAACAAGATCGACGATGTTTACGGCTCCCCCCTCAGCCGGTTTTTTCCCCTTGGCGTCCCGTCCCAATGGCCGCCTCCTCGGCGGTGAAGACGTTTCCTCCCCCGCAATGTTTAGGTCGAATCCAACGCGGCAATCCGACCCGGCGGAAGTGCTATACGCTCCAGACGAACTAGTTTTAGTCCGTTTCGGCCCTACTTCCGCATCATGGTCCGGCGCCACAAGCTCAACCCACTTGGAACACCTTTTCAACCTCTCCCACAACTTTAAATCGTCCCACGTCTTCACCGTCCCATACCTCCGCAAACACTCCTGCCTCCACTCTTCGACAGTGAAATTGTAAACCTCCAAATCATCACTGCCACTTGGTCTCATACGACCGGCGTTCCTGTTGAAAAGATTAGTAAACAAGCCGACAAATTTTCTGATTTCGGACCACCGACCCGAAATCATATCGGCGTTTCGCTCTGTACTCCCAACGAGCGTATAGAACGTCTCCCTAACCTTTGTCCAAAAAACCTTGCTTTTTTGGTAGTCGGCTGCAAAATGAATAATTAAATTAGATTTCCAGTTAACTTTTTTATTTAACTTTTTTATTAAAAATCATTTTTAAAAACGTTAAAACAATTACCGCAACGCCGATCCTCAGAAATGACTATCCAAGCCCGACACAAGGCTTCCTTCTCATCCGATGACCACGGAGTGGTTTTCCGTTTCGTCCTCGGAGTCGAAGCCGGTCCCGGCCCGTCCGTTGCAAGTTGTTTTTTCCGGTGGACGCGTCTTCTTGCTCCCGAAGCATCACCGTGTGATTCTTGTGTCTCTGGAACAACAAAGTTAGGAGACGGTTGTATGTTGGATGGTTGAAAGCCGGATGTTTCTTGCGACCCCGAAAAAAACATCGATTGGTCTGGTGACGACCATAAATCGTCGTAACTATAACCTGAATCTAGGTTTTGGTACCAATTTCCAGACATTTTTGGGTATTATATAGGAGTTTGGGATATTATATAT
This sequence comes from Bidens hawaiensis, assembly GCF_021521415.1. NCBI lineage: Eukaryota > Viridiplantae > Streptophyta > Magnoliopsida > Asterales > Asteraceae > Bidens > Bidens hawaiensis. The sequence continues at coordinate 131,897 of NW_027492078.1, read as the reverse complement.
GAGTTTGGAGATTGAAGTTGTGTTTTGATATGGTTGAAATGGGTTGATTTTGGGGTATTATATAGGAGTTTTTAAAGGTTTTTTTAAAAAAAAAAACGGAGCTCAACGGCTCTTTTGGGCTGGCCCACCAGCTTTTCCTCTCTCTTCTCCCGCGACCACACTCACGCCTGCCTGGAGGCTCGCGCTCGCGCCCCGTTCGCACCCAGGTCCGCGCCCCGGTGGTGTGGGGTTAGCGCCTGGGGGCGCGAGCGGAGGGGCTCACGCGCCCAGGTTAGCGCCCCACACCCCTCAGCCTAAGAAAATGATATGTGTATCACGTGTAGTTGATTAGACTTTTCAATAAAGAAATTAAGGCTGCTAAAAATTTTAATTTCTAAACACCACATGATGTTTTTAAATTATTTGTAGAAAATATAATAATAATATTAAAAAGAGATCACTCGATTCAAACTTTGTCATATTCACGTTTCATAATTATATATTCCTTTCAAATAACATCAATCTACTTCAAATTACGTCATGCTTCACAAAACCTTTTTCTAATCGTCGCCGTAAATATTACATGAGAATAGAATAATTTACTACGGGTAGCGGCGCAGTTTGTTGCCCGCTTGCCTTCTGTTTCAATGTAATCCAATAAACAATTAATATTCATTATTGTAAATAAAGTGAATAATAATTATATAATTTACTACGGGTTCTATTAGGGACATCTAGACATCTTCCTATATGCCCCATATACACTCCTTCATACGTTCCGTATAGGACTAAAGAGGAATATACGGGGACCCAATACACCCTGTATAACCCTATACGGGACGTATTAATGGATGCTTTAATAAAAAAAAGGATGTCTCTAGAATTCCTCTTTACAAAACCAAACCAACAATGAAACACAAATTTTACATTTTCTCTCGTATAATAATTAACATTTCCTAGTAAAAGGGATAATATTTCTCTAATTCTCTCATATAAATATGGTACGTTACACCCTATTAATATATAAAATTGAAATACAAAAACTTGGATCAAAGAGTAAAAATACTAAAATAGCACCCTTTTTATATACTCCTATTTTTTCCTATACTCCTGTTTTACCTAGAAAACTATCTATACAAGCAGTTCATAGTGAAGCCTCCGTATTCATCATAAATAATTAAACCAAAAAAACACGTTTTTTTTATTTATATGTTGTTTACTTTTAAAATATTTTCTATTCAACTCTTTGTCTTTATCCCTATCCAGCTATCTTACTCACAAACAACTATTTTATTAACTTTTCTCATTTTTATACATTCACAACAAATATGAAGGGGAAAATGAGCTTATAAAGATAACGGTTTGCTTAGTTTTCTATACACGTTTCTATATTATATACTAGGATAGTGGGCTGTGTTACACACGGGTGAAAAAAATTTCAAACGACATATATATATATATATATATATATATATATATATATAAAAGTTCAGATAAGAATAAAGAGTTTCCTAGGAATGGTAAGAACCAATATATTTTTGACATTTGGCATTAAAACTTATGGTAAAAGAATAATTCTATGAAACTATGTCGGTTTTTGATAATTTTAAATCTCAACCTTTGGATCCCCTAATCTAATGGCCTATAATTATTCTTGCATTTCCTATGAAACATTGTCTTTTTACAATAACCTATCCATATATATATATATATAGAGAGAGAGAGAGAGAGAGAGAGCTATCATAAGAATTTTTTACATTGTTTTCTGCAAAACCAAAAGATGTAGAAAAATATATATAGCTATCATAAAGAATTATTTAATTAGTTATACATAATTAATTGTAGTCAAATCGGTTTTTAAATCATTTGAAAGAAAATAGTTGGTTATGATTATAGAAAACATTAATTAGTGATGTTATGATTATAGAAAATATTAATCAGTGAATTATGTGTCAGTTCTAGAGATGGAAACCTTGTAAGCTTATGTGGACATCCTATTTGATGGTCATGTAGATATCTTGTTTTGCTTTAATAATATAAATAAGAAGATTAGCATTAGGATTAAAATTAATTGATTAATTATGTGAAAATTATAAGCATGGAAAGTGGATGACATGTAACATTAGGTGGACACCTTAGGAGAAAGACAAGTGAACAAAATGGTTTTCCTTTAATATACTAGTTAGATCTTTCAATGCGGCGTATTTTATTTGTTTCCTATATTTTTTCTTTATCTATAATATATATAAACGAAAACCCTAAAATCCTACGTGTCGCGATGTGGTCGCTCCCCTCTTTTATGAAAGCCACCAGATTGTTTAATTTTTAAATGGAGGCCTCCCATTGATTTAACCCAAATTCATGGGTATGAGTCTTACCAAAACCAAATAGATCTTAAACGGGTTATAACATCTCATTAAATTAAAAATTAATCTTACCAATTATTTGATATGAAAATCCTATAAAACAGGGATATACTAAAATTTAATATCCAATTTAAAAAGAAAAATATATTATTTATAATTAATAAACAATTTTATAGTAAAAAACATAAGTTGGTCACGGGTCATAAAATCCAGATAGCTTTTAGACGGGTTATAACATATTATTTATTTATGAAATTTTTTCATCATCAAACCCTAAGTATATTATTAACTTTCTTACAATAAAGAAAATTAAAATCCAAAAAAATAAATATTAAAAACCAAAAATGTAAAACAACCATTCTCTCAAGCCATCATATTGCTTTATTTGTAAATGAAGGTTTCTCACACATTTAACCCGAATTCACGGGTAAAGGTCTCACCAAACCCAGATAGCTCTTAAACGGGTTATAACATCTCATTATATTAAAAATTAATCTAATCAAATATTTGATATGAAAATCCTATAAATTAGGGATATACTAAAAATTAATATACTATTTTATTAAAATATATATATATATATATATATTATTTATAATTAAGAAACAATTTTATAATAAAAAAAATAAACGGGTAATGGGTATCACCAAACCCAGATAATTTTTAAACCGGATTATAACATATCATTTATTTGTGAAACCGTTTTATCACCAAACCTCAAGTACATTAATTATTAACTTTCTTACAATAAATAAAATTAAAATCCAAATATACATATATAAATATTAAAAACGAATAATGTAAAACAACCCTCGTAATACGGGGGATAACATCTAGTGTTATATATAACTTATATGCATAGAGGCTCTGTATGAATGCTTAAAATGACCGTTTATTTTATAAAATCTTTTTTAAATGACAACTTTACTAGAACTGTGTGTTTTTTATATGACGGCTCATAACATTTTACGGGCCCTTATTCAACTTAAGTCTATTGTTGATTTGTTTGGCTTATTTTTCTCTCTTTATTTTTTGTTTTTAAATGTTCTTAATAACATGGTACAGACTTGTGTTAATAAAAAATCTTGAAAAAAAATTCGCCGTTTAACTTTTCTATGATTTGTCTTAATCTTAATATCCCTTTTTATGTACAACACTTGGCCAATAAAGTACAACGCATTCCATATATTTTTTTATTTCTTATAGCCATGCTGATAAACCAAATTTTTACGGTCATAAGTCATAACCAACTGTATGTTTTGTAATTAGCTTTTACTAGTCAGCTTCTTGAGAACTTTGCATCTTATTGTGTCGATTCAAAATATTTCAAAGCTCGTATTCAAATTTTTTTCAAATATAATGTGTTATAATTATAATATATGATCATTTTGACCCGGCCATTTCTTTTACATGAATCATGTTTGTACTGCGCTAATAATAATAATAATAATAATAATAATAATCTATCTACCTTACTAATAAACAAAAATAATGATAATGATGTGTCATAACCACATTCATTTTATATTTTCTAATCTCCGCTCTCCTTAATCCATGCTATCAATGGATCATGTGTTTAATTGATATGACCCATTAGTTGTAACTCATATGAAAAAAGGTATTTAATATAATTTAAATCACAATAACTTTTACTAACTCGTTACATCTAATTTTACTATTAGATATAGAACGTTTAACCATGATTTAAAAAAAATCATATAAACTATTGAATATCTATAATAAGTTTAAAAATCAAACAGTGAATTATTAAATTAGTTAAATAATTATTTACGAACCATTATCGTATGATAATTAGTGGCATGTGTTTATAATAGATATTTAGTTATGTGTGTGCTTCAAATTTTGTTGAATAAATACAATATTAATAATCTTTCAATTTGTAAAACACTATTTTACTTATATTCGTATTAATCATATAAGACATCTTTAATATGCTTGGGTACCAAATAATTGATTTTATGTCATCTTAAAACATTATTCAATCTTAAGAAAATATAAAATTTAAATATATTGCATTTGAAGTGTGTGCGATTATATTAAAATTAATCTATAAATTTAAAAGAAAATCCCTCAATTACGTATGATTAAATTTCAGTAATTTGACAAATCCTGTGTAATACACTGGTTCAAAAGCTACTAATAATAATAATAATACTTAAAATACTGGTAACACTAGCATATAAGCTTACAAGTATAATTTTGACTTTGAAAGTTGAGAGTATTTATTTCATTTAAATTGCTAATTATACGTACCGATACAATTAATATTTGGCCGGTTCTATATATATAAATAGCATTTACTACCTATATCTTATATTATTGTAAGAATAATAGAAGGCAATTATTTATATAATTACATATTTAAGAATGAAAATGGCGTGTTCGTATATTTGTCAAATAATATGTACAAAGGCCCCTGTGACTTTTCTCTTGTACGACTATTAATTCAATTCCTAATTGCACATGAAGATGTTTGACCAAAAATGACATGTTAAAATTTTTATTTTTGTTTTTAAAAAAGGGAATTCATTACTAATTTTCTTTTTGAATAAAAAGGGTCGTATACAAATGTAATTTTCTTGTTACTTGCTTATGTTCATTTAAATAAATAGAGAATGAATAATAGTTTTTAGCATTATACAAAGATGATGGATTCTCGTCGGTCATATTGGTTACAATTATAGCTAAGCTTGGTTGTGTTGATGATTTTAGTGTTATCAATATGTTTAAATTGCAATTGGATTGACTTATTTTGACCAAAGTAAATTATAATATGCATCAAACAAATGAGATGTGTTGCATTACATAAATGCTTACTTGACTTTATTTTAAGTCTAAGGGGGTGTTTGGATTTCTTATTTTTAGCTCCTTATGACTTATCCATAAGTCATAAGTTATAACCGAGTGACTTATGAAACTTTTTCACTTAAATATTAACCAATTCTAAACACCTTTTTAACTTTTCAATAAGTCATAAGAAGACAAAAATAAGGAATCCCAAACACCCCTTATGTATTTAGCAACCTCTGTTTTTATAGACTTCGACCCTAAGCTAGAGAGCTCTCATGAGTACTACCCCTTGAAGGTGGTCCTGGGGTCTAAGGGGGTAACAACCCTTAACATGGTCCTGTCACGGTCTAGCAGATTATTGGAATTTCATCAAACTTTGTAAATTTTAAAAACATGAAAAACCCAATGTTGAAATGGGAAACCGTTTTCACCTAAAAACGACCCTAAATAAATGTTTTGAAGCTGTTTAGCAAAAAAAAACTAAATACGGGAATTTGGTCGGTCATTGTCTAATACTAAACAAAGAAATAAAATTGAAAATCACTAAGTCTTATCTCATTGAAAATCTGAGTGTACCATCAAACTGTTTCAATTTGAAAATGGATCACGATTCTCAAAGAAATCAATTGCTTTAAAACTACAACACAACATGATATAGTGTTTAATCATGTAAACTTTTGATCTTGATGACCACAAGACAAAAATTTATTGTTGGTCTTGTCGTTGAATGAAGACTCATAATCCAACCTCAACGTATGATTAATTATTTGATTGTGTCAATAGATAGATTATAGATTGCATGAGAGTAAGGTGCACTCAATGCATACTAGGTTGATGGAGAGGTATCTATAGGCGACGGTTGGCATTAATGACGTTTAATGTTCACATGCAATATGAATATTAGCGTCTTACTCTAGTCAAGTACAAGGTATAATCGTATCGCATGTAGACGTACGACTTCACTTATATTATCATATGACATTTAATACTCGTCTTGGCGTCTTGCTATTTCAGATGTCATTTATGGTGATGATTTGTTTGTTTGTATTTGTCTGGATGATAATATAAGACTATTTCAGATGTCATTTATGGTGATGATTTGTTTATTTGTATTTGTCTGGATGATAATATATTGGAGTGTCAGAAATGATATGATCTTTATATATCAATTGTTTCTTAGGTAGTACTTATTAAATAAACGAGATTATTAATTATTTAAATATCACATATATACTTCATGGCAGTTTTTCACTTTTCCACATCCATAGTAACATTAAAATATTTACACATGAAATTTTATTAATTTTTTACTGACAAATACATCTTACTAAAATCTATTTTTAAAACTTACCTTTAAAATCTATTTTGACTCTTTATTTTTATTATAATTCTTAACACACTTTCAACTAATCTCTAACCATCTATTTATACTAATTAACTTTCTAGCATACCATGACTCAAATTTCTGTTTTCTAGACTTTCAATCTATCTAATAAGATAAACATAAACTACTAAACCCATAAATCTAAGCATTCAAACTATCAATTTAATAGTAATTAATTAAACTCTTTCATTTAGCCTCTTAAACTTTCTCGATGTCATTTCAAGATTAACTTTCAACAACTAATATATATAGAATTGACGCAACACAAAGGAAAAATCAAAAGTATACACAAAAATAATGTTACTTATTTCTTGAGTTGTACGATAATAACTCTCTACATATAGCAGCTCTAACTTTGATGGGTATATTAAAATCATGAAATAAATACTAACCAACCATTGTTAAAATTAAATTAACCACACAATGAAAACCTTAAAAAGAGTGGAGAATTTCATCACTCATGCTATAATGAATACACCAAAAAAAAATATAAATTTTATTTATTGAAATTAAATTTAAAAAAAAAAAACTTTAATATATGAAAAGGGCAAGGGCCATGCACAACGGAAACAGTCAAAGGATGGCGGACTATAAGTTTTGTCGTTCTTTCATATCCTCGTCACTCCCATGCTGGTGATAATTTATTCCTCATCAATATGTTTTTCTAATATATGTTTTCATACGACGTAGCATTCTATAGTCTCTAATCATAAGTTCATAACGACCATGTATTGGTGTTTGGGTGTGAATATACTTTTCATCAAGTTAGCTCACTTAAAAGTAATAATAATGTCAAAAATCAATAACATATACTATAGATATATACAAGTCACAAGTGTATATATTATATTTAAAAGTATATATTTATATAGTGTTGTTTAGATTCAATAGCCTTTTCAAACATGATAGAGTCAAGTTGTTTTATTAAATGGACACTGGTATATGCTAGAATAGTTTGATTCATTTACACCCTTGTTTTTATATTATAAGAGTTATATATATTCGACTAGTTAGTCTAGTTTGATCCATCATAAAATAATTTGATCGAATCTCAAGATAGTTTGGTTGTTTCACCCGAAAACAAAATGGTTCGAATAATCATCAAGTTGCCTCTAGATAGTTATCAAGCTATTAGTTGGCAATGACATCTACTAGAGTTATAAAGAAGCTAATTTGAGTTAAAATCATGAAGCTTGCTACTTGAGTTAGGTTTATAACAAGCTTCATTTCAATCTCAAGTATGATTAGATAACTAATACACTGATTTATGTTCAGCTTCGTTCCTTTTGTATTCAACTCGGCTTGCTATACCAAGTGATCTAAATGAAAAACGCTAATACAATTTAGTGACTGTTTAATGACCTTTTCATGTTTACATAAATAACTTATATTAGTTAAACTTTTTATATGATTATAATGAGAATAGTTGCAAAAGGAAAGCTCAGTTAGAATAATTAAAAAAAGAAATAATAAAATTATAGTTACAAGAACTCTAAATCTTAATCTTAATCTTAAATATATATCAACAAAACCTTTAAAAGCTCTCTGGTTGCTTTGTACGTTATCTCAAGCTACTAGATTGTTTTATTTGTAAATAGAGGTTTCTCATGCATTTGACGGTAATTCACGGGTATAGATCTCACCAAACCCAGGTAACCCTTAAACGGGTTATAACATCTCATTATATTAAAAATTAATCTCACCAAATATTTTATATGAAAATTTTATAAAATTAGAAATTAATATCCATTTAAAAAAAACTATTATCTATACCTAAGAAACAATTTTATAGTAAAAACATAAGCGGGGGTCACACCAAACCTAGATAGCTTTTAAACAGGTTATAACATCTTATTTATGTGTGAAACTTTTTCATCATCAAAACCTAAATATATTATTAACTTTCTTATAATAAACAAAATTAAAATCCAAAAAAATATATAAATATTAGAATTGAAAAATAAAAACAAAACCAGTAATACGAGGATAAAACCTAGTAATATATATTGAATACAAAATACGAAAGTAATTTGAAGCAAGGAACCATCAAAACCAAAACAAGCCCTTGTATTTATTGGCTTACATGCGATATATAAGGCGAGCTAGCTCGCTCTTCTTTCTTTACAATTGGTTTGGTAATAAATCATGAATGATTTAATATATTATTTATAATTATTTTGTATTAATTATTAATTAAAGTGTAATAATGTTATCTTGGCGAGTGGTGATTATTTAAATAAGGATTTCATCGACATAATGAGGACCTTTTTCTCTTTGTGTTTGTATACATGGATGCATACAATATCCCAGAGATGATGATTACACATGGGTGCACAAAAGTCCACAATCATGTTTCTCCATCTTAGGATTTCCACTGTTGACTTTTATTTATTTATTTGTATATAATCATTTTTGGTGGACACAAAGCGATAGCAAATAGCTAGAGAGCGAGAATGGAATGCTTTTATCTTTTGGTGGAGTCTTGTATCTATAGTCGGAGGTATATATGGAGTGTTATGGAAGGTTTATTGAGCCACGTGTCGAAGGAATATCCGGTATGTCTATCCTGTAGTCGTCATAGTGGAGATCATAAAAGTCATTTTGCATAGGACCCACTGTATCGTACTACTGTCTCCTTTGTGTGCCTATGGCAGTAGTTCTACGTGTACCTGTTGTATAGGTGGCGCTACCCTGTTGATGCTTGTATCTGCACAGCTCTGGTACTGACGGTGGCCCCAAGTGTATCTGTGGGGCGTGGGGTAGCATTTTCCCTTCTTGACGATTTGACCTACTTGAGTTTGCATTCGGATCCAGGATAATATCTCTTTTGTGATGATGCGCGATATTTTAAAGTTTTGGTTGTTTGTAACTCTTGGTTTATCTTTTAACAAATAAAAACATGATGAAAATATATATCCTGTTGAATTATATATGTTAATAAAGATTTAAAAACCGAAATATGAAAATGACAGGGAGCAAACAAAATAGTTTAAAGTCGATGAGAAAAGTATTTGCAAAGTGGATGACTAAACCCAACAAGAATATGCATATTGGTTGAATTGGTTTTATTTTCTAACATTATTAATTAACTGATGATTGACACAAAAGTCATTTTCCCTAACTTTGTTAAAACAAAGCCAAAACTCTACTGGTTGTATTATTAATGTGTTAAGTAAATTAATAAAGGTTGTCTATGCCACAAAAGTGTTTTATGTTGTAATGATTCGATGCATTATTCCGGTACCGAATCCCTATAAATTGATGAGCGTCTCATGTTAGAAGTATAAAACTCCGGATCCACTTTTGGATATGGGGAGCGAGGGGACGGCTACCTTCCCACATCAGGTTTAAGAAACATGCTAGATGTTAAATGTCTTAAACTTAATAATTTGAAGAAGATAACTATAAAGATAGTTCTTCTTTTGTGTTCGGCTTCCTAATGGACTTTTTATTTAATGAATCTAAACTGTTTAGAAAAGAAAAGAAAAACATATATGCTAATCAAAAGGGAAATTTGGCTTATCATCATTAATGGATTTCTTATTAATTTACTATGATAAACCTAGTTCATGGCCATTATTATTAATTTTATAATATGTTTTTAAGTCACCGGGTGAACATATTGATGAAGTTCAGCTTGACGGGTAGAGCGGATGACTCCGAACATGATCATATATTTATTTTGTCAACGACATCAACCCTAAACAGAACACGCTTTTTTAAGCGTGTAACCGCACGCAACACGTGTAGCCCATATATTTAAATGAGTCAAACAAATTGACAAGTAATTATCTAGTTGAAATGGGTGATACACGGGCTGATATGTTCTAACAGAGTTATAACTATGAGCTAAACGAGTCATGGTCACAGGGCTGTGAATACCGAACCGAACTGAATAAGGTCTTGCTCATGCTCGTTCGTTAAACTTTTAGTGAATAAACGAACGGTTCACGAACATCTATCCGAAGAAAATTTCTGGTTCGTGTTCGTTCATTAAGGAACTGAACTTGTTCGTAAATGGTTCACAATCACAAACAAATAAGCACAAACAATGTCTTATTTGATTCGACTAACCGAAAAAGGTCAGTGTTAACGGTTCCGGTTCCGGTTCCGTCAAACTAACAAGTTTGTTTTGGTGTTGTTTTAACATTCCTATTCGTAATATTCATATTTTAATTTCACATATCAATTAATCACATAGTAGTGTAGTACTCATATATTTTTGTTTTATAGCTAATAATAATATTGCTTAAATATATATGATAAGATTAGAAAAATAATTCGAACAAATATTAACGAACAATAAATAGACGTAAATAAGAACATTATCGAACGTTAACGAATACAATTAAACAAACAAACATTTAACAGTTCACGAACAATTCATCGTCCATGTTATATAAAAATGATCAAGTAAAGGTGTAGCAGCTGAGTAGAATAGGGGTGCAAATGAGCCGAGCTGCTCGCGAGCTACTCGAGATCGGCTCGTTAAAAAGCTCGATCGAGCCGAGCTTAATCGAGCCCAAGCCCGAGCCCGAGCTTCACTTATCGAGCTCGAGCCGGCTCGCGAGCCTAAACGAGCCTGTCATTTATATAATTTTTAAAATATATATTCAATAATAATTAATTAATATATATAATATTATGAAAAGATAAATAAAAATAACTAAATAATATATATATTTTTATTCATAAAATTACAATAGAAAAAAAATATATAAAAATAATTATAATCATACAAAAAATAATTGATAAATAATAAACGAGCCGAGCCCGAGCTTGAGAATCTACTCACGAGCTCGAGCTTTGAAAATAGAGCTTGAAACAAGCCGGGCTCGAATTCAAACTCTGTGTAAGTTAAACGAGCCGAGCTCGAGCCTAGTCGAGCTCGGACTCGGCTCGTCTCGTTTGTAACCTAGAGTAGATCCATTTCCTCTTGCTCTCACACAACAAAATTGTTAGAAAAGGGATGAGACAAAACATCCACTCTCTAGGACAGAGCAAAACTGCTCAACAACTAGCTTTTGCTCTTTAATGCTCTTACTCTCTCTCCTCTCCAACACACAAATCTTGATTCTCTCTCTCTCTCTCTCTCCATGATGGCAATGATAATATACCATTTGCGATGAGATTATGGCTCTGTTAGACACCATGGCTCAAAACACCACCACCGATGACGTTAAACCCACTATTCTACATGACTTTCTTGGCCGTGAATGCCCCAATCCCAAATTGCCCGATGCCGGCGGATGCTCTTCCGTCTCCGGCGACGGCGGACGCGGCGGCGGCCCGGTCTCCACCGCTTCTGATCTGGGTTCCGGTAATTCATCGTGTTTCTTGATTTTATATAAAGATTCAACCTTTTCTTGATTTCTAGTTCAAATTTCAAGATTTAAAGAAGTGATCGTGTTTGGTACAACTTTTGATGCGATAAGTACATGTTATTGTAACAAATTAACAATCATTTCACTGGGTTTGGAGGACAATGTTGTAAAAAAAATATTGATTTTTTGCATAATTGAAGCTAAAATGACTGATTTACCCTTGATGTGTGATCAAGTTTTTACATTTGTGTTGTTGATTGATGAAGTTTCTTGTTTTAATCATGGCAGAAAGACAAGTTGGAAGATTTTATGAAGGGGTCCCGTTTTACGGTCAAAAAACCGATTTTTCGGGTTCAAAGATTCATTTTTCGGGGAGTAAACGCAGTCTTTCTGATTCGGGTTTCGTCCCGCCTTCAAGGTCAGATGGTAACGTCTCCCAACCGCGGCCCGGTTTCCCTGAAACCTCACATTTGATGAAGGTATATTAGTATTATTACACCTTGCATTCCAACTGTTTGATGAAATGCCTAAAAGAGATTTTCAACTTTTCTTTTGTGGTTAGATGCTTAGAAATGTGGGGGCGGACCGGCCTAGATGGGCCCACGAGGACGAACCGATCACGGGTGTGCATCAAATGAGGTCGACGCCGTCTCGTATGGTGCAACCAGTGAATGCATCGAAATGGGACCGAGCCATTCCTGTTAATGTTGGGCCTGTTTTGCAGTATCCTCCCCGCGCTGGTCCTTACGGGTATCAACCCGTTTCAAACAGGTTTAAAGATTCTAACCCGGGTCCCCCTTTGATCTCCCAATCGGCTGCTGATGAAGGTTCTAGAACCGGGATTAAAGGGTCTGGGATTTTGAGCACGGTGGCTGAACCGAGCAGCAGTAAATTGAAGTCTTTGATTAGTAATACCGAGCCCAATGCTTCAACTCCACCTTCGTAAGCATAATAAGTACATAAAGTTGACCTTTGACTTGTGTCTTTATGGTTTTTAATCTTGATTTTTGCAGTCGCCAAGGTTCTACGTCGGTCAGCCGCCAGATGACTATATTTTATGGCGGTCAAGCTCATGTGTTTGATGATGTTCATCCCAACAAGGTCAAGATTTTGTAGCTTCTCAATGCTTTTGCTGATATTAATATTAATAAGAATCTTGTGACATGGATGCATTGTTATATATTGGTTTCAGGCAGACGTAATTATGGCCCTAGCCGGATCAAATGGAGGATCATGGTCAACAAGTTTCTTACCAAAACCATCCAGTGGCGAGGCTATGCCTTTGAGTGGTGAGAATGACAGTGACTCTGGTTGTCCGTTTTGGTAATTATACTCAATAATGTCCCGACCTGGTAATTAGCCTGTTTCAATAATAAGTATAATTATCAGGCCGGGACATTAGTGGGTGTATATAACCAAGACGGATAAACAACCTAAGTATGTTGATATTCTATGAAATTATTATTCTTAATATTAACTTTAAATTTGCTATAAAAGTGTGGTTTTGGGTGCAGGAGGGCAGAGTAACGTTTCAACGAAAGATGGAAGAGAACAAAAGAGCGAAGATAAGCAGTGAAGACGGAAGGTATTTCATGGTTAAATGAATGATTATTGTTTTAGGGAGGTGGATTATGGTGTAGTTTAGGTATAATCGCGCTTGTATTTTGAATGCCAACAAGAGTCAGTTTAATATAAAGTCATCTTGATATCAGTAGAGTATTATTCTATATCATATGATCGGTTTTAAAACGTACCAGATGGTATATGTTTCTCCTACCTGGCCATATTTTTTTATCGAACCTCTTCTGTGGTGCGGTATAGGTTTTGCTATTCTTGTTTGCCTCTTCAAATATGAAGTTGAATCAGGTTTTAAGATTCATTTTCCAACATGTAATGTGGGACTTAAATAACACGAGATTGTTATTATCAAAATCATCAAACTTTATAAAAAAGTAGCGATTCATCGGTACAACTGATTCAAGTTGAACACACTAAGTCAACTATGAGGTCAACTATGATTCATCGGTACGTTTACAACACCCACGTACGGTTCCCCAGATTGGTTTCGTTGACACTCCTCGTCTACTGACGAATGTAGAACGAACACATCTCCATTGGGCACCAAATTCTATATTTAAGAACTTTAAGGTTAAGACTTTGACTTGCCAACTGACTCGACGGCTCGAACCTGCTTTGATATTATTTGTTTCCCTCTTATGATACAAAAAAAAAAAAAAAAACTTTTAATGGTAACTACGTATAGGGGATTTTAGTTTCTTCAAGCCATTCTTGTTAGTCAATAAATTTTACTTAGAAACCAAAGTCGAAATGTGAATAAACATTGACACAAGTAATTAGAAGGTGCGGATGATACACTCATTCAAAACTATTATCATTTTGATCACCTAGAAATTAGCCTCAAGAGGTCCATGACCGGAGGATATAAGGGTCATGACACGGCTGAAGCTTTCGCCAAAGCATATTTCATGTCTGACTATCAACAATTATCATCGTCAACGGGAATTTTTTTTTTTCTGAATGACCAACAAAATTTATTCGAAGCACTAGCAAGATACTAGCGAACAGCAGAACCACCCGAACAATAAATAAATTACAATTGCATACCCCCAAGTTTCACCCGATTACACTCGTAATTATGATTATACATTAAATGCACACCACCCATCCCATGTTAAATCCGGCCACTTAGACCGATTTTTTACCCACAAATAGCTTAAAGCCTTGATTTCATGATCACACTCCTTAAGTTAGGCGGTTTTCTCTCAAACACCCAACAATTTCTTGTACACCAAAGGCACCAAATTGTTGTTAAGCACACCACATAGAACGTCTTTGCCTTTCTACTAGACAATAGAGGCGGGCAAATAAACCGGTTAACCGACCCAACCTGAAAATCAAACCGAAACCGAACCGGTTTTAAACCGATTATGTAGAAACCGGTTTGGAACCGATTGAAACTGCAGGTTCGGAACCGGTTTGTTACTTTCTCCACCAAAACCGGTTCCAAACCGAACCGAAACCGGCCAAAACCTGGCAAGAACCGATCAAAACCCGAGCCAAAACCGATCAAAACCCAAACCGAAACCGATCGTAACATGGTAAGAAACCGGCTCTAACCCGAACCGAAACTGAGAATAAACCGGTTTTGACTTTTGTTGACCAAACCAAACTGGTTTCAAACCAAGCCGGTTTTGAGTTTTAAACCGGTTTGTGCACCTCTACTCGACAATAACGCATATTTATGCAATTCCAACAAATCTCAAGTCGAAAAAGTATTTAAAATAAATAAAAAAAACCAGAAAATGTGGAAGCCTGTTAAATGCCCTAGTAATAATAAAACATAATTAAACAACACTTTCTTCTTCTTCTTCTTCTTCTTCTTCCCGCTCAACCTTTCAGGGTTTATAACACATGGATCATCTTGGTCTTCGTTCCAGAGGCGAAAAGAATGTCTTCTCAGGGTTTACAACAGCCGAGGTCACACATTACACACTCTTCTCTGCAGTTATTTTTATGGGTCTCTAATTTCTTGAACATAAATCCCATCTTTAGCTGTAAAAATGCTTCCTTTATGTTATTTCCCATCATTTCATGTAATGTTCCAAAATTTCAAGAATATGTGTTTGATATGTGGTGCATTGGTGTTAGAGGGTGTTTGGTAAATTTTAATTTTTTAAGGGTTTACATGTATTTTAGCCCTAAATGGTTTGCCAAACACCTCCTTTCTGTTGTATATAATCACTATTTTTTAGGTTGTTCAGAGGGGCTTTTTGGATTTTTGAAGGGGGTTAAATCGGTGATAGGAATTCGATTAATGTAGTTTAGGAAGCTGGTTTGTATACAATGGTGGTCTTTTTTGTGGTGTAATTATCAATTTTTATACATTCTTGAATCTTTATGGCTATTGTTTTGTATTCAAGTGTTAAAAGTCTATATCTTTGTATATTAGTTTCTTAGCTCTCTTCAATATTTGATCATCATTATCATCATCATACTCGGTATATCCCACCAATAGCAAAGCTATAGTAGGGTCTGAGGAGGGTAAGATGTAGACAGCCTTACCTCTACCCCCGTAGAAATAGAGAGGCTACTTCCGGTGAGACCCCCTGCTCGAAAGTAGTTTTGCATCAGGCCTTGGACATAAGGCACATAACACTCAACCGTCGGCACACCGGCAGATTGGTGCATGTACCCTTGTCTTTCGGCTATCAACGCGCCACCACATGATGCCTGATTAACCTTCCACCACTTTTAACGTTGTTTTCACGAGTTAGTAAAATAACGTCAAAATTAGTGCAATTTCACTTTTGCCCATGCGAAGGTTCACACATATATACATTATATGAGCGCACCGCAAGCAGGGCTCTTCAATATTTGATCATCTTAAAAAATAATAACTGAAAGGCGTATGCATTCGTGCTCATGCCAAAGACTCATTAGTGAATTCTTAACTTTACAGATGGAGAAAATGGATAGAATACTAAAACAATCAGAGCAACTTCCAAATTCAGAGGTCATTAAGAAGCTAACAACTGGATTCAAGTGAGTTATCACAAATATCTGCTTTCTTTAATCTTTATATTGTTTTATTTCCATGATTTGCATAGTTGTTTACATTACAACTTATAACTTTGGTTTTTTAACAGCCGTTCTGCAGGTCGAGCTGGAAAACCGCTTTTAAAATGGCTCGAGGTTGCCCTTTTATCATACTTGTTAACATTATTAAAAAAAAAGCAAATCTTTATTCTTTTCACACTTATTTGCACTTTTAATTGTATGATTATATTGTAGGTCCAAAATTGGTTTCTTGATAGGCAGAAATGCCTTATGTCAAGAGATACATCACTTAATGGCCCCAACATGAATGAGACTTCTGATATGCCTAAAGGTATTATTTTTCTGTACAAAATTATTTATTTGCCCTCCATAGTAATAACAAAGATAGCGGTCAACATTGTATATTTTGATTAGCATGCAACAAATTTATGCAGGAGAAAAAGTCATAGATTTGTCAAAGTTGGAATATGAAGCAAAATCATCAGATGGTGCATGGTAATTATTTACATGTAACGATATATATATATTCATAAATTTAAATTCATAATCATACTAACATCGCTTATATTATTGTACACTTTGTAGGTATGATGTGGAGATTTTCATTACATACAGATTTAATACTTCAAGTGGATATGTAAGTTTGTATATTTAACAGTTAACCTTTTGAAAGTTAAATTAACATAACGACTAAAAGTTACATTTTACAAATTTTAGGAAGTTCTTGCAAGATATGACGGTTTTGGGCCCGAAGAGGACGAGTGGGTGCACATTAAAAATGTGCGTGAACGATCGGTTTCACTTGAGCATTTGGAATGCAGTAAAGTCATGGTTGGAGATATTGTACTTTGCTTCCAAGTCAGTAAGATTTGTTAAGATGTTTTAAACATTATGATTGATTATTGGAGGCTAATTTTTTTTTTTAAATTTCGCTGTGGTATTAGGAGAAAACAGATATTGCAAGACATTATGATGCTCAAGTTATTGATATTCAAAGAAAGTTGCATGATATTAGGGGTTGCAGATGCATTTTCTTGATTCGGTATGAGCATGACAACTCTGAGGTATGTAAGATTGCAAGACAGCGTAACATTTGATAATAGTTTGACTTTTGAGGTCAAACAGAAGAATTTCAACTTTAAAACCAATTATTTTACTATGACTATGCAGTCAACCATTTTCTTAAAACTGCTTTGAATACTATGAACTTTTAAGAAAATGGTTGACTGCATAGTCATAGTAAAATAATTTGCTTACACAAACAGAAACAAGTTATGTTTAAACGTTTAAAGTTTTTCCCTTGGTTTTGAAACTGATATGTGACAGTTTGACCTCAAAAGTCAACATGCAGCATTACATAAACTTTGTGTTTGTAGGAATGCGTTCGGTTGAGGAGACTCTGTTGTCGGCCAGAGTATTAGAAGCGGATTCTCATTTTCTAAACATTCATCATCTCGAAATATAATTTGAATATCATCGATGTGGTTTATGGATCATCTAGCAGCATTGTTGATATAATTGTAAGTTTGTTGCTAGTAATTGAATCACCATTATGATGGAATTTTGTGTGGAGTATGATTCCTTTGGCTTGCTGCTCTGCAATATTTGATTTTCGTATTTGTCCGAAAATGTAATATATAGACTTTGAATATTATTAAAAATGACTTGTTATAATATTGTGCATCTTTATTTAGTTTTTTTTTTTCTTTTTTCAAATTTATTCAAGTTATATTCATTTTGATATGATCTAACAAAGTATACATTGTAACCGTCTTATAATTATCAATATATGCCATGTATCGAAACAGAAGCCTAGGAAAACCAACTTGTGTTTAAGAGGCAACGATCCAAGTCGCATTTCTTTTCATAAGAACATGACATGGAAGAATAAACGTCTTTCCGTTCACATGAAAGAATAAATATGAGACAATACTTATTTAGTTATATATTTTCTATTTTATTTGAAGTTTTAAAACTAAAAATATTTTGCAAACTTTATTAGTTTTATCACTTTATGTAATATTATTTAGAGCACTGAAGCCTCCATCTTTTATTTTAACTAGAAAACCTTATTTGTTTTGAATTGTTTACTTTTCAAAAACCTTCGATATCCAACTCTTCATCTATATGTATATCTTACTCACAAACACTTATTTTACTGACATCCCTCTTTTTTATACACTAACAACAAAATATCAAGGGCTGCACATAAAGTCTCTAAATATAGATCGTGTGCTTTAGTTGTTTTATAAATTTCTCTATTATAAAGAATTCAATGCGGTGGTGTTTTAGTTGTTTTTGCTAATTTTCTTTTTATATTATAATATAGGATGTATGGCTATAGAGGCTCCAATGACAAGATAAAAGTAGTGATTTTATAATTTATATGCGAATATATTCATCTTTTAATTAGAGTAATAACCACAAAGATCTTATAAACTCAAAAGAACCAAACACATAGTATAGGAATATAACAACAAAAGAACACCATGGCCCTTCAAATATACTATGATAGTATGCAACATATTTCACTTTCTAAACCTAGTCTTTCTAAACAAAACAACTTTCTTTTGCCTTTCACAAAGTCAAACAAACGACCAGTTCACGAACACGAACGCTATGCAGTGAGCGTTTTCTTCATCATTCAACACCTTCCACGCCACAGCCCGTTCATACGACACAGGCCTCCCCATACTTGTCAAACAAACTCCACCCGGAAAACAAGCAAACCCCTAAAAAGTCAAAACCGTAAACAATCCAATCATTTACATTTGACTTTTGAAAGTCAAACATGTCAAGTCATTATTCAAAAATTCAAACCAATATATACCTGTTGTAGAACTTGTGGGAGCTCAGAACAAATACTAGTTCTACCACCTCTATCAAAAATCTTGTCAAGAGTGATATCTTGAAGTGAAACCAATGTTGTTTCAAGCATGTCTAATCCCGCTTGATTTGCAAAAGTGAAATCGGGTAACGCCTGCAAAATTGTAATGTTTTGGATTCAAGAAACGCGTGTTTTTCAGTCTAAAAGTACGAAAGATGAAAACTTTACCTTTAATGAACAACACATAATGGCATCTGAATGATGCCAAAGTGTTTTAAGCATGGAATCGCTTCGCTCATCAACCGTTTTGAAAAGATCTTCACCAAGAAAGCAACTATAACATGAAAATCAGAAACCAAATATTATATTTTGATTATCAGTTGGTACAAGTTAACCGTGTCCTGGACCCAAACCAGTTTGGGTTGGAACTGGTTCGGGTTTAGTCAATGAATGTCAAAATCGGTTCAGGTTGGAACAGGGTTAAAAGTCAAAGGATCAAGTTTGACCAGTTTGGAACGGTTTTTGACCAGCTCAGGCCGGCTTTCAACGTTCAGGGTTACAACCCTACAGTTTGTGTTGTTCTTAACCGGTTCCAAATTTGGGTCAACAAAATTCAAAACTGGTATTTGTTGGAACCGGGTTGTAAAAGTCGAAAGATCAGTTTGACCGGTTTGAAATCGGGTTTTGACCACTTCAATTGGGTTTGACCGGGTTGGAACCGGTATCAACATAGAGGGTTAAAATCCGATTTCACCTCTACGGTTCGGGCCGGTTTTAACCGGTTCTAGAACGGTTTTTTGTTCAGCTGTAGTAGTATTGATTAAAACGCTTAATTACCGAAAACTTTGACAGATCCAACTAGCTAGCATTTGGGCTTCAGGGGTGCCCGATGGGCCTTGCAAACTTCGCGGGCCAAAAGACGAAGGTGAGAGGGCTAACGCGACCCGTTGAACTGATGACACTATGCTGCGCACATATTGTCTAGCCATGGCAGCTATACTTTCTTGAAGGTGAATTTCAAACGCAAACTGAAATGCTATGGTCATAACAGATTTTGTTGACCCGGTTTGACCAAGATAATCTGGTGTTCGCTTCCCAGGCGGGCCCACTTCAAGAGTCGATGCAAGGTCACGGGTCGGGTTCTGTGAATTCTGTGTTAATGAAAGAAAATGTTAATTTATATACAGAAGTGAGATATATAGATGGCTAAACTAATTTTAACATTACATTATCAATCGGGATTATACGAAAACCCGAAGGTAAGAGAGGGGCATCGTCGGTAAAAGACGCATCGATCGGAGCAAATATAAGTTCGGCGGATGTCCCGATCGCATTTTCATCAACTCCACTACAAAGCTGGAAACAAAAAAGAGTAAGTTTGACTTTCAAAGTCAAAGATGAAAGACTCAACATAAGCCCGAGTGACCACTACTTACTTGCAAAAAGAAAATATCACCGGGCATTAACATGTCATCTGCCCGATAATGACTCGTGTTTTCAAGCTTAATAACCTCCATAAACTGTTTCAAACATCAAAACCCATAGTAATAATCATTAACTACTTACGATGTTTCAACCTTTCTGATCATATACCTCTTCATGCTCGATTGTATGAGCCAATGGAAGAATAACCTGACCACCAAAGCCCCCGGTTCCAGCAATTGGTAACCCACATTGACCACCTTTGACCGATGCAGCAGAGTAAATATCGATACCACTATCAGCCCATTCGGATCGGTGTTCTCTCAAGAATCTTGTAAGTATTGCAGGAGGCACATTCTGCCAAATTTTGACTTTTGGTCAATGGTCAAACTATTGCTTCTCTTAATCAAAATTGTCATCGACTCGACTAAAATTTTGGTACGCCCATGTCAGGTTTTCCATAATATTCAAAGTAGCTAAAACATTTCCAAAATTGTAACAAGTGTGTGACGTACTTTTTGTTTGAAAACCGGTATGCTTGACTTTGAGCAACTTACTTGTAAGAGCATTGAAGCTTTAGCACAAAGAACTGCATTGCTAATTGATGGAAACCCATCTGCATACATTGGAGTTGCACCCATAACCTTATCAGGAGACGAGTTTACGAGAACGGTAACATCATCGACGCCATCACTTTCCATCACAGTCCAGCCTTCATCAGTAAAACCATTAATGGCTTCATTAAAACCTCTGCAAAAATATTTAAAAAAAATCTTCAAAATTTCACAACATAAACAATAAAAAGGTAAAAGAAATGACAATAATAATAACCGGCTCATTCGTTGACCGAGTGCACGAAGAGCAGCCGGTCTTCGCCCCCAACTAGTGACCATCGGTTGAGAAATCTCTTGTGAAATCTGCCTTAATTGGCGAAAAGCCTAAAAAATAAATAAATAAGATTAATTTCATTTTTTAAAAAATATTTCACTTTTAAAAAATAAAAAATTTAAAATAACTTTATACCGCGAGTGTTGTCCTCTGAGCCAGTAACGTGGATGACTCGTATAAAGGGCGTAAAACTTCAGGAACGCTTCCGGCCTACACAATGTGAAGTTAGAATTTAATCTAGATATATATAATACAACAAAACATTAGTACTTTGGTTGGATTTGAAGTTAACTTCCTTTCTCATACCTCAAAGTCAACATGATCAACTATGTGAATAATCGAGCCACCACCATCGCATGGTCGTATGAGGTAACCACTTGGAAGAATTTTGGCTCTCACGAAATGTGGTACCGATGGCATAGTAGGGCCATTTTGAGTGTTGTTTAATGATCTTTCACACACCTTAATGTTAACAAAGTCAAAGTCATGACATTTCTTTAAAACAAACAAATGGAACATATTATAAAAGATAAAAAAAGTATTATTTTGCGCATACCACTAAGCTACCGTCCTCCAAAGCAGATGTATAACGCAGTAACCAGAAGTCACGTGCTGGTGCTAAAGTAGTTGGTGCATAAAGCTATAAAATAAAACATGACCATACAAAAGAGTCAAAGTCAAACCATCAAAGTCAGCACAACTTGTACAAATGCATTTTTAATAAGAGTGTAAACGAGCCAAGCCACTCATGAGCTACTAAGGATTGGCTCATTAAAATCTTGAATCGAGACGAGCTCGAGCATAAATAAAGCTTGATTAATAAACGAGCCCAAGCCTGAGCTTACTTGTTGAGCTTGAACTGGATCGCAAGCCTAAACAAGCCTATTATTTTAGATAATTTTTATGTAATATTTATCAAATATATATTTATATAAGAATTATTATTATATATAAAATTACGATAAGAATAGCTAAAGAATATATACCATGTTATTATATAAAAACTATAATTACAATATATATAATAGCCAGTGAACAGTATATAAACTAGTTAATAAATAGAAAACAATAAACAAGCAGAGCTCGAAAAACTACTGCGAGCAGAGCTCTCGAGCTCCCACAAGTTAAACGAGTTGAGCTCGACCCTTGTCGAGCGTGTGCTAACCTGCATGTAAAGCAGCTCGATGGTTCCATTATTCCCGGTTGTGAGCACATTGAGAACTTCGACGGCTCGGCAGTCACGATACCATGATGTTCGATCTTTGAGGATTTCAGCAACCTGAAATAGAAGCTTAAAAGTCAGTACTATGGTTGTGGGCCCCACTAAGGTTCCTGGTAATTAAAACGGGGGGATACTTACTCTTGTAGGTTCAAGACCGACAAGACCACATGCACGTGATGCAACACCGGTGCAACCGTGAGAAATAGCAATGATTCCATTGGAATCCGGACCAGGCTGCAAAATCGATTACAAAAATAAATTATAATTAAAAAAATCAAACTTTTTTTAATGGAGAATAACAATGAAAGTTCATATTGAAGACTTGAGAATAACAAGATCATTTTTATTTAAAAGACTATATCTGATATTAGTTAGTAATAAAAAAATAACAATGAAAGTTTATTATTAATCGAAAATTGTAAACCGGCCAATTTGAAAAATAAGTTCAAGGAAACAACATATATAATTTGACTTTTGATGTCAGCTTCATATTATATGTAAAGTTAAAAATTTGAAAAACTATTGGCAAGTGGTAAAAGTATTTCATTTAGTACGAAAAATAATACAGACAGGCGAAAGCTGGAGTCAAAATTATATAAAATCCATACCAATTTTGCAAATTAAAAAAATAAGTAACTTGTGAATGAATCAAAAAGAAAACGTAAACGAAACCCAAATAAGTAACTCTTGAATGAATTAAAAAGAAAACGTAAACGAAACCCATAAACATATTTCTTTTTATTGCCAGTTTGCCACTTGTTAAAGTAGGAATATAAACAATATCAAAGAAAAAGAAAGACAACCAAAAAGGTCGAATGTGGAGGATAATGACTCAAATGATGAGATTCTAATGTGAATCTGAAGGTTAGCAGGTCTCTTTAACAACAATTCTAATTTAATCAACAGATAATATTAATTAAAGGTTAATGGAATGATTAATCACCATTATAATATTTCAATAACACTAATTAAAGTAAGTGCAAAGAACCTTCATCCCAGGCATTTGGACCCACTCGACAGCAGTCCCAGTCGCCTTTGATATAAACTCTGTTAAAGTTTCTTCTGCAATAGACAAAAGCCTAAAAAACATACAAAGAACACAATTTTCAAATCTAAATTCATATAAAGTAGTGATCAATCAAGAACATTAAAAAAATTATTTTAAAAGAAAAAAAGGTAGGTAATAGAGGTTAAATTACTGAATTACCCTGCAGGACTAGCATCCCTTGGTGGATGTTGAGGGCTAGAGTAGTGTTGACCGCTCGTCACCACTGACTCGCAACTCGTGTCTGTGGTGACGAGCACCATCTGCATAGAATATGGTAAAAGATTAACAAAAGTGATCAAACTAAACGAACCAAACGGCCCATGAACCGTTTGGAAGGAAGTTCGTTTATGTTCGTTTATATTAATAAACAAGAGAGCACGAACAACATTTTTTGCTCGTTTAGTTAAATGAATTAACACAAACACATGTCCTGTTCGTTCATTTTTGTTCGTGAACATTCGTTTATGTTCGTTCGTTTAGGTAGTATGTTCATTAAAAAAATTAGGTCTATTACAATTTAGTCTAGTTCTATTATTTTTTTAGGCCCAATAAATTGATGAGCACGTTTACTTTTAATCGGTGTTTGATCAATTATGTTCATTTGTTTGTGTTTGTTTACGTTCGTGAACCGTTCTTTTATGCTGTTAACAAATGAACATAAACAAACACGAATACGAACAAGAAAAAACCGTTTGTTTAATTGTTCGTGTTCAGTTGTTTGTTCGGTTAAAGTTAATCGAACGAACATGAACATGCACCCTTCGTGTTGGTTTGGTTTGTTAACAGGCCTAGATCAAAGAAACATTTCAAAATAACATGAAGTGAACTTTTGACACATCAAGATTCAAAATCTTGGAAACTACAAAAGGACCCGATTTTGAAAAAAAAAAAGCTAGTTTAATTACGTTTTGAGTCTGTTGACGGAAGTGACCGTTTTCATACACCAAGTTAGAAACTTGCTTCTGCAGCCTATCATTCTCCTCCATTAATAATTTATTCATTGCTGATAACTTCCTATTCACAGCTTGCAGCCTCGATGCCTCTTTTCTTTGTTTTTCCCTACATCTGTATATACACAAATTAGACTTTTCAATTGAAAAGTCATCAAAACTCGCAAAAGATAACCACCCAATTCTTTCTGGTCCAAATTTCACATTTTTTTAAGAAATAATAATGACAGGCGTGTTTCAAGATAAAAAACTCAACTTTTAACCAAAAGAAGTCACAAAAACTTGAAAAAGATTACCGCCCAATTCTTTCAGCCTAAAAATGGTAAATTCTTGTTTCAAGATCAAGAATTTAAATTTTGACCGAAAAGAAATTAGAAAAAGCTAATTATTTCTTGTTCGAAATGGATGTGTATCATCCCATTCAATATGAAAAGGATATTTCAAGATCAAGAACTTTAAAAGTCAACTAAAAATTCACAAACTTGGATACTTTTTATGCATGTAAGAAGAAAGGGTGTGTTTCTTGATCAAGAACTTGAATCTTTAACCAAAAAATTAGTCTCAAAACTTGAAAAAGATTACCACCCAATTCCTTATGGTAAAAAACTGGATTCTTTTAATGATTTTGAGATGAAAGGGGTATTTCTAGATCAAGAACTTTAACAGTCAACTAAAAAAAGTACAAAATGGGATACTTTTTATGCATTTAAGATGAAAGGGTATGACTCAAGATCAAGAAACTGAGTCTTTAACCAAAAAAAGTCACAAAACTTGAAAAAGATTACCACCCAATTCTTTCCGGTCAAAAAATGGATTTTTTTTAATGTATTTAAGATGAAAGGGGTGGTTCAAGATCATAAGTTTATTACCGACGATTCTGAAACCAGACTTTGATCTGTTTGGGCTCGATATTCGAGAGGATAGGGCACTCGCGAATGAGCTGTTGTCTGCGATGTGAGCTCGGTTTCGGGCAATCATGGTATAATCTTTCCAAAGCTTCAACTTGTTCGGGTGTGTACCGAACATATTTCCCATTATCCATCCCCATTGAATCCCCTTTGCAGGACGAAGTAACCGCCATCATTACTCCAAAATCAGTCAAGATTGCTGAATAAAAAGATTAAGACTTTCACCCAAAGAAATACAAACAAATCCTTGAACAACACTTGATTTGATCATATGACCATTCAAACACAACTATTATTGGAAAAAACACAATCTTGTGGAATAAGAAGATCAAAACTTCACCAAAAAGAATATAAACAAGCCCAAGAACACTTGATTTGATCATATGATCATTCAAACACAGCTATTATTGAAAACCCACAAAGGGTTTCTCATAAAAACACAATCTTGCTGAGAATTTGATAAAACCAAGAATCTAACACAAGATTAAAAACCCATCAAGAATCTTAAAACAAAATAAAAAACCCAACTAGGATTTCTTCAAATTATGTGGGATTAATGATAAATGTGTAAACTTTTTACTCAACAATAAAAAAGCAAGCAAGCAAATAAAACAAGATAATAAGTGGTGAAACATATAAAGATATTCAAGAATGCTTATTGACCAAGCAAAACAATGGTAGGACAAGACTGAAAGAGAAAGAGATTAATTGGAACGATGTCGTTTACCACTGTTGCTGTTGTTAGTTTAATAGTGTTGGATTTCCCTGACAATCACGCAGCTGCAAGCACGAAATGCAGAATTGAATTGAATTGAATTGGATCACTCAACTCGTGAATATCGAGTGGGATGTTAGGGATAATACAATAAAGAGAGTTAAAAAGAAACCCCAAACGGGAGACACAGGCAGACCATTTACGGATGGATCATCATTCCATTTTGCCCACACACTTTTACAGTCAATTTTGAGGTTACAAACTTATTTGTTTCTTATATTTAAGGTGAGGATGGGTTTTGCTATTTAAACTAGTATTACCATCCGCGAGTTACAGCGAAAACTCTATTTTTTGTCATGATGATTTGATATCTAAGTTGCTTCATTCTAATGTCGGCTTCTTTTGAGATGGTCTCTTTCTCCGATGGACAAAGTATTACCAAATTTTTTTATAAAAAAAAAATAAGAAATGGAAAAGTAAAACGGGTCCGCCTTAGGACTAGTTAACTTCGGTTAGAGGTGGGAATTCTGATCCGTTATGACATGCCACACACTCTGTTGGAGCCACCGAAATCTGATATAAGCAGATGGGTCGGTTTTAATCTATGAACTTTAGCAATTTCTTACCTTACACATTAAAAACATGCTACCAGCAATGAATTCTCTAGGGTTCATATGATATACACGACAAATAAACAATTTGAAGTTTCATATTATAATTTCTACAGCGAACAAAACAAAGTTGCTAAATGAATAAATCAAAAATAAATAAGAAAACATATATACCTGTGGAATAAAATATAAATGTAAAAACGTAAAAGCTTAAATGCTCTGAGAAACTACTACTCTTCCTCTACTTTCTTTTTCATAGTTTGTTTTCTACACATGTATGTTTTGTTGCATTAAACGGTTGTACATTATGTTTGAGTGATTATACAAATGATGAATAGTAAATTATGTGAGTGTGTTGACTTTGGTTATATATATATATATATATAATAGTGGTTATAACACAGCTTACATGCCTGTTTATTGTAATTGGATCATTTTGATCACA
The DNA here is from genome assembly GCF_021521415.1 of Bidens hawaiensis. Lineage (NCBI taxonomy): Eukaryota > Viridiplantae > Streptophyta > Magnoliopsida > Asterales > Asteraceae > Bidens > Bidens hawaiensis. The sequence goes on along the minus strand of NW_027492078.1, from coordinate 104,419 downwards.
TAAGTTGGTTAAGAGTTTAAAAGATATAAAATTTTAATCTTAAAGTCTTTTCTTTTAGTATTATTTCAATTTTATCTCTTGTATTTTTCACTTTTTTTTGGGTTGTGTTTTGTGTCAATCTTTATATGAAGATGTTGTATTAAACAAATATAATTAACTCTGATAAACAACTCTAGTTATTTCCATCCATCCAGGCTGTTAAACAGGTTATGCTGGAGGGTCCGATAAACTTGAAATTTTATACGAATTAGAATATGACGCGGTTTCAAAAACTATGTCACACACATGAATCTGAACATTATACGTGTATTTACGGGTTGACATGAACACACCCCGGTTTAACTCGAAAAAATCTTTTAAGCTGTTTTTACATATTAGTAAAAGTTCTAAATTCACCCATTATTTATATTTTTTTTGAAACAATTAAATACTTCTATTTTTTAAAGTTTTTAACTTTTTGCATAAATTTAGTCAAATAGTTTAAGTTATTATTTAAAAAGTACTCAAAAGTTAAATAGGTTAACTAATGAACCCATAAAGTTGACACGCACATAAGTCATTTAGATAAACTTGTTCGCGGGTTCAACCCAAAAATAGCGCGCAGTTAAGATTTAGTGCATATATATGGAGATTGTGAAGTTGCACTTGATCGTCTCATGAAAGATTACTTCATTGATGATCAGATAATTTTTAAAATCTTTTGGATGGACAATGCATGGTACGATCGTACATCGACTGTAGTATTCCGTAGATGTTTCTTGAATAGAACTCAGCCACATCCTTAGTGATCGATACATGATCAATATATGCATCGACTGTAGTCTTGCTATATAGATTTGGTTTGTTTGGATAATGAAGGATTTGAGGGCATGCCGTATGATCATATAATTAACTTTGTGTGATTTAACTTGTATGATTCTGTTTTGTTATCATCAAAATATATAGATAATTAGTATTTAAGCATGCATGCGCCAACGCTTATAACACATGCTGCTAACTCTTGTCATTATAAAAATTGATAGATTATTAGTGGGCACATGTAACCATTTGGGTGGTAAATGCTAAGAATCTAATACCAATGAGGTCGGTATCTTACCGGTACCGATTCTGAATTTTATAAAAACTTGGTATTAGTATCACTATAAAAAATGCTTGGTTCAATACAAGTGTGGTACGGTACCGGTATTTTAGGCAAAAATTCGATAAATACCAGTAACGGTACCTGACACCATCCGCTCTTCACTACTATACTCTATAAAAATGATAATTATAAATAATAATTGTAGATAGTCATATGCCGATAATTTACTCTCAGACAAGTCAAATGCATGAAGCCAACTGAGTACCACAAGTCCACAATATAGCATCTTGAAGAAAGCAAAAATTTGTGAGGAAGGCGACTTTTTCTCAGTTTGGATGTGAATCAACATGCTAAAACCAGTCAACATTCAACAAAGTCTTAACAACTATATGAATGAAATCAACCGATACATGGTCTGACAATGAATCGACTAAACTCAAATTTGAACAAACCTTAAAATGTAGACAACAAAAGGAAGTTAGTCAAAGCATGGTACGATAGTGGATCAACTGTACAAAGTTTGGACAAAATATGATCAACTTAAATATTGTTTTCATAACTGCATGACATCAAGTATGCTATGAATATTCAACGGTCCCTCAGAGTTTGAATATTCAAAATCAATATAGGCTAAATGGCAAACTTTGGGAATGTTCCAAACTATATTGTATACTTTGAAGTTTGAACATATAACCTTTTCAAACTAGGCTAAGACCCTTACACACACATCTTTTATGCTTTGAACAAACAACTTATGCAAACTAGGCTAATTAAGGTTGTTTGATGTGATATGATCAATGTATAAACTACCTTGTAATATAAGTTTATACACAGTGTTTCATATTACCTAGATTTTGACTAAACCAAACAACCACTATTTTTGTATCAAGGTTGCTCCAACAAGAGGGTGACTGATTCACGGTTCGACCATTAGTTGTCTGCCTACTTTTTAAGTTTACATGCATGCATGTACTTGAATAACCTCTTTATCGACTCACACCATATCATTGCGCTAAAACACACCTCTCCAAGTTCAAGATCAGACAAGAGAATATAATGTTTGAGACAAATTGTATGCATTCAAACTCTACCTAAGTGGTTATTACTTTCGTGTAGTTAAACTCTTAAGTGTGTCAAAATGAAGGAGTAAATGTATATTGTTGTATTGATGATTGTAAGTTTGTAATTAGGGTTTACAAGGAAAGAAGATTGTATACTAAATTACTAAGCATTATATTTAGACAATACTACCTCTAAAAATTATCATAATTACATTGTGTGTGAAAATGGTGTATATGTATATGCTGTATTGATGATTGTCATTAGGGTTTAGAAGGAAAGATGGTTGTATGCTAAGCTCTATATTTACACAACATTACATTTAACATTTTCATAATTACGTTGTGTCTAATGCGTATTATAGAAAATTTTGCATAATCCCTGATAAAGTATATAGAGATTTTCTAAAGAAGTTTGTAACATCTCAAGCGGTTTATAACATAGAACACTTAAACCAGTATGATTTTTCTAACTCTAGATATCCTTCTAGCTAAATATTTAAGTTATTCACATCCTTTTAATGAAACATATCTATAATAATGTAAAATCTTTAATGTGTTTGCCAAGTATGTCGAATTGTACTTGTTAATTAAAAAACAAAAAATAAAGTAATGGCAGACCAATTTGAGTGCCCTTTTCTCAAGCCTTGCATTTTAAGCACTCACTTGTCACAACTCACTTTCCAAATTAGCATGTAAAATGTTAAAAAAAATAATAATAAAAAATTGTTTATATTAAATGAATATTATATCCTGAAACACATATGCAACTCATGCTTGCTAATGATCTCTGATCCAAATGGTTGAGATGAAACACTCTAAAACTTTATTTAAAAAAATAAGATATTTTGGGTTCAAGTCCCACTTGTGATCAAAAATAAAAATTAGGAGACTTCAAGTTGCACTAGGGGGTTTTCTCATTTCCTAAGGGTAGAATAAAAATAATCAGGTGAGTCAGTGGTCCGTCAATGATCCAAATGGTCGTTCAAAATAAATATGTAACTCACTTTTCAATGGTATGTAAATGTCATAAAAATATTTGATCTTTAATGTAGATGTTGTGAAGCGTATATTATGTCTATGATATGTATACAAAACCGTAATTTAATTAACTAATATAATAAAATTTGCAATCCTGTTTATTTACCCAGTGAAGAAATCACTTGTATATGGTTTTTGTATAGCTTTGATAACATGAAAAACTAATAATATGTAATGATGCACACTTAATTACCCATTTCACTTAAGGGTAAGATAAAAGCATGGTTTTTGTTTTAATTACATGGTTTTATTTAGCTTTAGCATCTAGAAAATGATTAACCTTTTTTATTTTTTTTACTTAGCCTTCCAATAACAAAATCTTTTGTTAGTATAATAAACTAATATAAATCTGGATTACTAATAAATTATTAATAGAAAAGGACATATTCCATTTTTTTTATCTTGGGTTGACAATTGTGTTATGAACACGTTGAACTAATAAATTCAAACGTGTCCACATATTTATTCAAGTCAAAAACATTAACCTTAATTCAGTTGTTTATCTCGAACATAATCCGTATAACTGTGTTATATGAAGAATCAGAGACGATGGTGCGCTTTAAATGAGTTAAACATATCATAAATGAGTCGAACTTAATATATATATTCTCATTTTAATTTATCATAAGTGTAATAAGGGAAAGGGTGCATTTTGAATTTAGAAATTGGAAATTTGACTTTTGCTTGAAAGGGGTTTGACTCAGAGCAGGTAGAGGTAGTGGTAGTGGTGTGTGGCGTGCGCTTTACGTGAGACAGAATTCAGCAGACCATATCTTTGCTTTGTTGACCCCACACGCGTGGCTCACATACATGGACACCAAAACACTTTTTGTTTTTTTAATTTTTAATTTATTTTTGCTATATAATTTTAAATATAATTCTTCGTTGATCAAATTTTAGACCTTGTATTTCACTATTTTAAGTTATATTATATCCACACACTCAACAGTGATTATTTACGTATAACATCGCACAAACGGTATGTTAACTTTTTGTGCTCAAATCAATCAACTTAATTATAGGGGTGTGTATGGGGCAGTATGGGGCGGTTTTAGGCTAAAGCCATAGTCATAACCAATATGTCGGTTAATTGATAAGCATAACCATAACCGATCCGTTATCGCGGTTTCGGTTAATTGGTTTTAAAGGTTATAACGAGTCAGTTATGGGTCGGTTAATCGTGACCAAAATAATGTAATTGAGCATAACACTTTGGTACTAAATATTACCCAAAAAAAATAAAAATATAAATGACATGACATTAACAAAATATACAATCCATAAATATTAATAATATATACTCAAACAAGCGATAGATACATGGATAACTTTTAAATAAAATTAAATCATATAGTAAAAAAAATGAGAGCATTTTTAGTTTATTACCTTTTTTAATTTTCTCTAAATTATCAACGTGATCTAATTATACTCCATAAAGTTGAGAGTTATGTAAATGGGGCGGTTCAGTTATAGCGGATTTGAAATTATTTTTAACCAAAACCAACCCGTATTTGACGGTTTTCAAAAATTCATTAAACCGACCCACCGATTATGCCGGTTATTAGCTAAAATCGGTTCGATTATGTCGGTTATGGTTCGGTTAACGGTTATGATGGTTAATTTGCACACCCCTACTTAATTATATATTTCTTTAGATTGGTTTACACAACACTATTTTAAAAACTTAGAAACTAGTATTATTCAAACATGGTAAAAGTAAGGTGTATTAACCATCACACCCGATATCACTTTTGGTTTTAATCTTTATTAATTCTTTCGCTGTTGTCTTTCGGTTTTATATATTGTATATACAGTGGCGGATCCAGGAATTTTTTTTAGGTGGTTCCCTCTTAATTTATAAGGTGGTTCCTACGCGTCTTCTATATATCCGTACACTATTATTTCGAAACCCGGGAACCACCCGTTTGTATGCTGGATCCGCCAATGTGTATATAAATATTTTTTTTCATGAGTATCGGGCGACCTGCGACCCCATCTCGTCACTGGGTCTGTGGACAAATCCCAAACATCCCATAGTTTGGGATGAAATATGATTATGATATCAGAGAGATACAAAGTTTTTTTTTATAACCAGTTGAAAAATCCATGAGATTCCGGCAATGCCCTGCTAATCAATGGGACAAAATCACAACTTGTGCGGGTCTAGTGGCTTTCCCAAGGTTATCGTAAAAAAACAATGTAAACAAGATTCAAAACTGAGAGATTAGACAGGAATCACGTGTTTATCATAACATCACCCTAGGGATGGCAATGGGTGGGTTTAGGTATTTCCAAACCCATACCCGGTTATAAAAGTCCATCCCAAACCCGTCGGGTTTTAATCGGGTAATTACCCGTCGGTCGACGGTTTCGAGTTTTTGACAAAATACTCGTCGGGTATACCCGGCTCAAAAAACGTAGGGTTTCTACCGGAGTTTTGACAAAATATAACCAATCAATTACAAAGATGGTTACCATAAAGGTAAAATATCTCAAATAATTGACATAAACAAGTTTCGATAAATAATATATTTGGAATATAGTATATATAATATATTAAGCTATATCGGGAACATCGGGTATATAATCGGGTAAATGGTTTATGTTATCGGGTAATCGGGTATATTAGAAATCCCAAACTCGTCCCAAAACCACAAAAAATTTCAAAACTATTCCCAAACCCGTCCCATTTATGTCGGGTTTCGGGTTTTCCCATCAGGTTCGGGTTTCATTGTCATCCCTACATCACCCCTTGATTAACCGTACATTATGGTATAAAAAAGGTACACAATTGATGTTTGAATAGAAGGTCTAATAGAATACGAATACATGCCATATTCCATAAATAATTCAAAATTAAATTGAACTACATTCAACTTAGTTATATTCAATGTTTTTTTACTATTAAAATAGGTCATTTTAAAAATAAGTCAAAATAAACTACATTCAAAATTGTTTTCTACTATACAATTAAAATAATAACGTTTTACATAAATGACATCTGTTCTCATAATTCCTTGCCAATGAAATAATTCAAAATTAAATTAAACTACATTCAGCTTAATTATATTTAACATATTCTAATCTACTTTACTATTCATACATGTGTTTCTTAATGAGTTCGGGTTTTTTCTTTTCAAAATTTCATGGTAGTTGTTTGTTATTTTGGTTTAATTTTGGTTTTTTGTTCAATTTTAGTTTTTATAATTTTGTTTCGTTTAAGTTTCGTTTCGGTTTGATTTTGTTTTTTTCTTTAGTTTTGTTTTAGATGTGCGCTTTTCGTTTTGGTTTTTTTACTGTTTTTATTTTGATTTGGTTTCAGATTTATTGGTTTTAGTTTTTCATTTTCATTTTGGTTTTTGTTTTAGTTTTTTTTTTCAATTTAGTTTTATTTCAATTTGTATTTAGTTTGTTTGGTGTTTGGTTTTAGTGTCTATTGAAAAATAAAAAATGAAAGAATATGAAGGGCTCACAAATTAAATGAAATGCTCACATAAGTTTCAACTTTCAAGAGGGTTGAACTTATTGATGCTTTTTATTTTTTATTTTTCGATATTCATAACCAGTTATAATGAATTCGCATTTGGTAGAAAAGATTGCAAAAGATAAGAGCGTTGTATGTGTTACTATTCATTTTTCTTCTTAGTTTTCAAGTGTATTATTTCAATTTTTATTTATGAAAATGGGCCATTTTAGAAATGTTTCGATTTGCTTTGGCTCGGGTCAAAATTGGTCATTAAAACAGTATCAGTTTAGTTATGGTCAACGAGCCAATATAAAAAAGGTATCGATTTTGTTCGGGTTTCAAAGGGTCTTTTTAAAATTGTATCGGTTTGGTTTGGGTTAAAATGGGTCATTCTCAAAACGTATCGATTTGATTCTAGCCAAACATGTCATTTTAAACAGGTTTCGATTTGGTTCTGGTTCTCAAATGCGCTTTGGACGTGCTTCAGTTCATTAGGGGGCAATACTTTTCACATGAAATGTAAAAATAGCTTTTGTAGTCAGTTAGTCATTATGTTTGTTAGATTGGTGTATGAATGTTTATATCATAAACCGTGTTCTCGGTCCAAGAAGAAAAGAAGCCCAAATCATTATTGGATGCTTATCGAGAATCTTTCCTATATGCTTATTTTCTGATTTGCTTACTTTTCAGACTAATGTTAGTGAAATTAGTTTGTTTTCTATTAATATTATTTTTTTAAAGTTTTAAATTTTCTTCGTAAACATTTTATTATGTAAGGCCATTCTTTGTAAGTTTATGCATTTCAGTACTTTATTTGCATATGAATATGAATTGCATTTAACCACTTTTATAGAGTTATGAAAAATCCTTACTTTGTAAGAATTTAAAACAAAACTATGCTTTTCATTTTTTTCTTATATTTATTTTTATCTAATAGGGATAATACCATAAAAAACCAACTAACTTTCTGTTTTTGTTCACAAAAGTCCCTCAACTAAACTTTTGCATATAAAAGTCCCTTAACTTGTTAAATTTGAACGCAAATGTAAAATTTTTAAAAAAAAAACTTGTCCTGTTACTTTGCCTTTTTATTATTAAAGAAAGCCTTTTTAACCCAATCATAAAAACTATCAAACAAACATATTAAACCCTAAAAAAAACACTGAAGCGGCACTCATGTTACAACGAACGATCGAATAAATCTCCCCCATCAGAACGACGATCAAACTAATCTTCCCTACCAGGACTACTTTCAATCGATTTGAGGTACGTAATTGGAAAAAAAATCAATAAATATATTTGGAATCAAATCATCATTGTTTAATATTATTGTTTGATATCGTGGCTTATTCTTATGCAATTTCGTGTAGTATTATGGATTTATGGCAGTTCCTAATTTCCTATCATGTGCCTTCTAGAACTAACTATCTGATGGTTATGACTTCCTGTTGTAATAAACAACTTTTTAATGTTTAGATCAATATATTTGTTACTGGGTATATGGCAATTTCCTATCAAGTGCCTTCTAGAACTAACAATCTCATGTTTTTTTCTTTTAAATCGTTAACTTGGTTGTTTTTTTGTTTTTTAACAATGGATGTACATGTTTTTATAGAATGGAGTCATACTCAAATGATAAAGAGGATGATTTTAGTGACACTACTTATGAAGCAAGTACTGAAGATGAGGAATTGTCAGATTCGTTGTCAGTGGACCTTGAAGATGAGGATCCTGTTACTACTTTAAATAGGAAAAATGATGATCCTTTTTTGAATAAACTTTGTTATGAGAATATGCGACTTCATTATGAAAATGACATTGACGACGATGTTGGTGAGACAATGGTTGAGGGAAACAATGATCCAAACGTTTATGAGGATAATGAAGGTACACAACACGTTGAAAACCGGAAACTTTATCCAATTCATGATCCAAACATGAACTGGAAAGACATGAAACCAATTCTTGGGGATAGGTATGAAAATCCTTCACAACTAAAGTTTGCTATATGTTGCTATGGAGTAGTTAATGGATATCTTTTAAGTTATCAAAAAAATGAAACAAAAAGGCTCTTGGTTGTATGTGGAAACAAAGACGTAGGTTATTCTTGTCCGTTTAGACTGTGGGCATCTTGGATGCAAAGTGAGACATCTTTTCAAATTAAAAGCCTTAATGATAATCATAATTGTAGTAGGAATTACAGTTTAGGCTCCCTAGTGACAGCCTCATGGATTGCTAAGATGTACCTTAGACAACTCATTGCAAGACCTTTCGTTAGAATAAGAGAAATGCGAGCAGATATATTGCGTGACTACATGGTCAAAGTTAGTAGAGGTTAATGTACTCGGGCAAAACTTATTGCGAATGATGAAATAGAAGGTGGGTTGAAAGAACACTATGCTAGGATATGGGACTATGCACATGAGATTTTAAGATCCAATCCTGAAAGTTCTGTAAAAGTGGGAGTGAATGGCATGCCAGATGGAAGTAATTTTTTTAGCAGAATTTATATATGTTTCAAAGCTTTAAAAGAAGGTTGGGTTTCATGTAAGAGGGTAATAGGCTTAGATGGAACATTTTTAAAAGGGTTATGTAAAGGAGAACTTCTAACAGCAATGGGTCGGGACGCAAATAACCAGATTTATCCCATAGCTTGGGTTGTTGTGGAAGTAGAGAACAAAGACAATTGGAAGTGGTTCATTGAATGCTTGAAAGATGACATTGGAATATCTGATGGGAGGGGTCTGACAGTTATGTCCGACCAACACAAGGTACAATTTTTTTAAGTTATACAATCATCTTCTAAAAATCTACCTTATTTACTTCTATGTTATTGTGTAATAATCAGGGACTTGTAGAAGCCGTAAAGGATTTGCTTCCTTATGTTGAACATAGGCAATGTGCAAGACATATATATGCTAATTTCAAGAAGAAGCATAATGAGGGAGAATTTAGGAATCTATTTTGGGCAGCATCCAAAACGACTCTTGAGCATGAATTTCTCTATATATTGGATAAAATTTAATCTATTAGTATTGAGGCTTACGATAATCTAATTGAAAGAGACCCAAATACATGGTCTAGGGCTTTCTTTGAAACTGGTAGAGCATGTGAATCTGTTGAGAATGGGATTAGTGAGTTTTAATGCTGTCATTATGAGTGCTAGAAGAAAACCAATTAATACAATGTTGGAAGAGATTAGAATGTTTATTATGGAGAGGAATTACACAATGAGCAAAAAATCATTGAAGTGGGAAGGTAATGTATGTCCGGCTATAAGGAACAAGATAAGAGACTGGTCAAAAAATTCAAGGTAAGAAGATCCTTTTTTAATCCTATTTTTGCTGTTTTTTTTTTTAAATTTTTTTTGCTTTACATGTTTGGCTGTTTTTGTGTTGTATTTTAGGCTTTTTTTTTGCTGTAATTTTGGGCTGTTCAGGTCCTGCTTCTTGCTTCTAATTAGTTTTGTTTGGGCTGTTTTCTAGCTGCATCGGGGCTGAATATTTGCTCTAATTTTAGGGCTGTTTTTTTTTTGCTGTTTTGAGATTGTTTCTTGCTGTTTTTTAGTTACATTTTGGGCTTTTTTGTTGCAACTTTGGGCTGTTTATCTGTTGTAGTTTGTAGTTATTAACTTTTTTTGTATGTTTATATCCAGGAAATGGATTGTTATCCCGAGTGGTGGCAACATGTTTGAGGTACGAGATGGATATGAAGCCTACTCTGTAGATCTTGATAATAGAGAGTGTAGTTGTAGGTTGTGGTAAATATCAGGAATACTTTGTTTGCATTCAACAACTGCTATATACTTCACCAACAATGACCCGGAGGAATATGTAAGTGATTGGCTCAAGGTTGAGAAGTTCAAAGAGACCCTACAAGCACTATATTAAACCGGTAAATGGAAGCAAGATGTGGAAGTCACCATCTTACATTAAGCCACTTCTTCCAAAAGAGAGAATAATGCCAGGTAGGCCATCAATTAAAAGAAAGAGGCATGAAACTGAAAAGCAAGGAATAACTTGCGGTAACTGTGGGGAGATAGGACATAATGTGAAAACATGCACAAATGAGAAAAAACAAGCACCGCCAAAAGAACCCAAGAAAAAAGGGAGGCCTCGAACAAGGATGACAAGAGAATGTACTGTTGGAATGCGCGGGAGAGGTGGAAGAGGTAGGAGAGGTGGAAGTGGTGGGAGGGGACATCATATTGAACAAGAAAGCCAAATATTCGATGAAGAAAGCCAAGTACTCCAATCGTTTCATACAAATTAGAAAGTAATGACTTAAGTATGTTTTCCATTTTTTGTTTAGAAAATTGTAAACGCTATCTAAATCGCGAAACCAATATTATTTTGATTGCGATGTTGTTTTTGTTATCTTATAATTTGCTTGAGAGAATATATTTATGGTCACAAGGGAACTAAAAACGAGAAACAAAAAAATCCAAGAATAACCATAAAACAAAAGGGGGAAACACAATCAAATGATCATATAACTTGCTTATGTATCTATTTTTACATGTGCATCACATTAGCAATGGATAGGCTATTATAGGTCATTTCACATTTATGTTCAAATTTAACAAGTTAAGGGACTTTTATATGCAAAACTTGAGTTGAGGGACTTTTGTGAACAAAAACAGAAAGTTGGTTGGTTTTTTGTGGTATTATCCCTATCTAATACTGCTAAAGTGCTAGGACTCTAGGAATGCTAGCTGAATAGTAAAAAAGGCCGGTCCAGGTCTAGTCTGTATCTTTTCCAAGACCGTAGTTAGAAGTTTGGCTAAAAACTTCGTCAAAAGCGAACGAACCGAACCACGAACATCTGTTATCATCAATTCATCATACTTATACATCAATTGCATATATATCTTCAAGGGTCAAATCAACCGAGTAAAATTACTCATGTTAACCCGTTACCATGCCCAACCCAAAACATCTTTCCAGCTTCCACCCCACTAGGGCTCCCGAAAAAACCCGAAAAACCCGAACCCGAGAAAAGACTAACCCGAATTCAAACCGAAGTAATTCGGGTTGGTTCTCAGGTTTGATTTATAAGTTTCGGGTCAACCCGAAAAACCCGAATAAACTTTTAGTTTTGAAATTAAATATATATTTAGGTATAATTGACTTAGTCTTAGTCACTAAAGTTATCAGAATCTGAGCCTAATCGACTGTTGTCATTCCAACTATTATGGATCAATTGTTTATTGTTAATTTATGTGTTCCGTTTATTACTAATAGAAACGGTAATCGAACAACCAAATCACGTATGATTGAAGACGATTAAGGTTCAAATTAGTTACTTAGTTTTACTCTTCTTTTGAATTGTTTTATGACTTTATCAAGTTATGTTAGTTTATTATTTGATTATTTGAGTTACGAGCAAAGAAGAATATGTTGTTTTAATTTTAGCATTGAAGTTTTTTAAAAATTTTTGTTTTTTGTTTCATTTTCTAGGATACTCGAAACCCGATTAACCCAACCCGAATTACCCGAACCCGAAAAACCTGTGAGAGATTTGGGTTGGGTTTCGGGTTGAGATTTAAAACTTTGAAACCTGAAGAACCCGACCCGAAAAACCCAAAACCCGAAAAACGAACTCGAAGAACACCCCAACACCCCACAAACATGACTTGCCCAAAATCAAACAAATAGACCGGATCACTTGCAAATCCAATAACACATTCCAACAAAAAACCATGGTAAATTTCAATTTTAAATCATCACAAGATTCAAAATTCAACAAACAAAAATTAACAAGAACAATTCTAGAAAATGAAACAATACATCATCATCATCATCATCATCGTACTCAGTATATCCCACCAATAGCAAAGCTATGGTAGGGTCTGAGGAGGGTAAGATGTAGGCAGCCTTATCTCTACCCCATAGGGATAGAGAGGCTGCTTCCGGTGAGACCCCCGGCTCGATAGTAGTTTTGCATCAAGCCTTGGACATAAGGCACATAGCACTCAATCATCGGGACACCGGCTGATCGGTGCATGTACCCTTATCTTTCAGCTATCAACGCCACTACATGATGCCTGATTAACCGTCCGTCACTTTTAACGTTATTTTCACGAGATTAGTAAAATAACGTCAAAATTAGAAAATGAAACAATAATATTATGAACTCTGACCACAACTGAAAGAGTGAATGTTTTAAGAACTCAAGTGTTGCAAGGGTTATATGAAACTGTTGCTAGAAAATCTTGTAAATTAAAGTGTCCTCTTTCGTGTACAAACCTTCTTTATCGAGGCACACTCAGACCCATCTCTGAAAAAAAAAAAGAACAGTCAGAAAGTGCATCAGTCAGGATTAAACATGAACATTTGAGAGAAATTAAGACAGGAAACAAGATTAGCAAAAACATAAGAATCTTGTGAAGATTTAAAAGCAACTCACTAATCCAATAAGTGATCCAATGGATCGGTCCATTTATATTTAACCCAACAAATATTAACCTTTTGTAAGAATTTTGGGCCCAACAAACAGAGCTAGCATACTTTGAAAACACTGCAGAGTTTCAAAACTAAACACTACAGAATATAGCAATAAAGAATCTAACAATTTTAAGTTTTGAACAACCAACGGTCTAAGATTTTTAATTTTCACTATTACAGCAACAAACAAACTTCAAACATAGTTATGCTAATTGTATTACTGAAGGCTGTTTATTGCCAAAATAGTGAAATTAAAGGTTAGGTGCGCTGGTTCTTTAAAACTGAAAAGGTAAGGTTATTTATCACTGATTTGAAGGTATTTAGCACTTTAGCCTCTAAATTCGGCAATGTTTTCAATGTTTGCATCTCAGCTGCTATTAATTATGTTGTCTTTTGAGCTCATTACTCCTGAGAAAAGTTGAAATTCTGGAGATAAATGGACCCAAAGCGAAAGCCAAACACTTGATGACCAAAATCGCATTGGTTTCCAAATATACATATATATTAAAAAAAAACCCTTAGCAGTGGTTGCTAGGTGTGTAAACAAGCCGAGCCGTTCGTGAACTACTCGAGATCGTCTCGAGAAAAGCTCAAATACAACAAAGCTTAAATGAGTTCTAGCCCATACTCAAATCTAAACCGAAGCTCGTTTAATAAACGAGCCTGGGCTTGTTGTACCAAGCTTGACTAGGTCCATGAGCTCAAACATGCATATTATTTATATAAATATAATAATTACAATTAGTTTTAATAGAAATATCTAAGATAGTAAATGCTATTATACAAATAATTAAAATACAAATAAATAAATAACATAAATTACTATATATAAATATATAAAATTATAAGTATACAAAAAATTAATTAAAATACATATAAAAATAATTAAATAAATTATAAGCAATAAACAAGCCAAACTCAAGCCAGAAAACTTTCTCACGACAGATCAAAACACACTCTAGCTCTGTTTAAGTCAAAAGAGCCAACCTCGAGCTCAGTGAGTCTATGAGTGTTAAGGGTTATTATCAAAACACTAAAACAAAGTTGGGCCATGAATCAGATCATAGTGCATATAACAATATTCATTGGCATGCCTAGTTAACCAACACGCTACCTAAAAAAAGAGACTTATATATGAGTGCATTAAACAATCTCCATGTCCTCGAACCCTAGGAGATATTGGTTATATAGTTTTATAATCTCTTTTCAGCTCCATTTATATTCAATCCAGCTGGTTCACGATAAAAGGCTTGCTGTATCAGTTTTTCGCTTTAGAGAAAGCTACTCAAGTATTTTATTTTACAATTGTTTTCAAGAAAATGCAGTTAACTCAAATAAATGTACCCTGCCCTGCCCCACCTCTTTAACATGCATGTTTCCTATTCCAAATATTGATTTTATTTCCCCATTAATCCAAATTTCCAAGGCACTATTAGAGCAAAAACTAGTTGAGAACTGCTACAGTCTTACAAGAGAAAACAAAACTATGCAAGATATGATATAAGACCACCAACTGAAAAATCTAACCGGAGAAACTTGGATGTCTCACTCTTCAGACTTGAGACATCCATACCTAACTTAAGAAGACTAAAATGAAACAGAATTACAAGTGTATAATCATGCAAAACCTAAACACGTCTATAGCCTTAATCTACTAGTCTTCTGTGAGTCTGCCTGTCTTTATTATATCAAGACTCAAGTTCATATTAAGCTTAGGCACACATTCTAATTCCTAACCAGCTATAAGCATATCTTATCACTAAGTAAGCGTATCACATTTGTAAAGATTACTAATTTGCAAAAGGTTGAACTTTGCCATAGAAGAAAATTGCTGCATTCACCCACGAGGCAAACCAAAAATCAATTAAAGCATCCGTTCAGCCAAAAAGCGAACACTATAATGCCACATTCATTTTGTAGGCCATTTCTTCAAAATTGGATTTCCAACATTCAGCTTTTAGACGTATATTGAAACAAGTATGCAGCCCGATGGCGAAGTATCATTAGGGTCAGGGATGGCCCCGGCCCCCCCTATTTTTTGCGCAGCAGTGTAAATGTATTTGTTTTTTGCCCGAAAATTTTATACGTAGTGTAAATTTACCCGTTTTCGGCCGAAATTTTGAGCCCGGTCCGCCCTGTTTTTTCGCAGTAGTGTAAATGTATCCGTTTTTCGGCCGAAAATTTGAGCCCGGCCCCCCTCGTTTATGATTTTTTTAATGCATTTTGAGTCCCCCCCCCGGCGTCCAAGCTTCGCCACTGATGCAGCCTAAATTAAAATCAACCAATGTTGCTCCAACGAAATAATACAAAGTAGTATGCTTGCTTACAGATAAAAATAAGAGAGAAAATATCAAACTCCCGGGTTGGCACTGGAAAGCATACCCTGAGACAAAGACCTTGACCCTTTCGAGTCGATCCCGAGACAAGACGTCAGTCGCGCAGAGGACACCGCCGTGTGTAACGGCAACAGAGATTGCACACAGCCTACTCGAGGAAATGACCTGTGACAAAAACACTTATACTGTTCATGAAATTGCATTCAAAAGATCAACTTTACATCTTTGAATACAAAAACTAAACTAATTATTTGAAAAACTACAATCATTACTATACATAGACCTATAGTAGATGCCTAATAAGATACAAAGCTATAGAAGCTAAAAGCCCTAAAAATGGAATTGAAAACTACCTGGTTAAAGATGTTGCTGGAGTTGAACGAGGAGTGAGAGATGGAATTGAAGCGGGTTTAGGTGAAGGAGTAGCCATGGATTTGAAGATTGTGGAAGCTGGTCTAGAAATCGAGCGGTATCGAGACGCCATTGATGATGGAGTGGAGGTTAGGGTTACGGATCGAGAAAGCCGAAAATGGTTTTAGCGAGGGTTTGTCTTTCACTGTTTAGAAAACCGAAACCGAAAAAACCGATTTGAATTCTTATTTGGATATTCGGTTTGATCAATCCGAATGCGGTTTACTTATTCGGATAATTTCCTGTTCCTTAGTCGGAGAGGCGAAGGAAGGCTGGAATGCCACCAGCAGATGTCTATTATTGATACCTGTTTGGGGAGCGTTCAATGCCAAAATCACTGAATGGGTAAGTGGTCAAATCCTTAAAACAAACTATTGGGTTATGGGCGATCATTTTACTAGAGGTTTATAGGGTTCGGATTATTTGGATGACCCAACTTATTATACTTATGGTTTTTATAATTTCTAGCTCATTCACAATTTCAAATGATTCACTTCTCGATCCTGGTCATTATAGGAAATTATAGGGATATCAATACAAGTTCCATGAACAAGTGTGATAATCTCAAGTCTTCATCCAGCTACTCGAATGCAAAGTGGTGAATTATTAATTGTCAATATATAAGGCGGTCCGCTATGGGGTGGCGTTGGGGCGCGGAAGGCGCGACACCGCCGAGGGGCGCGGAGGGGGGGGGGCTTTGGAACAACCGGTGCCTTTGGGTATAAATGGTGGGCCGTATGTTCTTCTTTCTCTTCCTCCCTCTCATACAAACGCATACACACACACACATATATATATATCGGGGCGTTCAAAGGGCTTTAAACCACAACGAAGCATTATGGAGAAGGGCTCGAAGCCCTCTTTCTTACGTAGCGATGACGTGAAGGAGCTTTAAAGCCCCTCCATAGTAAATAACGTAATTGCAAATAGTAAACGTGTAACTTAACCTTTTTTTGAAGTACTTTTATTGATAGTTGACCCCTATAGGCTATAACTAACTTATAAGTTACAAGTTGACTTCGCTTGTTGAGAACCTCAAATCCATTTCCATGGAAAACCACCTCAACAATCCCACCTTTTCAGCCTAGTTCCCCTCCATATTCCTTCCTTCAAAACCTAACCAAAACATTAATCAAATATTTTATAACTTATGCATAAATCAAGGAAATCAATTTCTTCAACCTTAACAAGTCAATACACTAATTTCCTCAAGTCACTTAAATTTGTATCAACAGCCCTCAAAATAATATATCAATATGCACTAAATACATTATTATTATTATTTTCCTACTATCACACACAGAATATAAATTCACACCAATAACATTTATTTGTATTTTGTACACTACAATATGCAACCACCCGAAACCCCTCTCCGCCTCCTCCACCGTTCCAACTCCACCTTCTTCATCCTCGGCACCACCAGAAACGTCTACACCACCACCCCGGCATGCACGTGCCCGGACCCCACCACCCCATGCAAACACATTCTCTTTCTCTACGTTCACGTTCTCTCTCTTTCAACCAACGACCCATGTCTTCATCGTCGCACTCTCCGACCATGTCAACTCACACGTCTCCTCTCCGCCAAAGTATCCGTCGAAGCAATTGCCAGTGCACCGATCAGACAACGTTTCCACGAGCTGTACCGTCGTTGGAAAGCTAGGAAGTCGTTGGTGCATGTAGAGGATGGTTCTAAGTGTCCGGTTTGTTTGGAGGAGTTAGGGGTTGGTTGTAGGAGGGTTGTGGCGTGTGGCGCGTGTAAGAATCCGATTCATGCGGTGTGTTTGACGGCATGGAAGAGTAAAAGGTCGAGGACTTGTGTGATTTGTAGAGCAAGGTGGAGAGAGTCAAGACAAGAAGACAAGTATATTAACCTGTCGGATTATGTTGGTGAAGAATATGACAACATGGTAAATAAAGTTGTTGAGATTAGTTAATGTGTTGATTAGTTATGTTTAGTTTAATTTAGTTTAATGTTTATAACAATGTCTTAAACTCTGTTTACTTTTATGGTTTAATAATATTTATAATCATCGATCTTCATGGCATATTTCTCTAATTTAAGGTGAAAAGAATATCAATTTTATACTTTTATATATGCATCTACTTACGTACTACTATACAAGTATCAAGTCCCGGATCGATAATCAAACACCAAGTAAACGAATAACTCTCGTTTATATTAATCAAAAAATATGACTCGAAAAACTGATTACAAACCCTCAAACCCTAACTCGGTTTGACTCTTGATGAACCCTAACTTTGTTACACCAACTACTTATTCTAATGTCTAACCATAACTCGGCTTATATAGACTAACCAAACTTGCTAGTCAAGACATTACCAAATATAATAAACCCTAATAATTCTTGGGCTATGCTTTACACTTGGCCAAACAACAATTGAGCCAACAATCACCCCCTCAATGTTGTATCTGACTCACCCAACTCACCCCCTAATTTCCTACTCGAAATTGGCGGATCTTCAACTTCACGCTTGTCATCATTCTCTTGATTCTCCCAAGGCTTTTCTTGATCTCTTGCAATGTTCTTTGGGCTCCACCTAGCTTGAAGTAACACTTGCTTCGTTTGATCATTAGACACCTTCCTTTGGGATTGAATCACTTTCTTGACCACGCGTTTAAGTTCTTGAACACTCTTCTTTGGACTTTGAATTTTGGAACTTGGATCTTTGATTGGAATCTGACTCGTAACCGGCTTGTCTTATTTCAGTCCAACACTTTGAAGATCTCTACCTGCAAAATTCTTCATTCCAATGATTGCTCGTTTATCGGGACTTGCTATCTTGAGGCTAATCTTGTATAATTGTTCTTGGTCCTTGCCACCTTCATCAAAAGCTTACTTGTATTATCTTTAATGGTTAGCAAATCATTTTTCATGTGAATCCGCATCCACCTTCCGTTGCTTGACCAAGACTTATGATATTGCACTGTAGGCTCGGGATGTAGTAGACATCGGTTAACAGGCGCTGCTCCCCCGTCTTTCCTTCAATTAGGACCGACCCTTTTCCCCGAATATCAATACAAGATTCATCTCTGAATTTCACCGTTCCCGTTTCTTGTTCATTCAATTCATAAAAGTACGCTTTATTACCCGTCATGTGATTCGATGCTCCGTTGTCGAGATTCCAAACATCTTTCTCCATCGGCTCGGTTTCGAAACGCTTTGGAATCACACCATCTTCATTCAGTAAAACTGTTGTTTGATCACCTTTAATCATAAATAACGATGGATCAAAACCATCAACTTTGTTCAAATTAGATTCTTTCTTTTTCTTCATACGTTCCGGGCACATAGTCGCAAAGTGACTAAACTCATCATAACGGTAACACTGAACTTGTGATCTATCATTTCTTCTCCTTTGACGATCATTGGTTCTTCTTTGTCCCTCATGACCCGGCCCACGATCTTGACCACCTCGGTTTTCGCAACCATCTTGGTCCTCATCGTCTCGGTCTTGACCTCCAGTTTCATGGCCTCTTCCACGCCCATGTGAACTCGGCCAACCCTTATCTCGGCTACCGGACTGATCATACGACTTGCCTTTATAACTACTTTCTGATCGAGTGAAAAGTAACTGACCTTGTGAATTTGAAGCGCGTTCTCTCCCTCGTAGACGTTCCTCAAATGCCTTAAGTCTTCCAATAGCATCTTCAAACATCAAACTATCAAGATCAACACTTTGCTCGATTGAGGCTACGAGTTGAAAGTACTTATCTGGAACCGCATCCAGCAACTTCTTCACCAAGACATCTTGCTCGAACACGTGACCTAGACTCGTTGCATTTGAAACCATACTTGTTATTTTTCCTGCAAACTCGTTAACTGTTTGGTTTCCGCCATCTTGAGTTTCTCAAATTCATTTTTTAAAGTTAGCAGTCGAGCCTTTTGAACTCGCTCGGCCCCAACATACCGTGCTTTCAAAGCCGTCCATATATCCCGGGCATTCTTGTATTGAGAAATCTGAAGAAGAATATTGTCACACCCCGACCAATGAAGGTGGAAACGTCGAGGCGCGACATGATTGTTCATTGCACAACGACACTATAAAGTGACATTATTTAAACAACTTATTTAAAACCATATCATCATAAATAACACAACAAGTGTTCATACAAAATACCAAATAGATAGATAAACAAATAACTTGTTCTTTCATTTTCTAATATCCTAAAGCCAAGATGATAAGTTTCTTCAAGTAATCCAATCAAACTAACATCAAACCTTTAACACTGCATAAAATAGAGTTTGTCAACACAAAGGTTGGTGAGCAATTTTCATAGTTTTGGACAATAAGTATATAGTATGAAACCCACAACTAGTATATGAAAATAATAAATAATAGCGACAATTTAGATAATAAAACCGTCAATCATTGACGAACCATCAATAAGAATACATTGACGACAATAATGAAATCGTCAATAAGAATACATTGACGACACCTTTCTATATGGGGGTACCATATATACACGGATTAACGTATGATCATACTTTGATGAGGCTACCCGCCTTAGCATTCGAGAATTTGCACATAATCATGTAAAACATATAACACCAAATCGAGCATTTATTTAATTAAACATATACAATAAGTGTTGTGATTTAAGACTCAAGTATAAATCATTTGAATTTGAATAAGTATGCAATGTCACCCCCAAAATAAAATATGGAAAAAGGGGGATGAAAAATTACTCACATTATTACTTAACATAGGTTGAGTAAAAAAAAAACTAATGAATAGAATACCGAGACCCGGTTTCGAGTAAACTTATTTTTACAAAACTCGTTTCTTTAATTTCTCAAATATTTACATTTTAAACCCTAAACTTTATTTATTTACTTTATTTGTCATGTATTTTATTTTAAACCCTTCCAAGACTACCTACTAACACAAGACCCGTCTAATATAGGTCTTGTTCGTTAAACCGATCTCTCTGATTATTCACGACACTATCTTTCAAGTTACTTATTAATGTGAGTACTTTTTCATCCCACGTTTTCTATCTTTCATTTTGGGGGTGACATTGCATACTTATTCAAATTCAAATGATTTATACTTGAGTCTTAAACCACAATACTTATTGTATATGTTTACTTAAATAAACGCTCGATTTGGTGTTATATGTTTTACATGATTATGTGCAAATTCTTGAATGCTAAGGCGGGTAGCCTCATCAAAGTATGATCATACGTTAATCCGTGTATATATGGTACCCCCATATAGAAAGGTGTCGTCAATGTATTCTTATTGACGATTTCATTATTGTCGTCAATGTATTCTTATTGACGGTTCGTCAATGTATTCTTATTGACGGTTTTATTATCTAAATTGTCGCTATTATTTATTGTTTTCATATACTAGTTGTGGATTTCATACTATTTACTTACTGTCCAAAACTATGAAAATTGCTCACCAACCTTTGTGTTGACAAACTCTATTTTATGCAGTGTTACAGGTTTGATGTTAGCTTGATTGGATTACTTGAAGAAACTTATCATCTTGGCTTTAGGATATTAGAAAATGAAAGAACAAGTTATTTGTTTATCTATCTATTTGGCATTTTGTATGAACAATTGTTGTGTTATTTATGATGATATGGTTTTAAATGAGTTGTTTAAATAATGTCACTTTATAGTGTCGTTGTGCAATGAACAATCATGTCGCGCCTCGACGTTTCCGCCTTCATTGGTCGGGGTGTGACAAATATCGCCATCCACCACTTGAAACAAAAACGATCTTGCCGTTTTATTCTTCTTCGCATCAATAACCGTACCCTCTTCTGGTTGAACAACTTCCCATAGGTCTTGATCATCCAATATCGCTTCCACCACAATCGCCGATGTGATGTAATTAGTTTCATTCAACTTTAGAACCTGTAGAGATACCTCCCCACTCGCTTTGGGTTGGATTATTGGTCTTTCTTCGTCACCTGGCATTGACGTAGAACACCTTTGCTCCACTTCTTTGAAACAAATACAAACCAATAAATTATGAACAACTTTTCAGAACTTTTTTGTTTGTGAAACCTAGTTACGAATATCTCTCCAAAAACTGAATCGTGTAGGGAAAAACTTTATTTGTAAACTATTCTTTTTTTTTCGTACCTTTCCAAATCCTTGTCCCCAAAATTCAAATAATAACTTGACTTTTGTGACCCCTTGAGTTATTAGAAAGAAACAAAATATATGACTTTTTCACCTTTCTTTGTTTTCTTGTTTAACCGATGCTCACAGCAAGCAACCATAAATTCTATCTCTAAGATTTCAAACTTGTACACCAATCAACAACTGAAATTGCTACGAGATAGACGTTCGAAAATCACCCACTTGGTTCCCGAACTTCAAAGCCAAGAGAATAGCCGCTGCTTCCGTCACCGTAAACCTACCGGAGCAACCTGTCACCGCCGGTAGCTACTCTGATTCGTAAACTCGCTCGCTGCCGTAACCTACTTCCGAGTTGTCGTAGCAAAAACAGCCCACCGTAACAGTACCCTCGATTCGGAAACCCAACCCGGCTCTGAAATACGCGACAGATAGCTCCTCCTCAAGCCACCAGTCGCTTCCTTACGATACCCGATTATCGATTTCTTGAACTTGGCTCTGATACCAATTCAAGTCCCGGATCGATAATCAAAAACCAAGTAAATGAATAACTCTCGTTTATATTAATCAGAAAATATAACTCAAAAAACTGATTACAAACCCTCAAACCGTAACTCGGTTTGACTCTTGATGAACCCTAACTTGGTTACACCAACTTCTTATTCTAATGTCTAACCATAACTCGGCTTATATAGACTAACCAAACTTGCTAGTCGAGACATTATCAAATATAATAAACCCTAATAATTTTTGGGCTGGGCTTTACACTTGGGCCAAACAACAATTGAGCCAACAAAGTATATATACAACAGTTGTTTACGACCAAATTTTCATATGCCCGAGCACGGTCTTAAACTGATCAACGCACTTGTAAGTATTATTAGGAGTCAATTGTATTGTTGTTCTAAAAGGAAAGCAATTATTTCGTCTTTAACATTCCATTTCCAAGTTTCATTTAAAGGAGGAAAGGGACTAACTTTTCTCTATGGAGGTGTAGCTCTACCCGTATGAGAGCACCGGTGGGGGTGTACTAACTTTTCTCTATGGAGGTGGCTGGGACTACACCAAGGATACACATTGAGTCCTTTTCTTTTTGTTGTATTTTTAAATGAGTTGTCAAAATCGATCCAAGAGTCACTTTCATAATGCATGATGTTTGTAGATGATATTGTGTTAATAGGAGAGGATAAAGTGAGTTGAAATTAAAAACTAGAGTAGTGGCTAGCAATCATAGAGTGCAAAAGTCCAAAGATAAATTAATCTAAAGCCAAATACCTCTACTTTAAGTTGTAACTTAAGTGGTGCAAGTCAGAAGGAAGATACTCAAATCCTTATTGAATGCCTAATTGCCACACTGACAGACAAATTCAAGTAGATACAATCGTTTGTCTAGAGTGATAAACACATAGACAATGATATAACTTTACTGAAGCTGACTGATGTTACAATGATATGTATTCTACGGAAGTCATGCGTTCAGTGTATGCGACTTACACGATAAATGAGGATGATGTACATATATAGTTAAAATGTTTGTTAATACTCAAAAAGGTTAGGTTAAACTAGGGGTGGCAAATGTACTCATTGGGGTTGAATGAGTTATATTAAAATGTATATAATGAGTCAAACTAAAAAAAAGATTGAAATAGATCAAAAGAGGTTGACATTTCTTGAGTGTTATTTTTTAATGGAACGAGAAAAACATAGGAAATTTTTATATTTTTAGTTTTTGATTTATATTTTGACTTATAATTTTTTAATTTTATATTTTTTTGAATTTTTTAATGAGTGGTTTTTGAAATATGTCAAAATGGGTTGAGATTTCAGAAACCCTCATTAAAAGATTCAAAAAAAAAAAATAATTAAAAAATCACAACTCGAAATATTAATACAAAACTAAAAAAATTAAAAAGTTTTCTCCGTTTTTGTTGTTCGATTAAAAAAAAGTCAAGAAATGTCAACCCGTTTTGACACGTTTTAATCATTTTTGTAGTTTGACTTATTATGACTTATCATATACATTTTATTACAACTCATTGGGTTATTTAACCAGGGGCAAAACTGTAATTTTCAAAACCCAAAAGGCCAAAAGATGGCGTCAATCAAATTCTATCTTCTCCATTCATCTTCAACATTCGAACCTTCAATCTCTATACCCTAAAACCTGCAAATTATTAAACACATCTCGATCCATTTAACCACAATGAGCTCTTCAACCAGATATTTCGGGGCACTTGTATACAGATTCTCCACCACTATCCCTCTCAAATCCCCCAATTCATTTCCTATTCAAGGTTAACTAATCAAACCCTATTTGTTTGATTGTTTTCTGCAAATTAATAATCTTTTTTCTTCAATTACGCTATTGCTGAGCCCATGTTTTGAATTTGGTTTTAGGTGCTCTTAGGTTACACACGAATCTGTCTTCTTCTTCATTGTACTCGTCTTGTGCAAAATGGGTTGAGTTCCAGTCTGTGGGTTCTGTCAGAAAGATTTGGACTCGAGGCCCGCTTTGTATGGGAAGAAGGTCTTGCAAGATTGCAGGCAGAAAGGTTAGGTCAAATTGAAAAAGTCAAAGCTTTTAATATTTAAATTCTTATGTGATATTTGGTACTCGCATTTTGTCATAACTAGTGTTGTGGAAATCGCTAGTCGGTGGGGACTAGCATTTAATTTGGATTAATCGGATCAGACTTTAATGTATAATTTTAAGTTATACACACACACACACACTTTTATACGTAATTTTCAGTTTTATATATACACATACGAATTTGGCTGAAAATCGGCTGGAATCTCACTGGAAACCGCTGATGATTTTAGCCGAAGTCTTACCAGAAAATGCCGACTAAGTCTGATCAATTCTGATTTTGGCTGGATTTGGCCCATTGACTGATTAGCCCAAAATTAATTAGTGGGGTGGGGATTAACCATGGTTATAACCAATGCTAAGAATAGAATGTTGCTGCTATTCATTTAATTGCAAAAAGTACTTGAATTTCGAATGTGGAAGATAATAGATTTGACTCAAAAAGTCAACTTTGCCAATCAAATGTGAAGTTGGATTCCAAATGTGAAAGATAATGCAAAATAATAATAATAATCTTACAAAAGAGAGATGATGATATAGCATGGAAGTTTAACATAAAAGTTAGTTGGAGCAAGGTTTTTATTACTTAAATATGGTTCTGCATTCATTATTAGGCATGAATGCAGGGGGTTCAAGATGCAAAGAAAGCTAAGCTTTATGCAAAAGTCGGAAAAGAAGTTGTATCTGCGTAAGTTCCTTGAATTATTTACTTATGTGCCCTTGTGGAACTTAGAACATGTTATATATAATTAAGTTGTTAAGCATGGTTACACTTGCACATTAAAAACAACAGTGTATATTTTTTTTAGTTAAGTAATTTAGTGGGTTTAGTCGTTTAACACACTTTAGCCAACTTTCGACCTGTGAGAGTTAAAACATTATTAACCCTTTATCTGATTATTGTAGCTTAACGTCGTAGTAGTCTGTCTTTTTTTTTTTGTTGATAACAATACTTTCTTTTGATTACTTGATTATTTTGGTATCAAATCAGATTTGGATAAATAGTTGTATACCAGCTGCACCCCGAAGTTGAGAGACCTTTATTTCCCATTTAACAAAAAAGTAACAAATTGTTTTTTGTTATTTTATATTAGTTCCATAAAACATTAAGATTTTCCAAACACTCAAAACATCTGATTCTCTAATATATTCAGCTTAAAACAACATAAACACTTCCAAACACTCTTTTTATTAAAATTGGTTATGTAATTCTGATTCACAGATTATCTAAACCTACAAACACCCCTAAAGCCATGGTAACTTCTGATGACATCATATCTGCCACATCATATAATATTTTTGTTCGTGACAGAATATGTAGTGTGTAAATGTAGCTTTCATATTATTCTTCACTTGCAAAACCGAAGAACAAGATCTATCATTCACATATTTATATTCTCACAAACATACCAATCACATTTTATCTTATACTAAGTGTGAAGAAAGGTGGGCCAAGCTCGATATCAAATACAGCTCTTGCAGCCATTCTCGAGAAGGCTAAAGAGCTTGACGTGCCAAAGGAAATCCTAGAGAGAAACATTAAACGGGCTTCTGATAAAAACCAAGAAGCATACATTGAGAAAGTATACGAGGTAACAAGTTCATATTTGAGACAAATAAAATCCGTCAATAAATAATAACATGGGCCATGATCAATAACCTCAGGTATACGGTTATGGTGGAGTTGGTATAATAGTCGAGGTTTCAACCGACAAAATCAAC
Source organism: Bidens hawaiensis (assembly GCF_021521415.1). NCBI lineage: Eukaryota > Viridiplantae > Streptophyta > Magnoliopsida > Asterales > Asteraceae > Bidens > Bidens hawaiensis. The sequence goes on along the minus strand of NW_027492078.1, from coordinate 78,140 downwards.
CGGTCAGTGGCACTAGTTAGAGAAGTGGTTAAAGATTGTGGCGGAAAGATGGCGGATCCTGGTTCGATTATGTTTAAGTTTAAACGGGCCCGGATTGTGAATGTGAAAGTTACTGATGCTGATAAGGACCAACTACTTAACATTGCTTTAGATGCTGGTGCTGATGATGTGATCGAACCTTCCATTGATGATGATGAACCTGAAGAAGACAAGGCCGAGAGGTACTATCTGCGTTTAGAAAAAACATGAGAAAATTAAGGATTTTTTAATTAAAAAAGCAAATTAAAGATTTTTGTGCTTAAAAGCAAATTAAAGATTGGCTAATTCAGGACATGGTAATTTGACACGTCGTCAAGTGGTACTCTGGTATAAGTTAGGGGTGTCCATGAGTCGGTTTGGGCTAAAACAAAAAAGTTGTTTATTGAGTTTCCAAACACAGTTTGGTTTCAGTTACCATTTTGACTTGAAAAGTTTGGGCCAAAAATAAAAATTGACCCAAAATAACTAATTCGGGCATTTTATATATATATATATACATATTTGCAAATTAATGATTAATCGATCTTTATACATTTGAGCTAAAATATTCGCGTTGCACTATTTATTAAGTTCTCATAAATTACTTAACATTGAAAATAAATAAAATGAAAATATATACAATCAGTTTGGTTTTTTGGTCTTATTACATGCAAAACTGAATCCAAACCAAAATTTGGTTTTTACGAAAACATAAAACCAAACCGTCTGTTTTTGTTTGAGTTCGGTAAAAATCTCAAATTTTCTTGTGAGGGAGAAATATATCTTTACAAAATTTTTTATGGTGGTTTTATTTTCGAAAAAGCTTAAGGAGATATGCTCGTTTAACATAGTTTTATTGTTATTTTAATTTTTGTAGATACTACAAAATTGTTAGCTCGTCAGAGAATTTTGCAGAAATTTTATCAAAGTTGCGTGTGGAAGGAATTACGTTTGAGCAAGATAATGGCTCTGAATTACTTCCACTGACTACGATTGAGGTATACTCGGATCATATTTTTGTAGATATATTTCATTATATCTTGTTTTCTGTTATAATCAATCAAACTCGAATCCAAATACATATCTTTATGAAGTTAAATATACTCTTAACCTAGTTTTATTTTCATTATTTATTATTAAAACTGGAAACAGTGGGTGACAAGATATGTTTGTAATATTAAAAAGTTAGATTTTGGGAATATGCCTGCAATAAATTGTTAATTTTTATAGCTTAGTTGGCGCACGTCATACTTTTGTAGTGTTACTTTTGGAGCCTTGCTTACATGATACCTCATTTGCTATTTATTAAAGGAAAAAGTGTTGCATAAAACTAAGTTAGTACAAGTGGTCCTGAATGTTTATTAAATTTACTTCTTTTAGGTTAACTTATTCTTTGTTGGTGAATTGCAGGTGGATGATGAAGCTATGGAGTTGAACAAGGAATTGATGTCAAGTTTACTTGATCTTGATGATGTTGATGCTGTTTATACTGATCAGAGATGATTGATTTTAGAATTATATATGGATTTGACCTTAATTTGTACAATTTTGTGTCAACTCTTGTCTTGAGTTGTATTATTAATATGAGAAAGACGGTGAGTTTTCTAAGAATAATTAAAGCTAGTCGATTGTAATTGGATCCTTTCGTGAAATTATTAATGGAAAATTTTTATTTAAGTAAAAAAAGGCTAGTTGATCTAGTTTTAAATCGTGTCTTTTGTTCATGTGTTGCATTGCGTTTTGTGCTTTAATGATTGTGTGACTATTGTGGAATAGTTTGTTATAGGGTTTTCCTAGAAGCAACTTGCCTTTTCTTTAGGGTAGAGATGTGGGGTTTTCTACATTCCACCATTCCGAGACTCTACTAATAGCATTGTTATTGGTGGAAATGTGGAATATCTACCGGCCTACTGGTATGATTGATTTCATCAAGCATTACACTGATTTTGTGCATAATTGTAAATAAACTTTAACTTCAAATTTAGCTAATTAATGCTTGGTTATTGATATAACACATAAATATTTATATCTAATAATAAGTAATATGGTTGCCTATGAGACGAAAAATATTTTTCCCTGTTATCTTATTTCACCTTTTATTATTCTATCTCATCCTTTATTTTTTTTAATATATACTATTTCACCAATTATTTATTAGGTATAGATTATTCTATTTCACCTCTTATGATTATTTTTCCCGCATCGTTCATCTTTACTATTATTGCTTTATATTACTTAATTAAAGTACCTTCTTACGCATAATTTCAATCATATATTATCTTAAAGTGTCGTTTTATAATATATAAATTTCTTTAATTCAGCGTGTGAAATACACAGGTTTTAACCTAGCAGTTATTAAAGGAATCTAAAAATCATATTCAAACCAATGTGTATTTGATATTGATGCGATATTTTAATTTTAATGATATATTTGTTATAATTAATCCTATTATGATGTTTAATAAACATGTGGCTTATAACACAAATTTCTGGATGCTACATTAAGAATATTTTATTAGTTTGATCACTTCACAAAAGTATATATATATATGTCGAACATCCTTGACCCGTAATCCAACTTTCTTATATTATTGCAATTATTTTCTCCCTGATGAAAAATTTTGGATCCGTCAAAACATTTATTCTATTTTTATTAGTTTGATCAACGCATACATAGGATATATTATTTCTTTCCAACACCAAACTTACACATCCATCTATAGTGCAAACTATGCCACCCTTAACCACTTTAAAAGAAGCAGTTAATTAATCACATCAATTTTTAATTTCTTTTAATTTTCTGAAAGACCAATATTATTAAAATAGAAAAAGAACAACTTTCAACTGAACAAACACAACAGAGATACAACTTACAAAGAAAAATCAAAACAAGACAAAACAAAAACAAACAACCAAATTATAAAGGAAATTTGACAAAGTTAAACTTGCAAGCGTACGCATCAAGTATAGCTTGTACGTTGTTACATTGAACAGTACCAATTGTTCGATCAAAACTCGCAACTATCATGAATCACAGTTACTGAAATATAGATGTTTTTCTTTGATAAATTATACAACCAACACACTATGCATATATGTAACACACAATTTGTAAATACAATAGCAATCCTCAACATCTTCAATTGCTTTTTTTGAAATCTTTTGGCCTAATTCTTAGGAACCCAACATCCATGAAGTCCATACGGAAGTCCGTATGGAAATTTTGCTCTTGCGATTTCTTCAAACGTTGTCCCGTCTAAGATCAACGCGTATCCTTCTCCATTTTTATCACTTATCATAGATATCACAACTCCTGTATAAATATATAAGAACCATCAACACAAACACATAACATATACTACCAATAAACAAATAAAAATTAGCAAATAATGTTAACATTATAAATTGTTATTGCTATATAATATAATTGAAACACATCATCTTCCTCGGTTGCACCAGGTCGAGCCACAAAATATGGTTCAGAGGGGACAGCACCCTCGTCATACCAGTTTTTCGCCTTTCCATCAACCAAATTTATCTGTATACCATTAACCTAACATTAATATTTGTAATAAGTTGAAGTAAATATAGTTATTAAAGTTGTACCTTGGTGAGGGTGTTAGGGAAGTTACAAGGTCGTTGAGCGCCACAAGCATAAGCATATCGATATTGTCTCCCTAAGAAGTTCGGATTGATGCTACACATATCCATCCCTCTTCCATGTTCATCTGGATTCAATGCTGCAAATAGTTCACCTTTATCGCTACCATCCAGTGGTGTCCTAAATCGCCCAACTCTACAAGTCGAAATCATACACGAGCTTCTTTACATTCCATAACAAAGGTGATCGAATATACAATTTTATAGAAAATGTTTTGTTGGATTTACAGCTAATCCTAAAAGCTAGCTAGTGGACTTATAGGAGTCTTAACTTAAAAAACTGGCTATTTGTGACCGCATTATCGGTTGCAGAATATAAATCATCTTTCGCAACCAAAAATATGGTGAGTAAAACCGATGCTCTTTGTTATTTGTGTCCGAATTTAGCTACCAATTTGCAAATTCCATAAAGCTAGAACCGAGTTCTAACCAAACAGATACATTTTATTTAGCACGAAATAATTTAGAGGGGTAAGATATACGTACCTTGCATCTGGCAGGACATCTTCTCCAGACCATGACCGGAGGTTTTGAAGCCGAAGATTGTCTAGTATAGTGGTATCCGCATAATGCTCACAGCAGTCCGCAATAACTCCGGTGATCCTCCCGTCTTCATCCTTCTCTTCATACGCATTGATGAAATGAAATGTCACAAATAAAGGAACTTCAACGCTTGCCACCTTCAAACAATTAATCATCAAACCTTTTAGTAATTTACAAAACACATATTAATAGTTATAATCACATAACTAAACTTACAATCTTGCCACTAGCTTTGCACATAACATGCATGAACCCTTTCGATTCCGGATACCATCTAAACTTATACAACGGTGTCGGTTCAGCTTTCAACAAATTCTGAGCACAATACCTCAAAGGCATCTCCGGCACTATCACATAATGTTCTGTAACCGGAAACGAATGCACCCACCCTGGAGACGGCCCACCGCGGCAATCAACCCGACCGATCACCTTCCTCTCATTCGTCCCAGGTTCCATCCTTACCACCATGTAACCAGGGTTTATCAAATCCGGCAACAACGTTATAAACTCAGAGTCAGTAACTATAGGATGAGCCGAATGAATCAACCCGCCCCATGAATCATCATACTCAAACTTTTCTAAAGTATCCAACGTATTCGGGTCGATAACAATCGACCCTTTGATGGTTTCTGTTAAACACACCACACGGCCGTCAGCTAGCTTGACCACGCCCGTGTTGGCGTTATCGGTCAATGATGCGCCCGAAAATAGGTTTGCGAGGTCGCCGATGTATGCTAGAAAGTTGTCGTGTTTAGGGACTTCGGAGAACTCACGGTAGCAAAGCTTGTTGCTCTTTTCCGCAGCTTTGTAGGCGTTGGATTCGATTTGGCGGTGACCCATTGTGAGTCGGCCGCTGTCGAAGTGGAGACGGACTAAGGTAGCGTAGCCGTCAAAAAGGTGGCGGAAGTTGTAGTCGCCGAGATGCTATAACCCTGGTCCATTTCTCAAATATGTTCCATTCTGTAAGAAAATATTAGGGCAGATTCAGCACACAGTTAGATGCTTAATTTATATATTTTGTTGTTAACTAATCATGTATTCATGTGATGCTTATTTTAGTGTGTTTTAGCACCAAAATTTATTAGCTTAATGTCAAAGATCAATCCATAGGGGCCATAGATGCTCGTTGTGGCGTCAGAAAACTAGCCAATCCGTCCAGCAAACAGTTGTCCGTGACATTAAGCTACTTACCATTTTAAATTGGCAGGGGTGGCTCGTGAGACAGCGAAAACAAGTTAGGGCTTTAGCCCCACACTTAATTAAGGCCTCCAAGTCCAAAACAAACTTTATATATAGATAGATATATTATAATGGGTAAAGTAAACTCAAAGTAATATATTGGTGTAGTGGTATACTTGGTTGTTACATATATGTTATGAGCTCTAGACTTCTAATAAGCAAAAAATAAATAAATAAATAAAAATTTTCTTAACAATTGTGATGAAAAAACCACAAAATCTTGTTTCGATTTAGGCCTCAACATTTGTTGATCCGGCCATATAGATAGGGTGTTACAAAAATTATGTATAGCCCTAAAATTTATAGGGACGACCTCACCGTTTTGAATAAATCTACATTCATGAGTGTTACTGTTCATACATAAAATAAATTAGGATGGTTATTAATAATCAAGTGAAAATAGATACAAAATCACACTTAAACCTTTTGTCCTTGTTTTCAAGTGTAATTTGGACAGTTTCCCGTTGTTTTTAAGTATAAGTATTATACCATGATATTGATATGTTGATGAAACGATAAAACATAAGCCAGAGATGTTCATCTATATACAATCATATAGTTATCATACCAGCCATTTAGGTATTTCTCCATTGACGACAAGCTCGCCTTCCCACCGTTCCTGCCGGACACTAGTCCAAGCCACTAGCTTCCCCTCATCTGTGGCTTCATTTTGAAGCGGAGATTGCGCTATCCCTGGCTTATTGGTGGCTACATTCATAATGGTGGTTTGAGTTTTCTTTGTAGAAACCATAGGCTTCCCAAAGATGGGCAAAACCCTAGCATCTCCTGAGGTTCCCATGCTAGATGAAAAACCATAGTTTTTTGCTGAGGATATTGAGATCAAAGAAGCCATTGGAGGGAGGTAAAGAGGTTAGACTTGCTTTCTACTTGGTGTTATGAGGAGATGCATGGGTAATGTTATAGGGTTTATAAAGGGTTTTGAAAAATGGAAAGGTATCTTTATTGGTGGGGTCTATTTTACTAAAAGACAGCTAAATTCAGATTTCACATACTAACAAAGGCAACACTTAAAATAATTCCAATATGACCTCATTGGAACCTAGGAATATAACTATTGTCATAATATCTGGATTTTTGTGACCGAATGGAACCGGCATTTGACAACCTAAGCAAGAGCGAACACTACAAGAGTTTTAGCATGTGCTCGTGGAATCGGCTAAACAGGCATTAGTATATAGTGATAAGACTCTATTAGATTTTTCAGTTTTTTGACCGAACAAACTCTATAGTCACGACATGTTGTTACTATAGAGTTTGCAGGGTGATGGGAAATCTAGGCGCCAAAATGAAACCTTGTTGCCGTGACAAGTTGTGTGTGTCTAGCTAAAAATCAATTTGTATTTGTTTTTTTATTTTAATATAGACATATAGATATCAAATTATTTCTCATCTGTCACGACAACACAACTTGACACTATATACATCTTTTTTATTTACTAGTTTCAACTCCCTATATAATAATTAATGGTAACTCTCGGTTTAAACCAAGCGTGCTCGAGCTCAAATTTTTGGCTCAATTTCAAAAAAGTTCCGAGCTCTGAGCTTGCCTTGACCCGGCTCTTGAACAACCCTAACCGGAGAAGGACGTTAGAAGCCTACCCTAGAGTAGTTGAGAGTTTAGACTCATCATCACTAGAATAACGGTGATGACGAAGTCGGCCAGAGTTGCTCTTTCACAGGTAAACTATTACTACATCGTCGTTGAAATGATATCGATCTAAAAAACTAAAACAATAACATAATATAAACATAAACATTAATGTTTTAAGACAACATACACTGTTTATATAAAGAACTGGTAAAAGCCACTAACATGCTTGTCAAAATCATTATATTTAAATAGACATCGGTCTATGTATTTATCGTCATTGCTTCTAATAAGAATTAAGAAAAAAAAAGCACGGTTCAACTTCAACCCATAGTCTCAAGGAGATATATAATAATATATTAATATATTATAAAATATTAAAAGACACAGAGTAACCAACTATAATGATGTTACAAATGGTAAACCCATGTATATTTAATATTTTTGTTTTACCATTCACCCTTTCTACTCTCATTGTTTTCGACACTTTTGTCGTCTATCTTCAAGTTTTCAACGACACACTGTGGCTGCATCACAAACGTGTCATTGAGTTGATTTAGATGTTTGAATCCCCTATTGAAAATGTTTTGTTTACATGCCATATTGACAGCTTTATTTTTTATTTAGTATTCGTACAAATTATTTATATATCTATATCTATCTAAAAGGATGATCAAATAAAAAGGGTGTTTTGCCTTTGTAGGCTAAGAAGAATTATGACGATCGATGTTTTCTCAAACTTAGCCTTTCATCCTTTTGTTTTCTCAAAATACAACACAAATTAAAAATATAGAAAAAAATCCAGCAACAAAAATGCATTAAAAGTGTACCACAAAGTCTAATATAAAAAATCTAATAGGGCTGAGCACGGTTCGGTTCGGCTCGGTTATTAGGCAAAACCCAAACCGAAACCGAAGTAATCGGTTATTTGAATATGCAAACCCTTCGGTTTTCGGTTTTCCGGTTTTTCAGTTTTCGGTTTTTCGGTTATTTTCGGTTTCGGTTCGGTTATTTTCGGTTTTTTTCAAGTATGTGTTGACATTGCAAAAAAAAATTTAAAAAATGAAAATGCATATTTTAAGCTTTTATAAGAACATGCTAAAGTAGCATAGTCCACATATATATTGAATTCAAAAAACAAAAATAGACACGTGCTACGTGAAATTATACGAATATAAAGTTGCTAAATAGAGTTTAAAAACTAAAAAACATTAAAAGTTTAGTCTCGATCTTCATTCATCATATTATTTATTTATCTTAAAAGTTTAGTCCATTCTTCCTCATCTTGATAATCTTTATCATCATCAATCGGTTCGGTTCGGTTTTTTCGGTTTTTTAAAAATGGATAACCGAATCGAAACCGAAATTTCGGTTTTTCAAAAAAATAAAAAATAAACCGTCGGTTAATACTTCGGTTCAGTTTTTTCGGTGCAGTTTTTTTCGGTTAATTTGGTTTTGATTCGGTTAATTCGGTTTTATGCTCACCCCTAAAATCTAAAACAAAAAATCAAGTACAAATCTAACTATACTGTATATTAAAAGAAAAGCCTGTGGGTCACATGACATTCAACTAGGCCTTTATGATACCAAGAGATGCCGTGCCAACATTTTGCAAAAAAAATACAACATAATTTTCATATTTTCTATTTGTTATTTTTAAATATGATACTTAAATTAAAAATAAAAATGTTCCATATTATGGTATAATTTTAAAGTGATTTTATATAAAAAGATTATGAATGTTTAAAGTAAATGTAAGAATATAAAACAAATCAACAATAAAATAGTTAGTTAAAAAATATTTTGTCTTTTATGATTTTATTTCCTACATTTTAATCTCAAGCATTTGTTACATAATATAGCATTCCATCTGAAGAAACACTAAGTGAACCCTGGACAGATTATAGATAATCTGGGGGTTAAGTAATGTTTCCCACGGGATGAGGTTCAGCAGAGAAGGTTGTTCTTCTGGAAACCTGCAAAACAGACACCGTAAGCTCGTCACTGAGAAGGGGGGGGGTTCCTCCTTGTGACCACCCTCCGGCGTGAGAATCAGACTAGATTGCTCTGAATATAAGTGTATATTAAGAGATTGCTAGATAAGATTGAGATATCAGATGATGTCCTTACCATTCCAAGGTGTTGGAGTATTTATAGCCGAAGGTAGGTTTCCAAGCAGGTACAGCCGGCTGAATAGTATTCCTGTTCTACCAACAGTGGACTATGCACAGGCCATGCTGGTTGGTGGATAGGTTCCGGCCAACAGTAATAAGGTCGGCTGTATACTGTTCCACCAACTGTAGGCTGCGCACGTCCCATCATAAGGGTTGGTGAGTAGGCAGCGGCTAATAGTGACAAACAGTACTAGAGGGTGCTCCTCCTCGTATTGTTGTCGGTGAGATGTCACCCTGTGATTAGTTCATGGGCTGCTCTGGTCAAACTGTCTGTTCCGCCCATACCTTAGTAGGTATAGTACGAAAGACCTTCCAGAAGCATACGGACTGGCTCATTTAGGCGGGAGTGTTCCCGCCTTGCTCATTCCTTCATGTGACAACTGAAGTAACGAATGCCTTGTGCGTGTAGCCTTGCTGTTAGTGCGGGTAGCCTTCCCTGATGGCTTGTATCCGCAGCTGCGGGAACAGGCGGGGTACTTCACCATTGGGAGGTTTTCCCTGCGGGTACAGCTGGCGTACTGCGCGTAAGGTTCTTTGAGCATGGTGGGTCCTGCTGGAGCAGTTGGTCATTGCGCAGACGTCCCTTTTCAAGGTGAGTCTTGCGGGTCCAACTGGGCTCTGCTGGGACCTACCTCTTCAAGTCCCCCCAGTCCAATGTTCTTCTCATGAATTATTAATAAGTGAGGTGAACTTTTGGACTTAGCAAGGGGTTTTGAAAAGTGTTTAGTTTTTCGGTTTTCCGTGGTGATTCATTCCGCGGTTTTCCTGATGTCACGCAGAAATTCCCGACTTTTCTGCTTGATCTTTGGTTATGAAGCGGGTAGGTCTGTAACCTCCTCGCAAGTCAGGAGCGTTGAGTCCCACTTGTGTGGATTCTCCATGAGGTTTTGGTAGTTTTGAACATAGCGATCAATTATGTTAAAACCACCAATTCCATCCTGGAGCTTCAAACAACGTAGTTCTCGACGTTCCCGCTATGCGGGAATGTTATTTCCTTTTCCGCAAGCATTGCCCAGAAGATCCTTCTTGGTTTCAATTCCCAGCGGAGTGCTAGGTACGTGGAGGGTTGTCATAACACTGTACCCGCGCTCGTCTTATGGTTACTTTACTTCCAAGGTATTCCTGGCATCCATTCCCTGCGGGTGCTAGGTATGTGAAGGGTTTTGCCTTTACACTGTACCCGCATCCGTCTTACGGTTACTTGGTTGCCGAGGAATTCTTGGCTTCAATTCCCTGCGGGTGCTAGGTATGTGAAGGGTTTTGCCTTTACACTGTACCCGCATCCGTCTTACGGTTACTTGTTTGCCACGGTAAGGGGTATTTTCCCGCTTACTTTTGAATCCTTTTGAATTTTGAATTTCGAAGTTCGAAGAGTTGGTGGAATGATAGGAACAGTCCAAACATCTGAAACGTCGTGCGACGGTTTCTTCTGACTGTGTCAGGACGTGCAGGAAGTTATGGTGACGTGACAGTACATGGTCATTCCAGACGCTTTTTCAGGCGCGTGGGCGCGATTTTTCGGGCGCGTGGCCGCGAAATTAATGGTATGCGTCCTGTCAACAGCTGTTGCCAGCTTGCTTTTTGCCACGTGTCACAGTTTCATTGCACCTTCGTTTTCTCTCTCCTCCGCATTAATTTCACCGCATTAATTGCGATTAGTATATAAAGGGGGAGAGGGTTCTTTGTAATCCACACTTTCAATCTTCTTTTCATCTTTTAAGCGATTTCCGGCGAATACTCATCCTTTTCAGGCAAGCATTCTCCCGAAATCGTTTTCTTTTCTTCACAAGATGTCGTCTCGAGATGTTGAATCTACAGCCGATGATAAGAGTACTGCTGGCGAGTGCCAGTGTGCTCTGCCTAGCGATCTGTACCGGTATGTCGTCAGGAAGTTCATGCTCGAGTCTCTCGAGCCAGAGTTTCCTGAACCCCATCATACCGTGTACGATGCCCCCAGAGGCAAGATCGGGGTTTATGCAGCATTCTTTGTTTATGGGAATCTTAGGTTCCCATTGACAAAGTTTGTTTACCGTGTCCTTGAGAGGCACGGTGTTCATTTGACCGAGTTGCACCCCATGGCGATCGCCAAGATTCGCCACTTCGAGTGGGTGTGCCGGATACTGGGCGTTGAGCCTTATGTTGACCGCCTGATGACCTTCTATACTTGGAGGTGCATCCAGGGGTGGTACACGTTGTCAACCCGGATTAAGGGTTTAAAGATCTGTGCGACGGAGCGCAGTCTTCGCGCGTGGAAGAGAGAGTTTTTCTTCATATCCGCTCGCGCCATCCCCATTGCCATGAAATTCAAAAACGGGCAAGCACTTCCCAGCCTTCACGCCCCCAACTACCAGGAGGTGGAATGGTTTGCGAAGATATCTCGGGTCCAATCTCCGGTTTACCGGTTTGCGGAGTCCGGGATGGTGATGCTGGGGATGAGCCGAGTGTGGAAGGAGGCTGATGCGCGCAAGATTCCGATCGTCCTCGAATACGGTTCGAACTCTGTTCCTTACGGTATGCCTTTTTCCCTTTTGTTGATTTTGAATTTCTTCTAACTTCTTTCCTGTTTATTTCAGAGGGGAACGACCTGCAGTTGCTCCTAAACCCACGGGAGGCTGACGGTCCCGCACGGATGGGTACTCGCGCTCTAGATGAGAACGAGTTGCCCATCCTCGAACAAACGGCGGATCGTTTCGTGGAGGTCTATCCGCTAGGCCATGAGATCCTTAGCGCCCGTCGGCCAGGTAAGGCGCTCTTCGACCCTCGACCCCTCAATGTTGAAACCTCTGCTGGAATTCCTCTAATCGTATGTTCTGATGAGGAATCCGCAGATGGTCCTCCGTTGGTGCGGAAGAAGAAGGCTGCCGGCGGGAAGGGGAAGGAGAAGGCCTCCACTGCCGATCCAGCGCCTCGGTCTGATTCGGAGACCGAGAGCGAAGAGGTGGCGGGGAATCCCGGTGGTGATAAGACCACTGCTCCGGAGGCTGTGACTGTCACCTCCGGAGAGCCCAAGAAGACGACGGTAACCGGCGCAAAGAGGCCGGCTCCATCGGGTTCGTCCCCGCCACTCCGTACCTTCAGGCTCAAGAAAACCCGTATGTACAATTTTCTTTTGCTTTTATCTCCATAGCTTAATATCGTTAACACTTATCTTCTTTACGCAGGCGTGGATGTTGACGCATTCTAGGGTGGAGCTCAGAGTGGTACCTCCACGCCAATGACGGTAGGTCCGGTCAGCCTACCCGAGGCGACGACCCAGGCGGCTGCGCCTGCGCCCACTGGTTAAGTTGCTCACTCCTTTGAGCCGACTGTTCCAGTCGAGATGACGTCACCGCCAGCCGTGAGTGCGATTTTTACAGCATCTTTCACTGAGCCGGCGGTTACGATTGCTGCGGATTCCGCGGCAGCTTCCGCGTCGGCTGCTACGATGCCCCCGCCATCGGCAACAACGGCCGATCCATCAGGTACGCATGGGGGTTCTCGCATCTCTCCGCCACCTTCCCATCTGCCTAACCTCTTGGATGGATTTCCGTTGGGTTCAGGTGATGGGTTCGGCGGCTATCGGCCTGTAATTGACCCTACAGGTGCGTAGGGTTCTTTTGGCCCATTTTTTTACATATATTTTTTATCATCTTTTCCTAACTGCTTTTTGTTTTTGCAGTGTCGGATTCCAATGAAGTGTATGTTCCACGATGGAACATTCGCCGAGGAACAACCCTTCGCACCCCTGTGGAGTGCGTGGAATGGGCTCGTCACGCTGCTCCTAGTGGTGCGTTGGGGGAAGCCGTGGCTAGCTACCAGGAGGGTAGGCTAACCAATGAGCTTCGGGTTCTCCTTGCTCGGATGCAGCCGCGCGTCGAGCTGCTTTGTCGTGAAAACGACAAGTTAAAAGCAGCTCGCCTTAAAGAAGTTGCTCAGGCGCGGGCCATCCGGGAGGAGAACCAAAGGCTTTCGGCTATAGCTGCGGAAAAGGAGAAGGCCTTCAAGGCCCTTGAGGTTGAAGTTCAGGCACGACTCGAGGCCCGTTCCAAGGCTGCCCAAGCTGTTAATGAACAGCTTCGGCTGGCTAAGGAAACTGCGAGGAACGCAACCGAGAGGGCCACCAAGGCTGAAGCTGTTGCTGAGCCTCTGCGCGTGGAGAATGAAGAACTTAAAGCGAAATTAGAGGCTCTCCAGCAGGCTCATGATGCCTTGGCGATGGAGGATGCTAAGAAGCTTCAAGAAATCTTGGACCAGAGGGGGGTGCTTGACCATACCGAGCGTAAGCTAAAGGGCGTCGAAGAGGCTGCGGCTAAAGAAGTGTTGCTTGCCAACCTCAACAAGAATGAAGCCGAACGCGCCCGTAACGAAGCTCAAGCTGCCCTCCAAGAGGCTCTGGTTGCCAAGGAATGGCTTATTCGAGAAGCGTTGTCTCAGGTAAGTTTTCATGTCTTTACGCTTTTCTTTGTAAATAGGTTCTGACACTTGTATTTTTTTTCTTTGTAGGTTGTGCATCGTGTCTTCTCAGAGACATCTTACGACGATGCTATGAGCGCAGCCCTCAACGCTTCTCACGAGGATGGGGAAAAGGCCGGCTTCCTGCTTGGTCTAGGGTTCGTTGAGAAAGGCATCCCGCCTTCCAACTTCCCTTTATTCGATGTAGATACCGAAGCCATATATGACCAAGCAGTAAGTCAATACGCCGCCTTCCCGCATCCGGTGGTGGAGAAGGTAAACGAAGTTGCTGCTGCTGATGATGGGCTAGCTATCCTCAAAGCTTTCATTGAACTGCCACGCTCTACTGATGGGGCTGGTCCAAGCGGAAGTGGCCCTGAAGCCTGATCCTGAAGATCCATTCCCGCTGCTAGGATAGATTTAGCTTGTATAGTTTTATTTTCTTGTAGGCGGGTAGTTACCCGGCCAATGTTGTAACGAGTATTTATGAAATATAAATCTTTGTGCGGCTATTACCGCTTCTTTCATTGGATTCTTTGCTTTATAAACGTTATATGACTTGCATACTTTAGTTTAAATTAGCAATTTTCCAAGTGTTTCAGAATAAGTTGAACCTTTGAACGTGGTAGATAATAGGTGTGAAGTTTTGCTTCCTCTTTCGTGATTGTGCGGGTATGACCGTCACTTGCACTTAGTAGGATGGCTAAACTTTACCCATATCTGACCTGCGTGTAGGTTTTCCTCATCCTTTTTTAGGATAACCTTTGAACGTGGTAGATGATAGGTTGAAGTTTTGCTTCCTTGTTCGTGATTGTGCGGGTAAGACCGTCACTTGCACTTACAAGGATGGCTAAACTTTACTTACATCTGACCTGCGTGTAGGTTTTCCTCATCCTTTTTTAGGATAACCTTTGAACGTGGTAGATGATAGGTTGAAGTTTTGCTTCCTTGTTCGTGATTGTGCGGGTAAGACCGTCACTTGCACTTACAAGGATGGCTAAACTTTACTTACATCTGACCTGCGTGTAGGTTTTCCTCATCCTTTTTTAGGATAACCTTTGAACGTGGTAGATGATAGGTTGAAGTTTTGCTTCCTTGTTCGTGATTGTGCGGGTAAGACCGTCACTTGCACTTACAAGGATGGCTAAACTTTACTTACATCTGACCTGCGTGTAGGTTTTCCTTATTTTTATCGTTGTGTTTATGCGGGTTTTGCCGCCTTCCACACGTAACGACTTACTTCTTCCCCATTTATGCGGTGAATACCGGCACCAGTGTGGGAAGTTCATAAGTATAAAGTTATCAACACATTATGAAAGGAGAATCATTTCCATTAGAAGTGGCTCTAGGCCTTTTCTTTACAAGTTTGGAATTGATCTACATATAACATTTGCGTAATTGAGCTCCATTCCATGTTCTTGGGATGGGAGTGCCATCGAGCCTTTCGAGCCGGTATGCGCCCTTTCCCAGGACTTCTTTGATAATGTATGGCCCTTCCCAGACCGGGGCCAGCTTTCCCGGGCGTTCTTGGTTCGAAGCCTCGTTGTTACGCAGTATGTAGTCTCCTATGTTGAAGTTGTAGAGTTTTACCCGCGTGTTGTAATACTTTTGCATTTGTCGCTTGTAATTCTCTTCACGCACTACGGCTAAGTCTCTGCGTTCCTCGGTTAGCATAAGATCCAACCGTCTTTCCGCATCATTGTCTTCTGGCTGAATCAAGACCCTTGGTGAGGGTAAACCAATTTCGACCGGGACCATGGCTTCAGTGCCATAAGTGAGGCTGAACGGGGTTTCTCCCGTACTGGCCTTCTTCAGCGTTCTGTTTGCCCAAAGGACGTGCGGAAGCTCGTCCACCCAGCCGGATCTGTGTTCCAATAGTCTTTTCTTTATGCCTTCGACGATGCTCTTATTTGCCCTTTCCACCTCACCGTTACCTTGCGGGTGTGCCACTGAGGTAAAGGTGTGGGTGATTTGAAGCTCTTTCAGCCACTGTTGTAGCTTCTTGTCAGCAAAGTTGGTGCCGTTATCGCTCACCAAATTCTGTGGAAGTCCAAAACGACAAATAATAAATTCCCAAATAAATTTTTTGATATGTTTCGCGGTTGTTTGGGCTAATGGTTTTGCTTCTATCCACTTGGTGAAGTAGTCGATGGCTACCACTAGGAACTGAACATTTCCTGCTGCTGTAGGAAATGGGCCTGTCACATCGATGGCCCACTTCTGAAATGGCCATGAAGAAGTGACTGGAACAAGTTCATTCTTCGGGCGGTGCGTGTTGGGTGCGTAAAGCTGGCAAGACCTGCATTTTCTGATGTATGCCAGTGCATCCGTATGCATCCCCGGCCAAAAGTATCCCGCGTTGTTTAGCTTGGCTACAACAGCGCGGGGACCTGCGTGTACTCCACAGATGCCTTCGTGTACTTCCCTTAGGAGGTAGTCAGCATCCTGGTTGTCCACGCATCTTAAGAGTGGGCCAAGAAAGTTACGTCTGTAAAGGATGTCATCGATGAGTTGATAATTCAGTGCTTTACAGCGTAGTTTTCTTGCCTGTGTTTTGGACTCCGGTAGTGTACCTGTCGCAAGGTATTTTATTATTGGTGTCATCCATGTTTCCGTGCCTGTTTGGATGACATAAATTTCCTTGTGCGGGACCGATGGTGTCTCGAGGAGTTCAATGCGGATATCCTTTCCTAAGTGGGTGAAGGCTAATGATGCAAGCTTGCTTAACGCATCCGCAGATTTGTTTTCACTTCGCTTGACATGTATGACTTTGCAGTCATTGAAATCGCGCATAAGGGATTTTGCTTGTGCGAGGTACAGGGCCATTGTGTCGTTCACGGCCGTGTACGTCCCGTTGATTTGATTGGCTACTAACATGGAATCCACGTGGGCTTCCAAGTTTTTTACTCCCATCTTACGCGCAATTCTCAGCCCAGCCAGGAATGCTTCATATTCGGCTTCGTTATTCGTACTTGGAAAATCCAGTCGAATAGCGTAAGTGTATTCTTGGCCTGCTGGGTTGGTTAGCTTTAGCCCCGCGCCTGAACCCTCGTTACTGGCTGCTCCATCAGTGTAGAGTCGCCAGACATCATTGATGTCTTGTGCTGGAGAGGGTTGAGCCTCTTCCTGGCACTCTTTTTCCCGCGATGCAGGCACTTCTGCAATAAAGTCGGCCAGAACCTGGCCTTTTATGGCTGGTCTTGGCTTATACTATATCGCGTATTCCCCCAACTCAATTGCCCATTTGGCTAGACGTCCCGATAACTCGGGTTTGCCTAGAACGTTTGCAAGTTTGAAGTTTGAGAGAATGGTGATTGGGTGACCCTGAAAATATCGTCTTAGCCTGCGTGAAGCGTGTATTAGTGCTAAGACTAATTTTTCTAGGGTAGAGTACCGGGTTTCTACGTCTGTTAGGACACGGCTAACATAGTAGATTGGCATCTGGATGTTTTTTCGTTCTACTAGCAGGACTGCCCCGGTTGCTCTATCAGTTGCGGAAAGGTATAGGATTAACTCCTCTCCCGCTGTTGGTGCTGTAAGCGTTGGGAGTTCGATCAAGCGTGACCGAATCTCCTGAAAAGCTGCTTCCGCTTCTGGTGTCCAGCGGAAGTGCGTTTTCTTTAAACAGTTTCTCAATGTTGACACGAATGGAAACGACTTTTCCGCGTGGTTTGCCAAAAAGCGATTAAGTGCCACTAGTCGTCCATTCAGTGTCTGAGCCTGTTTGATGGTAGTAGGTGATTCCATTTTGATAATGGCTTCGACCTTTTCAGGGTTCGCTCTGAAGCCATCTTTAGTGATGATGACCCCCAAGAACTTCCCTTCTTCCATTCCAAAGGCACACTTGCTCGGGTTGAGCTTCATGTTTATCTTCCTGAGCGTGTTGAAAGTTTCTTCGATATCTTTCAACATCGCTTCTGGGTCAGGGCTTTTGATGACCAAGTCATCCATGTAGACTTCCAAGTTCCTCCCAATTTGGGAATGAAACTCTTTGTCCATCAGGCGTTGGTATGTGGACCCGGCATTCTTAAGTCCGAATGGCATCATTTGATAACAAAATGTGCCATCGGGCGTCCGAAAAGCGGTTTTGTCCTGATCATCAACGGCCATGTGGATTTGGTGGTACCCCTTATACGCGTCCAGGAAGCATTTAAGGCGGAATGGTGCCAACGAATCCACCTTAAGATCAATTTCGGGTAACGGATAACAATCTTTGGGGCATGCTTTGTTCAAATCCTTGAAATCTATGCACATGCGCCATTGTTTGTCATTCTTCGGTACCATAACGGGATTTGCAACCCAAGTTTGATATTTACTAACGCGTACGATGCCTGCGTCAAGGAGTTCCTTGACTTGGGTTCTACACGCGTTAGTTTGTTCTGGCCCCATTACTCTGCGCTTTTGTACGATCGGCGTGACAGCCGGATCGCATTTGAGCTTATGCTCTGCCTTACTCCGGGGTACACCAGTCATGTCAGCTGGTGTCCACGCGAAGATGTCAGCGTTCCTTTGTAATAAGCGCTTAAGTAAGGTGCGTGTGGGACCAACAATTGTTGGGCCAATGGTGACGGCCTGGTCCGGGTACTTGCCGTTGAAGGCCCATCTTTCCGGTTCGGTGATGGTTGGTTTAGCCATCTTTGGTTTGGGTTTAGATGAGACAGATGCGATGCATACCAGGGGAATGCCGGTGATCATCGCTACACCCTCAGCTGTTGGCCATCCCATCATGCCGTGGACTGAGGATACCACGGCGTTGAATCTTGCCATCCCGTCTCTCCCGAAGAGAATGTCATACGTGTGGTGTGGCTTCCTCATCACGACAAAGTCCACATCTTCTGTGCGGGAGTGTTTCCCATCGGTAAGAGTGACGGGGAAAGATAGGATACCCAGGGGGGTGTTTGTGCTGCCATCAAACCCTTCCATCGAGGCGCAGATCGTTTCCAGGCGCTCCTTGTCTTCGTCATCTAGCTTGTCGAAGAACTGCCTGTACATCACCGTTGACGAGGCGCCGTTGTCAGCGAGAGTGCGGGAGGTGATGTAGTGCCCCAACTGGCTCTTGATGATGATAGGGCCTTCTTTGCTGGGTCCTCCTGGCACTCGCGGGAAGCGCACCTCAGCTTCCTTCCACGCACATGGTTCTATCGTTCGCCTTTTTCTTCCTCTCACGTTACCATGAACCATGTTGATGCTGATGTCAACGGGCTTCCTTCCGTTGCCTCGGTACCGGTTGTCGTTCCGTTCTCCCTTCTTGATTGATGCCACCAGGTGTGCCAGTCTTCCATCCTTGACGAATGCTTCAACGATATCCTTCAAGGATGTACACTCTTCCGTATCATGACCTTTTGTCCCGTGGAAGTCACAGGATTTGCTCTGATCCGCATTAGGTCGCTGCCGGATCATTGGAGCTTTTGGCCACGGTAGCTTTTCAGTGGCAAATATCTCCGTGACGCTTTTGGTGAGTGGCGTCCACCGGTGCTTTTGGCTTGGAGGGTGCATGTGATTCCTTCTGCCAACAAGAGGTTGAGAGCTGGATGAGGTGTCAAAGTTTACCCTTGACTTCCAGATACCTAGCTTCCTCTTTTTGTTCTGCCGGGCGATCCGGACATTGTTCTCTCTTGTCCTCTGCGTGTAGAGGTGTGTACTCTGGGGAAGATCCCTTCCCAGTTGCTTTTCTGTCTCGGCAAAGCGCTTTGCCGCCGTCATGATGGCATCCCATGTTGATGGCATGCCATCCTTACCCGTCAATGTGCGGATAAGCTCTGGGTATTCGGCGCCTTGGATGAAAGCGGCGCGAACCAGATCTTCACTTATGTTGCCGAGACTTAGCTTTTTGGAGTTGAAGCGGGTGATGAAGTCTAGTAAAGATTCATCCTCCTCTCTAACGCAGTTAAGGATCGTCCACTGTTCTTCAGTGTATTTCCTCTGTTGGCTGAAGTGTTGGCTGAACTTGTTCTGAAAGTCCGCCCAGTCATATATGTGGTGGACCGGTAAACGATCGAACCATGCCCTGGCCGCTCCGACCAGAGTCATCTGGAACATGTAACACCACGTGGGTTCCGTCTAATTGCTGACGGTAGCCCCCGCAATGAACCTGTTCAAATGGTCATCTGGGTCGGATAGACCATCATAAGTGCCAATGTTTGACATTTGTTTGGCACTTCTCGGGGCGATTGCTTCCGCAATGTCCCTTGCGAATTTTGACTTTCCCGCGTTTGTAGCAGTTTGTCTAAAGGTTTTGGAGAAGTCACCGGGTTTCTCTCCGCATTTGTTGGTTTAAAAGCTCCCCCAAAATTCCTTTTTGGTTGGAAGTCCGTTTCCTTACGCTTCCCTTTCGCCTTATGGCGAGGGTTTGCGTCGGTATCGGATTCTTCCCTCTCGTCGTCTGAGTACTCGCACTCACTGTTCATATTTAGGTGTTGGCGAGTACTGCCGAATTCGTCAGCCTGTTAAACTGAACGCAAGCGTTCATCCAATTCAGCTTGGAACTCTCTTTGACGTGCTTCGGCCCACGCCTTCACTTGATCTAGTGTTTGGCGAGGGACCCTTGATCGTTTTTCCAACTGGGCATCAGTGAACCCCAGTGGAATGTTTACTGCACTTGCCCCGGCTTGGGTAGCCGGGGTAGTGTTCGTAAGATTTGTATAACCGCCGGTGTTCCCAGTTACTGGGGTTGTGGTCACCGGGGTTTCTTGGTCACTTACTGGTCTTGGGACCGGAGTAACGTTAACCATTTCTTTAGAAACTTTGAAAAGACTAAGAATTAGTTCTAGCTTTTTATGCACGGATGGCGTCAATGAAGAAACACTAAGTGAACCCTGGACAGATTATAGATAATCTGGGGGTTAAGTAATGTTTCCCACGGGATGAGGTTCAGCAGAGAAGGTTGTTCTTCTGGAAACCTGCAAAACAGACACCGTAAGCTCGTCACTGAGAAGAGGGGGGTTCCTCCTTGTGACCACCCTCCGGCGTGAGAATCAGACTAGATTGCTCTGAATATAAGTGTATATTAAGAGATTGCTAGATAAGATTGAGATATCAGATGATGTCCTTACCATTCCAAGGTGTTGGAGTATTTATAGCCGAAGGTAGGTTTCCAAGCAGGTACAGCCGGCTGAATAGTATTCCTGTTCTACCAACAGTGGACTATGCACAGGCCATGCTGGTTGGTGGATAGGTTCCGGCCAACAGTAATAAGGTCGGCTGTATACTGTTCCACCAACTGTAGGCTGCGCACGTCCCATCATAAGGGTTGGTGAGTAGGCAGCGGCTAATAGTGACAAACAGTACTAGAGGGTGCTCCTCCTCGTATTGTTGTCGGTGAGCTGTCACCCTGTGATTAGTTCATGGGCTGCTCTGGTCAAACTGTCTGTTCCGCCCATACCTTAGTAGGTATAGTACGAAAGACCTTCCAGAAGCATACGGACTGGCTCATTTAGGCGGGAGTGTTCCCGCCTTGCTCATTCCTTCATGTGACAACTGAAGTAACGAATGCCTTGTGCGTGTAGCCTTGCTGTTAGTGCGGGTAGCCTTCCCTGATGGCTTGTATCCGCAGCTGCGGGAACAGGCGGGGTACTTCACCATTGGGAGGTTTTCCCTGCGGGTACAGCTGGCGTACTGCGCGTAAGGTTCTTTGAGCATGGTGGGTCCTGGTGGAGCAGTTGGTCATTGCGCAGACGTCCCTTTTCAAGGTGAGTCTTGCGGGTTCAACTGGGCTCTGCTGGGACCTACCTCTTCACCATCCCATCTCGCGTGTTCAATCATATAATTTAACTAAAAAATAACATTTTTTCAAATTTATTTATCACTTTCAAAAAATCCCCTACATCATATTTCCCATACTATCTTTATTCAATTAAATATTACTTTTGTTATTCTTTATATTATTTTTTTCTTCAACTCACGTACGCCCACAAAGATACATGTGCATGCGCGACACACATGTACACCCGTATATATAGACAAAGTATAGAATAAAAACTCATTTGAGTTGTGAAAACCCTATGTAACATCATTTTTTTTGTTACATGTAATATATGTTGTTACATTTAATACAAAACATCGAAAACATAAAAAAATGGTCTATTTTTTATATTTTTTTAGTAATTTTTATATATGTTTTCAGGAGAGAGAAAATGTAAATAAAACTTACATATTTTTTATTAACTTTAATTGTTGACCACAAGATTTAATCTTTAATTAAAACTATGTTGTTGAGAATGAGTTTCTATAGTTTTTACAACTCAAGTAGGTTTTTATTCTAACCTAACCCTATATATATATATATATATATATATATATATTGAGCGAAGAAAAAAAGATAGATATGAAAGATAAACCGTGAGAAACAAATTTTGGGAATTTGTTGTTTTCTAATGAAAATATGACCTATGCTACGAAGATGAGGAATAAGATGTAAAAATGTTTTCTATTTTTTTTTTCTTTTTGTCTGTGCAGTCGTTTTCCCTAAAATTTAAGAGTGTCGTTGTGATAAAAAGTAATCAGAAAGACTTATTTTTTATTTCACGAAGCTAAATTATAGGTAACCTCTCTAAACAAGGAATCATGCAAATGGAATCTTTGATTTCCACAAGGTTAGCTTCTTCCATACTCCTCTTTCTCACGGCTACGGAATAACTAATTGTTTACTTCAAAAATACATATAATTAATAATCATATATAATAGGAATATATTTTCTCGTTTGCTCATTATTTCAATTTTATATAAATTACACACGTTAATAACGCGGGGATAAAGCATATACCTGCCATTCATTTGTTACATATATGTAAACAGACAAGATTCCACGTTCTTCAAGAAAAATAAGAATTTGAATGTTGATTATAATATTAGTACCATGGTCGCACCTTAGTTCTTGTGTTCATACTAACATTTTACTAAATAAATTAGGTCTCTAGTAGAACATGTTTGCCGATTATTAGTGGCCAGGCCAGCATAGAGTTGTTCACGAGCCAAGCCGAACCGAACAAAAGCTTGCTCGTTGCTTGACTTGTTTACAACCAAACCGAACGGCTGAAATTCGAACGGAGCGAAAAACGAAACGAGCAAAAATTAAACCAAGCACTTTTCTATCAAATATCGAGCGATGTCGAGCATTTTTCATTTCTTTTTCACCTTAAAATTTTCAATAAGAAACAAGTTTGAAGGCTCTAGCTAATATTTTTTTTGTAAACAAATTAGTAATTTTTAGATAAACATATATAGGTTGTAAATTTTTAGGAGAAAGAAGTTTGAAGTGAGATATAATGAACATATAAACAAACTTTAGTATTCTGAAAACTTGTATAGAAACTAATAAAATTATAAAATTGACGGAATAGGAAAACTTTAAAGAGTTTAAACAATTGTATACTTATATTTTACGCGTGTTGTCTATATATTTATATATTTGTTCATATATAATTATATATAAAATTAATTAAAATATTCGAGCCGAACCGAGCTGACCGTTGCTCGTTGCTTGGCTCGTTTACAAACCAAACCGAGCAGAGTGGCTCGTTTACAATCGAGCGAAAAAACGAGCAAACATTTTTTAAACAATTTCCAAACGAACGGCGAGCGAGTTCGAACGTCGAGCGGTTTGGACGGCCCTATTAATCCTATTAATTTGACCACCATTTTACTAAATAAAGGTGGGATATTGGGCTATATTTTGATTATAGTTGGGCCGAGGATCTTAGCATTGGAGTTGGTATTTGGTAACAAATGGTTCAGTAATTATTGTTCCTATCGGGCTGACTATAAGTCCATTAGGAGTATTAGCAGTAGTTTGTTAATTGTTAGTCACTAGTTGGGCTGGGGTTTACTCCCTTTTGTTTAGAGCCCAATTTATTGGTTGTTGGAATCAGAGGTGTACAAAACCGGTTTTAAACCCAAACCGAACCGGTTTATAAACCGAACCGGTTTGGTCAACGGCTGGTCAAAACCGGTTTGACTCAAACCGGTTCGGTTTATAAACCGGTTTAGACACAAGATAGGCCGACCTGGTCACGTCGGTTCGGTTCGGTTTGGTTTATAAACCGGTTTAACCGATTTTAAACCCGTTTTAGCCGATTTTAAACCGGTTTTTCTTAAACCGGTTCGATTTTAAAACCGGTTTGGTAGATCTTAAGGGGAACCGGTCTTGAAACTAGCGGTTTGGGTCGGTTTGGGAACCGGTTTGGACGAAACCGGTTTTAAACCCAAACCGGTTCGGTTCGGTTTGCCTAAAACCGGTCCCAAACCGGTTTTTTTGTACACCTCTAGTTGGAATGTTGGGTAAGAGTTAGGACTTTAGGTAGGTTTTCATTAAGGACATGTCCGAGATTGTTTGAAGTTTACTCTCTTTCCTTTGTAATTTTATTCTCTCTCTCTCTATATCTTTTTTAATTTATAATACCTAAGTGGTAAGAGGCAGGAATCCATTGTGGGGATCGGGACTTAAACCCCAACATTACATAATTTACTCTGAGATACGTGATTTACCTTCCTCATTTTTGATCATAGGACCGGTCGACGGGGGACTCCCAATGGTGGCGTGCACCATTTTATTTATGCCACTTCCTCTTTGCGTGTTACATGCAGTGACGGCGTACACCATTTTCAACAATGGTGGGGTCCATTGTCAATCGCTATGCTAAGTTGTAACTTTTCTAGGTTCGGGTCAGGTTGTTTCATATCATATAATAAAAAAGATAAAACCAAATTTTGTGGTTCAACTTTTATTTTGAAAGGCCATCCGTTTTGTTTGGTTACATGTTTACTTCACTGTTTGTTTTTAGGTCATTGGGTGGCTACATAATAGTTACGGTAATCAACCATATATCTTTTAGTCAACTATGGTTGACCCGTCGCAATACACGTAGCAGACAACTAATTATTATATAAGTGTTATAACAAATATAGGTGTTGCACACTATTATAAGGTCATAAAATTCCTAAGTCTCGTATCAGACATGGGTCATAGGCATGTTGTGTTTATAATAGATACTTCATCTCTCATATCGCCAACACATTTTTTTTTGGGCGCATTCATGAAGACGTGTTTGGAGGCAAACACGTTGTCAATTACGTGTAATAATTGGACATTTTTTAAAACTTTAATTTAGTAGGAAGTTTGTGGAATCTCTCTCTAAGGAAGGCATTTTGTGAATTTTTCAAAAGAAAATAAATGATCACTAGAGATTTGATTGGCTTTCATTTTGTCAAACATGCAGCAAGGTCCCATATTAGAGTAATTATTATGATTAAAAGGGAATGAACTAATTTGCATGATTAACCAAAATGTTTTAATCAATCAATTTCTGCCCCCTACCTAGTTTTTGTTCACCTATCATTATCCAACTGTCCGTTTCACTCACATCTCCATAATTGTTTTAGGGGGGCTACAATTTGGTTCTTTTTAGTTCGGGCATCGGAGAACCAAAATTAAGGTTTATGTGTGATGACACAGTTATAAATTTTTTCCTTCAGGTTCAAAAATTTTCGAGAGATAGGCGACTGATTGTCTATCACTAGCTTTTGTTTTTTTCAGTATGGTTTGGTTAAGCTGCTCGGGTCGAGTCACATAATAAAAAGAGAAAAAACAAATTAAAATACAAAAAAATAATGTTATAGGTTGGTCTAACAGTTATTATTTTAAATTGAAATGTGGGTTAAGTGGCAAAGGTGTATGCTTTACAACCAAATGATAGTTGGTTCTAGTCTCACTTGAGATATGTGTTAAAATAGGTGAAAAAAAATTAGCTGCTAAAAAAAAGGCTACCAAGGGTTTGGCGTAAAGATTTCTATAGGTTCGATGTCGAAATATCTACAGGTGCGATTTCGAAAACATAAATATATAACCTAAAATTTTCTTTTATACGAGTTTGGTTGAGCATATTCCCTTTTACCTGTATACACCCCTGTTTATGTTCATAAAGTGCGGCCCACTTTAAAACCACTACAATTCTGATATGACGAAATTGTCGTCGCTATGGATCATCTATAACGACTTGCCATTGTCATAGGACTTGACAAAGTTTTTCACGGCGTATCCTATAGCAACGAATAATTGTTAACATAGGGTTGAGCGGGAGAACCAAAATGTTAGGCCAAATGAAAATTCTATAGCGACGACTAATCGTCTCTATAGGTATTTTCACTTCTAATTTTCCTTTTCTTTTATTTGAGAAAAAACATTTTATAAATCTGTCAACCCTATTGCGACAGACCTATGTAACATTAGGTAATAATATTTTCTTCATAAAAAAAATTAGCTTTATTTTTAATTTTCTTTTACACATGGGAGCGATTTATCATTGCCATAGCATTTCCCCAAATTTAACCTTACTTCAACCTAGGTCACCAGCTCACAAACACACTCATCGCTCTGAACACTGATGAGGGGTGTTTTTTTTAACAATATCAACATATAAGAATAACGAGAAAAAAAAAAGAAATTGCAATTTTTTTTAAAAGTTAAAAATAATTATTTAGAAGTTTTTAAGTTTTCTCTTTAAGAGGAGTTTCATTTGATCTCACCCATATATATATATGTGTGTGTGTGTGTGTGTGTGTTAACTATAAATGAGTATCACTAAAGAACTCTAAAATTATTTAAGAACCTTAAGGTACTCCTAATAACTAACGTTTTTTTATAAAAAAAAATTGTATGTTAATATTACCTGAGTGTAGTTTTATCAATTGTTA
Organism: Bidens hawaiensis; assembly: GCF_021521415.1. Taxonomy (NCBI): domain Eukaryota; kingdom Viridiplantae; phylum Streptophyta; class Magnoliopsida; order Asterales; family Asteraceae; genus Bidens; species Bidens hawaiensis. The sequence goes on along the minus strand of NW_027492078.1, from coordinate 51,778 downwards.
TATCTATATTTATGATTACAATTATGAAAATTTATTTTTTACACATATCTATGTTTTTTTATACATATATAAGTTTGTTATTAACAGTTCGAAAAAAAATTGTTATTACATAAATTTTACACATGTGTAAACTTGTGATCTATATATATAATCAATTTTTTTAAATATGATAAAACTAATCTCAAATAATGTTAGTATATAAAAATTTTTTAAAAATATTTGATTTTTGAGAGTTTCTAAAATTTCTTAAACTCTTTTTTGAGTTCTAAAAGAACACCAACCTTGTTAACTATATCATTACTAAAATAATAAAAAAATATATTTGACATAATTTGGGTATTAATATCTTAATTTTAAACATGCTGGGAATTAGAGGTGCACAAACCGGTTTAAAACTCAAAACCGGTTTGGTTTGGTCAACAAAAGTCAAAACTGGTTTATGACCGGTTTCGGTTCAGGATTAAACCGGTTTCTTACCATGGTACGATCGGTTTCGGGTCGGATTTTGATCGGTTTCGGTTCGGGTTTTCACCGGTTTTTGCCCAGTTTTGGCCGGTTTCGGTTCGGTTAACCGGTTTGAAACCGGTTTTGGTGGAGAAAATTACAAACCGGTTCCGAACATACGGTTTCAATTGGTTCCAAACCGGTTTCTACATAATCGGTTTCAAACCGGTTCGATTTCGGTTCAGTTTTCGGGTCGGTTCGGTTAATCGTTTATTTGCCCACCTCTACTGGGAATTGGGAAATAAAACAAACAAGGAAAGAGTTTTAGTAGAAAAGGCGAATTATTATTATTTTTAAATAAATTATAAGAAAGTAATGATTGAGTACTAATTAAAGCTAGAATGACCCGATTTGTTTTTAATGATTGGTTAATAGTGAATGAATGATTGGAGAGGTTCTTCTTATTATTTTTTTAAAGCTAATTTTTTTCCATCTAATTCCTGTCATGTCTTAAGTAAGATTAAAACACAAAACCATTTATCTTGTCAATAATTCAATTTAGTTTAAAGAAAATGTTAATTTTTACCTCATAAAAACAAGTATTTCTACTGGCGTGTTGCAACGGGTATGCAACCGGAGGTCGGTTCCGAAATCGAACGTTTCAAAAGCTTTTATATTATTGAGAAAAAGCTAACCTTGAAACGGTAATATTTTCTTCTTGTTAACGTTGTGGGAATTGATAGTTTGATATGTGAAGGTGCTGCAACATGAAATTTCTAGCATGTGATAGTGGGGTCTTTGCTCGGATGCAAGAGAAGCAACATTGCATCAAGACAAATTGCACAAGTTGGTATAACTCGAGTACAACAGATATTTCATTTTTTTTGGATGTTCTGTATAAAAGTTTTATAATACTTTGGTTACATCAACGTATAGCAACAACTTTGACAATTTCATTTTGACCAATTTCAACACTTCCGTTTATTTGCTTGATTTGATAATTTTAAGTGAGTTTAAAGAAAGGGAGCTTAGATGGATGAGTGAAATTTTGTGTTAAAAATGAGACGGTGTTCCCGCCAAGGTCGTGCAGCATCGGACACCTCCCTGAGACCACTTCGTCCCCCCTTACTGAATTAATGTAGTGGCCACAGTTCTGTATTGATTTTCCCGTCCTCCGGATAGGTAACGCACCAGTTATATGAAAGTAATGTTTGAGTACTAATTAAAGCTAGAATGACCCGATTTGTTTTTAATGATTGGTTAATAGTGAATGAATGATTGGAGAGGTTCTTCTTATTAGTTTTTTAAAGCTAATTTTTTTTTTCATCTAATTCATGCCATGCCTTAAGTGAGATTAGAACACAAAACCATTTATAATGCTTGTCAATAATTCGATTTAGTTTAAAGAAAATGTTAATTTTTACCTCATTAAACAAGTATTTCTACCGGCGTGTTGCAACGGGTATGCAACCGGAAGTCGGTTCCCAGATCATTGACACTGTCTATTTAGATGGTGTGCAATTGTTGATATATGGTTATATATCTTTAGTTAAAAGGCAAATTGGAAATAAATAATCCCTATTTTTGTGTATAGGCTAATAATAATCTCACCTTTAAAAATTACCACCAACGGTTCAACCTTTCAACTATTTTTGTCTTAATGGACCTCCGTTAAAAACACTTAACGTCGTCAAGTATTTTCCCGAGTTTCAAACAAATGTTTTAGGGCTTTTAATCGAAAGAAGGACACGAGTCGACTGATGTAAAACTTTTTTCGAAACGGTAATTCAAATGGCTTGATTTTTGTTAATTGGAAACTCAAAAACCCGAATGGGAACACTATTTCGTCGTTTGGATCACCGTTTGAGATAAGTTTTACATCAGTCAACTCATATCCTTTTTCCGATCAAAGCCCTAAGACATCGGTTTAAACTGGAAAAAAAAAACTTAACGACATTAAGTAAAGTTGAAAGGTTGAACCGTTGGTAGTGATTTTAAAGATTGGATCATTATCGGCCAATACATAAAATATGAGCTCATTTATTTCCAATTTACCAATAAATTAATATTTATACGTGGTTTCAATAAGCTATTTTATGTCACACTCCAACCTGTGATGGAAATGTCGAGATGCAACTGATCGCCTCTATTAATAATAAAGTGACATTATCTAATTATTCAAATTTAAATCATTCATATACATCACAAAATCCAAATCAAAACATTATCTAAAAGAAAACAAATTTAAATAAATAAATTGTTTATTTTCTTGATAACCTAACGATATCCAACTACTTGCTTAAACTTCTTTCATCCCATAAAAATACTTGCAACATGTATAAAATTAGATTTGATCAACACAAGGTTGACGAGCAATTTAATACACATACACACACTAGATTTTATCCCCCGCATTACGGGAGTTGTTTTACGTTATTCGTTTTTAATATTTATATATGTATATTTGGATTTTAATTTTATTTATTGTAAGAAAGTTAATAATTAATATATTTGAGGTTTGATGATAAAATTGTTTCACAAATAAATAATATGTTATAATCAGGTTAAAAGCTATCTGGGTTTAGTGATACCCATTACCCACTTATTTTCTTTATTATAAAATTGTTTTTAATTAAAAATAATATCTTTTTTTTAAATAAAATAGGATATTAATTTTTAGTATATCCATATTTTATAGGATTTTCATATCAAATATTTTATGAGATTAATTTTTAATACAATGAGATGTTATAACCCGTTTAAGAGCTATCTGGGTTTGGTGAGACCTTTACCCGTGAATTCGGGTCAAATGCGTGAGAAACCTTCATTTGCAAATAAAGTAATCTGATTGCTTAAGAGAATGGTTGTTTTACATTTTTTGTTTTTTAATATTTATTTTTTGGATTTTAATTTTCTTTATTGTAATAAAGTTAATAATATACTTAGGGTTTGATGATGAAAGTGTTTCATAAATAAATAATATGTTATAACCCGTTTAAAAGCTATCTGGATTTGGTGACCCATGACCTGCTTATGTTTTTTACTATAAAATTGTTTACTAATTATAAATAATATCTTTTTCTTTGTAAATTGGATATTAAATTTTAGTATATCCCTATTTTATAGAATTTTCATATCAAATAATTGGTAAGATTAATTTTTAATTTAATGAGAAGTTATAACCCGTTTAAGAGCTATCTGGTTTTGGTAAGACCCATACCCATGAATTTGGGTTTGAATCAATGAGAGGCCTCCATTTAAAAATCAAGCAATCTGGTGGCTTCTATAAAAAGGGGAGCGACCACATCTCGACACGTAGGATTTTTGGGGTTTCATTTATATATATATATAGGGGGCGGTTAACGTACGCTAATACACTATCGTACATTACGTACGCGAGTATCCAGAACGTACAATTATACGCGATTAAATTTTTAAATACAATTATACGCCACGATACGCCAGTTATCAAGGGTATTTACGTCCATAACGCCCAACTATACTCCCCAAATCTATTCTTCAATTCCCCAAAATCCCTGTTCTTCAAAATTCATCAATTGATTCATTGAGCGTCCATCCATATCAATATAATTCAATCGTCGATCGGTATTAAACTAATTTGCAGGTCGATATCAAACTAATTGAGTTATATAACCCTAAAAATGTTCGTTACCTACAAATAAAACCTCAAACCCTAATACGTTCTTATTTACCTGCAAATCTATTGACGTTATGCTAATACGTTCTTATTTACCTGCAATACGTTCTTATTTCTATGCCCAATCTAATTCAATCACTAATACGTTCAATTTCAATCACTAATACGTTCAATTTCAATTTGTTGAAATTCAAACCCTAATACGTTCTGCTAATACGATCTGCTAATAAATTCTGCTAATACTTTCTGCTAATACATTTTACTAATACGTTCTACTAATACGTTCAAACCTTAAACATTCACTATCAAAAACCCATCATCCAGAACTCAAAAATTGATCGACTGAAGTTTCAAATTGATGATTAATTGAATCGATTTCAAAGATTAACCGATCAATTGGCTTCAATTTCAATTTGTTGATGTCGCTGGCGAGCGGAATGGCGCCACCGCCGGCTCGGCGCCATTCCGCTCGCCAGCGACATCAACAAATTGAGGCGTCGGCGATTGAAGGGCGGCTTTCGGGGTCGTTTTTGGAGATGAGGCGGAGCTCGCATAAGGAATGGGTGCGGGTTTGTTCGGAAACGGAGCTGAGTTTGCCGACGAGAGGATTAGTGTAATTGTGATTTTGGGTTTTTGAAAATCAACGGTTAGAGGTGTCGCGTACGTAATGTACGATAAAGGATTATTGTATTTTATCCTATATATATATATATAATAAAATCAATTTTCATGCAGATGCGTAATTACAACAATTAAATTGTAACAATAAAATATAAGAAAAAATCATTCATCATGACACAACGTCAAGCTACTAAGACGATGTAAGATCTTACTAATGAGGATGAGGATGAGGCCACCAACAATCAAACAATAAACAATTAATCGCATTACATGCTTACAAATAATTGAGCAATACACGTAACCGCATATGTTAGAATTGTAATTGAGGATGTGAGATAATAACTTTGTGGTTTATATAATACATGTTGTCCCAAAAACTTTTAAAATTAAAAAGGGGATGTGATTTACTCACCTTAAAATTGGCGAGTGAAAGAACATGATTAAAATAGAAAAATCGAGTAAAGTGAGCTGATCAAACCGAACTTGATGATTCCCTAAAATTCAAATAAATATTTTAAGGTTAAAATAAAACTAAAACGAACAAGAATTTATGAGAAAATATGAGTTTAAACATAAAATTAAAGAAAACGTAACTTAAGCGCCTGCTCGGTTCGTAGTCGGTCCGAATGTCGTTATGAGATTGAATTCGGGTCCAACATGTCCAAAACTTAATTATAAACATAAAACATTGAAAAGTCGGAAGCTAATTCTGGTCAATTATTAGTTAGATTAAAATCCCCAATTTAGCTTCCAGTATAAACCCTAGATTGAGGGCTTTCATTCTAGGGTTTATATCAATTCATAAAAACATAAACTTACTTGGGATTTGATAATAGAACTAGAAGAAATAGGATTTAGAGACCTGCTTGACTTTGTGTGGTCAACTCTTGAAGAACACCTAGATTATACTTAAACTCGTGAAAGAGAAGGAGGTTGACGGGTTGGATAGCAAAGAATGGAGGTTGAGGAACATTTGTTTATATAGGAATCAAAATAGAGGTTGGAGTTTATCAACAAAATCCAATTGATAACTTAAAATTCAAATAAAACATGATAGAGACTAAAATCGGATACCATTCAAATTAAAGGATACGAATCATGTGCTTTTGATAGATGATGATGAAGGAATGTTCCAGAAACCACAAATTTGAATCCTAGCATAATTTGGATATAGATTTCAAGATAAACGAGTTAAAACGAACTGATACACGAACCAAAGCGAACCAACTGCTGCGGCACCTAACGCTTTAACATGTTTAAATATTCAAATAACATAAAACGAAGCCAACAACATAAATTTACAAATAAACGCTTGATTTCATTAATAACAAATATCCGAATACAAACCCGGGTTTGATAAACACATGTGAACAATAAACTCAAAAGTGACGAATGTCACATTTTATCTGAGCTCATTTATACGTAACATAAAAGAAATTATACAAAACAAACTTTAAAATAATATATAATTACACTTAAATTTAAAAACACATGACGTTTTTTATATTCTTTTAATAAATATTAGATAGAGGATGATAGCTAATAGTTAATGCCGATAAGCTCTAGCTCAAATGATATTTGAGGAGAAATGAAAATTTGAGTTAGAGACTGAAATGTTTCAAGTTCGAACCCATTGTCAACCGGGGTTTACCGCAGTAGGTTTTCAAGTGGCGTGTTTTCCCAGAACACGAGATGGTGCGCTTAGGTTACGCAACATTGTATGAGATTACAGAAAATTGGGCAGATTAGGTTTCTCTTGTCATCAGGTTATCCTAAGTAACCGAAATTTTGTTTAATAGTTACTCAAAAAAGAAAAATAGTTAATAGTTAATAATGAATTAATGATATACAGGATAAGAACAATATGAATCTACATTTGTTGAGTTTTTTTTATTTTATTTTTTGTAAAACAAAAGTTGGGTTCAAATTTATAAAATTTTACATCAACTTATGTAAGAGGTGCACAAACCAGTTTAAAATAGAAAACCGATTTGGGTTGAAAACCGGTTCGGTTTGGTCAACAAAAGTCAAAATCGGTTTATGATTGGTTTCGGTTCGGGTTGAAACCGATTTCTTGACCAGGTTACGATCGGTACGGTTCGGTTTTGATAGGATTTTGGCCGGTTTCAGTTTGGTTAACCGGTTTAGAACCGGTTTTGATGAAGAAAATTACAAACCGATTCCGAACCTACGGTTTCAAACCGGTTTGATTTTGATTTTAATTTTAAATTAATTCCATTAACCAGTTTATTTGCATGTCTCTAAGTTAGTCATTTGAAACTAAGAGTCGACTTTTTTAAGAAACAAATCAGGATTATACGAAAGAAATTGACATAATCGTGGGGTCCATAAGATATAATAGATTTGTTTCCAAAAGTGGTAAATTGCGAAAGCGATGTATACGTTTGCAATTAAAAATTGACAATTGGACACGTGTCAGGACATGGGATCGCCGACAATCACTATCATCATTTCACTATTCAACCGTTCCCCTCCATGACAGCGTGTCGTCTACACTCTTATTCTAAAATCTAAACTCTAAAATTCGACATATTAGTATATTACAAGTGTTTTGATGCAATTCTTTATTTTTTTCCAAGGGATGTACAAAAGATGTGCCATATTTCTTATCGGTTAGAGTATTTTTAGCAGGTCTTTTTATATTATTATGAGTGTGTTTTCCGTATTATATTATGAAGTTTTTGTAACCGGTGGGGAGTGGAAGAGATAAAATTTTTTTTTATTAATGAATAAATTTGAAGAAACACTGTTCACTTTCTATAACTTTTTAATGTTTACTGAAAGTGGTTGTGAGTGGAGACGGGATAAAAGGTAATTATAAAAGTATAAAAACTATTATTTAATTGAAAATAAGAGAGTGAATGTAATGTTTTTTAGTGTAATTATAGAGATAGAGATAGAGATGCTGCTGGGGATGCTCTTAGGAGTTAGGATCATATATATAAAAGGATAGTGATGCTAGATTGTCGTGGTCTACTCAAAAGCAAACAACCAATGTTTTCATAAACGGATCGGACAGTGAACCGGACGGTTCACCGGTTCGATCGGTCAAATCGGTTGGACTGGCCGAACATATTCTTTCTAAAAAATGTTGGTTAAGTCTGGAAAAAATGTATATGGAGAAAAAAAAATTTCCATGATAACCGGTTCAACCGGTCCGGTTCTCCAGTCAGACCGGTGAACCGATTCGGATCGTCCGGTTTTTAGAATCGAACAAACTACGAACTAAATAGAACCAAACCAGACAGGTGAATGAATCCCGGTCTGACCGATCGGACCGGCCAAACCAGTCCGGTTTTAAAAACATTGATTAGAGTAACTTAGTGTTCCTAATCACCTTAAAGTAGTTAAGATAAGTATGGTGTCAAACCACGATGAGTAAATGATCAGTGTAACGTGTAATTGATTTTTAACATTATGAAGTAGCAGGTTGGAGTGCTGATCACACTAGCAAAGTAGCAATAGTTATAATTTTGGAATAAACAAGTACTTAGAAACTTGTAAATAATTCAATTAAAGATAAATCACACCTAAGGTTCAAGCATCAACTAAACAGCAATCTCATGTCATTTAACAAATTAGTTATCAATAAACAAATATGGTTAATTGAATAAATCATTCTTAGGCATCAATAAATGTAAACACATGGCATTGGTAACCGAAGGTTCCCTATCATTGTGGCACAATATTGGATAGATGTATGCTTGGCATCAACAAATGTAAAAACACGGCACTGGTAACCAAAGGCTCCTTGTCAGTTTGACACAATCATAGACGGACGTATGCTTCATCAGCCTAAACTAAACAACAAACCCTATCAAACACGTATCATAGCAATTGGTAGACTAATCGTTCTGATTTAAATAAACTTAAACTGACTGAATGCTCAACAATACCAAACATCAATGCTCATAGATCATAAATCAATAACTACAATCATTCAATTCTAATAATGATAAAATACTGAAAAGTTACAATACTTTATACCTCGGGAATAATTCGAGAGGATTAGTCGTTCATCATCTTTGTTAGATCTTTAATTATGATGACAAAAGCCACTAGAATTGATCAAGAGATGATTGGTAGCCCTGGAATTCACCCAAAATCGCTTAACAGTGGCTGAAAGTCGTGATAATGGTTTAGGGTTCGTAAAATAGAAGATATAGGTCAAAACCCGTTTTTACACGTTTTATGTCCATCGCGTATCGCGATGGGCATAGCTTCATGATGTCGCGTAGCGCAACCAAAGAAAATCTCATTTTTGGATTCCTCTCATTGAGAAATCCAAAATTCATATATTATGGATCCCATAACTCAGTTTCTAGCCCAGGATATGCTCGTTTTACTCCATGACGCTTTGTAGTCCACCCATCTTGTTTATTTTTCGCTTTGGCTTTAAGTTTCTCATTCAAATTCTTCCCGAATCCTTCTTAACCATTCATATATACTTCTCTATGCTTTCGTTTTCTCGGAACTTGCTTAATCTTCAGCTGGATAACTTTACATTAGGTCGTTTAAGCTCTGAACACATGCAATCATAAAAAAACTCAAAGTAATCATGTTCGCTAATCTAAACAATTAAAATACATGAAATAACATATATATATATATGCACATGTTTATACTCGACCATCAATAATTATTCTATATGTTCGAACCATATAACATCAAAACATTTTTTACTTCTCATGCAAGTTGTACATGGGTTTACTAGAGCAAAGCTTCAAAATGTGTGATGGAATAAATGGTGAAGGCCGATGACCAAAACCAAACGATCAATCTGATTTGGAGATTAACCAGTCTCAAAACTCTACTATTAATAAACTTGACATGTGCACACGTTGTTAGTTACGATTGAAGCAGCAACGAATTTTGAACAAATAATTTGGATGGGCCAGACTCAATACATATAATTTTTTTTCCCGAAATAATTGCGCTACTGAACGAAAAAGTTGGGGGTGGAGTCCAAGCATCGCCCAAGCTAAGAACCTCCCTTGGATTGAAGCTGAAAACCACACCAAGAACCTTTAGACTACCCACTTGCTTATGTCCATATTGATTTCTTTCTCTGCATCATGCTGAACTTACCACATAACTTATTACTTCGATCGCATGAACAGTCTTGATCTTTCTCCCTTTTACACAACCTCTTTTAGTTTTCTTCTCTCCTTGGTTGTGTCGAGTTTGATGTTGATTGGCCGCCCTCTTCTTCTTGATCGCTGTTGGTTTTTCATTTTGCTGAAGGACAGCTACTGCGTTTTTTGTCAACTTTCTTTTCTTCGTAGTTGCCTATTTTCTCATGATCAATCTCTAATACCAATTGAAGGCCTGAGCATGATCGATGACACAAACAAGAACAAATTAATTTTGAGACGAACCAAAATCTGAACTCTCAATTATTAATAAACTCAAGACGACTAAAAACAATTACAATGACTCGAAATATATGGTAAATCCAAATGCCAATCCTTCTGAATCAACTTATTCTAATACACCATTAAAATCTAACTGATAATTAAACCTCACAATTAAACTATACGATTTAATTCAAACTTCAAGCTTTAACAATCTAATCTTTATCATTTTCTTTAAATTATTGGTTTATCCATTTACCACCTTTCTCAACCCAATCAGGATTCTATCAACAAAATGTGTATTCAAAATTTGTTTTTCCCTTAAATTCATAATCCTTGGCAGAAAGTCACTCTAGGTATTTTTTTTTTAATTATTATTATTATTATTATTATTATTATTATTATTATTATTATTATTATTATTATTTTACGTAATCCTTGGCAGAAAGTCACCCAATCAGGATTCTATCAACAAAATGTGTATTCAAATTATTATTTATCTTGTCATTGGTTTACCAAATTTATGTTTGGAGGCCATTTGAAAACAATCATAAGAAGATATTGGGAACCTCCAATAATTGGAAGACATAAGTCAACTTTTATGAAAAGTTGGAGAGGAAAAGTAGATTGATCGATCTTGAATTTGTATGTTTGCAATTATGCTTGTTGAGAAATGAACATGAACACTAAAATGTGTCATCTGGAAGTTGGACAAAATGCGATTGATCAGAAAACCAGTTAAACCAGCCTATAAAATGTAGGATCATGACCTTCCAATTGAAGGAGACAGGTCGGGATTGGATAGATTTGGGCACACAATTCATGTCTAGAAGCAAAAATGGACTCTTGATGGTTAATTATAAAAGACTGGAAATGGACATATAGTCTTTTTCTTAAAAGTGGACTTATAGCTAATTTTATCTCTACTGATCATTTGATTGTTTTGGAACATGCCTTATTCTTTAATTAATCAGCGTCATAAAATAGTCAGATTGCGATTTTATTTAATCTTATAAAATGTTATTTTATATTTATCTAAAAAATACTATTATTGCACACTAGCTTTTTCCTCACGTCATCATCTACATTTCCAATATTTTGTTGAAGTCACACTAACTTAAAAACATTCATTCTTAGCACCAACTAGCATTACAAGAAAAGAGGGCATTAAATAGTGGCTACATGCTCTTTGGTCCGTTCACACATGGGTAAAATAACCTTGATTGTTGATAACGGGGAGATCCAAATTAAGGCCGTGGTTTTATCATACTAAAAAAAAGGTCGGCTATCTCCTTTCATCAGAATCACACCACAATCACTACAATCACATCCAGAGCATAACGGACGACAACCACCTGAGCACCATGCTGCCACCACCACATGCTAGGGCTCTCTTCAACCCACTGAAGCACAACCACCATCGTCGAAATTCTTTAGAACAATGACCAGAGCACCTAACCATCTCTGGTTTCAAGCGACACTGCGGCCGCCGCAGCACTACCACCGTCGCTACCTCCTAATCTCGTGCAATCTGATGAATTTGGAAATAATTTTGTGCTATTGTGTTAATTTTTCTATGCTAAGGTTTTATCAGAATTAAGGACTTGGAATAGGGATAATTTGTAGTGTAGGATTTTTGTGTGTGTCTGTTTGTGTGTATGCATATATGTGAAGTTGTGTTTTTGTGTGTGTATGCATGTATGTAAAAAGGGTAAGCATATTTAGATTCAAACCGAAAAACCTGACAAAACCAACCCTAAATAACCCAAACCCAGACCCACCCGGCCTACACTTCCAATTCAATAAAAGTAAAATCAACAGATGACATAACAATTGGGATAATAAGAAAAACACATATTGGTATAATACAAGTGTGCCGTTGAAAGATGGTTTCATATTTTCTTTTTATTTATTTATTTATTTTAAACAGGCAAATGTCACCTCTATTACAATTTACACCAATAAATCATGTTAGTAACTTAAATAGTGTGATTAATTATTTTTTTCGTATATGAATTTGTTTGATTTTCTTTATTAAATAATAACATGTAACATTTCAATAACATATTCAAAAGATGTACTTTCTATGGTTCAGAGAGTGCCTTATACAACGTTGAACAAGTAACAGTAATACCGACCTTTGAAATAAAGAATCAACTATATTTTTAAGAAGGAATTCATAATGTTTGGATTGATTGATAAGTCTGACCAAACTGTTGGAAGTATCAATGATAGCTTTAGTTGGCGAATTATTCTGGACATATAAGTTGTTTTAATACAATTGAAACACTCATCACTCCACAGCAACGCAAAAAAAGAATGCATATAAATCATTTATTTAATTGAAGTGAACCAACAAAGTTTATTTATTAACTAAATAATATACTAATGCTCGGCATATACAACTAATCTAACCAGTTCTCTTCACTACAACTACAAGTCATTTAATCATAACCTTCTAACTTATGTGTACATTGTACTAGCTAGTATCTCGCTAAATGTCTCAAACTCAAATCATATTTCATTGGTTTTATCATAATTTGTTGAAAGCCAATTACATGACAACTCGTGATTTATCTGACCCCGTTTCTTAGCAAGATACTGACGGGTTATCTTGAGTTTTCAGACAATAGGCTTACATAGTTAAAAACAAACATTAATCACATGTACACTTTCTTTTGGGTACTGATACATTTAGAAACGTACAAAACTATAAATTGTTGGAAGACATGCATATGCCTCGAATTTGAACGCATAAAATAATGATGAAATTGGTTAAAACTCCACATGATTGGGTGGATCACCAATTATCACCAATTGTCCTAATACTAGCAGACGTTGCCGCGAGTTGCGACAATGGCATTGACATAATTAAGTACGTAAAGAGATGGAACATCTATTACACCACCACGCAAATACGATACCTGTTGACGTATAAGTTAAATTGTCACAAGACTTTCCAAACATGTAAATGACATTTCTGAAATCAAAACAAAAAATTCTTATAAATGGGCTATACATATCAGAGAATCGTTAAAAAATTATAAACCGAGTATAAATTTGAGTCTTAAATAAAATATAAATTCGATAACTCATATACAAAAAGTAAATGATACGATGATAATTAGGCTATAAAGTTGAAAATTTGGCCCTAATATATTTTTTTATAAAAATATGTATATGTAAAAAAGTTAAAATTTTCGGGCCTTCGTGATCATCGGGCCGAGGTCGGTCGACCTCCTTGCCTCCCCATCTCAAACGACTAGTTTGTATAAGTGATTTTTCAGTAAATTTTATAGAGTAAGTTGTCAAGTGTTAACACACTTTTAAACCCAAGAGATTAGACAAATTTTAAATTAAAATGCCCCCATTTGGTGATTTTGACAAGCGCAAGCAAATATTCCATGCCATTTTCTCCTATAAAGACAAACGAATCAAATCATTTTTAAAAAATAAACTTATTTTAATATAATTTTAAGCAAAAGACAATATATATACATCAAGTTTATGCTAAATTGTTGGTGTAGCTTCATAATGGAACATTATTTAATTTTGCCCTACGTAAAAAATATCTACTCGTATTGGTTTGAAAATGAGGAAGTGTTTGATAGCGGAATGAAATAGATTATTGTAAGATAATAAGAAAGAAGGCGTTTAGATGTGTAATTGAACGAAATCACATACTATATTAAATTTCTTATTTCTTCTAAACATATCAAAATTATTCATCGACATGCTTCATTTTTTCTTTTCTTTTCTTTTTTTTTTGCAGTATATTATCTTTTTCACTATACTTTCTTGACACCACAATCCCCGCCACCTAGCCACCACCACCATCCATAAAATCACATTGCTGTCGCCACCATCCCTTGACGACCTCTGTCACCGCCGTCACCAACACCACCCTGCCATTATCATTTTTTTTTTGTAAATTTTCTTTATTAATTTTAAGGCAAATGTATTATTGTCATTTGTATATCATTCATTCGCCTTTTTTTGCCTACAAGATAAACTGATGATTCATTCCATTCTCATAAATTAATCAAACAACATAAACCTATTATATTTCTGAATACTTGTGTTTTGCTATTTATTCCTTGACCTACTTCTCAAAATACAAACATATCTCGGTAACCCTATCGGTTGAAACCCTGATTAATTTTATGCAAGGATTAGGTAATAGAATAATACTAGTTTCATAAATAATGATTGTTTATGATTAATAATATATAGTGGAACATTCGAGTGAATTGCATTTTCATCATTCATGTTTTGATCAAATTCCATCCTGTCTTTTAACCTAGGTACTTATAGAGGATGTCATTTATGTTTTAAAATGTTTGCACGTTTTGTCCTTTCCACTAACGGGTGTTAGTTATTTCTGTTAAACCCAGTCACGTGCGCATATGAGGGTATAGTTTGATCCTTTTATCAATTTTTTACATATCCAGAGGGAGAGAGACACTGAAAACCACCATACATTGAATAAAAAAGAAGACACTGCTAAAGTTATCTCCGAACCAACCCAATTTAGTCACGTCGACTTTAACTAAATTCAATAAACTTGACAGGCCGAATCTAAAACGAGTAGATTGGATAGTTTGATCGGTTATCATTATCAGATAGAGTTTATTCGACTTTGGTTTAACCAAAGTAAACCAGATCAGTATTTAGATGGGAAAACCAGTTTCACGTAAACTCCATTAACCCAAATCGGTGTTCAAAGTTGCGTAGCAAACCTTTCTAGGTTGGTGTTCGAGTTATGAAACATTAAGAATTCCTAATTACCTTTTTTTTTCTTTGTAGTAAAGACATAGCCAACTATGGTTTAATAGAAAATAATCAAACGTTAGAACAAGTTGTAAGAATATAACTAAGTGGATTTACGTGGAAGATTTAGGATCGTGAGATCTAATATTAGAAGTTGAAGTGATCGAGCAGGATGGGCGTCTATTTAAATATATGGTAAGATGGGTTAGGTGGATTATTATGGGATATTGGCATGCATATACATGATGTATGCAGCTATTTTTTATATTGAATTTGTATACCTTACAATGATCGGCTTATCGACTTATCCAACTAGTGCAAGTTGATGTAACTATTATATTGGGAAATTCGATATTTTGTATTCATGTATCTATATTATATCACAAGTTGATGTAACTTATCGACTTATCCAACTAGTGCAAGTTGATGTAACTATTATATTGGGAAATTCGATATTTTGTATTCATGTATCTATATTATATCACAAAGTGTGAAATGCAACGGGTAACACCGTAAATCAGAGATGTTACACGTACGGCTGTTCCTTTATTCATCGGTAAACACATAAAATTTATTTGTTTCTAAAATGCATTTGAAATAGAGCTCGATAGCTTATACGGTTTTCAGAGTTTACCAAGCTATATTGTAGCAAATTAAATTAAAGAAATTACTGAAAACTGGAGTATTAATTAATTAATTAAGATAATATTAACCAGAAAAGGTTTGATGGAAAATCTCAATAAAAGTAGCATCTGAATTTTCCAGGATCAAAGATGCAAATGCACTTTCAATGATAATGCATATCTTTCAATATGATTAGATTGGCACCTTAGTTTTTGGAAAATGGAAATACTTGGCAGCTTCATAAAAGAGAGAAAATTAACTATTTAACTTCTAATAAAAAACAATATATCAGAGATATATAAATATAAATATGTGTAGTGGGCATTTAGTATTGATACAACATTTTGGTTTAACAGCATAAGAGTGATTGTTAAAGTTTAGGATCTTTATGGTCTCAGGTTAAAGCATGAGTCAAAAAAGTGTTTTCACAGTAATAGGTTTTCTCATTGATAGTGTTCCTGAGTGAATAAGGTTTGAAACATTAAAATCAGTAGAGACGATTGACATTTTATCTCAAATAAACTCACTCAGGTATTAAGAATAGTGTACTGTTATATATATGTAGCCAAAGCACATTGACCTAGTGACCTACCACTCAATGATCAAAAGTTGGCCTTGCTGGGATCACTTGATCCTATTTTAAAGGTTTTCATGGACAATGCCAAGCGCCTTTCCATAAGTGGAAACCACTTTATTCGAAAAAGTTAAATAAACAATGCGTATGCCTATAACTTGAGAACAAAAGTCGTATTTTGGTAATCATCTCAGGCGCATCAATTATTGGATACCACAACGGCACAACCTTTGATCTTTTGATATATCAAATTAAATAAACATGTGTTTGGGTTAAACAAGAATCCCAACATTGTTAAATTCAATAAATTCAAAAAAGAAGGTTCAGAATATGTACCACATTGTCTTGTTTTTGTTTGGCTTGGCCATTGCTACGGACTCCTCATTAAAAAGACCAAATTAATTGGTACCTTTTAAGTGTCCGACAAAAGTTTTCAAACCACCTATAGATAATGGTGTTAAAGTTTCCCAATTACCTAGTTAGTGATGGCATAGGATATCATGATTCAATCATCACAAGAATTAACAATTGAAAGAAGATAATATTGGAATGTATGATAAGATTAAGGCCTACGGGCCTTTCCTTGTAATTTCTATTTCTATATATAATACTAGTTTGAGGCCAATGTATTACGCGAGTAATTGATGAAAAAATTTTAAACTTTAATCATTAAGTGAAATACGATTAACAAAATGATCATATATTGTTAATTTACAATTCACATTAAAATTACAGAAACTACATAACTAAGATTACACAAATATGCTACAAATAAGTAAAACTTTTCTTGTACACTATATTTGTGATTATATTGGTTGGTATACATTATTTATCAAAAATCAAAAATTTTATTCCATAACTGCTTATAACTCTTGATAAGGTAATATATAGATATGCTTATAACTCTTATGTGCGACAAATAAGATTCTTCAAGTGCATATTAAGCCTAGATAAACGATAGTGTATCCATAAAACTAACAAAAAAAATATTCATGCATATAAAATATCATACATTTTAACCAATTAATATGATGTCATTTGATATAATCTCTCATGTTTATCCAAAAAATATGATTATCCCAAAAACCATATTACCTGAGCTTTGATGATATAATCATTCCTACAACATTTAGAATTTGAAATTGATTGATCATGATAAATTTATTGTCATTAATATTTTGTATTTTAAAAATTTTTAATTGATTTTATATTTTACAATTAACAATCGTATAATCAAGCAATATGTAAAACCGAAAATTAAAATATAACAAAATAATTTGTTTCATTTCATATGAATGCAATTTCTAGGAAAATGACAAAGACTTACTAACATTAAAGCCATGTTCAAATAACAGTAAGTTAGCAGAATATTAGAAGATTTAAAGTTGCATAAAGTGAATGTAGTTATTCTTATTTATCTACTCTAATAAAAGACTACTTATTATTGCCACTTGTCAATCTCATAGCTCTTTTCATTTTTTTTCAACATATTTTAATATATGGTCCTTATCTTTTAAGTCTTTTCAATTTATGAATTCAAGATTTTTATTAAATGTAAATCATAACCGATTCATTCATTAACATTAATGGTAAAGTTGCAGGCCAGTTAGAACATTTTTGATGATCCCTTTTTTTTGCTTCACTATTAATGTTAATGAATGAATCGGTTATGATTTATATTTAATAAAAATATTGAATTTATAAATTGAAAAGACTTAAAAAATAAGGACCATATATTAAAATATGTTGAAAAAAATGAGAAGAGATATGAGATTGACAAGTGGCAATAACGGGTAGTCTTTTATTAGAGTAGATAGATATAGAAATAGCAAGGAAACCAACCTTAGGCCGTAACCTGATCACGCATTCCAATAGTTTCAAGGCATCAAGATTTGTAGTTTGATGTTTATGGTATGATTTGTGCATTTCGATCAGAGTTTCATATTCATCTTTTATTCATTTTTTTCTCGTAGACGGAAACAACAATTTCACAATTTCATCTTGGTCAAATGTGAGGGATGGTTCAGGTCATGTGTGAACAACACTACTAAAAAAATGAGTATCATCGATAAATGACTTCTGTCGGTGACGGATTTTGAACGAAAATCCAAAAACAAGAAAAGAAAATGTTTAGAACTATTTGTAAAGCCAAAAATGTGACTTGCGATATCAAAGTACGAAACTCGTTATATATTTACGGTCAAGTTAATAATTAAAGTGGGCGAGAAATCTGGACACGAGACGAGAACTTCGACACGTGTTTAAGTTTAACGGAAAGCTTCTAGATTATGTTATTGTTTGGCTATATATAGGACATTTGTTGTTAGCTTTATGTGTCTGTTTTCCATGGTGTAAATCATCCACTCAAAGAGAGCTCACATTGGGTGGGTCGGTTCGTTTATGAATATATCAAATCTTTAATCGACAACGAGATCGTTCACTTATTTTATCTTTATATTATTTATGTTCGGTCGTTTGATTTACCGCACCCGTCTCGAGCACTTATCAAGAACAAAGCCGTTCGTTGTCAGATCCGGTTTCGGGACCTACACTATTTTAATTTTTATTGATTTGGTAAGCATTAAGAATTCCTCATAAATTCTTCGGTGCTATGGAATTGGATTTCCAATAGGATTAGACTATTCTTTTTAGAAGATTGTCGCTGTGTTGACATTATCAACGATATTTACGTTGGAAATCCTCTGTTTCGTATTTTATATACAACATTTCATACGATTAAATTCTTGGCATTTTGCCATCAGACGTCTCAATTGTTCTTAAAAACGGTAACCTCAATGTATTTAAAATATAGCTAATTGTTTCTTGGTCATGGCTTATTAACGTGTGTACATCTATATAATTGGTGTTTTGTTTTAATAAGTTGTCTCGAAATTTAAACCTTGTGTATCGGTGCATCTTGTATTAAGTGACTTAAGTCCATGCTAAATGGTAGGTAGAATCAGGAGCTGGTTTTCTCATGTGGGCAAATATATTTTTTTTTCACACATATAAATGTATTTTATTTGTGCAGCAAATCAATCAAATGACACTGTGACAAGACTCGTTGGTGGCCAGTTTGACAAGTGGTTGCGGAATTTAAATACACTGCTTCGTATATAAAACCTTACATTAAATGTGGGACTTGAGATTTAATGTAATTTAAAGCAAATATTCAACAAATCCTAATTTGGAGCAAATAATTGGCAAATCTCTGGAAATCCAACGGTAATAATCGACCACCTTCACAAGCCGCAAGTACTTAATAGGGGTTCTTGCCTCTTAGTAGGAGGCCATGTATAATTAATAGGAGTATTCTAACTTTGCTTGTCGTAAAAAAATCGTCAATACTTACCAATGTAATTCCAAAGGATTTGACGACGTTTTTATTACTATGATTACCATCGTAATTTTCCAATGAAAAATTAGGCTTAATATAAAAAGGCAAGTCCAAGAACCACCATCCGCTACTACCACCCTCATTTTTATTCTCTCTAGCAGAGGGGATTGACGGTGCTAACACCATGTCCTTTCTCCATCCTCATCACCGTAGTACAACCATTGCTGATTGCACAATCCATGGCTGCCAAACCACCGCCTCACACTACCGACTGCCAAAACCGTCTGGCCTGGTTTAATTTATTATTTATTAATTAAATTAAATACATATTTAGCTATTTTTATATGTTCATAACTAAAAACTTTATAGACAACATTGTATGTTATTTTATCCAAGTTTTATAAACAATGATAACTATTTTAACTATATATTAAATATTATTGGACTTTAATAATACAAATTTTCATCTATTGGCCGTTATTAATCTCAACACAAAAAATGTTTGCAAACAGTCCCAAATTTGAGCGTATTTTCCTTCAGCTATCATATACATATTTTCCACGCCATCAAAAAGCTAATGGGGATACTTTTTAGTTAGTATAGGATTGCTGGAGAAAAATACGTTTAAGGTTGAGACAATCTGTAAGCATTCGTAAACTTGGACTAATCCTCAACAATAGGTGAAAGTTTGGATTATTAAATTATAACAGCTCTTAAATATATTACATATATAAATTTATTGAGATATTAGACACGTTTAGGCTCATGAGTCAACTCAAGTTTGATATTGTTTATTAAACAAAACTATTTTTGGATTCAAGCTCTTTTAATCTTAACTTGATACGAGCTTTAACATTTGCCGATATAGAGTACGTGCTTTATCTCTAGTTTTGATTCGGTTAGAGAGTTTGAAGGTGTTCTAAATCTAATCCACAGGTGAGAGGTATTTCATTATATGAACTTTTCTAATATACTAAATATAAAATAGCTTAATTTGACCAAATTTTTCCAAAAATAGTCTAAGTATAAAAAATCCCCAAAATAACTTTTTTTTTTCGTCTGATCTGACAGAATTTCAACATCGTACGACGGAATTTTGGACCTTTAAAATCGCGTCACGTGTCAACATCTTAATGGATTTGACGGAATTTCTTAAAAACCGTCGGATCCGACGGAATTTTAATGGGTCCAACGGAAGTCTTCATCTTCTACCTCTCAAACCCTAAATCTCCATAAACAACCTCCATCTTCATCTTTCTTATTTATCCACAAAATCAAGCAAATCAATTGTATAAATCGCTTAGTTTTTCGAGGAGAACATAACCATAGTGTTCAATTTCACTCTAGAACTCAAAATCAAAATTCCTCGAATTGAAAAATTTAGGGTTTGTCGAACAAATTAAACAGCCGGATCCGACGGAAGTATGAACTGAACTGTCAGATCCGACTGTTTATTATTGCGTCGATTTGTTTCATTCCTCCAACGGTTCTTTCAACTAATTGATCGGTCGGAAGCTTAAAGCGTCGGATCCAACGAATAAACCTGCTATGTGGCGCGTCGGGATAGGATAAAACTTCTATCGGATTATGAACGGAAACCGTCGAATCCGACGGAATGGTTTGACTATTTTAGAATTTTGTTTTCGTTTCGGCTTAAATCGTAAAGTGGATAAAAAGCTAGTTTGAGAATTTTTCTAATAAAATAATGCCTACTTTTGGATGATTTGACCCTCGTTTTTTTGATAATTAATGGATTTTATTCAAAAGTGTCGCTCTTTCTTTTAATCGTGAAACGTGACAAGCTAACCCGGCCAAGAAGCTCAAGCAATGATATCAGCTTTTATTTTTTTTTTCTTGAACTTTCCATTTTTATTTGTAGTGAAATTATATGATATATATGGATATAGAGTAGGGAATGGGATGAGAATGCTCTTAAAGCATTCCCATCTCATTCCCTTTCTCCAAACCAAAAATTACACTAAAACTCAATTTATTTTCCCTCTCCATTTCAATTAAATAATACATTTTATACTTTTATCATTACCTTTTCTTTTTTCTTCACTCACAATCACTTTCAAAATATATTAAAAAATTATAGGGGATGAACAGTAACTTTTCAAATATACAGAAAAATCACTACTTTTTTTAAAATATAAAAACTATTCACTCACAACACTCTAAATCACTCTCTAAATTATAAAAACACCTCTCACATAATATGAGGGGTTGGATGAGAATGCTCTAAGAGTATTCTTATCCCACCCCCATCACTAAACTAAAAATTACACTAAAACTCACTACATTTTCTCTCTCTATTTCAATTAAATAATATTTTTTATACATTTTATCATTACCTTTTCTCTTTCCTTCACTCATAGCCATTTTCAAAATATATTAAAAAATTATAGGGAGTGAACAGTAACTTTTCAAATATATAGAAAAATCACTATTTTTTTTAAAATATAAAAACTCTTCACTTACAACATTCTGAATCACTCTCCAAAAACACCTCTCACATACAATAAGGGGTTGGATGAGAATGCTCTAAATGAGGTAAAAATAAGGTTTAAGTTCATATCAATATCAAAGTTTAACTTCATATATCACCCGCATTGAATATCATCATAATAATTGAATTGGGTTTGTATGTATTCATATTTAATTAATAAACTTCTACTTTTATAATCGGAGATATACAAGAATTTGAAATATTTGACTAATAACCATAACATGTGTTACCACAAAATGGATATATATATATATATACACCCTCTTGAGTTGAGAAAACCCGTGAAAACCTTATGTAACATTGTTTTTTTTGTTACATGTAATATATGTTTTACATTTAATACAAAACATCGAAAACATAAAAAAAAATGTTTTGCTATTTTTTTTTACATTTTTTAAGTAATTTTTATATATGTTTTCAGGAGAGAGAAAATTTAAATAAACTTTTACATTTTTTATTAACTTTAATTGTGAACCGTAATATTTAATCTTTAATTAAAAATATGTGGTTGACAATGAGTTTCTAGAGTTTTCACAACTCAATTGGTTTTTATTCTAACCTAACCCTATATATATATATATTAGACAAAGTATAGAATGAAAACCTATTTGAGTTGTGAAAACCCTATGTAACATCGTTTTTTTGTTACATGTAATATATATTGTTACATTTAATAAAAAACATCGAAAAACATAAAAAAAAATGTTTTGTTATTTTTTTTATATTTTTTAGTAATTTATATATATATTTTCAGGAGAGAGAACATGTAAATAAACTTTAACATTTTTATTAACTTTAATTGTAGACCACAAGATTTAATCTTTAATTAAAAACATATGGTTGATAATGAGTTTATAGAGTTTTCACAATTCAAGTGGGTTTTATTCTAACCTAACTATATATATATATATATATATATATATATATATATATAGAGAGAGAGAGAGAGAGAGAGAATCAAATATATTTTATTCTTAATATTAAAACAGTGAGAATAAATTTGTTGTTATTATTATGCTTGTTTTTATAATTGTTTGCTTTTATTTTTTGTTCGTATATGCTGATTTCCAATTATGAGACATTATAAGTATTTGTTGATTCATATTTTGTTGTTATTATTAGGTTTTTTCTTATACTGTTATAAGTATTTGCTGTTATTATTTTGGTGCTGATTTTGATTCTTTTGTTGTTATGATTAAGTTTTTTTCTTTGTTATTATAAAACATTGCTTATGTAGAATGATATTGTAGTTGATATTGTTTCCTACATTCTCATTTTTGGTAGATTGGTAGTGTTTTCTATGTTTTCATGTTAAGATTATTTTATATATGACCCTTTCCCCATATATATATATATATATATATATATATATATATATATATATATATATATATATATATATTGTTAGACCCATTTTGTTTATGTTAGTCTTTTGTATTATATTTATTTTTCTTGGATTTTAATAGTTCACTATGTATGTACTGGCTCAAGGGAAATGACCCAAGGGAAAAACATGTAATGTAGCCCATTGGGCATTTTGGAAATGAAAACAATCTCTCATGCATGCTCCTCTATAAATAGGGAGCATGCCATGAGAAGAATACATTTTTGCCAATTCATAAAACTCACACATACTTTCTTATTTTCTCCCGTTTCTCTCTCTTTCTCTCTCTCTCTACTTGAACATAAACTCAAAGATCCGAGACCTCTTGGTTGCTTAGTGTGATTTTCGCTAGCACTAAGTTTAGTTGATCCAAGAACGTTGTTAGATCCACCCGCTACGGGACCTACAATTGGTATCAGAGCTTCGGCTCACTAGTTGAGGGTTTTTGGATCACAACCTTGGGTTTTGATCTTGAGAAGAAGATAAGAAGTGTTCTTAACAAGAAAACCACAAAAACAACAAAAACAAGAAAAATACAAAAAGATTCGGCCAAAATCTTCAAAAGATGACTTAAAATTTGTTCTTGGAGAAAAACAAGTGTACTAGCCTTAGATCTATAAGTTTTGGGTTTAAAAGGTGTTAAAAGTGGTGTTACGGGATTTAAAATTGTTAAAATTGATAAGTTATAAATTTCGCTTCTCATGACATAAAAATCAGTGTACCAACTTTTGACCTAGTACTGACAAGTTAGGTGGAACAGATCCCAAGAAAGATTTTTCTAGAAAACTGAACTTTTTCGCATCCAAAGGTTTTTCGCATCGCTTGCGTTTTCGCGTCGCTTGCTGTTTCGCTTCGCTCAGTTTTTCGCTTCGCTCAGTTTTTCGCTTCGCTTAGATTTTCGCCTTGCACAGTTTTTCGCTTCGCCTGTCCTTTCGCTTCGCTTACTTTTTCGCTTCGCTTGAAGAAACTTTTTCGCGCGAAATTGTTGTCTGTTTCAAAATTCAAGACTGTTAAGTGTTTAAGACTGTTGAAATCATGACAAGCACTGATTCCGAGCTATTGAAGGGGTATTTACTGTTAGAAAACCAAGTGGGAACACCTCAAAAACCTCCAAAATTTATGACCTTGGAGGATAATTTTGCCAACTTCAAATGGAGGTTCATGAACTTTATCTCATTGACAGACTCTGACTTATTGAGATGTTTTGAACAAGGTCCTCATGTTCCCATGACTGTCACTCAAGCTGGGGAACAACTAAAAACTCCTGAAAATTATGATGATAATGATAGGACCTTGTTGGAGCAAGACAAGAAGGCATATCTCACTTTAACAGCTTGTCTTTCAAATGAGATTACTGAGACTCTACAAGAACATAGAACTGCCAAGGGTTTATGAGAAGCCCTATTGAAAGAAGAATTCAACATGTTCAATCATCATCAAGGTGAAGCTGTGTTGGATTTGGTGAAAAGATTTGAGAAGTTAATGGTAAGAGTCAGAGTTGCAAGTGTCAACATCACC
Source organism: Bidens hawaiensis (assembly GCF_021521415.1). Classification (NCBI taxonomy): domain Eukaryota; kingdom Viridiplantae; phylum Streptophyta; class Magnoliopsida; order Asterales; family Asteraceae; genus Bidens; species Bidens hawaiensis. The sequence continues at coordinate 26,964 of NW_027492078.1, read as the reverse complement.
AACTCTGAGGTGAATCACAAGTTGATAAATTCTCTGCCATACAGTTGGAGTACCAACACAATTACAATCAAGAGAACCACAAATTTGAACGCCATGACAAAGTCTGATTTGATCTCAACCATCAAGTCATTTGAAATGGACGAGCAGATGAGAATGAATAATCATCTGAGTTATCTGAATCAAGCAGGGATGAGTACTGCATCCTCAATGCCAACTGCTTTTATTAGCAAAACCCAGCAGAATGTGTACCCTGTGAATACTCCAAAGTACTCCTCAAGCCTTTATCTCAACGGGAAGTCAATCTGGATCGTCAGAGTCTAGCTCATTTCAAAAGGCAGTCGATAATGCAGTTGAGAAAGCATTGAAAGCTCATGGAATTTCATCAAAGAATCAGCCAAGCAAAAGCTCTAGTTACTGTGAAGCACTACCCTTGTTGAATGACTCAAACATCTCAATAGTTCATGCTTTTCTGTCAAGCCATGAAGAGTTGATGCAAGGAAATCTATTGCCACCACAATTTGTGATTGGGGATTTGAGAGATATCAATCAAAAAGATCTCGAAAAGATGGATATCAAGTACCAAATAGCAATGGCCGTGCAAAGAGCTACAAACTTCATGAAGATGTATGGGAAAGACAGCTTCAAGGATTCTGACAAGAAAAGGATCGGGTTTGACAAGTCGAAGCTACGATGTTACAACGGCGGTGAGATGGGTCACTTTTCGCGAGAATGCACGAATCCGTCAAAGCCAGCCAATGATATTCGTGTGACTGAGGTGACTGAGGAAGAAAACAGCAAAGCTGCTGGAAAGAAGCATGAGGTGCATAAGCCAAGCAGCTCAGCTCAAAGAATTGGAAATCATCCACACAAGGGCAACTCAAGCTCAAACACAAGGGCCCTTGTCTCCCAAATGGAGGTCCAGGTTGGTGTGGATTGGGATGATCAATTTCAAGAGCTGCAGAATCCTCTTAACATGGCAGGCATGGCTTTCACGACAAACAAGGAAGCATCCACATCCGCAGCTGCAAGTTCTGATGAATCACCCATCTATGAGGTAAATCACAATCTTTGTACTCAAGCTTGCATAAATAAGGTGACATATTATAAATATCATCAAGACGAAGTTTTGAAAAAAAATGCAAAACTTCGTCTATTAAATGCTGAGTATGTTAAAGCTGACAAGATCTATGTTGAAAAGATAAAAACTCACCATGATGATGTTGCAAATCTTAAACTTAAGAATTTCATAAAGGAGCAAGATGTCATCTATTACAAAAATATAATTAATGAGTTAAAAGATGAAATTTAGAAATTAAAACTTGATGCTTCTGATAAAAGAGAAAAAGAAAAACAAGTTGAAAGATTTGAAGCATCATCTAAGCAATTGGATGATCTTATTGGAGCCCAGAGAAGTACTAAAGTTAAAGCGGGGCTAGGATATGATTATTCAGCGGTGCCTCCACCAATTAATGATAATTATACTAGTTTGCCCCACTTTAGCTATAATACTTCTCCTGATGAAGAAATGGCATATGGAATTGGTAAAGTATCAAAACCAGTGAAATTTGTTTCTGCTGCCTCTCCATCAGCTGCTCCAATTCCATCATCTGATAAGTCTAACGTCAACGTGTCTTGTGTAGCAGGTGATGTAAATGGTGATTGTGGGAAGGTTAACCAGGGTTGTAAGCCAAAAGGAGAGTTAGAACCCCGTTTTGAGTCTTGTGTGGGTCTAACAAAATCAATTAACAATTCTGTCTGTAATAAAGTGTGTGAGTCAATGTTAGGAAGTTTAATGTCAGGATCAAAAGCTGTATTTTGTGAAACATCCAGTGATGACAGTTGTACAAATGCTTGTAATGAAAGTGAATGTTCTTCATTCGATTCAGAATGTGAAACTATTTTTGATGAAACAATCGAAGCTAATGTTGATGAACAGAAAAGTCCTAGCTCCTCATCGACTGATCATCATTTTGAGAACTTAACTAAAGAGAAATCTAGTTTTGAGAATGAAAAACTAAGCACTTCCTATAAATATGTGCCACCAAAGAAAACTTCATTTTCTCAAAATACTTATTATAACAACAGTTCTCAATATTATGATCAGTTTGATAATGACTATTACTATTCTCAACAGAAACCGAGGCATTCAAATTATTTTGCTTCAAAATTTTCAAATGTTCATCATTATCAGACAGATATAGGTTACAGACATGTTAACCATACTGCATCACGACCCTATCCCACATATCTCAGTGATCAAGATATCTATAACTGCAATCAAAGAAAATGTTGCTTTGTTTGTGGCAATCCGTCTCATCTTGCAAGACATTGCAAGAACTGGAATAAGCAACAAAGAGACTTCAACAGTAAGTTTGGTCAGACATCTCCTAACTTTCCTGCTCAAACTAAGAAAATGCCTAACCAAACTCACACTTCAGCCAGTGAGACGGATTTCAGACCCAAAAGAACTGACAAACCCAAGAAACCTTTCTGGCTAACCCAAAGGGAACGGAAGCGGTTAGCTAAGGGGTCTGAAGCTGAAAAGCCCAAGAACCCTTCAAAGGTTTTCACTAAGGCAAATCAAGAAGACTTTGTGGTTAAGCCTAAACCAAAACGAAGGCAATCCAGAAAACCATTTCAAAATCGAGGAAATCATAATTCCAGTTCCTCGAGGGATTACTCTTCAGATTCTGACTCACCAAAAGATTACATTTTCAGAAATCATAAAATTAAACTTGGTGATTTTGTGTTTAATTTTCCCGAGACAAGTGCGTCTTGGGAAACCCTCCACTAACTGGTTGTTCGTGTGTATAGGGTCAGCCTGGAAGGCCTGTCAATAGTATTTGGTACTTAGACAGTGGCTACACCCGACACATGACAGGAGATGAGTCGCTGTTGTTTGACATCAAACCATTCAACGGTGGACATGTTTCCTTTGCTGGTGACATTGGAGGAGAGATTACAAAGCAAGGAAAGGTCTTGAATGGTAATTTGACATTCGATGAGGTCAATCTGGTGGAGCATCTCAACCACAACCTGCTTAGCGTCTCTCAAATTTGTGATAAGAAATTCTCAACCCTATTTAGAGAAAATGAATGTCTTATATTTAAACCAGGTTTTAAAGTCCCTGAAGAGTGGATCATGTTGCGTACTCCAAGGCATAATGATGCCTACATTCTGGACATGAGAAGCAATTATTCCATGCGTTCTACTTCTTGTTTGATGTCCAAGGCCTCGGAGAACGATTCATCTTTATGGCATTGACGTTTGGGTCACGTCAACTTTAAGAACTTGAATAAGTTGGTTAAAGGTGACCACGTGAGGGGCTTACCTGTAAAATCTTTTCATTATGCAGAAAAGTGTTTATCTTGTTCTAAATGCAAACAGCACAAACTCCCTCACAGACCCAAGACTGTCAATTCCATAAACACCACTCTCCAACTGTTGCACATGGACCTCTTCGGCCCAATTCAACCATTGGCAATAGGTCGAAAAGCCTATTGTCTGGTTATTACTGACGACTTTTCGCGTTTCAGTTGGACATTGCTGTTAGGGCACAAGGACGAGACATCGCAATTTCTACTCAGGTTTATCGTGCTGGTTGAAAATCAAACGGACAAGAAGGTAAAGTGTATCAGGAGTGACAACGGAATAGAATTCTGCAAAAAGGTAGTGAATGAATTCTGTCATAACAAGGGAATTCTTCATCAATTCAGCGCACCTTACACTCCCGAACAAAATAGGGTGACTGAACGAAGAAACCGTATGTTGGTTGAAGCCGCTCGAACGATACTGTCATACTCCAAACTACCATTGATTTTCTGGGGTGAAGCTATCAACGCAGCTTGCTTTACCCAGAATCGTGTGCTTCTGAACAAAAGATTGAACAAGACTCTGTATGAAGTCTTCTATGGAACGAAGCCAAGGGTGAATTTCTTCAGAACGTTTGGATGTCCCTGTACCCTACTCCAAACCAATGCTGGAACATCCTCCAAGTTTGCTGAGAAGGCGGGTGAGTGCTACTTTTTTAGTTATTCTGCTGACAAAAGTGCTTATCGGGTCTACAACAAGAAAATTAGAGTGATCTTGGAGTCTTTCAACATTGATTGGCAAGAATTGAACCCTACAGATGCACAAAATGGTCCTGACTGGATGTTTGATTATGAAAGATTGTTCAAACAGTTTCGTGGGATGTATATGACTCCCGCTGTACCAACGGTTTCCCCTGTTGTTTCTGCACCGGCTCAACATGATGATGACCAATCTATCCTGATGCATGCTGTATTGAGAGATCTTGGACATGTTAATATAGATGCTGCTGCACCTATACTTAATGTACAACCCGTGGCTAATCAACCAGCCCCGGTAAATAATGCGCAACCCTCTGCAGACACCACCGAGATGCCTGTTGTTGAAGACTTTACGGATTCAGATTCTGATTCATATGTGTCAGTCGACAACAATGATAATGTTCAAGTCGAACAAGCAGAGCCACCTTTTGTAGAACCAAGTGTGGTGGAATCTGTCCCCACACCTCCCTCAGAAGAAGACAATCAAGGTCCTGTAGTGGAGGTCGATGCATCAAATGTGCAGGTTGATCCCAGTCAGAATGAAGCTTCTGATAACACCCACTCAACCTCTGTACCAGCCGTTGTGGTGCCATTTTATGACAACCTATGGGAAGGTCCCATTGCTCCAGAACACTTGGTCGATCAAGAAGAAGGTGAAATTGATCCTCAACCAAGTGCTTCTGTCCCTGCGATCACTGTTTTCATCCCATAGAGAGCTTGACCATTCAGCTTGAGGCAACACCAGTCGAGCATGTCGAGCAAATTCCACGTTTACCAATTCATCGTCGACATCCGACTGAGAATATCATTGGAGATCCGTCTGCTGGCATCCAAACACACAGCACCTCTGGTACAATTAATAGATGTCTTTTTGCTTGTTTTATTTCACAAGTGGTACCCAAGGACTACAAAGTTGCATTGAAGAAGAACTCCTGGGTCGAAGCCATGCAAGAAGAGCTGTTACAGTTCAAGAAGTTGAATGTTTGGAGGCTGGTGAAGAAGCTAGATCATAAGAAGTTGATCGGAACGAAACGGGGGTTCCGAAATAAGAAAGATGACAAGGGGTGATCATTAGAAATAAAGCCCGGCTTGTTGTGCAAGGCTTTTAGCAACGTGAAGGTCTTGATTACGACGAAGTCTATGCACCGGTAGCCAGATTAGAAGCAATTCGTATCTTTCTGGCATACGCCTCGTATCGTTTAAAACCAAGGTTGCCGAAAGAGAACTCACCATCACTGAATGGGACATTCGAAGGGTGTTGAAATTCAAAGACGAACCAACCTATACCTATGAGAAGGGTGACAGGGAGAAGTTGGAAGACTTTGTGACTCAGATGGCCGATGATACTGAATGGAAGAGCCTCGAGAAGAAACACCTCCCGCCTTATTGGAGGTTTCTCTTTCATATAGTCACTCATTGATTTACAGATATACGTGGGGGCTATGATAGCATGAGGGTAGACTGGGTGGGGATCATATACGCCTTGACCACTCGAGAGAAGTTCAACTACTCAAGGAGAATTTTCTTATGCATGTTTGCCAATGCAAAGAACGACTTGAGGTGGCTCATGTATCCAAGGTTCGTGCAGCTGCTGATTGATGATATGATGCCCGAAGTACCCAGGCCTTCCCGCAAGGAAGCCAAAGACAAGGAGTCCCTTCTCGAGCCCTATCATGTCAATGAAATCAAGTTGTCTATATTTGGTGTGTTGTTGAGCACCAAAGGGAAGGGATACCAATATGAGGGTCCAAGACCAGGTCCTAAATTCGGTTTATTTGAGGAGACCGAGACTGCGGGTGACCAAGATGTTGAAAGTGGAGAGATTGGGGAATCAAATGCTGAAGTTGAAGCTGATTCAAGTGATGAATCTGCTGAGGGCAGAACCAAGACTCGGCATGACTTGAAGAGGAAGGCTACTGACACGCCTTCTGTTAGTAGTGATTCAGGCAAGGCGAAGGTCGTTGAAGTGGAGGAGGAAGAAGAAGAGGATGTTCAACCCTTGAAGCACATCAAGAGGCTTGGAAACTCCCAGAAGTCTTCCAAGCTCGTCGTCAAGCTTCTTTCTAAAGGTAAACCCTCTCTGCCCCAACTGTAGTTACCAAAGAGACCCTAGCCCAAGTACTAAAAGACTTAGACGTAGCCAAAATCTAAATCCCAACTTATAGGAAACCTAAATCGAGAAAGAAAGCCAAAGTCAAGAAAACCAAAACCCTACTCCACGACTCACCAGATTCATCACCTGAACCCTCACCAACAGACCAACCCATATCAACATTCCTACCACCAATGCCGACCTCACCACCACAATCACGACCATCCCAACCCACAACTCCAGCCAAACAACCAACCCAAACCGAACCCGAACCTTACCAAACCACAACACCACCCACACAACCAACAACTGAACCCACAACCTCCTCCATATTAACATCATCTATATTTAGCTCACCCATACAAACAACCAGCCTTTGGAGCCAAACTGCCATCACCTCCCCACCTACTAAATCATCCACCTTAGCAACCCCACCCATACCAATCCAATCACCACCCACTTCTACACTAACAACCTCCACAACCTCACCAGTACCTACCCAATCCATCACCGTACCTTTCCAAATCACCTCACCACTCACAATGTCCACAACCCAACCAACCACAATCTTCTATCCTCAACCCATTACCAGAGGGAAGTCTGTGACACCTCCAGTATACTCTGACCCTATCATCGATAGGATCGTCACACTGGAGGCTTCAAACGCTAAAAGGGCAGAACGAGAGATTGGGCTTCTTCGCTTTATCAAGGATATGAAACAGAAGGAGATTGTTGATGAGAAGGAAAAGGCAGACTTAAGGGAGAGGGTACAAGTGTTGGGAGGAGCAGAAACAGCTGAATGATACTCTGACTGAAAATCAAAGGCTGCTGATCAACACTCTGCATACAAGAATTCAAAATCATCAACTGCTTATGAACCATGAAGCCTCTCAGAAAGCAAATTTGAGGGTTGATCACTCGAGGCTTGGCGATAGAGTGGCCACACTTGAAAGAAACCTGCCCTCTGCCACTGCGCTTGAAGCTAATCTTTTCAAGAAGATTGATGACACAGTAACACAGTGGGATATGGAAAGGGAGGCCACCCACTCAAGAATTTCAGCTCTTGAAAGTCAACCAAGCTCATCTGATGAACTCCTTGCTGAGAACTCAAGACTGAGAACTCAAATTGAAGCTCTTCAAGCTAGACTGGCTGTGCAAGAGAGTTCAAATTAACGCCAGGCAAGACTGAATGAGGAGTTCATCAACAATCATCAAGCCACATCAAATGCATTTGTTGGGTTGGAAGACCGGCTTAATGCTATGTTCGGGAGCTGGAAAAGGTCAGGAGGGACTTCTCAAATCGGTGGTGAGCAACCTACCACAGGACCAAGTATGTCCTTGTGAGGAGTCCAGGTTGTTAGACCTGAGGATGAGGCGACTGTTGGTCGGTTGGTACAACAGGGCGGCCAGTCTGGTGGTAATGGTAATGATGATGAAGGTGTGAAGGAAAAGGAAGATGAAGAAGATGATGATGATGGTGAAGATGAAGACAACGACAACGTACATGATAGTTTTGATGATAATGAGGATGATGATAGTAATGGTGATGAAGGTGGAAACGGAGGAGATGGAGGAGCCGGGGAAGCAGGAGGTGGAGGTGGAGATAACACTTAATCACCTCCACACACTCAACATGACGTTCAAGACCCTGCTGCTCACGACTCTGCAGGCAAAGTCAGGGAGCATGATTCTCAGATCAGTGATATGTATAAAGAATTGTTTCCTGAAGATTTTGTAGGTATCATGGATGATTTTATTGAAGCTGGAATGAACTTGGAGCAACTTATTGAACAAGATAAGGAGGAGGCAGCAGACGATGACAACATCAATTACTCGCCAAATCTAGATACTCCCCCAGCTCAAGTTCAAGCTTCAGAAGCTCCTGCAACAGATCCAGTCAATCCAGCTGCCAACTTGACACACGAACCGCCAAAGAAGAAGAGAAAGACGCACATTGTGTCAAGTCGTGCGTGTGGCCGCATGCTCAACTACCCTTATCATGACGATTCGCTGATTGTTTATGCGAAGTATGATAAGGAGAATAGTGTTTGGGCCATCAGAAGATACAGCGGAGACCTGATCTACCTCAACCACCACGAGCTAAAGTCTTTTCTAGAGCTAGACCTCCGCTATCTATCAAAAGCTCTGAGACGTGGTGAGTATGACGACACACTCAAAGGATGGGTCACCATTCACCTTTATCGTCAATCTAAGGTGGATTACAAAGACTTTGAAGTGAATAAGGGTCGCCAATACAAGAACCCAAGAGAGATAGACCCAACTACCGGAGACCCAAGAAGCATGTGGAGATACTGAGCGCCAAAAGACTTTCACGAGATATATCATGGCAAGCCCTTTCTTCCCAACACTCTCCGAGATTTCATTGGTTAGGAGTTTGATAATAAAACAGGTGAGGCCGTCATCCACTGCCATGATATGTACGAGATTCGAGTGTTTGATGAGCATGAGCTAATGGGATTCCACATTGAAGATGTGAAGAAGCTCTACAACTCACCGCTTGGGACATTCGAGGACATTGGTCGTCAAAACGCAGACCGGATAGTTGAAGCCTTCAACAAGTTCGTCTGTAGACTTGTTGAACTTCCGTTATCCGAGGACGAATGCTTGGTCTACGACACCGACGGGTTTCAATACTAAAGACTAGAGGGAGATTGTTAGACCCATTTTGTTTATGTTAGTCTTTTGTATTGTATTTATTTCTCTTGGACTTTAATAGTTCACTATGTATGTACTGGCCCAAGAGAAAAACATGTAATGTAGCCCATTGGGCATTTTGGAAATGAAAACAATCTCTCATGCATGCTCCTCTATAAATAGGGAGCATGCCATGAGAAGAATACCTTTTTGCCAATTCATAAAACTCACACATACTTTCTTACTTTCTCCCGTCTCTCTCTCTTTCTCTCTACCCGAACATAAACTCAAAGATCCGAGACCTCTTGGTTGCTTAGTGTGATTTCCGCTAGCACTAAGTTCGGTTGATCCGAGAACGTTATTAGATCCACCCGTTACTGGACCTACATATATATATATATATATATATATGAGAAAGTGTAGGTCCCGAAACTAGATCCGACAAACGAACGGCTTTGTTCTTGATACGTGCTCGAGACGGGTGCGGTGAAACAAACGACCGAACATAAATAATATAACGATAAAATAAATGAACGATCTCGTTATCGGTTGCAAAAGATTACATATATGATAAAACGAACCGATCCCACCCAAGGTGAGCTCCCCTTGGGTGGTTGTTTACACCATCAAAACACACACATAAATGACTAACATATGACATATTTATAGCTAAAAACAATAATATTCTAGAAGATCTTCTCGTTAAACTTAAACGCGTGTCAAAGTTCTCGTCTCGTCTCGTATCTGGATTTCTCGCCAACATTAATTATTAACTTGACCGTGAATAAATAACGGGTTTCATGTTTTGATATCGCAAGTCACATTTTTGGCCTTACAGAAAGTTAACGTACAAATGAAATTAAAATGCTAATTGTGAGAATCAAGTAAAGTAATTATATATACAAGTAGAGTAATTACATAATTATTTTAGAATGTAATTACGTAATTACTCTACTATTATATATAATTACTCTACTTGATTCTCACAATTAGCACGCTAATTTCATTTGTATTTGATCCAAACCATATATATATATATATATATATATATATATATATATATATATATATATATATATATATATATATAGAAACATGATCAAATACATTTTATTCTTAATATGAGAATGGTGAGAACCAATTTCCTGTTATCATTAGGTTTATTTTTATAGGTATTTGCTGTTATATTTTGTTCGTATTTGCTAATTTTCGATCATGAGACGTTATAAGTATTTGCTGATTTATATTTTGTTGTTATTATTAGATTTTTTCTTTTGCTGTTATAAGTATTTGCTAGTATATGTTGTTATTATTTTGTTCTTGATTTTGATTCTTTTGTTGTAATTTTTAGGTTTTTTTCTTTGTTATTATAAATCATTGTTTATGTAGATTGATATTGTTTCTTACTTTCTCATTTTTTTTTTATAAATTGGTATTATTTCCTACGTTCTCATGTTAAGATTAAAATGCACTTCTCACACTAATATGATTTCTCACATGAACTTAACCATATATATATATATATATATATATATATAGGGTTATAATTTTTATATATGGTAACTATTAATGTTTTTAATTGGAAGTTTCAACTTTATTTTTATTATTAATTTATCTATTTGTTAACTAAGTACAAACATAAAATAAAAAACATGGTTTTATGCATGGTAATTTATATAAGATGACGTTTTTTTATATTTTTGTTTTAATATTAATTTATTATTAGTTAAATAAAAAATTAAAATGATTTTTAATTATTTATACACTAAATTTAAAATTAAATATGGTTACAATTATATTGATTAATATAATCATATATTAATACTAACCTTTTTTTTTATCAAAATAGTAATACATACACAGCCATTTTATACGTGTGTTTTAATGGAGCGTACGATTAAAATAATATTTAAAATTCACATCCATTTATTCATGTTTGTGAAGACTTTTTTTTTTGCTTATAATTTTATAACTACTATGTACTAAATATAAATATGTATTTCATAGCGTACACGATTATAAGATTGACAAAGTGTAATAACTAAAAACAACCGACGTAAAAACAACCTACACATGAAAGTCTTTATATACTTAGTATTTTTTGACTTCTCTGCTTAGGGCCTTCTTTTTTCTTTTCTGGATTAAAACTGCCGAGAACTGCAATCGAAAATATGAGATAATAATGGTCAACCAACTTAATTGGAAAAAAAATCATAGGATATCTTCTTAGGCTACTTCTTTCATTTTTTTCGCCCTTCACAACACGATAATCTGTTTCAAATCACATACTCCATTATTTTGTCTGTAATATTTTGTAAAGCCAAATTTGTTTTCCTTTGATTTAATAGCAAACAAAACAAATTAAAAACATGCATAATAACCTAAAAGCCTGCACAGTAATATAACAAACAATAGATTATAACATTCTACACTGTAATATTAACAACCTACACATTAACCTTACCAACCTAAACAGTAGCATACTCACAAGTAGTGGAATACAACATACCACACACTAACCTTCTTAGTAAAATAAACCCTTACACTGTTTATATTCACAAAACCTTGTGAGGGAAAACCAAAAGTAATGACGAAACGTTGAATACAACATGCTGAAGTTTACATAAACATCCTACACATGCATACTTATGTCCACAATCTACCTACACAACTGCTTTGGCGTACATCCTATAATCAAAAAACATACACATACCACACAATCAAATTTCTAACTTACAATTATTTTCCGTCAGCAAAACAAATCCAATATAATTTATTGCTTACTATATTAATATATAAATATACAACCACAAAAGGTACAAGTATTGTAAAACCACAATATTTATTCCTATACAGTTACATACCAAATCCTACATTTTTAAGCAGTAAGTCCTACACTTGAAAACATAAGCTACCAACAACTAAATAACAGCAAATAAAAAAACTATTTAGATGAAATGTTTATAAATCGCAGATATCCTACACAATAAACATAAACCTACACAATGACTATATTCAGCCCTATCATAAAAACAAATAAGAAATCATTCCGGTATATACAATGGTTTCATTATTTGCATAACATACCAAGGTCCCCTACACAACAAACCAAATTACCATACACCACATATAGTATATTAGAGATGATGTGTGAGATTGCTTAAACAAACACAAAAAAGTCAACTCACTTTGTTCAACTATTATGAAACTGAAATCTTAAAAAATACCCGATTTTGAGCACACCAGAACAAAAATGACTAGTGTTGTAGGGATAGTGCAAGTATCCATACTTCTAATAGGGTAACATATTTAATTAAATAATCAAAATAAGATAAATCGATCAACAACATTACACTAACCTTCACAATTGTGGCCTACTACACCTCCGACTTCAAACACAATTAGAGCTCAAGCAAGAAACACTCTTTTATATAAAATTGATGATTAATCTTCAACATCCTCAACGAAGATTGCTCGAATCAGGAACCAATTTATGAATATTGTGTTGCGGTTTGTTATTTTAGAGAGTTTTGGCAATATAGTAGAAGAGAATGAAAGAACACAGAGATTCTCATATTCAAATAGGGAGTTTCTATATTTACCACAATAACAAAATTACAAGATAGCCCTTCTTTATTAAAAGACATTAAAAACAGTTACCAATAATTACAAAAATGTGACAATCAGTGTAGGTCATAGATTAATATTAATCAAGGGTTGGAATTCTCTTCTCACACTATTATGATTTCTCCACTGAACCATCCCATATATATATATATATGGTTAGTTTAATTTAAGAACTCAGAAAAAGTTAAGAACTTTAGGAACTCTTAAAAACCAAATATTTTTTTAATTTTTTTTATATAATAACATTATTTGAGGGTAGTTTTATTATATTTGATATATAAATTTTTGATTTACATATATAAATCACAAGTTTACATATATGTAAAATTTATGTAATAATAAACTTCCATATGTGTAAAAGAAAAATTAGATATGTGTAAAAACTAATTTGTATAATTGTAATCATATATATATAAATATAAAAAGTGATAAAACTACACTCAAATAATATTAGCATACAAAACTTTTTATAAAAAACATTAGTTATTATGAGTTCCTTATAGTTCTTTAATGATTCTCATCCTCTCTCTCTCTCTCTCTATATATATATATATATGATCAAGATCATGTGAGAACTTTTTGAAGATTGAAAACTATGAGAACCATTTGGACTATAAAAAACCCAAAAATAAAAAAAAAATCATAAAGCAAAAAAAAAAAACACAAAAATAAAAAAAGTAAAAAAAAAAAAAAAGTTCTTATTTATCATCCCGGTTTAAAAAAAGGCGTAAAAAAATCTCGGTTTAGCTAAATTATACATATATGTATAATATGTACATATATGTACACATATGTTTTTTTCCTATACACATATGTATAATTTAAGGTAAATGATAATGTATATATGTGTAAATTACGTAACTAGAGATTAAATGAAAGTATACATATGTGTATAGGTATAATACGAATTAAAAAGAAAAAAGAATTCGTTTGTTTTAACGAAACCGGAATGAAATATAAGAATTTTGGTTTTGTTTTTACTTTTTTAAAATTTTCGTTTTTTTTATTTTATAATTTTTTAAATATTTTTTAGAAGTTTTTTTAGTGGTCTAAAATAGTTCTCAAAGTTCTTAATTTGTCAATACTTCTTTTAGGATCCTTACCCTATATATATATATATATATATATATATATATGGGTTAAATAATTAATTATACCTATTAATTCAAATATCTTATTAAAGAAAAGTTTAGATTACATCGAAACAGAAGGCAAGCGGGCAACAAGCTGTGCCGCTACCCTTTTTGAATCGCAAAACTCAATCTTTTAAAAAATATATTTGCTGATCTTGAAGTCATAACATTAATTTAAACACATGTAAGTAACCTCATATCAAATCTTCCATGTTCTAGCATATAGTTGTCAAATGGCTTGCTAGCTACCATTTTTTTGAACGTCACTTCTCAACATTAACTATAAAATATAAAATATGATTTACGTACGTGACTCGTTGGTTACCACTTACCAGAGTACCAAAACGTGTAAAGCTTTCGATCTAGCAACGGGTTCCTATGGTTAAAAATACACTTCGAAAACATGATGTAGATTCAAAATATAAGCACACATAAACTTCCAAATACCGATTTACCAATTATTATTACGAGTTTATCTTATCGCACTGTCGTGCCTTCGATCGAGTGTTTACGGACGTTGGCCTTAGGTTAGGGTTTTTCCCGGATCGAAAGACGAGTGTACTCCGATACGGTGAATTTAACCAGTAGCTCATTTGGACGATTCGTTGGCCGTTTAAAAAATGTATATATTAGACAAAGGTGAAGAAAACGAAAAAGAAGGTTTTGGTAGTTTAATAATGCAAACAAATGATGTGGAGCTAGGAGGATCAACCAATTAAGAACCATCTAGGAATGCTTAGTCAGCTTGTACTTCATGCAATTCAAGATATTTTCAGTAAATGATTCAAGGTCCACCACATTTGGCTTTGCCACCACATATGTTAGAGACAGGAAGAGAGAGAATGATTTATTGGTATTTACACATTCAATAAGAGGTCATCGATGGGTGCACAAAACAAACACAAACAGATGTAACCCTTGAATGAAAAAATAAAAAAGGGCCAAATTAAGTGAAAACAGTAAAAAGCAAAAGTAAGAAACCAAAAAACATAACACAACACTAGTAGTTCCACCATAAAGATTCAAAGGGGATATTATTCACATGTTCTTGATCATCGCTGTTGTTCATCACCGGAGGCGGATACAACCACCCGTCCACGACCGAATCATTGTACACGAAATCGTTCTTTAACTCTAGCGACTCAAAACTCGTTCCCAAAACCGGAAGCTCAATTATCTCATCAAGGTCTTCAGAAGCGGTTTCTATACACGAAGACAGGGAGTCAAATTCGGTCATGGCTGCGGCTTTAGCAGCCGCGGCTTGAACGTCTCTGGGAGAACACGAAGCAGGCCGAGGGAATGATCCCACAAGTTCGGGGAAATTAAGAATTGCGGAGCTGCCTTTGATGCAAACTGCAGCCACATCGTGTGCTCGAGCCGCCATTTCGGGTGTAGGGAAAGTACCGAGCCATATGCGCGATTTTTTCCTAGGCTCACGGATTTCGGACACCCATTTGCCCCAACTTCTCATTCGTACACCGCGGTACACTGGATGTTTAGTGCTTGAATCACGGCTCCTTTTAACGGTTCTTGTTTCAGGGTTTTGTGATATAGTCATCTGGCCACAATCTGATGATTGATTGCTCATTAGGGCATACGTAAAAGGTGAACAGGTAACTGTCATCAGTCGCACATTATGTACTTTCTTTGTGTTTGAAACAAAAAGAAAGAAAGAGTTTGTGCGTGTTTATCAGAGTTAATTGACAGAAGAATAGTAGATCAATCAGCGATATTCACCCCATTTCCCAATGAGTGATACAGATACTTATAACAAGATCTTGAGAGAGAGGGGAGGGGGGGGGTTGTAGGTGTTAGGGGTAGGGTTAGAGGGTGGGACAAGAAAGAAAAAGAAATGGTTGCTACCCTCCAGAGATGAGGTTTAGTACAATGGGCCAATGGGGTCCTGGTCCTTCACAAACGACTACCACATACACAAATTTGCTTTTTCAAGAAAAATGCACCTTTGTTTTCACAAACTACTATAGGTAAAGTAAGCTCTCAGAGATTCACTTGACACTGTTTGTTTCCCTATCCTTTTTGTCTTATACCTTTTCAGCCTAGCACCATCACATCTTTATCTATTAATCTATTATAATGTGTGCTTTCCTAGATAATAATTCAAAAGGTAATAAACTTTTTATTTAATTTAGTTGAAAATTGAGATTAATGGTAAACATTTTGTTAATTGGAAGTGATCACGGACGTAAGTGAAAATTAAGCTTATTTGAATCCAATAATCTTATATTAATTTGAGACCCAACTTTAATAAAGAAAAAGTTTCATACATGTGATTTCTATTTTGTAAGGGAGACAAGGGTGCAATCCAAAATAAACAAATTATCCAAATCCTTCAACCAATTTATGAAGACAACTAAAAACTATCCTAAACTATTCAAATGAACCAAAATTGGTGAGTGTGTGGCGGTGGTGGGGGGGGGGGGGGGGGGGTTTCTTCCATCTTCTAAACGGCATAAACCTAGGGAGTCTCAAAGGTTGGGTTTACGCATGCACATAGCTTTTAAGCATTGAATTTAACACAATCCAACGAAATTCAAACTTAAAAAGGTGTCATAATTGTCATAAACAAGTAAGTCAATACTTAACATATATCCAAAAACTAAACTATTTGATACCACCAGCTACTCGGATAACCTGCAGTGCTCCAGCAATCCTTATCCCTTTCTTTCTGAACCTGCTAACATGAAGTGAATACAAAAGTCAGCTATATTGCGAGTGAGTTCTAACATTACACTGTCTGACATATATTATAAAATACAATAGCATCTGACATATCAAAGCACAAGCATAAACATAATTGACTGTGTCAAAAGCAAATCAGCTTAATCTTGTAACTTTTTGTCCTGACATGTGTAAATGCAATTAGCAGCACACACCTAAAGGCGTTGTCAAACTTCGTGTCTGTACAAGGGGCCTTATTGTTACTCGTACAAGGGGTCTATACTACTAACGTATAGACTAAATGCCTTAAACACATCAAATTGACAACTTACCTGACACATACAAGTATGGACACCAGCCCCAATACATTTTAAAGAGAAGGGATCTAAAACTCACATGATTTGTTTAGTGTTCCTTGTAACATCTTGGATTTTTCAAAACCGTATTCGTTTACGTTTAACCCGACTGGGAACATTTTGGATCTTTCTCATTAATTAAACTCAAGTGTTTATAAGTAACTAAGGATTTTATTTTCATTTTATACCCTTTACCTTTTCTAAGTTGTTTATGATTTGAATTAACTTTAGAAATAATAAAAAAATAGCATCTTATTATAGTTTAGGGACCATTATTACCAAAATCCAAACTCCACCCTTAGGTGGTCGGAGCGTCGCGCGGTGGGCCTCCCCCTCACCGCCCCGCGCCACCATGGGGACACTGCACAGATTTGTAACTCGATTTCATTTCCTAGTTCGTTTAAGGTATAAAATCGTTTATTTTAAGCGTATTTGAGTGAAGTAAGGACCAAGTAAACATCATACAACTAAAATATCATTCCCAATCCGTTTCTTACTACCCAAGATCAGATCTTTATGAATCTTTCGGTGATTCTTTCCTTAAAACCATATTTACTTGCTTAAACAAGTGATATGTCCATAATTGGTTCGTTTTTCCTATTCCTACATAAACACATCATAATTCCCTGCTGTAAACTTTAATCTAACCCTAATACACCTCCTCCAGCCGTCACCTACCTCTAGCCATCCTTAAACCCTTCGGTTTTTGCATATTCGTTGAAGATACAAGACTTGTTCGTTGACTTTGCTTGTTTTAGGACATTTGACTTCCGTTTCTCATCAATCCTTTCACTTTCCGGGTAAGTTGTAACTGTAAAATCGTTCATACATATTTCCTAGTCAATAACCTTCAATCAATTTCTGAGATTGAACGGTATCGACTGGTCAATTGCTTTAAAACCCGATAAAGGGTAAAACAGTCAACAACTTTGACTTATCATTTTCTCATACTTCTGGTCGGATTCAATGTTCGTTCCAGAAGACTTTAATTCTCATAACGAAATTTAAGGCTACTAACCAAAACCTGACTTCCGACTCGCTGTTCGGATTCTGGTCAGTACCAGCTCGCTTAAACGTTTAATTCAACATAACTAGAGTTCTACTCATCCGTTTGGATTGATTCCAGCGGCATTAAGTTTGTTATTATTTATAGTTTCATATCACAAAGTTTTAGATTCTGATCAGTTATCTCGTTTGATGAGTATTGGACGACTCGCTTATCCGTTGACTCGTTTATTCCTAATTATACTCACTTGCCTTTAATCTAAGATGAGTTTTATCATTCCCCTATTTTACTCAGTTTTCTAAAACGTTTTGGGGACGTATGGTATATCATACTATATATATATATATATAGGGAGAGGATCAAGAGAAAACTTAAAAACTCTTAAAGAATTAATTTTAATTAAAAATAAAAAAATATTTTCAAAATTCTGTTTTAGCCATTATTCTTATATTTTCTTATATTTCACTCGAACCCCCCCCCCCCCCCCCCCGCTGTAATGCACATACATATTACTGTGCGATACCGTTGTATTACACATGTGTATTACTATGTATTTTTGAGTTTAATAGTATTTTATTGCATATATTCAATATTTGTGTATTGTATATGTGTAGTAGTGTTGTATTATATGGAAAAAATAATAATAAAATAAAAGTCGATGTGGTGCACATGTGCGTTAATGTTGTATTACACATACGTACTAATGTGTATTCGATGTGTGTATTAGTCTTATATTGCATATATACAATAGTGTGTATCAAATATGTGCAATAGTGTTGTATTCTATGCAATACAAACAGTTTTGCATATACGCAATGCACACTATTACACATGCGCACTATACCGACGTTTTTTTTTAACCAATAACAATATATAAGAATAATGGAAAAAAAAGAACCTTCAAAAAAAATTTAAAAAAAAAGTTAAAAATAATTTTGTAGGAGTTTTTAAGTTTTCTTTTTAAGAGGAGTTTTCACTAGATCCCACCCATATATATATATATATATATCAAAAACAGCAAACGTGTAATTGTGTGTGATTAATCAAATCTACTTGTTATGTGCTTATTTGTTTTTGTATGCAATCGTTTGACATATCCCCCTTGGAGAGGGTTCACATATTGACCACCGCCCGATTCGCTTGGCAACGGTCTTACTCTATTTATTTGCTCATAGTTTGTGAGAACCGAGCCCCGGTGCGGAAGCGTGAATAATTGTCATTATTAACGGTGGAGCTCGGATCTGAGCTAGGATCGAATCGTATTCGCTCTTGAAAGGGGGTTTCGGACGGATGAGTGGTGTTTGGGAGAGAGCCTGAATCGATTACAATGAACAATAGACTGGATGAACAAACATATGCAATCGATTCACAAAGATAAAGAGGTGGCAGTATGATTTCATTAACCCAAAGATTGTCATACAAAGCACTCATACATACACACATACATACAGTAAAGATCAGCCACCTCCAGGAGAGCTCGTCCTGGAGGCGGCGGCTTTCTCTAAGAGATAAAACCCTAGATCTCACACAATACACTCATTCTCTCATACTAGACAAATTAGCAAATACATCTATTTATACTAGTCTAGCATGTCTTGGTCTTCAAGCCATCCACCCTTGGTTGAGACCAAAAATATTAATTATTTTTCACCCATAATTATAATAATTTGATGCGTCGGTCTAAAATATAAGTCCCAACATAGTTGATTTACCAGCGCCCAATTCTCTTGGCAATGGTTTAGTCGACAACTTATTTGCTTATGGTTTGATTTCATTACCGCATTTATTACGTTTTGCTTATTTATTATATTAACATTATTTTTGGTGTCAAAATTGGTGATAAACTCACTCAACATTTTTGTTGACAAACTCTATTTTCTACGCATATGCAGGTTGCTTGAAGTTGAAGTATGGACACTTAGAAAGACCTTAGGGTTATATTGAAGACAAACTTGTATTTAAATGATTGTATACATTTATTTGAATTGTATTGTTGTATTTGAATATTGTGTGCACATTTGAAATAAAATAATTAATTAGATATTGTCACTTATATTAAATGATAGTATCTTCGAGCTGTGAGCAATCGGATCACGCCCCTGCATTTCCGCCTTAGGTTGGGGTGTGACATTCCTTGACTGAGAATCCTTCTTTTATACTAAACCCTTGAACTATTGTTAAATGTTAAGACTGCTAATAATTATTCTAAGCATAAAATGGTTTGAACCCTATCTCGCATAAATGGAATTGAGCTCCCAAAGTGGGCTGATTTCGCATGCAAAGTTCATTACGCATAAACCGGATCACGCAATAAGGTTCGATCATGCATTAACCGGTTCATGCATAATGACCCGATTACGCAAAACTGGCTTACCATGTGTGATGGGTCATCACGCTAAACTTGAACCTTCATGTGTGAAAGGGATCGCGCGAAACTGAACCTTCATGCCTGAAGGGAATCACGCAAAACTGTACCTTCATGCGTGAAAGGTCATCCTGCAAAAGACCCTGTCATGCATTCTATCCTTTTTCTGAACCTGGTCATGCATTTTTGAACTTGTTTTGCAAGATCTAGGATATGTTTTGCAAAACTAGCTGGTAGTTGATGGGCGGAAGCTGGTAGCTGTTACTTTTTAGATATATGTAGGTGTTTGGAAGAGTAGTTGGAGCTTTTAATAAAATGTATAAAATGACCAAAATGAGAATAAAAAAAACATAATACTAAATGTATATATCTTGGAAAGTTATTTAAGTAATTTTAAATATTAAAAACTTGTAGCTTTTTTTAAACGCTACTAGTAAGAGCTTCTAGCTTCAAGTTTTTCCTCCTAACCTAAAAGTTTTAAGCTCCTTTAACTAAACAAGACTTTTTATTGAATATGAGTTTTTTCTTAAAATCTTGAAGCTATAAGCTTCTAAAAGTTCCCTACCAAACATACCCCTATCCTAAGCCCTCTTTTTGTAAATCAAGCATCTAAGCTCGTTTTAGGATCAAGCTTGCTACTTTAGCATTCTATGGGGATGAAGACTCCAAAGTGTGAGTGAATTTAAATAAAATTTAACATTTTTCATATAATTTGGGTATGCGGATAGGGATAGATACTCTATATTGTGAGTTGTAAGAGCATTCTCAACCCGTCTCCTAAAAGAATGTGAGAGAAGTTTGCAAATTATAGGGTGGGGTTTTGAGTGGTTGTCAGTGTAAATTATAAGGTGAAGAGAGAAAATGTAGTGATTTTTTGTAAATTTGGGAAAACTTTGTTTGCCTCTATTTATTTTTTAATATTTGTTGAATTGGATGTGAGTAGAGTAGAGAGAAAACTGTAATGATAAAGGTATAAAAATAATATTTAATTGAATATGGGAGAGAAATACAATGTTATTTAGTTTAATTATAGAGATAGGGATGAGGGACGGGCTGGGAATGCTCTAAGAGTATTCTCAACCCATCCCCTAAAAGTATGTGAGAGAGTTTGCAAATTATAGGGTGAGATTTTGAGTGGTTATGAGTGTAAGTTATAGGGTAAAGAGAGAAAATGTAGTGATTTTTTTGTAAATTAGGGAAAACTTTGTTTGCCTCTATTTATTTTTTAATACTTGTTGAATTGGTTGTGAATAGAGGGAGGGAAAACTGTAATGATAAAGGTATAAAAAAGTATTATTTAATTGAACAGAAGTAAGAAACTTAGTGTTATTTAGTGTAATTATAGCGATATGGATGAAGGACGGGCCGGGAATAGAGGAAAAACTATAGCAAACCCTTGTATTCCGGATTTCCGAGGGTCTGTTTTCCTTTGAAGTTAGGCCAAAAACTTATTACTTTTGACAAACCCCATACCATTTATGTAGTTAACTTATTACTTTTTTATAGCAAACCTCTGTTTTTAATTTTGTGTCCTGATGTAAAACCTATTGTTTTATATATATATATATATATATATATATATATATATATATATATATATATATATGTGCGCGCGCGCGCACGCGAGCGCGTGTGTAAAATCACAAGAAAAACTTGGATTGGTATCCGGTAGGAGGTGTAAGATATACATTTTTTTAAGTTACTTTGTCACTTCTAGCGCTCTTAAGTTTAATAATTTAGTTAAATTTGATAAGAATAATAATTAGTTATGATAAAAAGAGGACGTTCTGAGAATATCATTGAATAATTAGTTATTTTGTATATCAACTTACGTTCACTCGATCATGGTACAAAATTTAGGGGCCGGGCAACAACCAAAAGACTTGCGGTAGTATATGCAAAACATTTAGTGTAGGTGCTTTATGCCTTGATGTTTTGGATGGTATAAAAATTAAACACCACTGAGTCTGGCCCCCCAATAAAAGATGCATGAAATGATGAAAATATGAAATGATATCGCGCATACACTTGAAATGCTCACGTAGCTTTGAGAAAAAATCATACCAACGCAGATTTATGCCACATAACCACTACAAATTAGATTATCAACCATTTTTAGATCTCTTTTTTAACGACCAACAAAGCTCAGCCACCCAGATACATCCATTGGCAGGCCACCCACACCACCCACGATTGTAGACTGCATTGTGACCCGGCCCATCACCAATTCCAGGGTAAACACACCGCCTGAAGACACGCTGTGGTAAAACCTGGTCCGCACACAACATTTTGTCACGAACAAACTCGAACCTGTGACCTTCCCTACACTGTTTATTTGAAATTAAAACTTTTATCTTCTAGCATCGCAGGGGAGAAGATGGCTCAAGGATGATTACGATGGCAACCAGCTTGAATGCTCATGCAAGTATTTATTTTTATTTTTTACTTAATACCCTTTTAATGTTGTGGTCTTATAGTGTTTTTCAATATGGGGTAGGTTTAAAAAGGAAACACAGAACGTGAGGAAATAAAATCATTTCTTTTACATATAATAAAATAATATAAAATTTGAGTTCACATATAAAAAACTAGTTTTATCATAATTTTTTTTAGAATTTTTGCATATAAATACATGTAGAAGACATTCGATTTTTTTTTGCTTTTATAAATGGTTGTTTTTTTTTCTAATTTATTAAAACGACTTCTACATACTACATGTGTTTATATGTAAAAAAAATTTATGTAAGAATGTATTATATACATCTAAAAATGAATTTTTTATGAGTTTTTTACATGTAAAAAGAGTTCCATAATTCAACATTTTTTTTTGGTTTCCTTTTCAACATGCCCCTTTATATTGCCAAGGACGTATGCATGTGGTTTACATGGGGTCGTCCACGCCTCAAAAACACTTTTCAAAATACTATATATGTGAACTAATCTAGACCGACTATGAAAATTCTGACACCGACTCTCATAAAACTTTAACACCAACCCTCAAGAAATATAATTTAAATTTTAAATATATATTTTACAAATATAACTGTATAAATTATTATAATAAAATAATTAACAAAAAAACCCATTATAAACAACTAAATACGTAAGTCCATTTTAAACAACACTTAAACAATTAAGTCCAAATTAAAGCCGATACAAAATTTGAAGCCAACTTTAGTCTTAAAAGAGTTGAAGTTTTAAACAAAATATTAACCTAATAAAAATATGTGGCAGTTGCATATTTCCTTTTGCTAATTTTTCATTATTTTTTTCAAATGGTTATATTGATCATGTGATGAACATTTACTATAAAATTGCTAACTGTGTAAAAAGAATTTAATCTAAAAATCCTAAATGCAAATCTAGATGAAAAGTTTCAAATGAAATAAACCCTAAACTGATAAAGTCACTCTATCTTCTACGTACGGTCTATTGAAGGAAATCTGTTAGACCCATTTTGTTTATGGTAGTCTTTTGTATTGTAATTGTTTCTTTTGGGCATAATTGTTTACTATGTATGTATGGCCCAAGGAAAAAACATGTAATAAAGCCCATTAGGCATATGATGTGATATGTTTCTCATGCATGCTTCTCTATAAATAAAGAAGCATGTCATGAGAGATAGTTGTTGACAATCAATAGAAAATCTTTTGCCAAATCCTATCTTACCTACATACTTACTCTTTAGCCTTCACTCTCTCACTCTAACTTTCCATATCCGAAAATAAACTCTCAAGATCCGAGACCACTTATGTCACACCCCGACCATTGACGGAAACGTCGGGGCGCAACCGATTGTTCATCGCACACGACACTATTAAGTGACAATATTTAATCAACTCATTTAAATTCATAAAAACACAAAGAGTTACATAACTTGTTCATACAATAACCGAATTCAAATCATAGTAAATAATATATTGTTCGTTTTGCTAATATCCTAATAGTCTCGATAACGTTTTTTCTTCAAGTCCTCGAGTCAACCTAAAGTCAAACCTGTAGCATTGCATAAATAGAATTTGTCAACACAAAGGTTGGTGAGTAATTTCATAGTTTTTGAACAATAGATATATAATATGAAATTCCACAACTTGTATACAAAACAATAAATAATAGCAGCAATTTAGATAAATGAAATCGTTAATAAGAATACATTAACGACACCTTTCTATAAGGGGATGCCAAATATACTCGGATTTTGTATAAAATCGTTAATAAGAATACATTAACGACACCTTTCTATAAGGGGATGCCAGATATACTCGGATTTATGAATCAACCATCCAAAAGCGGTAAACACATTAGCACTTAAGCATATAAGCATATAATCACCAAATCGAGCATTTATTTAAGTAAAGTATACAATAAAGTTTGTGGTTTAAGACTCAAGTATAAATCATTTGGATTTGA
Organism: Bidens hawaiensis; assembly: GCF_021521415.1. Taxonomy (NCBI): domain Eukaryota; kingdom Viridiplantae; phylum Streptophyta; class Magnoliopsida; order Asterales; family Asteraceae; genus Bidens; species Bidens hawaiensis. The sequence goes on along the minus strand of NW_027492078.1, from coordinate 2,571 downwards.
ATAAGTTTGCAATGTCACCCCCAAAATATAAAAGAGTGAAAACGGGGGATGAAAGTACTCACGTTCAGGTAATAAACTTGAAAGATTTGATGATTTGGAGATTAACCAGAACGATGAGTTTAACGAACGAAGCCTAAAGGAAAAGAAGTCTTGTATTAGAAAAGTTGTCTTGGAAGTCTTTAAACGAAAATAAATGATAAGAAATGTAAACAATTTAAAGTTTAAGGTTTAAAATGTAAATATTTAAGAAATTATAATAATAGTCCTTTAAAAATGTAAGTTTGCTCGAAACTGGGTTAAAGTATCTAGCCCTTAATTTTACTCAACCTATGTTAAGTAATAAGGTGGGTAAAAATGCAAGAAAGCAAGTCCCTTTATAATATAGATACTAAAACGGGTTTTAACGAGTGTTCGGGTGGTTGGTTCGGGTCTTGGTGACTTGACCAAACCCAAAGTCAACTTTCCCAAAATAATAAATGTATGAGATAACTCAATAAATCTTAAAGAGACTTAACCAAGTATGTAGTTCTATTGTTTTAGAACTAACAACGTCCGTTAAGCGAGTGTTCGGTTTAGTCGGTCCAAACTTTGTTATAGGATCAAGTTGGATTCAACATTCCGAGTACTTTGTGAAAATAATTAAAATCAGTTTATAAAGTATTTTTAAAGAAATATATAAGCTTTAATGGTTAAAAACACACTTGTGTGTCTTATGCAAGTAGACTTGGTTTAGTTCGAGTTTTTTTTATCTTGGAATAAGGCCAAGAATGGTTACCACATGTCCAAACATCATAGAACTTGTAAAATAATTTATAAATAATAATACCAAAGTCTTACATACAAAAAGTCAACAACAAAGTCTTTAAACGAAAGTTCGGTTTCCGGTTCAGATCTTGTTTTGGGATACGACCGAGGTTAGATTCTACAAACCCATAACCATGGAAACTCAAAATGTAAAATAGAACTAAGATGAGCAGAAGTTAAACAAGTATAACAAGTTTGATGGTTAGATGCGGAAAATATATATAATCAAGGACTACTACGAGTCCTCCATGTAGCTTTGTCTTATGGGCCGGACACTTAACCGACCGAGACCGGAGAAATGCCCACCGAAGGTACAAAGGGTGCTATTGTATATATGTTGTATAACAATCTTCAAGTATAAATAAGTGTTAACAAGTTGATTATAATGTAAGACTATAGTCAGTTTGACTTTGGAAAGTCAAACTGCAAAAAAAATATGAAGAACACCTTTGAATGCTTGAGAATTGGAAGAGAAAGAGATGAATGAGCAAGGATTAATGAAGGGGATAGAGGTGTATATATAGGGTGGGTTGAAAGGGCAAGCATGGGGTGTGATATCAAGGTTTGCATGCAAGAGGGGTCAAGACAAGTCACAAAAAAAAAAAAAAAAAATGGGGCTGCTGGTCTGCTGCTGATCTGCTGCTGGTCAGCATGTCAGTTCGCGTCCGAAAGTTCGTTTTTGATGTATCTTGAGCGTTTTAAGTCCGTTTTCGAATCCGTAAAAGGGGTTTTTCAAATTAGACAAGCGGGAATGTTTTAGTAACATAAAATCCAATATTTTATATATTTGAAATGTTCGGGATATAAATCGGGTCGGTTTACAACATAAAAACAAATACAAAATAAATACAATTTGACCCGAAATCGAGGGATGTCAAAACTTAGGTGACTTAGTGTGATTTCCGCTAGCACTAAGTTTGGTTGATCCAAAGATTGTTGTTAGATCCAACGCAAAAAGGTCAGAACGAGAAATAAGGCTCCTCAAGTTTATCAAAGATATGAAACAAAAGGCGCTTGAGGATGAGAAGGAGAAGGGGTCATTAAAAGCAAGGGTTCAGGAATTGGAGGATCAGAAAGAAATAAATGAGGCCAAAATTGAAAGTCAACGCCTCCTGATCAACACGCTTCACACCAGAGTGCAGAATCAACAACTGTTGATGATCGAAAAAGCCTCTCAAAACGCTAATCTGAGGGCAGGTCACTCCAGGCTTGTTGACAGGTTGGCTACACTTGTGAGAAATTTGCCAACTGCAAGTGCTCTTAGAACAAGTCTCAATAAGAAGATCGAGGATGCAACAAGGAGATGGGATGTTGAGAAAGAGGCTACGAACTCCAAAGTTTCACATATAGAGAATCAGCTAGCATCCTCCGCCTCGCTCGATACACTAATAGCTGAGAATGCGACACTGCGAACCGAGACGGAGGCCATACAAGCCAAAGTTCAAGAGCATGATCGACTACATGAGCTTCAACTGAAGACGAATGAGGAGTTGGTGAGCAAGTATCAAGCGGCCTCAGACCTTATGGGTATTCATGAGGATGAATTTCATGGTCTGAAGGATCGACTTGATACAGTTTTCAAGAGTTGGAGAAGGTCTGGTGAGACTTCTCAGGCTGGTGGATCCCAACCTACCACAGGTCCGAGTGTGGCCTTGCAAGGAGTTCGGGTTGTGGCGTCTGAGGGTGAGGCAACTGTTGGTCGCTTGGTACAACAGGGTGGCTAAGCCATTAGTGGGGTAAGTACCAGCTTGGGTCCTGAACAACAAG